>NC_046154.1:104933310-105643232 GCF_011064425.1 Rattus rattus | reverse complement strand
GGGGAATCTTGGGTAACTTGAAGAAAGGAAAGCATAATCAGAATTTACTACAATGGATTTCAAAATAAATTATGTGTATGTATGTGTATGTGTGCCTATACATGTTTGTGTGTGTGTGTCTATGTGTGTGTGTGTGTGTGTGTGTGTGTGTGTGTGTGTGTATTGATGTATATGTTGCCTTGGTCATGATATCCTATTACAGTATTATTAAAGCTACTAAAACAAATATCTACAAGGCAATATGCATCATTGATTGTTCTTCTAATCAGTGGTATTGGGATGTTCCTATATATTCTCTATAGTCTACTTGTTCATTAGTATAACTACATTTCAACTTATTCTTAATTACATTATTCATTTGACCTTAATTAATCTTTCACCATCTATTGTTACTGCAAACAATTGAAATCACAGAAATCATCCAGAAGTTACCCCTATTCTACTTGAAAACTCACTGATACTATTAATAAAACTTTTCTGAAAGTTTCCAATTCTTCTATCTTTCTATGACTGGGAGTAACCTTTCATTTGGTTGCTGTCTTTGTCACACAACTGATCCTCTGAAAGTGTGTCATTCACATGGTATATCTTGGCTACACTGTATTTGACTGCTAAGACCTTCTTCTCAGAAGCTCTAGAGGTGCTGTGTGTATTTCATGGGATGTATTTTTCTTTGTTCTGTCACACAGCTGACAGAGGTTTGCCATGGAAGTCTCAAGTTAAACAACAACTACTTAAGACTTGTTTTCTGTTTCAAAATGCTGAATGGGAAAACTGTCATTCTGTTTCTATCAGTGAACAAAATGTGGACAAACAAAAGCACAGAATCATTTTGGACTGTCAAAGTAAGTGAATTTGCATAACAGTGTGTCACCACAAATACCGGGAAGACAGAAGATGCATCCAGGGGTTTAAAGCTATAATTTTGTTTCCTGATATGAAATCTCCTCATCCACCTGGTTGGAAAATCTCCAAGTTCAGAGAGTGAGGAGCCTTAGGAAATAGAAGGTGAGTAAAGAAACACATAAATAACCCATAACAATGACCATGCCTGCATAGGAATAAAGCATACTATTTCCAGGAAATCTATGGCATCACTCAATAACATTTCCGAACCTGAAATTGACTCAATGACAGTGTCCCCAGTCCTTCTCCAGCACAATGTTCTACTCCTTTAGGAGAAATTCCAAAAGAACATTGTACCAAACTGGAAGAAAGTAAACTCCTCAAATATTGTTGTAACAAAACTTGAAAAGCTCCACTAAGAGACAATGCAGTTTTGTATAAATGGTTACCATGGTGAAATCCAGAGTTGCAAAATGGTAAGAGAGTTTGTTCTCCATAAAGGCATTCTAATCCTAAATATATATGGTCCTAGTAATAAATTATCAACTGTATATGACAAAATAAAGAGAAATTTGTGATATAAAATAAAAATTGAATATTATATACAGCCAGTCAGTAACTGAAGAAAACATAATCAAAGTTCAATAAGGAGAGATATGATGTGAATGGCAATTTCAGTGTGATGGAGTTGACACATTAAAATAATTATTATTCTTAACAAACACACACTCTTCTGAAGGTCTAGTAGAACATTCCATGGAAATATCTCCTTCTAGCCCAGAAGCACCCTTAAGAAATATGATAGATGAGGAGTCTCACAAGACCTGTTAATAGGACAGATTGAAATTGATGAGAAATCAGCCCAATGGAAAGGCTTTTACAAAGTCTAAAATACTTGGAAATCATGGAAAACATGCCTGTATTACACATGATATAAACCTTTTTCGAAATGCAAAACTATTCCAAGATAAACTTGAAGGATCTGAATTTTGCAAAATACAAATGAAACTGTTCTTTAAATGTAAAAATATGGTGTCTAATACAAGTCTTAGAAGATATGAAGGCTTTAAAACCAATTCTCTAAGGGAATTATCCAGTTTTCTCCTTTTTCTAAGAATTCAGGGCAGATTCTGGTATACCAGTTTGTTTCTGATGTCACTAAGGTGGCAGACAGATATTGATTAAACAGCATCCAGTAACTCAGCATATACAATATTGTCTTGAGAAAATGTACGTAAGTTAAGTAGATTTTTTGGGTCAATGTTACTGGTTGTCCCCAAAGCCTAAATTCAGTACACATAGCAATTAAACCCCAGAGTGAATAATTAAATTATTTTTGCCATTTTCAGCATCTATTCTTTGCAACAATTTGTTAGCATAAGAAAAGACATACTTTGGTTATCTTAAAATGATATCTATTATTTGGTACTCTTACCTGTTATATTTTGCAGAAAATTTTTACTATGATTTTCACCTCCTGACTTTTAATTTTTAATAAATTTATTTTTTAATTAATTTATTCACTTTACATCCAGAATGCTGCCCCATCCAACACCCCCTTACACAGTCCCGTCCCCTTCCTTTCTGAGGTCCTCACTCCCAGTATCACCCCACGCTTGTACATCAAGCCTCTCCAGGGAAAGTCTCATTCGTTCCAAATGAGGTCAGAAAAGGCAGCCCAGCATACTACATATACAAACAACAGCTTTAGGGATAGCTCCTGCTTCAGTTATTGGGGCATCTGCAAGACCAAACTGCATATCTGCTACATATAGTCAGGGGCCCAAAGTCTTGCCCAAGTATGCTCTTTGGTTGGTGGTTCAGTCTCTGAGAGCCCCCAATGTTTCAGATTTTTTTCACTCTCTTGATCTTCCTGTGGATGTTCCTATACCCTTCAAGGCCCACAATTCTTCCCTCAATTCTTCCATAAAAATTCCCAAGCTCCATCCAATTTTTGGTTGGGGTCTCTGCACCTCTGTTTGTGATGGTCTGGATGGAGCCTCTCTGAGAACAATGCTAGACTCCTCTCTCCAAGCATAGCAGAACATCATTAATAATGTCAAGGATTGGTATTGGTGCTGGGATGAGTCTAAATTTGGGCCAGTCATTGGTTGGTCATTACCTCAGTCTCTGGTTCACATTTGTCACTGCATTTCTTGTAGACAGGATAAATTAGAGGGTGAAAGTTTTGTGGGCGTGTTGATATCCCTATTATTCCCATGATTTTTCTGTCTGGCTATAAGAGGTGGCTTTTTCAGGTTCCATATACCCACTGCTGTGGGTCACAGTTAAGGTTACTCCATTTATTACAGGGGAGACTCCCCCTCAAGGTTCTGGCACCATGTTTAGATGAACCCCCATTCATTCTCCTTTCCCTCTGACCCTCTTTTTGTTCTCTACCTATACCTGATCCCAATCTCAATTAGTCCCTCCCCTTTTCCACTCCAACCAATTCTCTCCCTTCATCTGCCTCCTGGGAATATATTACTTTCCCTTTTAGGTGATAGTCAAGCTTTGTCGCGCCCACCTCGACCGGCAAGGAAGACGCAACACCGTTGGATCCTTCTCAATCAGCCTTTATTGCAGGACACCTTATTGATGATAGGGGACCTGTGAAAAAGGCACTATATACAAAACAGACTGAAATTTGGGGATTGGTGGATAAAATAACCTATTTAGCATTATCACCCCTGTCCTTGTAGGTGCTGGGGGTCCACTTAAAACAAACGTCCACCAATCGGATGTATATACACAAAGCTTGTTTGCTTGGGTTTTCTTTTGTTTAGTATGGTTTATTGCTAATATCCACTTAAAAGTCAGTATATACACGCTTGTCATTTTGTGTATGGTTTATCACACTCAGGATGATATTCTCAATATCCATGCATTTTTCTGCAAAATTCATGAAGGCTTCATTTTTAATGACTGAATAGTATTCCACTCTGTAGATGTGCCACATTTTCTTTATCTAATCTTCAGCTGAGGGACCTATTGGCCATTGGTTTCCAGCTTCTGTCTATTACAAATATAGATGCCATGAACACAGTTGAGCAAGTGGGTCCCACTATTCCCATAGTGGGATAATTTTTTAGTATATGACAAGGAATAATATAGCTGGGTCTTGAGGTAGCAATATTCCCAGTTTTCTCAGAAACCACCAAATAGATTTCCAAATTGGTTGAGCAAGTTTGCACTCCTACCAAAGATGGAGTGTGTTCTCATTGTTCCACATTCTCACCAGCCTGTGCCCTCATTTCAATTTTTGGTCTTAGTCATACAAATTGGAATAAAACGGAATATAAGTGTAGTGTTGGTTTGCATTTCACTGAAGACTAAGGATACCGGTCATTTCTGTGTTTCTTGGCTGTTCAAGATTCCTCTGGTGAGAATTCTCTGTTAAACTCTGTACGCCATATTTTAATTGGGTTATTTGGGTTGTTGGTGTCTAATTTCATTTTTGTTGGATATTTTATTTATAGTTGGCATTTCAACTATTATCCTGTTTCCTGGGTTTCCCCTCCTCAAACATCCTATTCTATCCCCTTTGCCTGTTTCTATGGTGTTGTTCACCTACCCACCCACCCACTTGCACATCACTACCCTGCCATTCCCCTACACAGGGGCATCAAGTGTTCATAGGATCAAGGGTCTACCCTCCCATTGATGCCAAATAAGGCCACCCTGTGCTACGTATAGAGTTGGAGCCATGGGTTCCTCCCTATGTATTCCATGGTTGGTGGTTTAGTCCCTTGGAGCTCTATGGTTTCTGGTTGGTTGATATTGTTTTTCTTCCTATGGGGTTGCAAACCCCTTCAGCTCCTTAAGTCTTTTTCCTAACTCCTCCATTGGCTGTAAGCATCCACAACTGTATTTGTCAGGCTCTGCCAAACACTCTCAGGGGACAGCTGTATCAGGCTTCTGTCAGCAAGCACTTCTTGGCATCTGCAATAGTGTATGCGTTGGGTTTCTACATGGGAAGACTCCTGAGGTGGAGACAGTCTCTAGATAGACTTTTCTTCAATCTCTGCTCCAGACTTTGTCTCCATATTTCCTTTAGACAGAAGCAATTCTGGGTTAAAAAATTGGAGATGAGTGGGTGGCCACATCCTTCAACCTGGGGATATGTGTAACCTCTGAATATGGTCTCTACAGGTTCTCCCTCCCCTTTGTTAGGCATTTAAGTTAATCTCATCCCTTTTATGTCCTGGGAGCCTCTTGCTTTCCTGTCATCTGGCACTTTCTGGTGGCTACCCCAAGTTCCCCATAAACCTTTGCTACACACCCCTGTTCAAATTCCTGTATTATTTATATATTTCAAATATTAGTCCAATATCAGATGTAGGAATGGTAAAGATCCTTTTCAAATCAATAGGCTGTTACTTTCCTTTATTAACAGTGTTCTTTGCTTTACAGATGCTTTTCATTTTCATGCAAACCCATTTATCAATTGTTGATCTTAAAGCCTAAGTCAATGATGTTCTGTACAGGAAGTTGATTCTTGGTACCAATGAATTCAAGGCTATTTCTCACTTTCTATTCTATTAGATTTATTGTATCTGCTTTAATGCTTAGGTCTTTGACTCACTTGGAATTGAATTTTATGCAGTATGATAGCTAGGGATCAGTTGACATTCTTCCATATGCTGACATCCAGTTAGACGCCATATTGAGGATGCTTTCTTTTCTCAATTGTATGGTTTTGGGTTCTTTGTCAAAAGTCAGGTGTCCACAGGTGTGTGTTTATTTGTGGGTCTTCAATTGGTTTCCATTGATCAACTTGTTTATTTCTGTACCAATCCCAGGAATTTTTTATTTTGAGAGGGGACTGACTGATTCTGCCAAGTCATACCACCACTGTTGATTGTTGTTATTGTTATTGTTGTTATTTTGTTGTTAGATATTTTATATGTTTACATTTTATAAAAGTAATCCCCTTTACTGTTCCCCTCATACTCAACCTCTCACTCTGCTTCTATGAGAATGTTCCCCTTTCCACCCACCCACTCCCACCTCAAAACCCATCCATTCACCTACACTGGGGAAATGAGCTTTCACTGGACCAGGGCTTCTTCTCCTATTGATGCCAGATAATGCCATCTTCTGCTCCATATCCAGATGGAACCATGGATCCCTTCATGTGTACTCTTTAGTTCATGGTTTATTTCCTGAGAGTTCTGGGAGGGGAGGGCATCTAGTTGGTTGATATTATTGTTCTTTCCATGGGGTTGCAAATCCCTTTAGCTCCTTCAGTCCTTTCTATAACTCCTTTATTAGGGTCCCTAATAAAGCCAGTGAAATGAAATGAACTCTAATTTCCTTAAAATGATTAGCACCAAATGAGAATTTCTAAATTGGTCTGCTTCTTCTGTATCCTAATAATCTGTCTTTTCTTCTATTTCTGGGGCTACCTCTGGGTGGTAGTCTAGAATGAAGGTTAAAATATTTAAGGACTGTTATTAGAAATTGGGTTAAATAAAGCAAAGCGTCACCAATAACTATATCTGTCTATGGATTCAAACTCAGGACCTCATGCATGCATATTCTACTAGCTGAATATACAACCCTTAATTCTGTATATCTAATGCTTATACTTATTGTCACAAAATCATAATTGTACTGATTTGATATTTATGAATAAAATTAGTTGAAGAAAATAAAACAAAGAATTCCTCAAATACCTCTGCATGTAAATTCTACCATCTTGGCAAATGACTGGTATTGAATTTCATATATAATAATGTTTATTTAAAACATTTCAGCCATTGAAATGAAAATATTTTCATAACCGTAAGAATATTTGTTGGGTTTTCTGCCTGTGCCCAGAGATGAAAACCAGTCACCAGGAGCACTGACACACCTGAGAGCAGAGTTAAGACCAATATTTTGGCTCAAAGTGACCCACCTGGACTCCTCAGGACACACAAACCCAGGATCATTCTGGGACAGATCCTTTCCGGTGTTTGCCTGCACACAGAGCTGAACCCATCTCATAGCAATGTGAACCCAGATCCTGCTGTAAGTTAACAAGTCTACAGGAGTGCAGACACACAGGCTTGAAGAAGAATCAAGTCACTGTTAGAGATAAGACAAGCTAACACCAGAGACAACCTGATGGTGAGAGGCAAGCACAGGAATTTAAGCAACAAAAACCAAGACTACTTGGCATCATTAGAGCGCAGTTCTCCCAACAAAACAAATACCGGATATCCAAACACACCAGAAAAGTAAGAATTAGAGTTAAAATAACATCTTATGATGATGATAGAGGAATTTTTTTCCATGTGGAGAGATTTAATGAGAGAAGAAGAGTAGAGGAGAGGAAAGGCCAGCCATGAGCATGTGGAGGGAAGGGGTGGGGGTAGAGAGAAGGGAAGAGAGGAAGAGCAGGGAAGAGAAGAGAACAAAAAGAGCATGATAGAGGAATTTAAGGAGGACATAAATAGCTCCTTAAAGAAATACAGGCCTACACAGGTAAACAAGTAGAAGTTCTTAAAGAGGAAACACAAAAATCCCCTTAAGTATTATAGGAGAACACAACAAAACAGGTTGAGGAATTGAAAATAACACCCAAGATTTAAAAAAAGGAAATAGAAACAATAAAGAAAACACAAAGGGAGACAATCCTGGAAATAGAAAACCAAGGGAAGAAAACAGGATTAATAGACACAAACTTCACCAACGGAATGCAAGAGATAGAAGAGAGAATCTCAGTGGCAGGGGATACCATAGAAAACATAGACACAATCATCAAAGATAATGGAAAACAAAAAAGGCTCTTAACCCAAAATATCCAGGAATTCCAGGACACAATGAAAAGTTCAACTCAAGGATAGATAACAGGTATAGAAGAGAGCAAAGCCTCCCCAATTAAAGGGCCAGTGAATATCTTCAACAAAAATTATAGAAGAAAAATTCCCTAACCTAAATATATAGATGCCCATAAACATACAAGAAGCCTGCAGAACTACAAATAAATTGAGGAAGAAAAGTAATTCCTCTCTTATATAATAGTCAAAACACCAAAAGAACAAAACAAAACAAAACAAAAAAGACAGAATATTAAAAGCAGTAAGGGACAAAGGTCAAATAACCTATAAATGGAGACCAATAGAATTACACCAGACTTCTCGCCAGAGACTATGAAAGCCAGAATATCCTGGGCAGATTTCATTTAGAACCTAAGAGAACAAAAATGACAGCCCAAGCTACTATATCCAGCTAAACCCCAATTAACAAAGAGATACTAAGATATTCCAAGACAAAAATAAAATTTATACAATATCTTTCTAAAATCCAGTCCTATAAAGGATAATAGATGGAAAACTCCAACACAAGGAGGGAAACTATACCCTAGAGAAAGCAAGAAACTAGTCTCCTTGCAATGAAACCAAAAGAAGAGAGTCACACAAACATAATTCCTCCTCTAACAGCAAAAATAACAGGAAACAACAGTCACTATTTCTTAATAGTTCATGACATCAATGGACTTATTTCCTCAATAAAAAGACATAGACTAACGTACTGGACACGCAAAGAGGACCCAGCAATTTGCTGCATACTGGAAACACACCTCAGTGAAAATGACTGATACTACCTCAGAGTAAAAGGCTGGAAAACAATTTTCCAAGAAAAATGGTCCCAAGAAACAAGCTGGAGTAGCCATTCTAGTATGGATTAAAATCTACTTTCAACCAAAAGTTATGAAAAATATAAGGAAGGACACTTCATATTCATCAAAGGAAAAATTCACCAAGATGAACTCTCAATCAATCCTGAATATCTATGCTCCAAATGCATAGGCATCTACATTCATAAAGAAAACTTTTTAAAGCTCAAAGTACACATTGCACCTCATAAAATAATAGTGGGATATTTCAACACCACACTCTTATCAATGGGCAGGTGAAGGAAAAAGAAACTAGACAGATAAAGAGAAAAGAACCAAAGTTGTGAAACAAATGGATTAACAGATAATTATAGAACATTTCATCATAAAACAAAAGAATATACCTTTTTCTTAATACCTCATGGTACCTTCTCCAAAACTTACCAGGTAATGGGTCACAAAACAAGCCTCAACATACACAAGAAGATTGAAATAACCCCATGCATCCTATCAGATAATAATAGACTAAGGCAGGTCTTCAATAACAACAAAAACAACTGAAAGCCCACATACACATGGAAGTTGAATAGTGCTCTGCTCAATGATAACTTGGTCAAGGAAGAATAAAGAAAGAAATTACAGACTTTTCCAAACTTAATGAAAATAAAGGCAGAGCATAAACAAACTTGTGGGATACAATGAAAGCAGTGCTAAGAGGAAAACATATAGTTCTGTGTGCCTCAAAAAATAAATAGGGAAAAGCATATACTAGCAGCTTGACAGCACAGTACATATAAAAGCTCTTGAACAAACAGTAGGATATCCATCCAAGAGGAGTAGAAGGCAAGAAATCAGCAAACTTGGTGCTGAAATAAACTACGTAAAAACAACAACAACAAAAACTATGCAAAAATAAACACAAGAACTTGGTTCTTTTAGAAAATCAACAAGATAGATAAACTCTTAGCCAGCTAACCAGACAGTACAGAACACTCTCTGGAAAATTTAAAAAAAATTATCAGATCCTACTACAAAAGAATATATTCAACAAAAACAAAAAAATCTGGATGAAATGGACAATTTTCTAAACAGATATCAGGTACCAAAGTTGAATCAGGATCAGAAAAACCATCTAAACAGTGCCATAACTCATAAAGAAATAGAAGCAGTTATTAAATGTCTTCCAACAAAAAAAAAAGGCCAAGACCAGATGAATTTAGTGCAAAATTCTATCAGACGTACGTAGACGACCTAAAACTAATACTGTCCAAACAATTCCACAAAATAGAAACAGAAGGAACACTATCCATTTCCTTCTATGAAACCACAATTATGCTTATATATAAACCACCCAAAGACCCAACAAAGAGAACTTAAGACCAATTTGCCTTATGGATATAGATGCAAGAAACTAATAAACAACTTCAAACTGGAGTGTTTGAGTTAATTTTACACCAAGCCACTTTGCTGAAGTTGTTTATCAGGTTAGTAGTTGTCTGGTGGAACTTTTGGTGTCACTTAAGTATAGTATCATATCATCTGCAAATAATGACATTTTGACTTCTTCCTTTCCAGTCTGTATCCCTTTGAACTCCCTTTGTAATCTGATTGCTCTGACTAGGACTGTGAGTATTATATTGAATAAATAGGGAGAGAATGGATAGTCTTGCCTAGTCCCTGATTTTAGTGTGATTACTTCAATTTTCTTTCCCTTTATTTTAATATTGGCTACTGGTTTGACGTATATTACTTTTACTATGTTTAGGTATGGGCCTTGGGATCTTTCCAGGACATTTTTTATGAAGTGGTATTGAATGCTGTCAAATGCTTTGTCACCTTCTAATGAAATAATCATGCTTTTTTTTTCTTTGATTATTTTATGTGGTGGATTATTTTGATGGATTTCATCCTTGCATCCCTGGGATGAAGCCTACATGATCACGGTTAATGATAGTTTTAATGTGTTTTTTGATTTGGTTTGCAAATATACATATATTATATGTATATATATATATATATATACATATAATCTGCTTTTAACTGCCATGCCATTCTTTCTTACAAACTTGAATTATCTAGATTTCCTGTTACCTGCTACATCAACATTTAATTTATTCTCTTGCTTCTGTATGTTTTTTTCTTTTTTTCCAAGTCTCCCTATGTATTCATTCTGAACTCTCATGCTTTTGCTTTCGCTATTTGTGGTAGCCACTTTTTATTTCTTCAATGTTAACAAAGGTGATTACTCAAAATTTATATGAATTGATAATTATTTCAAATGTCAGATAAAATATACTGTTTCTAGTTAAAAAAAATAAGTAAATATATATGTGGAGTAGTGAGGATTTTCTTGACTGCCAAGAGGACTTTCTGAGCAGTAAATGGGTTTCAGCAGCAGTAAATGATGCAGAATCAGGCTAGAATAATGTTGAGTCAACACCAAGACTGAGATTCTTTGCAACTCTGACTGACCCTCAATCAGTAAATGTCTTCATTTATATAGTTTCAAAAACATTCATAACTTCAAGAGATATATATCCTATCATTTTTGTCCCATACATACTCTAGTGGTATACCCAGGATTACAGGTTAAGTACAGGTAGACTAGATTTTATTATCATTAATTGCATACCCTTGTTCCTAAATATCTACAGGTTCTTTTAGCCTAAGCAAGCATAATACAGCTGTTTTTAAGCTGGCCGCACTTTGGCATATCAAGATGCTTAGATGGGGAAGAAGTATATTCCAAGTCAGTCCAGGGAAATCATTCTTTCAGCACTGTAGAATTAACTTTTAATGGCCAATCACATAACTTGCAAATTAGCCTAAGATTGAGAACTTTGGCTTACATATCATTTTAGCTGTTATTTGTATTTATAATTATAAGAATATATTTGATAAAAAGAATTCAGTTTTGTTTTAAATTAATTAGCATTACAAGAGAGGTACCATAAAAATCTTTCCAAAAAATAACACATTTTAGTAAATTTATTCTTTTGTGTTAATCTTGTTTAATTTTGAATTATGCTATTCATTCTAGCTTTTGTATTTTGCTTAATCCTTCTCTATCAAAGAACTTAGTTTAAGTCAGGCATTATCTTCATTTGGGTTAAATTCAAGATATTCCAAATAGACTACAAAAGGAGGTCTGATTCAGATCTACTGTCATTTCTCCTACCTGATGAACCTCATCAGCCTCCCGCAATTAATACTAAATTATTTTTTTTTTGGAGTTTGCTAAAGGGCAGATAAAATCAGGGACTAAAAACAAGAGAAGATTCCCCAAGTTATTCAATAGGTCAGTTCCCTTGAAAGGAGGAGGTTATCAGACAACAAAAGGTTTTCAAGGGATACAGGGGAAAAACAGAAACAAAATTTGACTATGGACCAAACATTTTGCTAAAATCTTCCTAAGGGTCTAACCCCAGATACTCAAACCAAAGGAAAAGGTTATAAGGTCAGGTCAGTTTTACGAATCTGATTTGCTGGTACTTTTTCAAACAGCTATATTGGCTTCATGACTTTCAACTTTCCTGTAAGAAATGGTTGTACCACTTCATACTTTGAGGTATGGATTTATACATAAATATAGAATCATGCCAGGCACACATATGTGCTCTGGTTTGTACAGATAATACTTTATATGTCATAGAAATTAAGGAGGAATACTGTAGTATTAGAGTATGCAACTAACATTCTCCCCCAGTTTCTTAAAGTTACTCTATCTGTAACTATTAATTAAACACATTTAAAAATGTAAAAAGGTGTATTAGTGCACTACTTCATTCTCTTTTTAAAATTCAAATTTACCATATTTCTAATCCATGAAAAGAGCTAGTTTGATACATTATTATACTATGGAAATTTGTTAATTTATTTTGGAAGAGGTGGTATAACAGGCCTAACTACAAAGATCATTAAGACAAGAAGAATTTCATTTGGTCCCGGGACTAAAGTGCTGGTAGACAGAATTGAAGACCCAGAAATGAAAAAACATAATTTTAATTTTGAAAAATGCAAATGTCCAATGGAAAAACAAATAGCATTTTCTTCAAATTTAATTTATTAACTGCAAATTCATTTCAAGAATGAAGTAACGTCCATGATTATCACCTGTAAATTGTGTTTAATTGTTTCTTTTATCAAGGACCTATTATCAAACCAAATTCATTTTTAACTTCATGAAAACTATTTCTGCATTTCTAACTTAAAGGGCATTAAACATGAATCTAAAACAATGGCTTATGCTCTAAGATAATTGAATCAACAAATTGGGATTTAAAATTGCAAAGCTTTGTAAGGCATTCAGTAGGAACTTTGAGCAAATATTAAACAGGTATCAATTATTTTATGTAATTATTGGAGTTATATACATTTTAAGATTTTAGTATTAAAGATACATTTTTCAACATTCTTCATTCCTTTCTAAATTAAATAATCAGCTTTCAGTTAAATAGTGCTAGTTAATGAAAATCATCAATATAAAACAAATAGTATTGATGATTATCTTGACAGATCATTTTTTTTCATTTAGTCTCCGTGAACTGAATGCATAATTCACTTAAAAAACGAGCATGATGATTTCACCTCACACCAGTGAGAATGGCAAAGATCAAAAACTCAGGTGACAGCAGATGCTGGGGAGGATGCGGAGAAAAAGGAACACTCCTCCATTGTTGGTGGGATTGCAGACTGGTACAACCATTCTGGAAATCAGTCTGGAGGTTTCTCAGAAAACTGGACATTGAACTGCCTGAGGATCCAGCTATACCTCTCTTGGGCATATACCCAAAAGATGCCCCAACATATAAAAAAGACACGTGCTCCACTATGTTCATTGCAGCCTTATTTATAATAGCCAGAAGCTGGAAAGAACCCAGATGCCCTTCAACAGAGGAATGGATACAGAAAATGTGGTACATCTACACAATGGAATATTACTCAGCTATCAAAAACAACGACTTTATGAAATTCGTAGGCAAATGGTTGGAATTGGAAAATATCATCCTGAGTGAGGTAACCCAATCACAGAAAAACACACATGGTATGCACTCACTGATAAGTGGCTATTAGCCCAAATGCTTGAATTACCCTAGATGCCTAGAACAAATGAAACTCAAGACAGATGATCAAAATGTGAATGCTTCACTCCTTCTTTAAAAGGGGAACAAGAATACCCTTGGCAGGGAATATAGAGACAAAGATTAAAACAGACACAGAAGGAACACCCATTCAGAGCCTGCCCCACATGTGGCCCATACATATACAGCCATCCAATTAGACAAGATGGATGAAGCAAAGAAGTGCAGGCCGACAGAAGCCGGGATGAGATCTCTCCTTCTGAGAGACACAGCCAGAATACAGCAAACAGAGGCGAATGCCAGCAGCAAACCACTGATTTGAGAATAGGACCCCCGTTGAAGGAATCAGAGAAAGAACTGGAAGAGCTTGAAGGGGCTCAAGACCCCATATGTACAACAATGCCAAGCAACCAGAGCTTCCAGGGACTAAGTCACTACCTAAAGACTATACATGGACTGACCCTGGACTCTGACCTCATAGGTAGCAATGAATATCCTAGTAAGAGCACCAGTGGAAGGGGAAGCCCTGGGTCCTGCTAAGACTGAACCCCCAGTGAACTAGATTGTTGGGGGGAGGGCGTCAAGGGGGGGAGGATGGGGAGGGGAATACCCATAAAGGAAGGGGGATGTTTGCCTGGAAACCGGAAAGGGAATAACACTTATATAAGAAATACCCATGATGAAATAAAGAATAGCCAAGCATATATGGAGTAAACCATTTGTATGCACATTATTATAACACTTGATAACTTCTTTAAAGTAGTCATAATAGAATGGAATTATTAAAAATGTGAAATTCAGGTTGATATAAATATTTAACAAGAGAGGTATTTTAAAATATCTTAGAATTGCTTCCCGTGTTAGGTCAAATGCCTTCAGAATTACTTGCTTCACAAGTACTCCAGGTTCATGATTGAAGAGCTATAGCTTCATTTTCTTGTAATGTTTGCTCTAATCCTTCTCTATCAGAAAATGTAATTTGAAGTAACCATCATAAAATTTTTGTCAGTTACTTTCTATATAACCCTGCTACAGGTATATCACCAATGCATATTTTCATATATGATTTTTTTATTGAATATTTATTTATTTACATTTTAAATTTTATTCCCTTCCCGGTTTCCTATCCATAAACCTACTATTCCATCGCCCCCCACACCTCTTCCTCTAAGAGAGTGTTTCCCCATACACCCACCCTGCTCTGACACTCCCCTATATTGGGGGTTCCAGCCATAGCAGGACAAAGGGCTTTTCCTCCCATTGGCGCCCAACAAGGCCATACTCTGCTATATATGCAGCTGGAGTCATGGGTCTGTCCATGGGTCTGCTCTTTGGATGGTAGATTGGTTCTTGGGAGCTCTGTTTGGTTGTTATTGCTGTTCTTTTGGGATTGCAACCCCCTTCAGCTCTTTCAATCCTTTCTCTAACTCCTCCAATGGGAACTCCATCTCATTTCAATGGCTGGCTGCAAACATTCGCCTTTGTATTTGTCCTGCTCTGGCAGAGCCTCTCAGGAGATAGCACTATCAGGCTCCTGTCAACATGCACTTCTTGGCATCAGCAATATTGTCAGGATTTGGTGGTTATAGGTATATGGACTGGATCCCTAGGTGGACAGTCTCTGAATTGCCTTTCCTTCAGTCTCTGTTCCAAACTTCCTTTCCGTATTTCCTCTTAGGAACATTTTTGTTCCCCCTTCTAAGAAGGAATGAAGCAAGCGCTCTTTGGTTATCCTTCTTCTTGAGCTTCATGTGGTCTGTGGATTGTTTATCTTGGGTAATCCAAGCCTTTGAGCTAATATCCACTTATCTGTGAGTGCATACCGTGTGGGATTTTTGTGAATGGTTTATCTCACTCAGGATATTTTCTAGTTCCATCCATTTGCCTAAGAATCTTATGATGTTACTGTTTTAATAGCTGAGTAGTTCTCCATTGTGTAAGTATAACATTTCTGTATCAATTCGTCTGCTGAAGAACATCTGGGTTTTTTCCAGCTTCTAGCTATTATAAATCAGGCAGCTATGAACAAAGTGAAGCATGTTTCATTGTTATATGGTAGAATATCTTTTGCATATGCCAAGGAGTGGTACTGCTCCTTTCAGTTAGCACTATATCCAATTGCCTGAAGGACTGGTACTGTACCAGCTACAATCCCATCAAAATGGAGGAGTTTCCTTTTCCACTTTTTACTAGCATCTGTTGTCCTTGAATTTTTGATCTTAGTTCTAAGTTCAGTTAGCACTATGTCCTTCTCAGCCATTCAATTTTTTCCTCAGTTGAACATTCAGTCTGAGGAACCTCAGACTGATTTATATGTATATATAAATTAGCCCACTATTGGATATTGGATTGATTAAAAAAAACTTTTCCCAATCTGTTGGTTGCCATTTTGTCCTAATGACAGTATCCTTTCCTTACAGAAGCTTTGTAATTTTATGAAGTCCCATTGGTGTGCTCTTCAAGAAATTTTCCCCACTGCTCATGTGTTCGAAGCTCTTTCACAGTATTTGTTCTATTAGAATGAATGTATCTGGTTTGATGTGGAGGTCCTTTATCCACTTGAACTTGAGCTTTGTACAGGGCAATAAGAATGGATTGATTTGCATTCTTCTACATGCTGACCTCCACTTGAACAAGCACCATTTGTTGAAAATGCTATCCTTTTTCCACCTGATCGTTTTAGCTCCTGTGTCAAAGAGCAAGTGACCATAGGTGTTTGGGTTCATTTCTGGATCTTCAATTCTATTTCATTGATCTACCTGCCTGTCTCTAAGCCAATATCATACAGTTTTTAACATGATTGCTCTGTATACAGCTTGAGGTCAGGGATTTTTTCCCCCCAGAAGTTCTTTTATTGTTAAGAATAGTTTTCATTATCCTGGGTTTTTCATTATTCCAAATTAATATGCAAATCACTCCTTTTAATTCTATGAAGAATTGAATGGGAATTTTCATGGAGATTGCATTGTATCTATAGATTGCTTTTGACAAGATGACCATTTTTAGTATATTAATCT
Organism: Rattus rattus; assembly: GCF_011064425.1. Taxonomy (NCBI): domain Eukaryota; kingdom Metazoa; phylum Chordata; class Mammalia; order Rodentia; family Muridae; genus Rattus; species Rattus rattus. Next base: position 105,626,682 of record NC_046154.1, on the reverse strand, counting down.
TCTCAATCCAGGAGCATGGGCCATCTTTCCATCTTCTGAGATTTTCTTCAATTTCTTTCTTCAGAGACATGAAGTTCTGTCATACAGATTTTTCACTTGCTTATTGAGAGGCACACGAAGATATTTTATATTATTTGTGAGTGCATTATAGTGTGTCACTTCTTTAATTTCTTTCTCAGCCTGTTTATGCTTTGAGTAGAGGAAGGCTACTGATTTGTTTGAGCTAATTTTATGTCCAGCCATATTACTGAAGTTGTTTATTAGGTTTAGGAGTTCTCTGGTGGAATTTTTGGGGTCACATAAATATACTATCATATCATCTGCAAATAGTGATATTTTGACTTCGTTCTTTCCAATTTGAATCCCTTTGATATCTTTTTGTTGTCTAATTGCTCTGGCAAGGACTTAGTGTACTATATTGAGTATGTAAGGAGAGAGTTGTCAGACTTTTCTAGTCCCTGATTTTACTGGTATTGCAAGTTTCTTTCCATCTAGTTTGATGTTGGCTACTGGTTTGCAATATACTGCTTTTACTATGCTTAGGTATGGGCCTTGAATTCCTGATATTTCTAAGACTTTTATCATGAAGGGGTGTTGAATTTTGTCAAATGCTTTCTCAGCATCTAATAAGATTATCATTTTTTTCTCTTTGAGCTTGTTTATATAGTGGATTACATTGATGGATTTCCATATATTGAACCATCCCTCTAACCCTGGGATGAAGCCTCCTTGATCATTAGGGATAATCATTTTGATGTGTTCTTAGATTCAGTTTGCTCACATTTTGATTATTTTTGCATCAATATCCATAAGGGAAATTGGCTTGAAGTTCTCTTTCTTTCTTGGGTCTATGTATGGTTTACCTAGAAGCATAATTGTGGCTTCATGTAAAGAATTGGGTAGTGTTTCTTCTGTTTGTATTTTGTGGAATTGTTTGGACAATATCGGTATTAGATCTTCTCTGAAGCTCTGATAGAATTCTGCACTAAACCCATATGGACCTGGGCTTTTATGTTGTTTTTGCTGTTGAGAGATTTTAATGACTGCTTCTATTTCTTTAGGAGCAATGGGAATGTTTAGATAGCTTATCTGATCTGGATTTAACTTTGGTAACTGGTCTAGAAAATTGTCCATTTTGTCCACATTTTCCAGTTTTGTTGAGTATAAGATTTTGTAGTTGGATATGATTATTTTTTAATTTCCTGAGTTTCTGATGTTATGTATCCCTTTCCCTTTTTGATTTTCTGAATTTGGATACACTCTGTGCCCTCTGATTAATCTGACTAAGGATTTATCTATCTTGTTGATTTTCTCAAAGAACCAGCTCCTGGTTTTGTCGATTCTTTGTAGAGTTCTTTTTGTTTCCACTTGGTTGATTTCAGTACTGTGATTGATTATTTCTTGCCATCTGTTTCACCAGGTTATATTTGCTTCTTTTTGTTCTAGAGCTTTTAGATGTGCTCTCAAGCTGCTAGTGTATGCTTCTTCCAGTTTCTTTTTGGAGGCACTCAGAGCTCTGAGTTTTCCTCTTAGCACTGCTTTCATTGTGTTGTTTGGGAAGTCTGGTGTAATTCTTTATATGTTACTTCACCATTTTCAATTACTGCTTTTAATAGTTTTGTTTTGTTTTGTGTTTTAACTATCATGTGATGGGAGGAATCTCTTTTCTGGTAGAATCTATTTGGAACTTTGTAGGCTTCTTTTATGAATATTGGTATCTCTTTAGGTTAGGGAAGTTTTCTTTCATAATTTTGTTGAAAACGTTTACTGGCCCTTTAATTTGGGAATCTTTGCTCTTTTCTATACCTATTATCCTTATGTTTGATGTCATAGATTTCTGGGATATTTTAGGTTATGAGCTTTTTGCACTTTGTGTTTTCTTTGACAGTTGTGTCAAAGATTTCTATGGTACTCTCTGCACCTGAGATTCTCTCTTCTATCTCTTGTTCTGTTAGTAATGTTTATGTCTATGACTCCTGATCTCTTTCCTAGGTTTTCTGTCTCCAGGATTGTCTTTTCTGATTTCTTCATTGTTTCTATTTCTACTTTTAGATCCTTTTTGTTTATTTCCTTCACCTGTTTGGTTGGTTTTTCTGTAATTCTTTAAGGGATTTTTGTGTTTCCTCTTTAAGGGCTTCTACTTGTTTACCTGTGTTGTCCTGTATTTCTGTAAGTGAGTTATTTATGTCCTTCTTAAAATCCTCTAACATTACCATGAGTTGTGATTTTGAATCCAAATCTTGCTTCTCAGGTGTTGGAATATCCAGGGCTTGTTGTTCTGGGAGAACTGGGTTCTCATGATGCCAAATGGCCTTAGTTTCTATTGCTTAGTTTCTTGCCCTTGCCTTTCTGCATCTGCTTATCTCTAGTGTTAGCTGTTCTTTCTTTCTCTGACAGTGGCTTGACCTTCCTGTAAGCTTGTGTGTCAGCAGTCCTGGAAACTGATTTCCTCTGAGTGGGATCTGGGTACCTAGAGCTATAGCGTACGTTCAGCTCTGGATACAGTTGTAAACTGGAAGTTTTCTGTCCCAGACTGTTCCTCTGTTCTTGTGTCCAGAGGAATCCAGGTTCCTCTTGTGCCAGGAATGTGAGCAGAAGTGGTGGTCTCAACCATGCTTTCAGGATTGTCTGCACTTCTGAGAATCCAGATCTCTCCCCATGGGATCTGAGTACAAAGAGCTGTAGCACAGAGTCAGCTCTGGGTGCAGGCAGAAACTGAAAGGATCCTCTACATAAGATTTTTAGCCACAGTTGCATATTTATATGACCATGATATTGTATCTTTTTGGATTTTCATAATTAGAGAATTTGAATAAGAGTGATCATAGAAAATTCAGACATTTAAACTTTTGTGTAGTCTGGGCATTATTTTACTTCCCATTCTCTATAATGGGCCTAGAGAATACTATAAATGACAATTACAAATAATACAAAGTCATAGACCACAACACTAAGAGCCAGAAGCACAGTGGTGGTCAACTAGCAGGAAGAGTGAATGAAAAGAGGAGGGGCACCACTGCAGACAAAAAGGGCACCTCTGAGATTCACTTTAGACCTTCCAGGAAGTGGCAAGAGTGCATTCTTCAGCCTAAAAGACTAAGGTATCCGGCAAATGCATCACTAATCAACGGCTCAGGGTTTTGGATAGGCATATGACAGGGAGGGAGGCTTGCATGACATATTTTTATATGAAATCATCGTTTTATATGAAAAAACTGTTCCTTAAAAGACACAAGAGACTCCAGTCCATCTGTTTTTCTTTATTCTTGATGAAAAAAAATTTCTTAAATTTCAAATTCCAAATCCTTCTGGTCAGATAAATGTAGATTTCATGCCAAATAGAATCTTTTATTGCTTCTTCCACCTGTCCACTTCTATGTGAGTTCTTTCACCTTTAGCTAGCACCCCTTCCTTTTTTTCTCATGTTATAAAAATTACAGAAATCATTTATATTTGTGTTATATTGCATTTGTTTTTCAAACCAATTTTTAACTTTGCTCAGGATAAAGAAGCCTTTTTTTTAAATCTCAGTTGAATTGTTCCTGAAGAGGAGGAACATCTCTCTACTAAAAATTCTGCTAATTCTCCTTGTTGTTTTCAAGGTCTTTCTTTTCAAATTTGATATAATAATGTGCCTTTTGATTTATTTCTATTAGTATTATTCTTAGATTTTTTTGTTGTTCTGAGTAGTGGGCTTTTAATCTTTTTTCAATTTTAATATTAATTTTCATGACCTATTATGTGTATATGGTTCATACTTTTAATCTTTCTTAGTCAGACATGTTTCACTTAAATCAATGATCTATTAGAAAAGCCCGAACTTAGACTTCATTACATTCACTATTATTGTCTTGACTTCCACTGTGCCTATTAGAAATTACTCAACTGTGAAAAATTCCATTTAGAGATTTTTCCAGTCTTTGATTAATGTAGTTAGTAGGTCAAGGTCTGATGATTCAGCAAATATGTTCCAATTCTTATTCAAGACATGTTATACCAGAAGTGTAGACAATAAATAATGTTTCCAATGATAATATTAATAGTATATATATGAATTTGAACTGTAAACATCAACAAAGTATTTAAAATTACAGATTTGTGTTACCTATGAAGCATTTAAATATTTATATATGACAAAGCCAAATATCTACCTCTTTTTAGCTTTCAGATTTCATGAAACACAATTTAACACACATTATATTTGAGTGTGTGTATTTGAATGTATATATGTGTGTATTTGTGTATGTATGTATATATGTGTGTATGTAAGTGTGCATGAATGTATGTGAGTATGTGTTTGTGTGTATTTGTGTGTGTGTATGTGTGTGTGTACATGTTTCATATTTAGGCACATGTATGTGATGACGAGACAATGATATTTGGTACCTCCCCAGCCACTATTTCTTTTCTAAGGTAGGAATTCTCATTTATTCCTGAGTATTCCTAGTTACTCTTTACCACAGCAATTCTTCCTAAGCACTAGAATTTGAGCTGGGACACCAAATCAACCCTGAGTTTAAGTGGGAGAGTACTGCAATTTCAATGCTTGTTTTCCCACTGTTATACTCTTTCTCTGAGTTGTCTCCCCAGCCCTAGATTACATCACAAAATGCTGCAGTACCTCACTTTACCTTTTTTCCTAAAGTATAATGATGATCATGAATCAGAACAACCATATGTATTCTAATGAGTCTATGCATAGATTTTACTCTCATTAATTTATATAGTTAGATTCAATCTCATCTAAGTTCACAATGCTGTCCAAAGCAAGCAAAGTTTGACTTATTAAGGATTAAAGAAAAAAACTGTAATAAATAAATAGATTTTATTACAGTTTTAGCAGGTTTTATTTAGTAAAATTGCTACTCTGGCAAAGTAGAAAACCAAAGTCTTTTTGTCTATATGATCTGGCCAGAATGAATACAAGTCAAACACCTTTAATCACTCTGGCTACACTATAGATAAGTCCTTTCTAGACGATTGTAATCCCAACAATAAGCTCTAATTGAGAAATAGAAAAATGACAATCAGGAAAAGCTTTGACAGCATAAGTCAGAGATAATATATGCCCCACTATCATGAGTCAGACGAGAAAAGAGAGGAGTACAGAAAATAAAGGACAAGAGAGAAAGAATGAAAAACAGTTTTACTATAAACTTTACAGAGACAGGAAGAAAAGAAATCAAATGAAGATAAAGAGAGCCAGAGACTAAGAAAGAGCCAGGAGATTGCAACAGATTGCCAGAGTTAGTTTGAGGCCAAACAGAGCAACTTAGTGTGAAGCCAAGAGAAGACAGTTTGAATCAGTCAGCTTGGAGAGGAGCTTGAGTCAGAACAATTGAGTTGAACCAGATAGCTAGAGTTTAGAAAGTGCTAGCTTATTCAGCAGTGAGTCTCTAAGACCACAGTCATATTTAGCAAATAAAAGCAACTTTGGAGAAATTAATGAAAACAAATATAAAATTATTCTCAAAACATGGATGGATGAATAAAATTCATTTCATTTCAGTCAATTTAAGAGTGTAAATTCTGCCTATACCAAGAGCCAAAAGCCAGTCACCAGGGGCACCAACACACCTGAGAACAGAGGTAAGACCAACTCTTCTGCTCCAAGTTACCCACCTGGTGGCCTCAGGACACACAAAGTCAGAAGTCATCTGTCACAGGACACTTCCAGTTTCTGCCTCCACCCAAAGCCGAACTGTTCCCACAGCTCTCTGTACACAAATCCCGTGGGGAACAGAGTTGGACTCTTAGAAGTGCAGACAATCCTAGGAGCTCAGGGAAGAATGCCACTTCTGCTCATATCCCAGGGGCCCAAGAGGAAACTGCCTAGTGCCCTTTGGATACTGGAACCTAGGAACGGTCCAAGGGCAGGAGCCTTCCAGGTTCTGCCTAGGCCAAGAGCCAAAGGCCATTTATCTGGAGCACAGACACACCAGAAAGCATAGGTAAGACCAATTCCTCTGCTTCAAGTGACTAGCCTGGAAGCTTCAGGGCACACAAAACAAGGATCATCTCTCTGTTCCCAGATGGAGCTGAAAGAAAACAGGTCTACAGGAGTCCTGACACAAGGCTTACAGGAGTGTCGAGACACTGTCAGAGACAGCAGGACAAGCTAACAACAGAGACAACCTGATGGTGAGAGGCAAGCACAGGAACCTAAGCAACAGACACCAAGAATACTTGACATCATCAGAGCCCAATTCTCCAACCAAAGCAAGTACTGGATATCCCAACACACCAGAAAAGGAAGATTTGGATTTAAGATCACATCTCATGATGATGATAGAAGACTTTAAGAAGGACATAAATAACTCCCTCAGAAAATATAGGACAACACAGGTAAACAAGAAATCCTTAAAGAGGAAACACAAAAGTTCCTTAAACAATTACAGGAAAACACAACCAAACAGGTGAAGAAATTGAAATGAAATATTATTCAGGATTCAAAAATGGAAATAGAAACATTAAAGAAAGTACAAAGGGAGACAACCATGGAGATAGAAAACCTAAGAGAGAGATCAGGAGTCATAGACGCAAGCATCACCAACAGAATACAAGAGATAGAAGAGAGAATCTCAGGGGCAGAAGATACCATAGAAAACATCAACATAAACATAAAAAGATAGTGCAAAACACAAAAAGCTCCTAACCCAAAATCCCAACTTAAAGGGCCAGTAAGTATTTTCAACAAAATTATAGAAGAAATCTTTGCTAACCTAAAGAAAGAGATGTTCATAAACATATAAGAAGCCTACAGAACTCCGAATAGATTGGACCAGAAAATTAAATCCTCCTGTCAAATAGTCAAGACACCAAATGCACAAAACAAAGAAGGAATAATAAGAACAGTAAGGGAAAAGGATCAAGTAAAAATAAAGACATATCTATCAGAATAACACCAGACTTCTCACCAGACACTGTGAAAGCCTGAAGGTCCTGGGCAGATGTCATACAGACCCTAAGAGTACAGAATTTTCAGCCTAGGCTACTATATCCAGCAAAACCTACAATGCACATAAATGGAGAAACCAAGATATTCAATGACAAAACCAAATTTACACAATATCTTTCTCCAAATCCATCCCTACAAAGGATAATAGATGGAAAACTCAAACACAAGGAAGGAAATTTTACCATAGAAAATAAGAAAGTAATCTTGCAATGAAACCAAAAGAAGAGAGACATACAAACATAAATCCACCTCTAACAACAAAAATAACAGGAAACAACAATTACTACTCCTTAATATCACTTAACACCAATGTTCTCAATTCCCCAATAAAAAGACATAAACTAACAAACTGGATACATAAAGAGGACTCAGCATTTTGCTGCATTCAGGAAACACACTTCAGTGACAAAGACAGTACCAACTCAGAGTAAAAGGGTGGAAAACAATTTTCCAAGCAAATAGTGCCGAGAAACAAACTGCTGTAGCCATTCTAATATAGAATAAAATTGACTTTCAACTATAAGTTATCAGAAAAGGTAAGGAAAGATACTTCATATTTATCGAAGGAGAAATCCACCAAGATGAACTCTCAATCCTGAATATCAATGCTCCAAATTCTAGGGCACCTACATTCATAAAAGAAAAATTACTTAAGGTCAAAGCACCCATTGTACCTCACTCAATAATAGGGGTAGATTTCAACAATCTTACCAATGAACAGATCATGGAAACAGTTTAAACAGAGAAATTAACAGGTTATGAACCGAATTTAACAGATATATAGAACATTTCATTCTGATAAAAAAAAGAATGTAACTTCTTCTCAGTTCCTCATGATAGCTTCTCCAAAATTTACCATATATTGAGTCACAAAACAGGCCTCAACAGATACAGGAAGACTGAAATAATTCCATGCATTCTTTCAGATCACCAGGGGCTAAGACTGGTTTCGATAACAAAAATCAAAAACAAAAACCAAAAAATGAACAAACAAAAAAACAAAACAAAACAAAACCAACAGCAGCAGAAAGCCCACATATACATGGAAGTTGAATAACACTCTACTCAATAATAACATGGTCAAGGAAGAAATAAAGAGAAATTAAAGACTTTAGGAAATGAAAATAAAAGTATGACATATTCAAATTTATGGAACACAATAAATACAGTGCTGAGAGGAATACTCATAGCTCTGAGGTCTTCCAAAAATAAATTGGAGAGGGGATACATTAGCAACTTGAGAGCACACCAAACACTCCTAAAATAAAGCAAAGCAAATACAACTAGAGGAGGAGAAGGCATGAAATAATCAAAATCAGGACTGAAGTGAACCTAGTAAAAACAAAATGTACTATACCAAGGATCATCAAAACCAGGACTTGGCTCTTTGAGAAAATCAACAAGATAGGTAATTCTTAGCCAGACTAATCAGACAGAACAGAGATAGTATCCAAATTAACAGAATCAGAAACGAAAAGGGAGACATAACAGAATCTGAGGAAATTCAAAAAATTATCAGATCCTACTACAAAAGCCTATTTTCAACAAAACTGGAAAATCTGGAGGAAACAAACAATTTTCTAGACAGATAGCAGGCCCCAAGGTTAAATATGGATCAGAGAAATTATCTAAACTGCCCCAAAACTCCCAAAGAAATAAAAGCAGTTATGAAATGTCTCCTAACGGAAAAAAAAAAACAAAAACAAACAAACAAACAAACAAACAAAAAAAACAGGCCTGGAACAGATGGGTTAGTGCATAATTCTATCAGACCTTCATATAAGACCTAATACCAATACTATAAACTACTCCACAGAATAGAAACAGCAGGACCATTACCTAATTCCTTTTATGAAGGCACAATTGCACTCTTGCTTAAACCATAGAAAGACCCATCAAATAGAGAGAACGTCCAACCAATTTCCCTTATGAATATCCATGCAAAAATACTCAATAAGATTCTCGCAAATAGAATCCAAGAACACATCAAAATGATCATCCATCGTGATCAAATGGGCTTCATTCCAATAATGAAGGAATGGTTCAATATACAGAAATCCGTCACTGTAATCCACTATATAAACAAACTCAGAGGAACAAACCAAATGATCATCTCATTCGATGCTGAGAAAGCATTTGACAAAATTCAACACCACAACATGGAAAAAGTCTTGGAAAGATCATGAATTCAAGGCCATTTCCTAGACATAGTAAAGGCAATGTACAGCAAACCAGTAGTCAACATCAAAGTACACGGAGAGAAACTTGAAGCAATCCAATTAAAATCAGGGACTAGGCAAAGCTGCCCACTCTTTCCCTACTTATTCAATATAGTCCTAGCCAGAACAATCAGACAACAAAAGGAGTTGACAGGGATACAAACTGAAAAGGAAGTTGTCAAAATATCACTATTTGCAAATGATATGATAATATTCTTAAGTGATACCAAAATTTCCACCAGAGAACTACTAAGCCTGATAAACAACTTTAGCAAAGTGAATGGATATAAAATGAAATCAAACAAGTCAGTAGTCTTCCTCTACTCAAAGGATAAACAGGCTGATGAAGAAATTAGAGAAATTACACCCTTCACGATAGTCAAAAATAATATAAAAGACCGCGGTATGACTCTAACCAAGCAAGTGAAAGATCTGTATGATAAGAACCTCAAGCCTCTAAAGAAAGAAATTGAAGAAGACCTCAGAAGATGGAAAGACCTGCCACGCTGGTGGATTGGCAGGATTAATATAGTAAAAATGCCCATTTTGTCAAAAGTAATCTACAGATTAACTGCAATCCCCATCAAATTTCCAACTCTCTTCTTCATAGAGATAGAAAGAGCAATTTACAAGGTCATTTGGAATAACAAAAAACACAGGATAGCAAAAACTATCCTCAACAATAAAAGAACTTCCTGGGGGGGAATCAACATTCCTGACCTCAAGCAGTATTACAGAGCAATAGTGATAAAAACTGCATGGTATTGGTACAGAGACAGGCTGGCAGATCAATGGAATAGAATTGAAGACCCAGAAATAAACCCACATACCTATGGTCACTTGATTTTTGACCAATGATTTAAAACCATTCAGTTGTACATCTACTTAATAGAGTACTACTAAGCTACCAAAACAATGACATCATGAAATTCATAGACAAATGGATTGAACTAGAAGATATTACCCTGAGTAAAGTAGCATAACCACACAAAAACACACATGGCATGTACCCACTACTAAGTGGATATTATCCCAAAAAGCTTGATTTACCCAAGATACAATCCACAAACCACATGGAGCTCAAGAAGAAGGATGATCAAAGTGTCCATGCTTCAGTCCTTCTTAAAAGGGGAACAAAAATATTAATAAGAGTGGATATGAAGACAAAGTTTGGAGCAGAGACTGAAGGAATAGCCATTCAGAGCCTGATGCATTGTGGGGATCCAGCCCGTGTGTGTGTGTGTGTGTGTGTGTGTGTGTGTGTGTGTGTGTGTGTGTGTGTGTGTATGTACAGCCACCAAAACTAGACATTACTGCTGATGCCAAGAAGTAGATGGTGACAGAATCCTGATAAATCTGTCTCCTGAGAGGATCAGCAAGAGTGTGTAAACAACAGAGGTTCATGCTTGTAGCAAACTATTGAATTGAGAATGAGGTTCATGGTGGAGGAATGAGAGAAAGGACTGAAGGAGGCAAAGGGTCTTGCAACCCCATAAGAACAACAGTACCAACTATCCAGAGCTCCCAGGGACTAAACCACTATCCAAAGACTACACATAGACAGACCCATGCCTTCAGTTGCATATGTAGCAGAGTATTGCCTTGTTGGGCACCAAGGGAAGGAGAAGCCCTTGGTCATGCCAAGGTAACCCCCAGAGTAGGGGAATGTCAGGGTGTGGAGGCAGGAAGGGGTGATTGTTAGGGAGGGTGAACACTTTTATAAAGGAAGTGGAGGAAGATGGAATATGGGTCTTATTGACAGGAAACCAGGAAAAGGGAGCTACATTTAGAATGCAAATAAAAAATATCCAATAGAAAAAGACCTTACATAACCATTGTGAAATTTCTTAGACTAAATAATTTATACAGAACAAAATTAGATTTCTATTTTAAACTTTCAATTACATACTCTGTAAAACACTTTTTTTAAATTATTTTTTGAGTTATAATTCTTCATTGGGTTCTTCTTGTTTCCTCTTGCTAACACTCACAAGTACCCCTCTTGGCTCTCTTTCAAATTCTTGACCTCCTTTTTCATTAATTGTGGTTATATTTATACATGCTATATACATACATATATTAATAAATATGTCAAAAGTAATTCTTCACTTTATTTGTTATTTGTATGTATGTTTTGAATTCTGACACTGGGCATTTTGTAGTAGATAATTAATTAGTCTGTTATTACCCAGGAAAGATTATTTCTTCTGCTATTGGTTAGTTTTCTGCAATTTTCTGATGTAAGACTGAGACATCCTTGGCTTACACATACCCCCTGCATCATTTGCAGTGTTGTGTCTCATATTTTGTATACATGTGTGTAAGACTTTGTGGATGTTGTTTCTGACATTCCTAGAGACCATCTTGCAGTAAACTCACTGCGCCCCAATTTTTTTCCTTCCTAGTTCCCAGTGATCAGAGTTTTAGCTATGGAGTGTGTTGAATATGTATGCTTTAGGACCAGGATTATAGTTATATAATTTGGTTTATAAAATTATCTTGTGTTGAGGGGTTGGGGATTTAGCTCAGTGGTAGCGCGCTTGCCTAGCAAGGGCAAGGCCCTGGGTTCAGTCCCCAGATCCGAAAAAAACAAAAAAAAGAAAAGAAAAATTATCTTGTGTTCACCAGATGTAATTGTTCTATTGGAGGCTTGCTGCTAAATAAGCTCATCCTTTCTAGGTCTTTCTGATCTCTGCCTGGCTGGTTTAACTCAACTCTTCTGGCTCAACTTCTCTAAGATTCAAAATGGCTTCTCATGGCTTCTGACTTATTGGCTTATCTTGGACTCCAACTAATTCTAGTTATCTTTTCTAATCTTCTGACTCTTTCTTATTTTCTAACTTTCTCTGTCTTCACATTCAACCTGTCCCTGAAAAACTGTTTCAGTGACCAGTAAACCCTCTGTCCCTCCCTCCATCCCTCCCTAACACCCCCCCTCTCTCAAAATAACAAAACAAAACAGACAAAAGAAAGGAAAAATTAACAGCAGCAACAACACCCTCTAGGGCTAGATCAAGCCTAGAAATAGTTGGAAACACAAAAGATACTTAATCTACTGTTTTGTTCACTTTTTGTTTATGGTTGATTAATTTTGTTTTGCCAAAAGTACATTTCTTATTGCTCTGAAATTGAAAAGTTCATCAACAAGAAATCATGAGATGTGGTGCATGTGATGGTTAAAACTCATTGTTGTTTTGAGACAATCTTTAATTATTTGGGAGACAAGCACTTGAGCATGCCTTTGAAGGATTAATTTAATTAGGTTAACTGGGAAAGGAAGACCCACACTCTCAGGGAAAGGCAGCATTTCCTGGGCTACATTAAAAAGGGAAAGTTACCTTGCTCAAGTATTCATGTCTTTCTGCTTCCTAACTGTAGAGACAATATTATCAGCCACCTGAAACTGTTTTAAATTATTCCATGTAATGAACTATGCCCTGAATTGTGAGCTCAAATCAACACATTCTTCTTAGTGTTGATCTACTAGTTCTTCTATGCCAGCAGCCAGAAAAGTTAAAGAGAGTGCTTCACCTTCTCAATTTGATTCTTAAATTATGTTTCCTAGTTGTATTCCTCTATAGTAGAAAACACACAGGCTTAACTAATGATCTGTTGCAAGAATACACCTCATATTCTACAGGGATTGTAAAAATTATCTAATCACTTTCTGTAGAGCTTCAATTGCAATTTCATGGAGCTTAGGGTTCTGTGAGAGTTGAGAGTGGGAACTGAATATGAAACTGGAAACCCTAACAAGAACATAATAGAACACTTTTACAGAAGAGTAATGTAAATTTGGACATATATATTTGAAATACTACTGGAACAAAAATCAAGAAATAAAGCATGGCAGCATAATGAAATGTGTGTAATGTATGCATGTAATTGAGGAAATTAAATGAGGTTAAACTGAATTGGAATAGAAAGATGGGACCTATTTAGGGAACATAAGAAAACAGATATATCCCTCACTCTGAAGCATAGTAGACTTTGTCAGCAGCAAAGCAAGAATTCCAGCATTGATGTTTGCTAGAGCCTGCTGGTTAGCCAATATGGGAGCCACAACAGGGCGAGTAAGGATGATTATAGGAAAGGCAGAAAGGAGAAGCAAGAGACAGAGATGGGAAGGCTGCTGGTTAAACATGCCAGCAAGCAAGTGCATTTTTCAGTGACTTTTAAAGGCAAGCCACCTAAAGCATGAAAAATTCCAGGAATATAAACAATCACCATAAAACCTTCTGTGCAGGTTTATGGCACACAGTACTATCTGTGACTAAGGACATTTCCCTCAGGCTAGCACAGTCTCTGAAGGATGTGTGCAGGAGAGAGGAACTTGTCAGGTTATAATGCACATCTTAATTAAAAACAAAGATAGATGTCAGCAGATTTATTCATAATGAATCACAAGCAAGAAGTCAGTCAAAATTATCTCTGGATGTGCTCCCCAAAGAAGCTTTTTCCCCACCCCAGCTGTAGACAATTTTCAAGACTCTACACCCGAGACAAAATTCACAGGGATGTGCAATGTCCCCTAGTTATAACTTATGACATGATAATATGATAGAGGTATCTTCTGAGGCACCCCACTTATCTCCTGTCTAATAGACAGAGAGATATAGAGGGTGATGGAGGAAGGGAGGGGGAGAGAGACAGAGAGAGAGAGAGAGAGAGAGAGAGAGAGAGAGAGAGAGAGAGAGAGAGAGAAAGAAACATTTCTTTTGTTTTTTTCCACACCCTTTGGTTGAACCTTGACCTAGCAGAGGTGTGATTCCCCCACATTCATATTATTTTAATTTTTTTATTAGATATATTTCTTTACTTACATTTCAAAAGTTATTCTCCTCCTTGGTTTCCTTTTCATAAGGCCCCATAACCTCCCCTCCCCCTCCCCCATAGGTTATTTCCCCCTATACATCTTCCTTATTTAACCCCCCCTCCACATTCACCTGCACTGGGGGTCCAACCTTGGCAGGACCAAGGTCTTCCCCTCCCACTGGTGCTCAACAAGGCTATTCTCTGCTACATATGCAGTTGGAGCTATGGGTCAGTCCATGTATAGTCTTTCGGTAGTGGTTTAGTCCCTGGAAGCTCTGGTTGGTAGGCATTGCTGTTTTTATTGGTTGCAAGCTCCTTCAATTCTTCCAGTACATCCTCTAATTAGCATAAGGAGCTCCTATTCTCCATTCGGTGGTTTTCTGCTAGCATTGACCTCTGTATTGGGCATGTTCTGGATGTGTTTCTCAGGAAAGATTTAAATCCAGTCCTTTTCAGCATGCATTTTCTAGCTTTATCAATCTTATCTAGTTTTGGTGACTGTGTAATATATATATATTACATATATATATATATATATATGGGCCATATGTGGTCAGGCTCTGAATGGCCATTCCTTGAGGCACTGATCTAAACTTTGCTTCCATATCCCCTCCTATGGATATTTCCCCCCATTTTAAGAAGGAGTGGGAACATCCACATTTTGATCATCCTTCTCCTTGAGCTTCCTGTGGTCTGTGGATTACACCTTGGGTAATTAGAGCTTTTTGGCTAATATTCACTTATCAATGGGTGCATACCAAGTGTGTTTTTTTCTGTGATTGAGTAACCTCACTCAGGATGATATTCTCTTGTTCATTCCATTTGCCTATGAATTTCATGAAGTCATTGTCTTTATAGCTGAGTAGTACTCCACTGTGTTGATGTACCACATTTTTTGAACCCATTCCTCTGCTGTAGGGCATCTGTGTTCATTCCATCTTCTGGCTATTATATTTTGATTTCTTCCCTTCCAATTTGTAACCCTTTGACCTTCCTTCACTGTCTGATTGCTCTGGCTAGGACTTTGATTACTATATTGAGTAAGTAGGGAGACAGTAGGCAGCCTTGTCTACTCTCTGATTTTAGTGGGATTGCTTCCAGTTTTTCTCCATTTAGTTTGATGTTAGGTACTGGTTTGCTGTATACTGTTTTAACTATGTTTTGATATGGGCCTTGAATTCCTGATCTTTTGGGACTTTTATGATGAAGGGGTCTTGAATTTTGTCAAATGCTTTCTCAGCATCTAATGAAATAATCCTGTGGTTTTATCTTTGAGTTCGTTTATATAGTGGATTACATTGATGTATTTTCATATATTAAACCATCCCTGCATCCCTGGGATGAAGCCTACTTGATCATGATGGATGATCACTTTGATGTGTTCTTGGACTTGGTTTGCAAGATATTTTTTGAGTATTTTTGCATTGATATTCATAAGGGAAATTGGTCTGAATTCTCCTTTCTTTGTTGGGTCTTTGTGTGGTTTCAATATAAGAGTAATTGGGATTTAAAAGAGTATACAGGAATTTGGTAGTGCTCTGTCTGTTTCTATTTTGTGGAATAGTTTGGACAGTATTGGTATGAGGTCTTCTTTGAAGGTCTGATAGAATTCTGCACTGAACTTATCTGAACCTGGGCTCTTTTTGGTTGGGAGATGTTTAATAAATGCTTCTATTTCTTTAGGAGTTATGGGGTTGTTTAGATCGTTTATTTGTTCCTGATTTAACTTTGGTACCTGGTGTCTGTCTAGAAAACTGTCTATTTCCTCCAGATCTTCAAGTTTGTTGAATATAGGCTGTTGTAATAGGATTTGATGATATTTTTTAATTTCTTCAGATTCTGTTGTTTTGTCTCCCTTTTCATTTTTGATTTTCTTAATTTGGATACACTCTCTGTGACCTCTGGTTAGACTGACTAAGGGTTTATCTATCTTGTTGATTTTCTCAAAGAACCCGCTCCTGGTTTTGTTGATTCTCTGAACAGTCGTTTTCGTTTGTACTTGGTTGATTTCAGCTCTGAGTTTGATTGTTTCCTGCCTTCTACTCCTCTTGGTTTTATTTATTTCTTTTTGTTCTAGAGCTTTAAGGTGTGTTGTCAAACTGTTGACATATGCTCTCTTCTGTTTCTTTTTGCAGGCATTCAGAGCTCTGAGTTTTCCTCTTAGTACCTTAGTTCCTGCTTTCATTGTCTCCCATAAATTTGGGAGTGTTGTATCTTCATTTTCATTAAATTCTAAGAAATCTTTAATTTATTTCTTTATTTATTCCTTGACCAAGTTTTCATTGAGTAGAGCATTGTTCAACTTCCATGTATATGTGGGCTTTCTGTCATCATTTTTGTTATTGAAGACCAGTCTTAGTGCATGGTGATCTGATAGGATGCATGAGATTATTTCTCTCTTCCTGTATCTGTTGAGGCCTGCTTTGTGACTGAATATATCATCAATTTTGGAGAAGGTTCCATGAAGTGCTGAGAAGAAGGTATACTTCTGTTTTAGGGTGGAATGTTCTATAAATATCTGTTAAATCCATTTGGTTCATAAAATCTGATATATTCTCTATGTCTTTGTTTAACTTCTGTTTCCATGTGATGAGAGTGGGGTGTTGAAATCTCCTACTATTATCATGTGAGGTAAAATATGTGCTTTGAGGTTTAGTAAGGTTTCGTTTATGAATGTAGGTGCCCTTTCTTATGGAGCATAGTTATTTAGGATTGAGAGTTCATCTTGGTGGATTTTTCCTTTGATCAATACGAAGTGTCCTTCCTTATTGTTTTTAATGACTTTTGACTGAAAGTCAGTTTTATTTGATATTAGAATGCCAACTCCAGTTTGATTCTTCAGGCAATTTGCTTGGAAAGTTGTTTTCCAGCCATTTACTCTGAGGTAATGTCTGTCTTTGTCTCTGAGGTGTGTTTTCTGCATGCAGCAAAATGCTGGGTCCTCTTTACATATCCATGTCTTTTTATTGGGGAATTGAATCTGTTGATGTTGAGAGATATTAAGGAATATGGATTGTTGTTTCCTGTTATTTTTTTTGTTAGAGGTGGAATTATGTTTTTCTCTCTTTTGGTTTCATTGCAAGGATAATATATTCTTGCTTTCTGTATGGTGTAGTTTCTCTCCTTGTGTTGGAGTTTTCCATCTATTATCCTTTGTATGGCCTGATTTGTAGAAAGATATTGCGTATATTTGTTTTTGCCATGGAATATCTTGGTTTCTCCATCTGTTTTAATTGAAAGTTTTGCTGGATACAGTAATTTGGGCTGGCATTTGTGTTCTCTGAGGGTCTGTATGACATGTGTCCAGGATCTTC
The DNA here is from genome assembly GCF_011064425.1 of Rattus rattus. Classification (NCBI taxonomy): domain Eukaryota; kingdom Metazoa; phylum Chordata; class Mammalia; order Rodentia; family Muridae; genus Rattus; species Rattus rattus. The sequence continues at coordinate 105,609,376 of NC_046154.1, read as the reverse complement.
TGGCTTTCATAGACTCTGGTGAAAAGTCTGGTGTGATTCTTATAAGTCTGCTTTTGGATGTCACTTGACCTTTTTCCCTTACTGCTTTTAATATTCTTTCTTTGTTTTGTGCGTTTGGTGCTTTAACTATTATGTGATGGGAGGAACTTCTCTTCTGGTACAATCTATTGGAGTTCTGTAGGCTTCTTGTATGTTTATGGCCATGTCTTTTTTAGGTTAGGGAAGTTTTCTTTTATAATTTTTTGAATATATTTACTGGTCCTTTAAGTTGGGAGTCTTCACTTTCTTCTATACCTCTTATCCTTAGGTTTGATTTTCTCATTGTGCCCTGGATTTCCTGTATGTTTTGTGCTAGGATCTTTTTGCATTTTACATTATCTTTGTCAGTTGTGTCAATGTTTTCTATGGCATCTTCTGCCCTTGAGATTCTCTCTTCTATGTTTTTTATTCTCTTGGTGATGTACGGTTCCTTGTCTCTTCCTTTGGTTTTCTATATCCAGGGTTGTCTCCCTTTGTGCTTTCTTTATTGTTTCTATTTCCATTTTCAATTCCTTCACTTGTTTGTTTCTATTTTTCTGTAATTCTTTCAGGGATTTTTGTGTTTCCTCTCTAAAAGCTTCTACTTTTTTACTCGTGTTTTCCTGCATTTCTCTAAGGGAGTTCTTTATGTCTTTCTTAAAGTCCTCCATCTTTATCAAAAAATGTGATTTTAAATCTAAATCTTGCTTTTCTGGTGTGTTTGGATATCCAGTATTTTCTTTGGTGGGAGAACTGGGCTCTCATGATGCCAAGTAGTCTTGGTTTCTGTTGCTTAGGTTCCTGCACTTGCCTCCAGCCATTGGGTTGTCTCTGGTGGTTGCTTGTCTTGCTGTTTCTGAGAGTGACTTGACCCTGCTGTAGGCCTCTTTGTCAGCCCTCTTGTATAACTGTTTTCCTGTTTTTTTTCAGCCATTTTGAGAACAGGTGCTCTGAATTCAGGTGAGTTGGTGCTCCTGGAGATTCTTTTCTAATTCTAGGTGCAGGCAGGAATCAAAGGGTCCTGCCCCTGACTGCTTGACTGCTCCTAGGTCCTTACACCCAGCAGGCACAGTTGGCACTATGTGATTGTCTCCTGGGTCTGGACTGTGGGCAAAGAGTAGTCTCCTCTCACTTCTCAGGAGTATCCACACTTGTGTGGGTCCAGCCCTCTTCCCCATAGGATTTGAAAGAAGAGAGCTGTCTGGCCGGTTCACTTTGGTCCTGGGCACAGACCAGAACCCCAGGTACCGGTGGCTGTCTATTCCTATATCCCTGTGTCCAAAGACACTGTGCAGTTTCCCCTTGGACTAGGGATGTCTGTCCTGAGGCCTCAGGATGTCTGTACTCCTGGGTGGTCCACTCTCTTCCCCACGGGATCTAGAGAACATTTCTAAGCAGGTGTTTGGAGATAAAACAAGATATTCACCAATATTTTATATAATTAACTAGAGCCATACATAGTTAATTAATTAGTAATAATTACTCACTTTCTATTGATCAATTTCTATTGTAAACAGTAATATCTCTCCTGATTTTTCTTTTGAGAGGCACATATCCCACTTTAATGCATATCTCTTCTGAATGCTTCTCTTTACCACACCTTTTTTGCTTAAACTTTTACTATAATGTATTTAAGGCTGTCACCAACTTTCCTTCATAAAATGGCTCATTCTGAAGTCCTTTGCAAAATCAAAGGGAAAGACATTGCTTTTGCTTGAGTTGGGGTCCCTAAATCTCTAGAGAAACTTCCAAGGTTGTTGAGGCTGACAGTGCCCCTTTTCTCTCATTGCTGATAATAAAATGGTTTAAAATGCCTTCAGCAATGGCTTACATTTGATCTTGTTCCAGCAAGTTCAGAGTGACTACCTGATTTTCTGACACTGAAATGTAATCTCCCAAGAAGCAATGGTTTCCTTCATCGAATAAGCCCTCTAATTTTTCCTTTTAAGCACTTAGGAACCTCTACAAGTTGTATTAAATTAATGTAATTTAAGTTTGACCTATCTGATCAGTGTTTATTCCTATGTAGTTATGAAAATTGACAAAACTTTGCAAAATATTTCTTCTACTTTTTGTGCTGTAACTTTTAAGCATTTACTTGTTAGAAAAAAATGGCTGACAGACACCAACATTGAGTACTTAAAAAAAAACTCTCTTTAATATAATAACATTATGTTCCAATGTTCAAAGGATACATAGAACTACAAAATTCCCAACTCGTTCTCCCTATCTGTTGGCTTTGCCCTGTAAAAAGAATATCCCTTCTGTCTTAGAAAGTGTGCTGAAGTTCAGTCTGCCATTTCCATTCTGTATCACAGCAAGATTATCACATCATATCTCTTCTCAAAGTTAATGTACCATCCTTTACAACATCTCTCTAGACTAACATTGCCAAAGGTTAAATGATACTCATACAGAAGTCCATGACTGCATAATGCAGTTTATAATCCTGAAGATACTATAACAGCAACAACCATTTTTCTTGTATCTTGCTCATCTTACAGATATAAAATGACTCTCGTGGAAAATTATCATTCTCCAATTGTATAGGTATTGGTGACAGGGCTCCATGAGTCAAAGGATATATTATATCTTCTGTGGGAATCAAAATAGTGGCTAAAGAAAACTACTTTACAGGCACTTCAGTTCTCTTGATTTTATAGCATTCCATTTTCCCTAATATAGCATGTGGAACACTCATTGCCTTTGTACTTTTTGTAGTCCTGTGTTTGAGCATGTTTCTCTAAGGAAAAAACTTTTTTTTTGGATGGGGGTGTTCTTACATTGTCAGTAACTCTGTAAAGTGATGTGGTCATTCCAGGTAGTAGTATGATGGTCCCTGAGTGCTTCATTGAGTTGACCTGGAAGGTTTTTTATTGGATATTTTTATTTACATTTCAAATATTATTCAATTTCCCAGTTTCCCATCCATAGGACCCCTATCCCATTCTCATCCCTTTCTTCTATAAAGGTGTTCCCCTTCCCCAACCACTCCCCTTCCTGCCTTCTCACCCTGACATTACACTACAATGGGTGGGGGTGGGGGGGTCCAGCCTTTATCTTCTCTAATTATCCCACTACTGATTGCAGATAGTTTCCTGTACATGGTCCGAGATATTGGGAATTGTTTCATTACTATAACACTTGTCAACATTTAAGTGCATGTCTAATTTTATAAATAAAATTTGACATTTTGGGGTTTTAAAAAAGCTTTGTAGCTTTGTAGCTTTGTAGCATTGTTCATAAGATTCTACATTATAGTCTTTAAGATTAGACCTTTGTCTCCATTAGAGTATATATTTTTCTCAAGTCAGTAACAGAAGAGGAAAAAACCCACAAAGAGTGCTGCTTACAAGCCTATAATTATTTAATTCTTCATTGTAATAGCTTTGTATTTGAAAATACTGATCCTAAAATGTTTTCTATCATAACAAAATTTCAGATTTTGAAATGCAGCCATAGATCCCTATTTGGAAATCATCTTGCTACAATGTTTTAAAACTTCATTTTCATAAATGAACTGATATGGTACCCAAATCAGACAAATATCAATGATTATACCCAACCAGACTTGAGTACATCACATAAATAAAACTTAAGAAAAAAAACTTTAAAACAAACTTAAGTATATTTTTTACAAATCTTTTCTTTTAATGACAGTATACTGACACACACATTCAAAGCTGTGTTGTATGTCATCATCGCCTTAGGAACTTCTTAGAAACATTGCTACTTGATATGGAATTCTGTGATCAAATTTCTTCAAGAAAGTATTGATTAGACCTTGGGATATTTAACAAACTGTATATGGAACTTTGATACAGTCCCCTGTTTAAGGTGCAGTTGAACCTATTTTTCATCATTTTGAACCATGCATATTAATTTAGCTGTAATTAACACTTTGAAGAAAACAGTTTGTCTAAATTTCTTTTCTGAATTTAAAAGGCAGGGGAGCTTTCCCTTTACTTCACTGTCTTAAATTCCTTGCCTTCATGGACTGAAGCTGGCATGTCAAAATGACTCCTAATGCAGCTGTTGAGTCTGCATGTAAATTCCCAGTGTCTTCCAGCCTATGGCTTCCACAGACCTGCACAATTACTAGCTGATCCCGCATGAAGATGACAGTGCCAGTTCTGTTTAGAATACTTCACGTTTCAACCAGAATCCAGACTGTGTTCATGAGACTGAGCTAGAAAACTCTTAATAAACTACTGCCTTTTTCATGATCAAGAGAACCCTCCAGAGATATGAATTTCATTTCCTGTTTTAGAGAACCTGCAGAATGTTTATGTTCCTTTTACATGATAAAATTCTGTACTTGTATGGAATAAACTAAAAAGGAATATATTTTATATATATTCCAATATAATGGTGTGGTTAGATTTTAAAAACACTTTCAGACTTTGTGCATCACAAGTGTCTATTTTAAAGTACAATTCTGAAACTTAATAGCTATAAACAATAAGCCAAATAGTAAATGAAAAAAAGACTAGTATTATACTGATAATATCTATTATTGCATAGAACCTAAATCAGTGGTTAGATATAATGTAATGCCATATATGATATGCAAACCAGTTTCTTGACACATTTTTTACAGTTGTTATCTGAATCCTGTTTTTCTGGACAGAGATAGCAGTAAAGCAGAAGACACTAGCCTTCTTTTACTTTGGTATTTCTAAAGCTAGCTCACATTTTTTATCAACCACCTTTTCCTCATCATTTTACAATTAATATTTCTTCTCCATTAATACCTGGTAGAGCAAGGAAATTTCCAAAAGTGAGTTACAGGTATGGAGATTGAACGCCTGATTTCAAATTACTCATATTTTAAGTGAGGAATTTGATATGAAAAGGCTATTAATTAAGTTAAAATTGCTCTTTAAGACAAGGAATATGGAGAGAGAAATCTAGGCAAGTGAAGATGAACAGTATTGTCAATATGCAAGACTAATACTCTCTCAGCAATTTTCAAGCATGTTAAATGAGAGCAATTCCCAGAAGAAATGGACTACCATGGATTATCAGATGGCAAACATTTTCTAATGTTCCTAAGGACGATCTATCGATCTATGTTAATATAATAAGCTGATATATTTATGTAATCATGTCTGTGAGTGTTTTATTCATATATGTGTGTGTGTGTATTCAGGTTTATTCATTCATACATACATATATAAATGAATAAATGAACTTGTACTTTTTATTATTGGAAGACTGGCTTTATTTCACTTGATTTAAATTGGTAAAAATTGACTTTATTTTGGATAATAAACCATAACAAAGTCTATGGTAATTTTATGAATTAGTTTCTCAAATTTTTGTTCTTCAGTTTATGAACTGTCCCCAAGGTCCTCAAACACACCTATAAGGCAGGTTTATCTACATGCCCAATTCTTTTCAGATCCATTTGTTTCATTGTGAAACAGCTGTGATGGGAAACAACAGATTGGTGCCATACTGCAAAGGTTCCCGTAGACTTGGTATTGTCATTATCTACAAGGACAGGTGGTTTGAAAGCCAGCTGATGTGCTCCTGTACTCCAAGGAGAATATAAGTGAATGCTCCACCATGTAACAAGTGGGACATGCACCAGAAATCTTTGCCAAACTCAGAGAGTGGCTGCAGTTGCTATTAGAAACCAATTATAAATTTCTTCCTTTGCATGATGGAAGTGATGCTTAAAATGAGTGCATCTAATGGAAAGTCACACATTGTATGCATTTATTTTGAAAAAGAATATATTTTATGGCCTTGAGAGTCCTAAACGTGAGGGGATTTTTGTGGAGGATGGCTGGGGTTAGAGTGTGAGTGCACTGGAATGCCATTTGCAGACATTCAATTAGCTTTATTCCCAGTAGAAAAGTCTGGAGATTACTTTCAGTCTGTTAGCTTCTGTCTCTGTTGAATACTTGGACTCACTAGGAATACCTAGAAATATTATTTATATTAAGTTATTTGAGGGGGAAAATAGAATTTATTTCGGGGACTTAAGAATACATGGTATATCTTGTCTAGCATTCAATGTCATCTTGCCTGTATTTAAAATACTAAGGGCAATGAAACTGAGGGTAACTGTCAGGGTTTACTAGATTTTGTGAGGAAGACAAACCCACCATGAAGGTAGCAGGCTTCCCTTGGACTGGGACCTAAAACAATAAAATAAAATAACTGGAAGAAGAAGAAATTTATCTGAACCTTAGCATTTATTTCCCTCTGCTGCCTGACTGGTCTCTGGGAAAAGTCACCTTATGATCCTGCTGCTGGAACCAGCATTCCTGCTACCTTCAAGCCATATCCATGATGCATTGCTGTACAAAACTACCTATTCTTTGCTTAAACAGGTTTTTAGTGTGTGCTTTGTCATAACAATGGGAAAAGGTAACTAATGCATATGCTATGAACTACACATAACTTCGTGTTCCACATTAAAATGATATATGCATGAGCCCACTTAAAAGTAATTAGTGGTTGCAATCTGCTTTCTTCCCAAGCCTTCTTACATTTTATTCCTTTGATATTCACAGAGGAAACAAACACGTGATATATATTTTAATAACATAATATACAAATATATAAATGCTGTTAGAATCTAAATTTTGGACGATACAAGATAATGGAATTATTAAAATCCTTGCAAATTCAGCATATTTTAATGATTTGGTTTGTGGAAAGTTCATGTACAATGAGTTATTCTGTACAGTGTAAAAGGGAATCACTGCACCTGAGAAACTTGCAGTATTTATTTTCTTATAGATTATGATAGTAAAAGCAGAATCAACTCAGATATATTCTCACTAGAGGTTCCAGAAGGTTATATCCCAAAATCCTTGTCCTAAAACCATGCTCCCGTTTTAGCAATCACTGTATCCCCATGAAAATAGAAAAACTAGAAATAAAACAGATTAGCATGCATATTCATTAAGAAGTGAGTTTACAGGATTGGGCACGAGTGAGGTGGAAGAATGTTGAGGGAGTGGTCCAATTGTAGATGCAAAGGAACTTTTATATAACCCTTGTTTCTGATTAGTTGACTTACAACACCGAGGACAGGGTAAAGAGACTGCTCTTCTCACTATGATTAAAAGAAATATTTTACTTGAAGGAAATTGTTGTTGATCAAGCAATATGTGCTTAAACTTATTGCTGGGTCAAAATCAAAGAGTCTTTTACTAAGAAGATGGAAACACGGTCTCTCAAGAGAAGAGTAAATGCATACGGGTCTGTCAATTTAAGCTGGTGGCTAAGTCATGTTTCCCTTTACACCTTTTCCTTTTATACAAACTTCAAACTGGAAACTTCGATGAATTCTGACCAAAAGAAATAGTGGATATAATATATGATTGAGAAAAGAACCTATTTTGATGGTGTCAGAACATTTTTTTTTCTTAAGTATTATTTTAGAATACTTGTTTTCCTTTGCTTTACTGAAAGCAATTTTGGTGATTTGGGTAATCATGTGAGTTTTTCATTATTTTGGCATTTTGAATTATTTTTGAAACAACATATAAAAATGAAATAAAGTGATATACATAGGTATATGCAAATATTGCAACTCTTTATAGATATATAAAATATAAAGGTGTTTTAAATTTAAATGAAAAATATGGTTGACTAATATAATCCTAACAGTTTTTCATATATATATATATATATATATATATATATATACTAATTTTACCACTATCATTTTACTTTTATTAAAGTGAATTTAAATATATGTTTGTAATTATTTCATCATCGTTTTGTTATACTAACATTCAAGATCATTTAATACATAATGTTAGATATATAAATTGCAAGTTACTAACATTTTTCGTTCAGTTTTACTCATAAAAAATTAACTGGCAATATGACGAAGAGTATATTCTCAATATATATGTGATACATATCACATATAATATATAATCATGTATATTACATATCATGAAATATCTTACATTAATAATAAGTGTTTAATATACCCTCAAATACTTGTAATATAGTTATGTTTAAATATATATTGTGACTTAACCAATCTACTACAGCAAATTGGTTCAAGCATCCTTACAGAACAGTTAACATATTTGAATATGTGCTAGTTGTGTTTGATTTTCTATCTACCCATATCTACTTCAGTCTTAAACTATGTTCAATGTTCTGCATGGGTACTCTTTTGGTTTCAAGAGACAGAGTTTAGATCATGTTCAATTTAAGTTTCATAGTAAATATTTAAGTTTCAAGTTGAGATCCTTGAAGGACAATATTTCACTGAGAGCCATTAAATATTAAGCCTCTTGATAGCCTCTTTACTGAAGACATTTTTAGCTTTATAATTATAATTCTTTTCCTGAAGGAAAACAAAATGACATAAATTTTTAGACTTTCAAACATACCTTGAATATGGTTATATGAAAATTTCTAGACATACATAAACACAGTATTAAGTTAATAAGAACTAGCATAAAATAATTAATCATGATGAAACTGTTTCAGAAAGATCCTGAAATTATTAAAGGTAATCACAATGTCATCAACCACACTGTTGTGGGCACATGCACAGAAGAAAATCAGACATATACCACATGCCATGAGCAAGCAGATGAGCTAAAGACACCCAGAGGCATGCTAGTCACCATGCCATGTTGAAGCATCACTTGGATGAACAAGCATGTGGTGGAGAAATGGGAGGATGGGAGAGAAAATGAATGGAATCCTGTGTGTACTATGTAGAGAGATGGAACCGGATACATAAGGGAGGCATGGATCAGCCTGTTCTAAGTAGTCTGTGCAGCAACCTGAGAATATTGTAAGGTTCTGCATTTTTCTGCTGCTGAGACCAATGTCTGGGTCTGTGGCCATACATCATGAGATGTCTGTGTCGATGTCCACGGTCCTGCTATAGGCAAGTGCCTTGTGGATATCCTTAAACTGGGTTGCATTTTGAAGCTAACTCAATGTCACAGGGATACACATAGTTGGACCTGCCCCTCACATGTGGACACACTAAGAAAAGCTGGCCTTGCTCCTTTCCTGAGCAGTGTGGGAGGTCTGGTCCTGAAGACATGAACCTAAGTGAACTGGTTGCAGAATTTGGCAGGGCTAGTCCAGCACCTTACCTGAGCAAATAAGAAGAGACAGTCCAGGTGGTGTAGGTTTGTGAGATGTCCCCATGGTGGTACCCCTGCTGTCTATGGTGGGTAGAAGAGCTAGCCCAGAACCTAGACTGGATAACTCTGTAGGGCTATTCCAGGTGGAGTGGAGTATGGAAATGGTCTCTCTCACCGACTTCTCACTGTGGTAGTAGAGAGAGATAGTACAACCCGCTAACTTGAGCAGTGTAACTAGCCCTGGTTTCAACTGCCACAGCACTCAGGAGAATGGGCAAAAATCTTTGCCTGGACAGTGTGCAATGTGAGAGAGATGGTCCTTTTAATTTGGGTGTGGGAGAGTTAACTCAAGTGTGGGAGCAGAAAGACTAGCCCCATCCCTAGTTTGGGTAGTACTCGATAGCTGGTTTGGTGGCAAGGGTGTAGAAGAGCTGACCCTGATTTCATTTGCATGGGAGAATTAATCCTGCTTCTTGTTGGCTGCCAGAACCTGAGAGTTGGCCATGCCCCTTACTTGGTCAAAGCAGAAAAGCTGTACCTGATGGCCTGGGTGAAGTAGAACTGGTAGGCTGAACAACAAATCTACCACCCAGACTCAGATCCAGGGCCCACTCCAACATCTACCCTATCTATGAACTGATGTAAGTGTGAAGGTGCCAGTATTGTGGAACCAAAGATGTAGGATCTCCATGACACAGGTAATAAGAGGATATTGAAAAGGAGTTGCAGATCAGATTTGGTATTGATAGTGTAACAGAAGCCAGAGGCCTCAAACCAGACCAATGGATTATTTTAATGAACATCTGCAACTAAATCTGTTTGGGCAAAGGGGCATAATATGTGACACACTGCTGCAAGTGCAGCTCCCATGAGATTCTCTCTCTCTCTCTCTCTCTCTCTCTCTCTCTCTCTCTCTCTCTGTCTCTCTCTCTCTCTCTGTCTCTCTCTGTCTCTGTCTCTCTCTCTCTCTCTCTCTCTCTCTCTCTCTCTCTCTCTCTCTCTCTCTGTTTTTTACTTTATGGGTCATGGAAGGTCAAGGATAAGTTGGACTGGGATGCATGGTGTAAAATGTTCACAAAGAACCAATTAAAAGAATATACAGTTGAAAGTTTAAAAATACAGAATCATAACTAAATCCTCCCAGAAAACATGCAACTGAAGATAAGGATAAAATACGTAAATGAAACAACATATGTAAAAACTTGAGAACCAAATGTGAAAATTAGTAATCAACATTCATCACAATCATGAACAATTATGGACAGTAACCAATCAGATAAAATAATACAACACAATGTAAAGCAAAAGGACAGAAAGTAAATTCGGAATACTTGGAGCAAATATAAAATTTCTGCCAACTAACAGGGATGCTGAACTTGGGTCCTCTGGAAGACTGATATGCACTCTTACCTTATGAATCATCATTAAGCGCCAATTAAGTTTTTCCAGTAATGATTCAGTATTTTCTTTAGTAGCATGAGTGGTCACAAGAAGCAATGCTATCATTCCTACTTAAGAATAAATAGGGGGCTGGGGATTTAGCTCAGCGGTAGAGCGCTTACCTAGGAAGCGCAAGGCCCTGGGTTCGGTCCCCAGCTCCGAAAAAAAGAACCAAAAAAAAAATATAGAAAAGAATAAATAGGGTGGTGCTGGTGAAGGTTCAGCTGTCTTCCCTTACTCATAATAACAGATTGTGCCCAACTTTATTCATCAACACAGGTTGCACCATCGAAATTTTCTGATGTTTCACCTTCGTCCACATGAAGTTCAAGCTGAAGGTCATTAAGATATTGTGAGTGGAAAGCCCAGTATAAAATATTCTGCTTTTTTGGCCTCAGTTGAGCAATTTTGTGAATAATTCTATGGTTCCTATAAGAGAGTTTAGAGTCATTCATTGAGTTGCCTAGACTCTGGAATTCCATGTCTCTCTGATATGGAGTCTCTTTCATCCTTCACAGCATTTGTTTCCAGAAGGCCCTAAAAATACTCCTTTTCTATAATTTCTCTCTTTGATAATAATTTTAGAAAATAAACAGCAAAGAATAAATCCCATAATATAATTTTAATATACTAACAGAGACATATTGTGCTGAATTGAAGTGAACTTTTTAGTCATAACAGTCTTTCAAACTCTTTATATTTTACATGATAGACACTGTTAAAATATACAATTTCAAATACCAATAAATAATGGAAAGTAAAATATGAAAAATAAAAAATATGACAATAGTAGAAGAGATAAAAATGATACAGAGGAAGAGAAAGAGTGCTTCTATTCAGAATATCTATCTTTCAAACATAGTACATATGCTGATATATATATATATATATATATATGTTTTATTCTTCTATTTTGATTCATCAAAATGAGATATTTCTCATGCAGCATATTCTGAAATGGGTATATCCTGTCCAACCCCTGTAATTACTCACTACCTCCACTATTATCTGGTCCATACTACTCTTTCTCTCCTTAGAAAACAATCACACATCTAAAGAATAATAAACAAAATAAGCTTGAGGTTTCTGCCTATGCCCAGAGGTGACCAGGTCCCACAGCTCTCTGTACCCAATCCCTTGTGGGAGAGTGTTGGACTTTCAGAAATAAGGGCAATTCTGAGAGCTCTGGGGAGACCACTACGTTTGCTCACATTCCTGACCTAAGAGAACCTGCATGGAGCCCTCTGGACACAGGAACATTAAGAGCAGTCAGGGATAGAATTTTTCCAGTCTCTGACTGTGTCCAGAGCTGAAAGTACCAAGAGTGCTGACACACTTGAGAGCAGAAGTAAGACCACAAGTTCAGCTCTGAGGGACCCACCTAGAGCCCTCAGTACACAGGAACCCAGGAGCAGACTGGGACACAATCCTGACAGTTTCCCCCTGTGCCCAGATCTGACCTGCTATCACAGATCTTTGTACCCAGATCCCCTGTGGAGAGAGGAGGACTCTGAGAATACAGACAATTCTGAAAGCTCAGGGAAGACCACCACTTCTGCGTACATTTCTAGCCCAAGAGGAACCCGCCTGGAGCCCTCTGGACAGAGCAACCAAGGAGCAGTTTGGGACAGGATTCGTGCAAGTTATTATACCTGTGCCCAGAGCTGGCCCTGTGACTCAGCTCTCTGTACCTAGATCCCACAAGGAGAAAGTCGGTCTTCAGTAGTGCCGACACACAGGCTTGGAGTCAAGCCACTCTCAGAGACAGCAAGACAAGCTAACATCAGAGATAACCGAATGACAAGAGGCAAGCGCAGGAACCTAAGCAACAGAAACCAAGACTAGTTGACATCATCAGAGCCTAGTTCTCCTACCAAAGCAAATATTGGTTATCCAAATACACCAGAAAAGCAATATTTGGATTTAAAATCCCATCTCATGATGATTCTAGAGGGCTTTAAGAAGGTCATAAGTAACTCCCTTAAAGAAATACAGAACAAAACATGTAAACAAGTAGAAGCCCTTAAATAGGAAACATAAAAAATCACTTTAAAAATTAAAAGAAAACACAACTAAATAGGTGAAGGAATTGGACAAAAATCCTCCAGGGTTTAAAAATTGAAATAGAAACAATAAAGAAATCACAAAGGGAGACAACCCTGGAGATTTAAATCCTAGAAAAGAGATCAAAAGTCATAGACACAAGCATCACTAACAGAATACAGGAGATTGAAGGGAGACTCTCAGCGGCACTGGATACCATAGAAAACTTTGACACAACTGTCAAAGAAAATGCAAAACACTAAAAGCTCCTAACACAAAACACCCAGAAAAAGCAGGACAGAATGAGAAGATCAAACCTAATGATAATACTTTTAGAAGAGAACAAAGATTACAAACTTAAAGTGCCAGTAAATATCTTCAACAAAATTATAGAAGAAAACTTCCTTAACCTAAAGAGGGAGAACTCCAAGTAGATTGAAACAGAAAAGAAATCACTCTGGTCACATAATATTTAAAACACCAAATGCACAAAAGAAAGAGAGAATATTAAAAGTAGTAAGGGAAAAAGGTCAAGTAACACATAGTGTCAGACCTATCAGAGTTATACCAGGCTACTCAACAGAGACTATGAAAGTCAGGAGAATACTAGGCAGATGTTCTACAGACCCAAAGAGAACACAAATGTGAGCTCAGGCTACTATATCCAGTAAAACTGTCAATTACTATAGATGGAATAACAAATTCCATGAGAAAACCAAATTTACATAATATCTTTCCACAAATCCCAACCTAAAAATGATAATAGATGGAGAACTCCAACGCAAGGAGGGAAAGTACAGCCTAGAAAAAGCATGAACATAAACTTCTTGCAACAAACCCAAAAGAAGAGAGCCACACAAACAATTCCACCTCTGACAACAAAAATAAGAGGAAATAACAATAACTATTCCCTAATATCTCTTACCATCAGTGGACTCAATTCCCCAATAAAAAGACATAGAATAACAGACTGAATATAGAAAAAGGACGCAGCATTTTACTGAATACTGGAAACACACCTCAGTGATAAAGCCAGACACTACATTAGAGTAAAATGCAGAAAACTACTTTTAAAACAAATGATCCCAAGAAACAAGCTAGAGTAGCTATTCTAATATCAAGTAAAATCAACTTTCAACCAAAAGTTATCAAAAATGGTAAGGAAGGACACTTTACATCCATCAAAGAAAAAATCCAACAAGATGAACTCTCAATGTTGAATATCTATGATCCAAATTCAAGTTCACCTACATATTCATTAATGAAACCTTACTAAAGCACCAAGCATACATTGAACCTCACACAATAATAGTGGGAGACTTCAAATCCTCACTCTCTTCAATGGAAAGATTTTGGAAACAGAAACTAAACAGAGATACAGAGAAACTAGTTCAAGTAATGAAGCAAATGGATTTAACAGATATCTATAGAACATTTCATCCTAGAATAAAAGAATATACCTTTTTCTCAGGACCTCATGTTACCATGTCCAAAATTGACCACATAGTTAAAAAAAAAAGGACTCAACAGATACAAGAAGATTGAAATAATCTCAAGCATCCTATCGAATCAACAGGGACGAAGGCTGATCTTCAATAAAAACAAATATGACAGAAAGCCCACATATACATAGAAGTCGAATAATGCTCTACTCAATGATAACTTGCTCAAGGGGGAAATACACAAAGAAATTAAAACCTTCTTAGAATTTACTGAAAATTAAGCCACAACATACCCAAACTTATGTGAGACAATGAAAGTAGTTTAAGAGGAAAACTCATAGCTCACAGTACCTCCAAAAAGAAGCTAGAATGAGCATACACTAGTGGCTTGACAGGATACCTAAAAGCTCTACGACAAAAAGAGTCAAATGCACTCAAGAGGAGTAGACAGCAAGAGATAAACTCAAGGCTGAAATGAATCAAGTAGAAACACAAAGAACTATACAAAGAATCAACAAATCCAGGAGTTTGTTGTTTGAGGAAATCAACAAGATAGATAAACACTTAGCCAGATTAATCAGAGGGCACAGAGAGAGTATCCAAATTAACAAAATCATAAATGAAAAGGGAGACATAAGAACAGAATCTGAGGAAATTAAAAAAAAGTCTTCAGATCCTACTACAGAAGCCTTCAACCAAAGTTGAAAATCTGTATGAAATGGAAATTTTTCTAGACAGATATTAGATACCAAAGTTAAATCAGGATTAGATAAACCTCTAAACAGTTCTATAACTGCTAATGAAATAGAAGCATTTTTAATAGTCTCCTAACAAAAACAAAAAACAAAACAAAAACAACAACAACAACAACAAAAACAAAAAACAAAAAAAAAAAACAGGACTAGAAGGGTTTAGTGGAGAACTCTATCAGACCTTTGTAGAAGACCTAATGCTAATATTGTCCAAACTATTCCACAAAATAGAAACAGGAGGAACACTAGTCAATTCCTCCTATGAAGCCAGAATGACACTTAGATGTAAACCTCACAAATACCCAACAATGATAGAGAAATTCAGAAAATTTTCTATTATGAATATCAATGCAAAAATCTCAATAGACCTCTTACAAACTGAATCCAAGAACACATCAGTATGATCATCCATCATGATCTATTAGGCTTCATCCTAGGGATGCAGGAATGTTTCAGTATACAAAAATCCATCCATGTAATCCACTATATACACAAACTAAAGAAAAAAACCACATGGTCATCTCATTAGGTGTTAAGAAATTATTTGACAAAATTCAATACCCATTCATGATAAAAGCCTTAGAGTATCTTGAATTCAAGACCTATAAATAAACATAGTACAAGCAATATACAGCAAATCAGTAGCCAACATCAAACTAAAGGGAGAGAAACTTGAAACAATCCAACTAAAATTAGGGACTAGAAAATGCTGCCCACTCTCTCCCTTCTTATTTGATCAAGTATTCGATGTCCTAGCCAGAGCAATAATGCAACAAATGTAAGTCAAAAAGATGCAAACTGTAAGAAAAGAAGTCAAAATATCACTATGTATTGATCATATGATAGTATTCACAAGTCTCTCCAAAAGTTCCACCAAAGAACTACTAAGCCTGATAAAAAACTTCAGTAAAGTAGCTGGATATAAAATTAACTCAAAAAAGCATTAGCCTTCCTCTACTCAAAGAATAAACAGGCTGAGAAAGAAATTAGGGAAGTGACAACCTTCACAATATTAACACATCATATAAAATACCTCAGTGTAACTCTAACCAAGTAAGTGAAAGATCTATATGACAAGAACTTGAGGTCTCTGAGGAAAGAAATTGAAGAAGATCTCAGAAGATGGAAAGTTCTCACATGCTCATGGCTTGGTAGAATTAATATTGTAAAAATGGCCATCTTGATAAAATCAATCTACAGATTCAATGCAGTCCCCATCAAAATTCAAACTGAATTTTTCATTTAGTTAGAAAGAGCAAATTGAAAATTCATTAGCAAAAACAAAAACCTCAGAATAGCAAAACCTGTCCTCAACAATGAAAGAACTTCTAGGGGAATTATCATCCCTGACCTTGAGCTGTATAGTAAAAAAACAAACAAACAAAACAACAACAACAAAAAACCTCTATTGTATTGTTAAAGAGACAGGCAGGTATATCAATGGAATAGAAATTAATACCCAGAAATGAACACACATCTATGGATACTTGATCTTTGACAAAGGATCTAAAATCATCAGGTGGAAAAAAAATAGCATTTTCAACAAATGGTGCTGGTTCAACTGGAGGTCAACATGTAGAAGAATGCAAATCAATTCATCTTTATCATACTGTACAAAGGTCAATTCCAAGTGGATCAAGGACATCTACACTCAGTGAAATGTGAATATTAGCCCAAAAGCTCAGATTACTCAAGTTAAAATCCACAGACCACATGAAGCTTTTTTTTTTTTTTTTAAAGTGCACATATTTATTAAAAATTAGTTTATAGCTATGGATGTAACATAATTGTTGGAGCTTTTTTTTTTTTTTTTTTTATAAACTTGAGTATTTCTTGTGTACATTTGGCAAACATCCCCTTCCTCCCCCTTCCTTGTAAATCAGGTGTTCCCTCCCCACCTCCCCCATTGCCGCCCTCCCCCGACAGTCTAGTTCACTGGGGGTTCAGTCTTAACAGGACCCAGGGCTTCTCCTTCCACTGGTGCTCTTACTAGGATATTCATTGCTACCTATGAGGTCAGAGTCCAGGGTCAGTCCATGTATAGTCTTTAGGTAGTGGCTTAGTCCCTTGAAGCTTGGTTGCTTGGCATTGTTGTACATATGGAGTCTCAAGCCCCTTCAAGCTCTTCCAGTTCATTCTCTGATTCCTTCAACGGGGGTCCCGTTCTCAGTTCAGTGGTTGCTGCTGGCATTCGCCTCCGTATTTGCTGTATTCTGGCTGTGTCTCTCAGGAGCGATCTACACTTCTGCACTTTTCTTCATCCATCTTGTCTAATTGGGTGGCTGTATATATATGGGCCACATGCGGGGCAGGCTCTGAATGGGTGTCCCTTCAGTCTCTGTTTTAATCTTTTAAATATCCTCTCTCTCTTGGAAGAAGGATGACCAAAGTGCACATGCTTCAGTCCTTCTTAGATAACAGAACAAAATAATCATAGGAGAAGATACAAAGATAAAATTAGGAGCAGAGACTGACAAAATGGACATTTACTGCCTGGCCCACCTGGGGATCCAGTCTATACACATATAGCCACCAAACCCAGACAACATTGCTGATGCCAAGATGTTAGACTCCAGAGAATCAAAAAAGACATGCCAAGACGTGCATGCTGACAGGAGCCTGATATATATAGCTGTCTCATGAGAGCTGCGAGAGCATGGCAAATACAGAGGCGAATGTTCACAGCCAACCATTGAATTGAGAATGGAGTCCCGGTTGGAGGAGTTAGAGAAGGAATTGAAGGAGCTGAAGGGGTTTGCAACCCCATAAGAACAACAATACTTACCAGAGCTTCCAGGGTTTAAATCACCATCCAAAGAGTACACGTGGACAGACCCAAGGCTCCAGCTGCATATGTAGCAGAGGATGGCCTCGTGCAAGGAAAAAAGGAGATGCCCTTGGTTCTGCCAAGGTTGCACCCTCCAGTGTAGGGGAATATCAGGGCAGGGATGCAGGAAGGGTAGGTGGTTTAGTGAAGGAAAGAGGATATCATTTGAAATATAAACAAAATATCTAATAAAAAAGATAGTAGATTCAATAATCATAAAAAGCTAGAGAACAAAATTAAATTAAAACTTAAAAACAGAATAAAATGAACACATAACACATTATTCAAACACATACACAAACACATAAACACACACACACACAAACACACACAAATTTACAGAAATCTCATAAAGATCAAAAATCAAAAAATATACAAAGGATCTATGAGGATATAAAAAATCCTGAAAAATAAAATGACAAAATTTCTCCTAAGATAACACTGAGTTCACTTTGTGTTGGACATACTCAGCTGGGCATTAGGTCTGTCTGTACATAAAAATAAGTTGTACTGCCAGGAAGGTGCCCATGGAGGAAACAAGTTATTATTTTTCAGGTGGATATCAAGGGGAAATAGCCCTGTGCTTTGGTTGGAAACTTGTGTTCACTTCAAATCAGTACTGGAAGACCACTAGGTATAGAACCATTTAGAACCTGTGCGTGCTGCCCTATACTCTCTTAAATGTACACATTCCCTGCTGTGTTTATAGCATCATGTTTTCTTGGTGTCCTCCATTCCCTCTAGCTCTTTTCTGTCTTTATATCTCCTCTTTCACAGAACTCCATTATCCCTTTGTGAAAGGATCTGATAGATTTAAGTCCTTTTAGAACTAAGAGTTCAAGATCTCTCACTCTTTTTTCAGAGATTGTCTCCGTTGGTCTTGGCAATTATTACAGAAGAAACTCTTATGATGATAGTTGAACAAGAAACTGATTTGTGAGTATAACAGGATGTTAGAAGTAATTTTATTCCTTAAGCATAATTGTAGTCCTTGGTTGTACACTAAGTTCCTGGCCTATGTAGTCTTAGGCTCTTAGCTACTCAGGCAATGTTTGGTACAGGTTCCATTTCATGAAATTGACCTTAAATCAAATCAGATTTTGGTTGGTTTTTCCCACAAGTTTTGTGCCACTACTGAACTAGAGTATCACCAGGCAAGTCACCATTGTGGATTTAATTGTCTGTAATTCGGTTGGTGCTTACCTTTGTCTTTTGGTAATGTGCTCACATTACAGTACTATGAATACTACTTCCTAAGTGAAGGCTATAGGTTGGCTCTAAATCAATTTCTCTATGAATTCAATAGGTGATATCTTTAGTAATAAGGTCTATCTTTCAGTTTTTTGAAGACACACAATAGCCTTGACATAGCTCAGTGTGCTTGAAATTTCTATGAGACCACTTTGTCCAACAACTCACATAAATATAAACCGTTACAACTTCATCATCTATTTATAACATCCTATTCAATACTGCTTTCTATTTAGATCATTCTCTTCTCCCCACCCATCTTTTAATCTATACATAACCTTTGTGATTCTATGTATTGTAGCTTGGTTATCAATAGCTTAAAATAATATCCATATTTAAATGAAAAGATACCATATTTATTTTTCTGGATGCGGATTAGCTCATCCAGGATTAAATACATTCAGCTTCATAAATTCCCCTGTAAATTTCATAATTTTATTTTATTAACAGTTAAGAAATATTCCATCAGAATTTCTTTGTTCACACATTCATTTGTTCATTGGTATAGTATAATGAGGCATTCTTTGAGTAAATATCCAAGGGTAGAATACTTGAATCTTGAGGTATAATGATTCCAAATTCATGAGGAACAACACTAATTTAATAGTGTCTGTTCAGGTTTACACTCCCTCCATCAATGACTAAAGTTCCCCCTTCCTTGCCAGAATGACCAGATCTAGTTATTATGACTCATGAAAAATGAAATCTCAAAGTAGTAATTTTAATTTCCATTTTCCTAATAACATAGAATGTTTAACATGTCTTTAAGTGTTTCTCAGCCACTTGAGCATACTTTGAGAATTCTCTGTTTAGATCTGTACCCCACTTTTAATTTAGCTCATTTCCTTCCTATCTAGGCATTTTTATTGAGTACTTCATATAATTTTAATAGTAGCCCTCTATCACATGTGAAATTGATAAATAAAAGTATTTCCCATTACACAAACACCTGCTTTGTCTGCATGATGGTGTTCTTTGCCATACAGAAATATTTCAGTTTTTTGAAGACACATTTAATTATTGTTCTTAGAATCAGGGCTATTATGGTTCTGTTCAGACATCCTTTGCTGTGCCAATGAGCTCAAAACTTATCACCACTTTTCCTTATAGCATATTTAGTGTATTTTGTCTTATGTTGAGGTCTTTGATATATTTGGAGTTGAGTTTGGGCAGTGTTATATCTATTTGCTTTCTTCCACATGCAAACATCAAGTTTGACCACCACAATCTTGAAAATGTTAACTTCTTGTGAGTGTGTATTTCTGGCCTCGCTATCAAAAATCTTGTGTCAGAGGTGTATTAACTAATGTTTCAGGCTTCAGCTTTATTCTACTGAGCATCATGTCTATTTTTGTGTCATCATTATACCTGTTTGGTACAATTCACCATTGAGAATAGTAAGAACCTCAGAAGTTTTTTGGTGAAGTTTGTGTTTTGGTGGAATAGATATTTTCAGATATCAAGGCTTCTATCAATGAACACGGGAGATCTTTGCAACTTCTGATATCTTCTTTAACTTATTTGTCCATACAGAAAACAGAATAGTTATATATCTGAGTAGCAAATAATTTTTTGTGCACTGTGTCTTACTTATTTTGTTAATGGTGTTTGTGAAAAAACTGAATTGTGAAATGTATGTCATGAAAATTTATTCCATATTGTTTTATAGTTAAACATGCACATTAAAGTGGTTGGTAAGGCATTTCTATGTTTTATATTATGGGGTAGCATAAAGATTTTCATTCTTTTATACAAAATTATTCAGTTGACTTAGGAGTTAAACTGTAGAAAACCAGTATAGTCCTTTCCCAATTGCTGTACCATAGGAACTGCACACACTTAAATTGCAAATATATATTTTGTCGGAGTTTAAAATTAAATTACTCTCTATCTACCTTTAATTTTAATTAAAGATTAAAACTATCTCCTATGCATCAGTATGCTTGTATCAATGTTTGATATATTCCTAAGCAGAAAGCACAATGACAAAAGTACATTAATTATCAGTTGACTAACACACAGGTCTATTTCTATAATTAAGTTTATATAATCAGTTATATAGAATCACTAGCATATTCTCTCCCTTCTTTTAGTATTTCATAGTTGTTTTATGAAAGATATTTAAAAGGTATAAAAACCAGGAATACTAACATATATATATTATTGATAAACATATTACAAAATAATAATGATTTAAATATATAAAAAGGTAACTACTTTATTGATTAAAACATAACTTGAAATAAATAATGAATAGTATAGAATAACATAAAAGTGATTATGCAAGTGTGAATATATGTCTCTGTACATAGATATATTAATGTAAATACATGTAGTCAAATATAAATTGTATATATTTTTTATTACTGATGTTGGTATTTCAAGTAGTGTATAAAAAGTATAAAATTTAGAGTGTTGCATACTCACTTCAATATACATTTAAACTTTTACATTTATGTATTTATTATACAAATTTTTTTCATCCTACTCCCTTTATAAGTGACCTTTAAAGGTTGTTCCTTAGGAAAATTCAACTATGATATTTTTCATGAGAGTTAGAATTGTTAGTTCACAAATAACATTTATGAGACAGATAAAAAGAATCTTCACAGTAGGTTTGAGTGTATAAATAGCATTTTTCAAAATTTTATAACTACATATGTGTTCATTTATTGAGCCTTCTGTTATATACTACTACACACTACAAGGTTTTTTTTTTGTCCTAGCAATCTATTTCTGTTAAATGGAGAGTGGAAAACAAAATTAAAACCACCAGGATTTCTGCTTTCTCTGCTGAGCTTGATTGCCACTTTCTCTGTGTTTATTCCTATATTCTTGTCCAGTTATGGTATAAGGACAAAGGAGGAGAATCAATGGAAAGAAGAGGAATTGAGCTCTTGCTGATTCTTTTATATGGAAACCAACCCTATGAAAAAGCATTCATTTCATAACATCATCTAAACGCAAGTACAACATCCACATATCCATATCCTAATACCACATTTGGAGTTGGTCCTTCAATTTGTGAATCTTGAGGGAATTCATTTAAGTTCACAAAGACACAGATTTGCAACATGTGTCTGTTGACATTGAAAAAATTCTAAGGGGGAGGAGTGGAACAAGAGGTGGCCCAGGCAGAACAAATTTCTTTGCAAAGGTGGCAACCAGATTTCCACCTCAGGAATGAGTGATGGTAGAGAAAGCAGACTACACATAGTGTTTCTCTAGTCTTTATACACTCACAGTAGGTGGAATACCACAGATGTCTATTTTTTATGCTAACATAATGCTTGTCCTATAAATTAATGATTGGAAGATTTTCAAACTAGTCTTTCAGAATAGAAATCTCAACATAAAAGCAAGGGGTAGGCAGAAAAACAATTAACTAAAAATGACTTAACTAAACAAAAGTTGCAATTTTAATTATTTGTTTGTTTATTTATTTATACATTCCAGACTTTATTTCCCTCTCAGTCAACCCTCTGACTGTTCCACATCCCACTGCCTCCACAAATATGTTCCAACCCCACCCTCCCCACCTCACCCCAAACTTTCTGGAGCCTCCAGTCTCTTGAGGATTAGGTGTATCTTCGGTGATTGAACCCAGACCCAGGAGTCTTCAGCTGGTTTATGCTGTCTGGTTGGTGATCCAGTGTCTGATAGATTTCAGGGGTCCAGGATAATTGAGATTACTGGTCCTCCTACAGAGCTGCTCTCCTCCTCAGCTTCCTCCAGCTTTTCCCTAATTCAACCAGAGGGGTTAGCAGCTTCTGTTCATTCGTTGGGTGCCTATAACTGAATCTGACGCTTTCAGCTGCTTGATGGGTCTTTTGGAGGGTAGCCATGATAGGTCCCTTTTTGTGAACACCCCATAGCCTCAGTAAAGGTGTCAGACCTTGGGGCCTCCCTTTAGATGGAACCCACTTTTGGGCTTTTGCTGGATCTTCTTTCCCTTAGGCTCTTCTTCATTTCGATCTCTGCATTTCTTTCAGATAGAAAGAAATATGGGTCAGAGTTTTTACTGTGCAACAGCAACCCCATTTCTCACTTGATGTCCTATTGATACCCAGTCTTTCTGCTGGAGGTGATCTCAACAAGCTCCCTCTCCCCACTGTAAGGCATTTCATCTAGGGTTGCCCACTTTGAGTCTTGAGATTCTCTCACTTCTCAGGTCTCTGGTACATTCTGGATGGTCCTCCCAACATCCTTCCTCCTGAGGTCTCCGGTTTCTATTCTTTCTTCTGGATCTCTGGGCTTCAGTTCTTTCCCCCCAACCAATATCAGATCATGTTCCCCTCTTCCCCCATCCCCATCTCCTTTCCTTCAGATGCCTCTCCCTCCCTCTACCATTTTGATTGCTTTCTTAGCCCCTTCCCAGTGGGACTGAGGCTTCTTCACTGGGTTATTAGGCTTGTTGATGTTTTTGAGTTCTGTTGACTAGGTCTTGGATATTCTGTACATTTTTGGTGGATGGTGGGGGGTGGTAATATCCACATATTACTGAGAACGTAATGTGCATGTCATTTTTTGTCTCTCAGTTACCTAATTCTGTATGATATTTTCTACTTTGACCAATTTGCCTGTACTATTTACTATGTTCTCATTCTTAATAGCTGAGTAGTATTCCGTTATGTAAGTGACCATATTTTCTATATTCATTCCTCTGTTGTGGGACATTTGGGTTGTCTCTACCTGCTGACTATCATAAATAAGTCCGCTATGTATATGATGGAACACGTGCCCCTGTGGCATTGTGGTACATCTTTAGGATATATTTTCAAGAGTGGTATTTCTGGGTCTTTAGGTAGGTCTTCTTCCATTTTTCTGAGGAACCTCCAAATTGATTTCCAGAGTGGTTGTATCAGTTTGTAACTCCATCATGGAGACATGTTCCTCTTTCTCCTCATCCTTGGCAACATGTGTTGTCACCTGAGATATGGAACTTAAATAGTCTGACTGGTGGAAGGCAAAACGTGAGGGTCATTTTACTTTGCATTTTAATAAGGACTTTGAGCATTGCTTTAGGTGCTTGTCAATCATTAGAGATCCCTCTGTTGTGACTTTTAAGTTTAGGTCTATGCCCTATTTTTTTTAATGCATGTGTGTTTCTTTAGTTGTTTGTTTTTCTGTGGTTAGCCTCTTCAGTTCTTTATATATTTTGGATATTAGTGCTCTATGGGATGCAGGGTTAATGAAACGTTTTTCCCTATCTGTAGGTTGCTGATTTGTCTTACTGACTATAAACTTTGCCTTACAAAAGCTTTCCAGTTTCATGAGGTCCCATTTATCAATTTTTGATCTTAGAGCATGAACCATTGGAATTCTGTTTAGGAAATTTCTCCCTGTGCCAATGACTTCAAGGCTATTCCCTATCTTCCCTTCTATTAAATTCAGTGTATCTAGTTTTATGTTGAGGTCCTTGATCCACTTGGACATGAGCTTTGTACATGGTGACAGATATGGGTCTATTTTCATTTTTTTTATATCCAGACATCCAGTTAGACCACCACGATTTATTAAAGATGCTTTCTATTTTCCATTGCATATTCTGTCAAAGACCAAGTGTGTATAAGTTTATGGTTATATTTCTGGATCTTCAATTCTGTTCTATTGATCAACCTGTCTGTCTCTGTACCAATATCATGCAGTTTTTATAACTATTGCTCCATAGTAGAGCTTTAGGCTGGGGTAGTATTCCACAAGCAGTTCTTTTATTTTTAACATTTTTTTTTTGCTACTGTAGGGTTTTTTTGCCTTTCCAGATGAATTTGAGAATTGCTCTTTCCATTTCTTTAAAGTATTGTGTTAGGATTTTGATGGGGATTACATTGAATCTGGAGATTGCCTTTGGTAAAATGGCCATTTTTCATATAGTAATTTTGCTAATCCATGAGCATGGGGGATCTCTCTATTTTCTGAGATTTTCAATTTCTTTCTTGAGAGATTTGAAATTATTTTTCCCTCCACCATTGTTTTAAAGAATTATTTTTATATATGTGTATCTTTGTGTTATTACATGAGTATATCCCACAAAATTACGGTGCCCAAGGATGCCAGAAGAGGGCATCAGATTCTCTGTAGTTGGAGTTATAATCAGTTACAAGTCAGTTACCACATGGGTGATGGGAACCAAAACTTGAGTCTTTGGAAAAGCAGCCATTGTTCTCTCCTTTCTTTTCCTTTTTTATTGGATTTTTAAAATTTATATTTCAAATGTTATCCCCTTTCCAGGTTTCCCATCAATAAACCCCCTATCCCATCTCATACAGATCTTTCACTTATTTGGTTTAAGTTATCCCAAGATATTTTATATTATCTGTGGCTAGTATGAAGGGAGTTGCTTCCCTAATTTCTTTTTCAGCCTGATTATTACTTGTATAAAAGAAGGCTACTGATTTATTTGAGTTGATTTTATATCAGGGTACTTTGCTGAAGTTGTTTATCAGCTGGAAGAGTTCTCTAATAGAACTTTGGGGGTTGCTTTTGTATACTATTATATCATCTGCAAGTAGTGATAACATTAATTCTTCCTTTCAATTTGTACCCCCTTGATCTCTTTTTATTGTCTTATTTTTCTAGCTAGAACTTTGAGTACTTTGAATATATATGTGGAGAGTGTGCATCCTTGTCTTGTCCCTGATTTTAGTGAGATTGCTTCAAGTATCTCTCCAATTAATTCAATATTGACTGTCAGTTTGGAGTAAATTGCTTTTATTACATTTAGGTATGGGTCTTAAATTTCTGATCTCTCCAATACCTTTAACATGAAGGGGTGTTGTATTATGTCAAAGGTTTTTTTCTGCATTTAAGGAGATGATCATGTGATTTTTTTCCTTTGACTTTGTTTATATGGTAGATTACGTGAATGGATTTTCATATAATGAACTAACCTTTCATTCCTGATTTGAAGCATACTTGATAATGGTAAATGATGGTTTTGTTGTGTTCTTTGATTCAGTTTGCAATAATTTTATTGAGTACTTTGGCATCTATATTCATAATCAAGATTGGTCTCAAGTTCTTTTTGGTAGGATCCTTGTGTGGTATAGGTATCAGATAAATTGTAGTTTCAAAGAATGAATTATCTACTGTTCCTTCTGTTTCTATTTTATGGAATAGTTTGATGAATATTAGTATCTTGTCTTCTATGAAGCTCTGGTAGAATTCTAAGTTAAATCCATCTGGTCCTGTGGTTTTTTTTTTTTTTTTTTTTTTTTTTTTGGGGTGTTTTAAGGATTTTTCTATTTCCTTATGGAATATGGGCCTGTTTAGAAAGTTTATCTGCTCTTAATTTAATTTTGGTTTGTGGTCTCTGTCTAGAAAATCATCCAAATCTTCTAGATTTTCCAGTTTTGTTGAGTATAGGCTTTTGTAGTAGAATCTGATGATATTTTGAATTTCCTCAGTTTCGGTTGTTACATCCCTTTTTTCATTTTTGATTTTAATTTGGATACTGCCTCTGGGCCCTCTAGTTAGTTGGGCTAGAGATTTATCCATCTTGTTGATTCTCTCAAATAACTGCTTTTAGTTTTGCTGATTCTTTGTATTGTTCTCTTTGTTTGTTTTGGTTGATTTCAGCCCTGAATTTGACTGTTGCCTGCCATCTACTCCTCATGGGAGAATCTGCTTTTTTTTTGTTCTAGAACTTTCAGGTGTGCTGTTAAGTTGCTAGTGTATGATCTCTCTAGTTTCCTTACCAGTGCATTTAGTGCCATGAATTTTCCTCTTAGCACTGCTTTCATTGTATCCCAAAAATGTGTGTACAATGTGCCAACATTATCATTAAATTCCAAGATGGTTTTAATTTGTTCCTCTATTTCATCCCTAACCAAATTTTCATTGAGTAGAGAGTTGTTCAGTATCCACATGTATGTGAGTTTTCTATTGCTTTTGCTGTTGTTGAAGACCAGCCTTAGGTCATGGTGTTCTCATTGATGCATGGGATTATTTCAGTTGTCTTTTATTGGTTGAAGGGTGGTTTTGTGACCAATCATTTGCTCGATTTTGGAGAAGGTACCATGAGGTGCTGAAAAGGTATATTTTTTTGCTTTAGGGTGAAATGTTCTGTTTATATCTGTTAAATCCATTTGGTTCATATTCTCTATTAGTTTCACTGTGTCTCTGTTTAGTTTCTGATTCCGTGATCTGTTTGTTGGTGAGAGTGGGGTAAATTCTCCCACTATTATTTTGTGAGGTGGAATATGTGTTTTGAGCTTTAATAACGGGTTTTTTAGTTGTCATCTTTTTTTTTTTTTTTTTTTTTTTTTGCTGATGTGGTGTGCCCTTGCATTTGGGCCATAGATGTTCAGAATTGAGCCTTTCTTTAGGTAGATTTGCCCTTTGATGAATATAAAGTATCCTTTATAACTTTTAGTTGGAAGTCTATTTTATTGGTTGTTAGGATGGCAAATCGCACTTGTTTCCTGGAACCATTCGCTTAAAAGAACCTCTTCCATCCTTTTACTCTGACATAGTGTTCTTCTTTGTTATTGAGGTGTGTTTCTTGTATGCAGCAAAATGGTGAATCTGGTTTGCATATTCAATCTGTTAGCCGATGTCTTTTTGAAGGTAAGTTGAGTCTATTAATATTGAGAGATATTAAAGACCTATGATTGTTGGTTCCTATTGTATTTGTTTTTGTATGTATCTTTATGTGTTTGTGGTTCTTTAGTTTTGAATTAAAAGTTACATTTTTTTACTTAGCACCTAATAAAATTGTTAAAAATGTAAAATCATTTGACTTTTAGAAAAAAGTTAAATTAACTATTATTTTGTTTACCATCAAATAGTTAAGTTACTGAAAACACGAGTACATGCAAATGAAATGCTTTTGTATGCAATAACAATGTTCATAAATGAAAAGAATCAATAAATAAAATAATAGTTTCCTTTTTTAAATGCAAATAGTTGCCTACAACTGAAAATTTCCCTGGTGAATTAACAAAACGTCTTGTTTGCTTCTTTTATTTAAAGACAGATTAGTTAGCAGATTTCAAGCAAATTGACTATGTAGCAGTAACTAATCTTAAAAATTGCAAAAAAAAAAAAAATGGTGTGGGCAATCCTGAGACTGCAGGGCAGGAAAGACTGCCACTTTTGTCCACATTTGCCCAAATCCCTGGCCCAAGAGGAAACTGTATAGTGTCTCTGGACACAGGAAGATAGGGGCACTCAAGCTGTAGGAGCCCTGTGGTTCAGATTACGCCTGGATCTGAACTGAACTGGTCAAACAGCTACCTGCACCCAAATCCCAAGGAAGGGAGAGCTTGACCTCCAGAGGGGCAGACATGCCTGGGAAACCAGAGAAGACTACTTTCTGCCCACATTTCTGACTCTAGAGGAAAATGCCAAGTGCCTTCTGGGCCCCCTGTGCACAGGGACCTAAGAGAAGTAGGGGCAGGCCCTACTGGTTCCTGCCCACAGGGACAGCTGAAAGCCAGCAGACAGGAATGAATACATGCCTGAGAGCAGAACACTCTGTTCACAAAAATGGCTGAAAGAAAACAGGAAAACAAGTCTACAGCACTCCTGACACACAAGCCTATAGGACTGTAAAGGTACTGTCAGAAACAGCAAGACAAGGTAAAACCAGAGACAACCTGATGGCGAGAGGGAAGCACAGGACCCAACCAACAGAAACTAAGACTATATGGCAACATTAAAGCCCAATTATCCGATAAAAGAAAACAGTGAATATCCAAAAACACCAGAAAACCAAGATCTAGATTTAAAATCACATTTTATCATGATGATGGAGGACATTAAGAAGGTCAAAAATAACTCCCTTAAGGAAATATAGGACAACACATGGAAACAACTAAAAACCCTTAAAGAGGAAACACAAAAATCCCGGAAAGAACTACTGGAAAAAAAATAACAAGACAGGAGAAGGAAATGAACAAACCAACAAGACATTTAAAAAATGGAAATAAGAAAAACAAAGAAATCAAAAAGGGAGACAACCCTGGATATAGAAAACCTAGCAAAGAGATCAGGAGTCACAGATGTGAGCATCACCAACAGAATACAAGAGATAGAAGAGAGAAACTCAGGAGCATAAGAATCCATAGAAAACATTGACACAACTGTCAAAGATAGTGTAAAACAGAAAAAGCTACTAGTCCAAAACATACAAGAAATCCAGGAAACAATGAGAATATCAAACCTAACTATAAAAAGTATAGAAGAGAGTGAAGACTCCCAACTCAACGGACCAGTAAATATCTTCAAGAAAATCATAGAAGAAAATTTCCCTAACCTAAAGAAAGAGATGCCTAAAACATAAAAGCAGCCTACAGAACTACAAATAGATTGAACCAGAAAAGAAACTCCTCCCATCACAAAACAGTCAAAATACCAAATGCACAAAACAAAGAAAGAATATTAAAAGCAGTAAGGGAAAAAGGTCAAGTAACATATAAAGGCAGACCTAGCAGAATTTCACCAGACTTCTCAGCAGAATCTATGAATGACAGAAGATCCTGGACAGATGTCATATAGACCCTAAGAGAACACAAATGGCAGCCCAGGTTACTGTATCCAGCAAACCTCTCAATTAACAAAGATGGAGAAACCAAGATATTCTATGACAAAACCAAATTTACACAGTATCTTTCTACAAATCCAGTCCTACAAAGGATTATAAATGGTAAAGCCCAACATAAACAGGCACTGCACTGTAGAAAAAGCAAGAAACTAATCTTTTTGCAACGAAACAAAGAGAAGAGAAGCACACAAACATAATCTCACCTCCAAGTTCGAAGATAAGAGGAAGCAACAATCACTATTTCTTAATATCTCTCAATATCAATGAACTCAATTCCCCAATAAAAAGACACAGAATTACAACCTTGATACGTAATGAAGAACCAGCGTTTTGCTGCCTACAGGAAACACATCTCAGAGACAAAGACAGACACTACCTCAGAATAAAAGACTGGAAAACAACTTTCCAAACAAATGGTCTGAATAATAAAGCTGGAGTAGCCATTCTAATATCGAATAAAATCAATTTTCAACCAAAAGACAACAAAAAAGATAAGGAAGGCCACTTCATATTCATCTGAGGAAAAATCACCAAGATGTACTCTCAATCCTAAATTTCTATGCTCCAAATACAAGGGCACCTTCTTACATGAAATAAACCTTACTAAAGCTCAAAGCATACATTGTATCTCACACAATAATAGTAGGAGATTTCAACACCCCACTCTTATCAATGGACAGATCATGGAAACAGAAATTAAATAGACATAGACAGACTAACAGAAGTTATGAACCAAATGGACTTAACATAAACTTATAGAACATTCTATTTTACAACTAAAAGAAATACCTTCTTCTCACCACCTCATGGTACTTTATCCAAAATAACCCATATAATCAGTCACAAAACTGGCCTCAACAGATACAGACAGATAGAAATAATCCCATGCATCCTCAGACCACCTCGGGTTAGTGTGGTCTTCAAGAACAATAAGGAAAGAATGCCCATATATACATGGAAGTTGAAAAATGCTCTACTCAATGATAACCTGGTCAAGGAAGGAATAAAGAAAGAAATTAAAGAATTAGAATCTTATGAAGGGCTGGAGAGATGGCTCAGTGGTTAAGAGCACTGACTGCTCTTCCAGAGGTCCTGAGTTCAAATCCCAGAAACCACATGGTGGCTCACAGCCATCCATAATGGGATCTGATGTCCCCTTCAGGTATGTCTGAAGACAGCAACAGTATACTTACATACATGGAATAAATAAAATAAATCTTTAAAACAAAAGAATTTAATGAAAATGAAGTTACAACATACCCAAACTTATGGGACATAACCAAAGCTGTGCTAAGAGGAAAACTCATAGCTCTGAGTTCCTGGAGAAAGAAACAGGAGAGAGCATATATCAGCTCCCTTACAACACACCTAAAAGCTCTAAAACAAAAAGAAGCAAATACACCTGGAGAATAGAAGGCAGGAAATAATCAAACTCAGAGCTGAAATCGACCAAGTATAAGCAAAAATGACTATACAAAGAATCAACAGAACCAAAAGCTGGTTCATTGACAAAATCAACAAGATAGATAAACCATTAGCCAGACTAAACAGAGAATACAGAGAGTGTGTCCAAATTAACAAAATCAGAAATGAAAAAGGAGACATAACAGAAAAGGGAGACAGAATCAGAGGAAATTCAAAAAATCATCAGATTTTACTACAAAAGCCTATATTCAACAAAACTTGAAAATCTGGAGTAAATTGACAATTTCCTAGGCAAATACCAAGTACCAAAGTTAAATCATGTATAGATAAATCATTTAAACCTCCACATAACTCCTAAGAAAATAGAAGGAGTCATTAAAAGTCTGTCAACCAAAAAGAGCCCAGGTCCAGATGGGTTCAGTGCAGAATTCTATCAGACCTTCATAGAAAACCTCATACCAATAGTATCCAAACTATTCCACCAAATTGAAATAGATGGAGCACTAACAAATTCCATCTATGAAGCCACAATACTCTTATACCTAAACCACACAAAGACCCAACAAAGAAAGAGAACTTCAGTCCAATTTCCCTCATGAATATTGATGCAAAAATACTCAATAAAATTCTTGCAAACCAAATCCAAGCACACATCAAAACAATCATCCATCGTGATCAATTAGGCTTCATCCCAGGTATGCTGGGATGGTTTAATATATGGAAAACCATCAACATAGTCCACTACATAAAAAAAAATCTGCAAGATAACACCACATGATAATTTCATTAGATGCTATGAAAGCATTTGATAAAATTCAACACCTCTTTATCACGAAAGTCCTGGAAAGAACAGGAATTCAAAGCGCATCCATAAATATAGTAAAAGCCATATATAGCAAACAAGTAGTTAACATTAAACTAAATGGAAAGAAACTTGAAGTAATCCCACTAAAATCAGGGACTAGACAAGACTGCCCACTCGTTCCAGACTTATTCAATATAGTTCTTGCAATCCAAGCCAAAGCAATCAGACAAGAAATGGATGTCAAATGGATACAGATTGGAAAGAAAGAAGTCACAATATCATTATTTGCAGATGATATGGTAGTGTATATAAGTGACCCCAAAAGTATCACCAGAGAACTACTAAACCTGATAAACACTTTCAGCAAAGTGGCTAGGATAAAATTAACTCAAATAAATCAATAGACTTCCTCTACATAAAAAAGATTAACAATCTGAGAAAGAATTAAGAGAAACGACACCCTTCATAATAGTCCCAAATAACATAAAATATATCGGTGTGACTTTAACCAAGCAAATAAAAGATCTGTATGATAAGAACTTAAAGACTCTGAAGAAAGAAATTGAAGAAGACCTCAGAAGATGGAAAGATCTACCATGCTCATGGATTGGCAGGATTAATATAATAAAAATGGCCATTTTACCAAAAGCGATCTACAGATTCAATGCAATCCCCATCAAAATACCAATCCAATTCTTCAAAGTGTTAGACAGAACAATTATGCAAATTCATCTGGAATAACCATAAACCCAGGATAGCTAAAACTATCCTCAACAATAGAAGGACTTCTGGGGGAATAACTATCCCTAAACTCAAGCAGTATTACAGAGCAATAGTGATAAAAACTGCATGGTATTGGTACAGAGACAGACAGATAGACCAGTGGAATAGAATTGAAGACCCAGAAATGAACCCACACACCCATGGTTACTTGATTTTTGACAAAGGAGCCAAAACCACCCAATGGAAAAAAGATAGCATTTTCAGCAAATGGTGCTGGTTCAACTGGAGGTCACTATGTAGAAAAATGCATATTGATCCATGCTTATTACCCTGTACAAAACTTAAGTCCAATTGGTCAAGGACTTCCACATCAAACCAGATACAATAAAACTGATAGAAGAAAAAGTGGGGAAGCATCTCAAACACATGGGCACTGGAGAAAATTTCCTGAACAAAACAACAATGGCTTGTTCTCTAAGATCAAGAATCGACAAGTGGGATCTCATAAAGCTACAAAGCTTCTGTAAGGCAAAAGATACTGTCCTTAGGACAAAACAGCAACCAACAGATTGGGAAAAGATCTTTAGCAATCCTACAATTGATAGAGGATTTATATTCAAAATATACAAAGAACTCATGAAGTTAGATTGCAGGAACACAAATAATCCTATTAAAAAAATGGAGTTCAGATCTAAACAAAGAATTCACAGCTGAGGCATATCAAATGGCTAAGAAGCACCTAAAGAAATGTTCAACATTTTTAGTCATAAGGGAAATGCAAATCAAAACAACCATGAGATTCCAACTCACACTAGACAGAATGGCTAAGATCAAAAACTCTGTCAACAGCAGTGCTGGAAAGGATGTGAAGAAAGAGGCACATTCCTTCATTATTGGTGGGATTGCAGACTGGTATAACTATTCTGGAAATCAGTCTGGAGGTTCCTCAGAAATTTGGACATTTTGCTACCTGAGGACCCAGCTATACATCTCTTGGGCATATACCCAAATGATGCTCCAACATACAACAAAGACACATGCTTCACTATGTTCATAGCTGCCTCATTTATAATAGCCAGAAGCTGGAAAGAGCCAAAATGCCCTTCAACAGAGGAATGGATACAGAAAATATGGTACATCTACACAATGGAGTACTACTCCAATATCAAAAACAATGACTTCATGAAATTCATAGGCAAAAGGATGGAACAAGAAAATATCATCCTGAGTGAGGTTACCCAATCCCAGAAAAGCACACATGGTATGTACTTATTGATAAGTGAGAGTAGCACAAATGTTCTTATTACTTAAGATGCACAGATCACATGAAATATGAGAAGGATGACCAAAATGTTAATGCTTCACTCCTTGTGAAGGGGAACAAGAGTACCTTTAGGAAGGGAGAGAGAAGCAAAGTTTAGAACAGAGACTGAAGGAATGCCCATTCAGAGCCTGCCCTACATGTGGCCCATACACATACAGCCACCATACTAGATAAGATAGATGAAACAAAGTGCAGGCTGACAGGAACTGGATGTATATCTATCCTCAGAGACACATCCAGAATATGGCAAATACATAGGCGAATGCCAGCAGCAAACCACTGAATTGAGATCGGTACCCCCACTGAAGGAATCAGAGAAAGGACTGAAAGAGCTTCAAGGGGCTTGATACCCCATATAAACAACAATGCCAACCAACCACAGCTTCCAGAGACCTAGCCACTACTCAAAGAATATACATGGACTCACCCTGGGCTCCAAATTCATAGGTAGTAATGAATAGCCTAGTATGAGCTCCAGTGGAAGGGGAAGCCATTGGTCCTGCCAAGGCTGGACCCCCAGTGAATGGAATTGTTGTGGGGAGGGTGATAATGTGGGGAGGGTGGGAGGGGAACACTCATACAGAAGGGGAACAGGACAGATTAGCGGAATGTTGGTCTGCAAACCAGGGAAGGGAATAACATTTGAAATGTAAATAAGAAGTACCCAATTTAATTAGGATGGGAAAAAAATTTAAAAAAGGAAAAAAATTGCAAGAAAATAATACTAAGTATTAGTCCTGTTATCACTAATATTGCTGTTTTTGTAAGGTTTGAACCTGCATTTTGCCTTCTGACTTCATGTTACTGTGAGGACACTATAAATTTTCTGTTCATGATTATAATTTGAAGAGTCAAGTATGAGAAATTTTTAAATGGAAAGTTTTCATCAACATTGTTCTTGCCCCTTTTATTTGCTACCTTCCCACATACTGACACCTTTTAACACATTTACTATATTTTAAATGATCCATGTTCCTGGTGAAAGAGTTACCATTAGCAAATGGAAAGCATTATTTTATTTTGTTCTCCTATTCCATAAAATATGCTTATTTAATGAAGATCTACTATTCATCATACTACCTGATCCTTGACATTCTGGGGATTTCTCTGCTTCCCAATCCACCATAAAGCTGATGATACTCCAGAACCAGTGTACAGCATATTGTTTTACATGAGTTCTGTATATCTGTGTGGAAATCTTTACAGTAGCACAGCAAGAGCTTCACCCACTGAGTCATTCTCATCTCCTCCTCTCAAGTGAAAGTGACCAAAAGCCATGTAGTCTGTGCACAATGCTCAGGCTTCACAAAAATTGACTGTATTGGCATTTGTATGATGTGACTGATCATACAAATCAGTGGAATCTGAAAGTTTGCACATTATCAACACCTCAACTGTTGAAATCTTTATGTTATTATATATAATTGCTTTTGTGCTGTTGAATTAATCAAGGAGTAGAGTTTGTTGGATAAAAAGCTATATTGAAATGAAAACATTTATTTTTAAATTTGACCTTAATCTGGGTTATAGATTAGCTCCTTTTTTTTACTGAAAATTTTCTGATTGAGCGTGTGTGTAATAAGGATAATAAAATCCCTTGGTGATAAATTTTCCTTACATTAAATTATACATATTTTGATAGACTATTATCAGCATGAATGTTTCTTTTATGCCCCCTCTCAATTCTAAAAGCCTTTCTTATTATAGTCATTGCTATTTAAAATAGTTTTTTTCTATTTAATATATACAGGGCCAGGGAAGATAACTCTTATACTAAGGAATGAAGAGACAGGTGCATCTTTGAAGTTCACAGACAAGAAAGTGAGCTCAAATCAACTTGACTTTAAAGTCTAGGTAAAGACATTGTCTCAAAGAATAAAGTGGAAAAATGGATAGTAATTGATAGATTATGTTCCAGTCAAGATATTCATGAAGAGAAACATGTGCCAGCAAACACACAAACATGTACATAAGCATACAAACATACACACACAAACACACACATACACACACATACACACACACACAAACACACAAACATACATTTTTAAAACAAGGGACAATAGTCAATATTAAATAGCCTAGTTTTAATTTTTATTATATTATATGTATGCTTATATGTATTGTATGTACACATGTGTATATGTGCACACACATGTACAGATGTGATTATTATGGTATATGTGGAGGTCAAAGTCCAACACGAAGAAGTAAGAAGTAAGTTCTATCCTTACCCTTCTGAGTGTCAGCAATGAAATTCCTGTCATCATGCTTGGCAATAAGTGTCTATAGCTCTTAAGCCATAACTCAGTAGACTATAATTATTTTTATTTACTTTGAAGAATTCCAAAAATATAATTATTTTTATTTACTTTGAAGAATTCCAATATTAACATCCTAACATTTAACAATGAATGTCTAATAACCTTATACCAATAGATGGAGTTTAGTGTTTTGCTTTAGAGCTACAATTTGAGAAAAAAAGTAATTCTTTATGATATTTGCTTATTTTGGTAGTAGCAGTGATTCACCAACACTACACAAAACCTTTCTCTTTGACTTGTTGGGACTGTAATAAAAAACAAATATATAGGTATATGTGTATGTAGATGTGGATGTGGAAGTATATGATGTATATGTGTATGTGTATATATAGGTATATGTATATAGATGTATATGGATAGATAGATAAATAGATATTTAATAAGCAGCATACGCTAATAAAAATACTACATAGCATTAGTTCTGAAAATGAGACTTTAACCATATAAAGTATTGTGGAAATACACCAAGTTGCATGATAATGTAAAGAGCTATGCCTAATAGATATTTGGGTGCCACCTGACCTTTTGATTAATCAAATCATTTAAGTTGCACCAGTCATTGTTATTGATAATGATCATAAATTGCTGTTCCTCACCACAAACTGACTTAACCATAATCATTCAACAGAGTTTACATCATTGTCCAGAAATTTTAGGTCATAGTCATTTTGATGACAGATAAATGCCAAGGGGCAAAATATATTTCAATTTAAAAGAAAAAAAATTCTACATCCATAAGACTCAGCTTAGATGGCAGTTTGAGGACATAATATTGTGAAAATAAAATGGTCCTTTAATAAATTATTTGCAATTGAACCCAGTCCTAAAAAAAATCTCAGAAGGCCAGAATTCTCATCACTATTGTAGCTGAACATGGCTCAAAATGTATATAGTTTTGTTCTAGAATGGAAACCAGATCATAGAGAGGAGAGAAATTATAAACTGCCTAATATAATTATGAGGAGGCAGAGTAGGTCAGAATCACCTGTGCCAAGTGCTGGAAGTCAATCTCTTCCTGAGACCACCCATTCTGCCTGCCTACTTGCTTGCTTGTTTTCTTTCTTTCTTTCTTGTTTTCTTTCTTTCTTGTTTTCTTTCTTTCTTGTTTTCTTTCTTTCTTTCTTTCTTTCTTGTTTTCTTTCTTTCTTTCTCCTTCCTTCCTTCCTCCCTCCCTCCCTCTCTGTCTCTCTCTCTCTCTCTCTGTCTCTCTCTCTCTCTCTCTCTCTCTCTTTCACTTTCTTTCTTTTCTATATTGCACTTATGGTTCCCCCCTCAAGAGGGAAGGGAGTGGTATGGTGTGAAACTCTTGGAAGTGGAACCTACATTTCTTTTAGATGGGAACATTGCTTGGTCAAAAATGTGAAGGTGAGTTGGCATCCCCATCTCTCCACTGGGGACATCAAGGTCCTCAACATAAAACCAAATACACTATGTCTAATTGAATAGAAAGTGTGAAATAGCCTGGAATGCATTGGCACAGGGGAAATTTTCCTGAACAGAGAATCAGTGGCTCAGGCCTTAACATCAATGATTGATAAATGGGACCTCTTGAAACTGCAAAATTTCTTTAAGGCAAAGGACAGTGTCACTATGACAAAACAGCAACCTAAAGATTAGAAAAAGATCTTCACCAACACTACATCATATAGAGGGCAAATATTCAAAATATTTAAAGAACTAAAGAAGTTAGAGTCCAAAATACCAAATATCCCAATTCACAAATAGAGTGTAGAGATAGATTCTTAACAGAGGACTCTCTAATGGCTGAAAAACACTTAACGAAATTCTCAATGTCTTTAGTCATCAGGGAAAGGCAAATCAAAACGACCCTGATATTCCACCTAAAACCAATCAGAATTGAAAAGATCAAAAACTGAAAGGACAGCACAATGCTGGTGAGGACCGAAGGAAGGAGAACATTCTTCCATTGCTGGTGGGATTGAACACTTGTACAACCACTCTGGAAATCCATCTGGAAGTTCCTCAGAAATTTGAAAAATGTTCTACCTGAACATCTGGCTATACCACCCCTGGGCATATATCCAAAAGATGCTCCACCGTACCACAAAGACACCTGAAACAAACATTTAAGCTGATATAGAATCTTACCATAAAGTGATTTTAATTGAAGTTTCTCAATTTTAGTTATTTATATCTAAGCAACATATTAAGATTTTAATTCAAGAATAAAACTGAAACAAAGGTAATCAGTGTTGATAAGACTCCAACCTCATTTTTTGTAGTCTATGGATTTCATAAGCAAAATTCCATGTTGCAAAATTGTGGGGAATAACTGCTGTCAGTTAAAGGATAATGTATATGCCCAATGAAGTTGACAATCATTTAAATATAATTTATATAATTTCAATAACAAAAAAGTGATTGGGTTATTTAATCATAAAAAATCGTAACATTGGGGGTTGGGGATTTAGCTCAGTGGTAGAGCACTTGCTTAGCGAGCGCAAGGCCCTGGGTTCGGTCCCCAGCTCCAAAAAAAAAAAAAAAATCATAACATCTTTGGAGGATGGTACATAAAAAAATCAATGATATGTCATTGACTATGTTAATAACAAAGTTTTTTAAGCACTGACTTTAAACTGGAAAGTTAAGAGGTTGCCTTTATACACTTAAGCTACATGGATCAGTCTATGTATGACTTAAATATTATTTACCTATTTATTTTTATAGTGATAGATTTAACATTTACTTATTTATTACTTAATTATTACTTATTTAGAGGTACAATGGTATGTCATTATTTTTACAAAGAACAAAAATTATAAATAATATTAACTCAACCCATTTTAAAGTTAACAAGGTTCCTTTACATATTCTTCAATTGACTTCAACAGTAAATTTAATATATTTTGTTATTAGTGTAAAATTGTGATAAGACTCAGTCTTAAATAGACTACCATAAGTAGTTTAGAACTATAATAGAAAGACGTAACAATAGATATTAACAAAACTTTCATTTAAAATATTAAGATTATTATCTTTTTAGTAATTAGTCCTTAATTCACAATCAGTATAACTTTGAAAATATAACATAACATTGTGTAAAATAAAAAGAAACATAATCTTATCATTATAATTAGTCAATATTTTCATTAATTTGAAAACTAAATATTTATATGAAACTAAGAATCATAGATCAAACTGTCTTATTTGCATTAATGTACTCTGAAACAAATAGAAAAATAAACTTCAGGTTTGAATCTGATTTATTTTAAGACTTCAAATTAAATGGAAAATGTTATAAGATATTAGATTTTTTTTAGAATAAATGGTCAAAAATAAAAGAGAGCATGGAGATTAATACATGAAAGGTTTTAGAGAGCAATGGGAAGGGGTATATGTTATAAATTATAGTATGATGTTAAATGTTTGAAAATAATTTAAATTAATTTAGAATTTTTAGATTGTTAAAACCTAAGACACTAACTCTGACTCTATAAAGCCAGTGCAATTAATGAAACGCAGAAGCAAGTTTATAATTTATACTGTAAAGTTCTTACCAATTCAGTACTTTGGGCTGAGACAGGAAAATCAAAAGTCTAATTAAGTATATAAAGCAAAAGTAACAAAAGAGGATACAAAATTAACATAATCCACAGCAAAACAAATCCCCAAACAAGTATAGTACAAATTAAAATGTATTTAGGGAACAAGAAATGTGTTAATATAATTAATCATATTTATATCATAGCTTAAAATTGATTAAATTCATAACCAAATACATTCTAAATTTTAATTTTATTTAATAAAATGAAAGTCTTCAAATACCAATATAATAACTAATAACCACAGATAATGCTAGCATAGTCTAATAAGTTACTTTAAGGCCAGTAAGACTAATTAGTATATTTATAAATCACATTATCTAATGTTTTACTAGAAAGATATAAAAATAAAAAAAGAAGCAACAATGTAAAGATTTTAGTTCATAGAATGTTAAAACTGTTACATGTATAGTTAGTAAGCATGAGGTGACACACCTCATTACTGCAGAATAGGTAATACAAATATAAGCATTTGTGTTTATAGCCAGCAAAGCTCATTGAAACTGTAATTAGACTAATCCTTTCCACAATATTATTTTACAAAACACCTTTGGATCTTCTAATGTAATTGTCAGTTATGTTCTTTAGCATGTTAATGTTTTCATTATTGAGATCTTTCCCTTCCTGATTATGTTTATGCTTAGGCTACGCGTTTATATGTTTGTTTTGTGACTATTATGAATGGAATTCTTTGTTCGATTTCTCCCAGCTTGTTATTGGTATATAAAATGTCTACAGACAATCATGGATGGGGGAGGAAGTAAAGAGTTCCATTTCTCCCCATTTCTACTTCTAGTTAAAGATTGTTGATGTCCACCATCCAATGAAGAGTTCCAAGGAAAAGTCACACAGACAGTCCTGATGAAATTTACTGGGTCTCAACATTAAACAAAAGCACAGAGATATGAAAAGTGGTCTTGAAATGGGGAGAGAAGGGTTTTTGTGGACAAGAGAGAGACAAAGAAGTTTATTAGGGGAAGAGTAAGTAGAATGAATTGAATTAATATGTTAATATAAAAGAAGGCATTTAATTTAATAAAAGTAAAATACTGTACTATTTGGTTGAGGATAAGATGAAGACAAATAGTGCCCAAATCTGCTAGAAAAAGACCAGTCTTTCAGCAGGTATCCTAAAGGAGAGATACAGAGAGAGAGAGAGAGAGAGAGAGAGAGAGAGAGAGAGAGAGAGAGAGAGAGAGAGAGAGAGAGGAGGAGGAGAGCCTTTAATAACCACATATCAACTATAAACTAATATTTTTGTAGGAATGGTCCTGTGTGTTCCTATCATATCCATGCTGTATGTTAAATGTCTTGATGTTCTCCTGGTCTCAGGCAGGCAAATGCAATCACTGCCTTGTGCAGATGTGACAGTCTTTCTTCGCTGCAGTCAAATAAAGATGGAGAACGCTCACCTCCTTCTCCAGCTCTGTATCTGTGTGGATGGTGCCATGCTTCCTGCCATGATGATAATGAACTTCTGAAACTGTAAGGCAGCCCAAATTAAATGTTGTCCTTTATAAGACTTGCATCGGTCATGGAGTCTCTTCACAGCAATGGAAATCCTAACTTCTAAGACAAACAGTGTGTGTGTGTGTGTGTGTGTGTGTGTGTGTGTGTGTGTGTGTGTGTGTGTGTGTAGTGACAGTTTATACTTTCCTTATATGACTCACCTTATTTAGCACTTCATATTCTATTCATCTTTCTTCTTCATACCGCTGGAATTCAATAGACAGTTTCCTGACCTGTAATCACGCCTTACTATTTTCATACTTACTCTGGGTACTGTAATTCGAATCCACAAATGTAGTGTCAAAACTAACACCCACATTTAGAAGAGAACATGGAGAATCTTTCTAGATATATATTATCTAAATGAAATATTCACAAACTGAATAAAGACATTTATCAAAATTGTCCATTACAATCAAACTGGCTTTATCACAGAAATATAAAAATTCAACCTATATGTCAATAAATATAATAAATCATAAAATATGCTCAAAGATAAAAAATCAAATGATCACGTAAATATATGATGATTAAGCCAGTAAAAAAATCTTCAACAGGTTTTGTAATAAAAGTCCTAAAAAGGAAGGACTAATGGGAATTTACCCCAACGTATTAAGGTCCATGTGACAAAGGTGCTTCCATCATCTACATAAATGGAGCAAACCTTAAAGTACAGCCACTGAAATCAGGAAAATTTCATGGATGTCTGCTATCTCCATTCCTTTTGAATGCATTGTTCAATGTAGTAGCTAGAGCAGTAAAATAAAGGAAATTAGAGAAATACAAATAGGAAAAGATGATGTGATATTGCATACAAGACAGACAAAAAACTCAGTTATTAGAGATAAGTAACAATTTCATCAACATGGCTCTACAAAAAATTAACATACAAAAATAAGTAACTGTTCTACACACCAAAACATACAAGGAGTTTCTATTGCTATGAATCTCATTTCTTATGTCACAATCATGTCTTTCCATACATTTCATTAATTAAGAAGGCCAATGTGCTGTGCTGTGTGTGTGTGTGTGTTTCTGATACTGTTGTCATTCCCACAATAACAGTCAGGTCAATAGACCCAGTATTAAGTATATTGGAATAGTAGCTCAAATTTCATATATATATATATATATATATATATATATATATATATATATATATATTCTGAGATTGCCTTGTTACAACATGGGGTACACACAGTAATAAAGCTCCATGTTTCATTTTATGTAATCTCTAGTTATATATTATGCAAAATATTTCACATCCTTACATTTTATACCCACTACAAGTTAAGATTGATCATAGCAGATGTCTCTTTGTTTTGCTTTCCACCCTGTATTGCATGCTGTGATCAAAACTGTCATAATACAATACAGTAAATATCTCTCAGTTAAGTTATTACACATTGAATTGCCTGAATCACAAAGGAGAAATAGATGCTCATTACTTCTTAACTTGTCCAGGATCACAGAAACATGTAGTAATAGAGTTAGAATTTAAATCTAACTCCATGTTAACATTTAATTTATGTTTTCCTTTTAAAGGAATATCTGTCCCAAACAACATCTTATTCTTCCTATTTATTCCCCATATTTAAATACTGAATATAATTGTAAAAGGTGTTATGTGAGCTGATGACATATAAGACTACTACACACCACTGTACCACTGTAACTGTATGATACAATGCTGCTCAATTAATTCTTTAATATATTCTATTACAATGAAATTATATAATATTGTGTGTGTATGTGTTTGTGTATGTGTTCAATATCAAATCTGCTTTAAATAAAGCAGTTTAGAGTAACCAACCAACCGAAATTCCTATGTACATAACTGTTAACACAACAGAAATAAAATGTGCTTCATACTAAATATTCCATCCTGCCAGAAGCTCTTCACTGATGCTCCTTTACTTTGCACTTACAACACACTAAAACTGTTGAAAGAAAACAGAAGAACAGATGTAGAGGAGCTGGAGTTCCTCCATAGAATTCTAAATGGCACACAGACTCCTTGTAACAGCAAATAAAAGCTTGCAATCATTAAGATGCCTTGAAAGGAAGACAGAGAACTCAACAAACATTTAGATTCCCCACAAACCATTTCATCTTTGTCAGAATTTAATTTAAAACACTTTTGACATTCA
Organism: Rattus rattus; assembly: GCF_011064425.1. Taxonomy (NCBI): domain Eukaryota; kingdom Metazoa; phylum Chordata; class Mammalia; order Rodentia; family Muridae; genus Rattus; species Rattus rattus. The sequence goes on along the minus strand of NC_046154.1, from coordinate 105,566,145 downwards.
ATTATTCACTGTAGACAGACTCAGAATCACATCATCTGCTGCCAAAGTTAAATTACCAAAGAGAGAGACATAAACCTGAGTGTTTCCTTCATAAGATAGCCCATAATGATAAAAAATTCTTCCTACAGGCATCATGTACTATACGCATTAACACAGTTTCTAAGCAAAGATCAATCTCCAGCTACTTGTGGAACCTAGAAGTAACTCGAGAAGTAACATTGACTTCCATAGTAATTATTTTAATTGGATCTAAGCTTAATTTAATAAATTTTATTGTGTTATTTTTACTAGTGTCAGCTGTTTATTAACACTCTTTCAAACTGGCTTATCTATTTACAATTTATCTTGTTGACATGTTTTAATGAATATTCAAATTTGATGGATTAAAATAGATTAACTATGAAATATAGTCAAACCAGCAAATCTTAAAAGCAATAATTTGATGCATTCAAATGAGGTATCTATTAACCACGAGTGGCTTTTATACATCATAAAAGATCACATGTCTCTGAAGGACTTTTCCCAAACTGTTGATCCCAAATGAAAACCTTTAACCCTTTCTTTCACCTTATATTCTGTGGCATTGAATTCAGTATAAATTGTTAAGATAGGACTGTCCTTCATAATCATTGATTCTTCTAATCTAAACATCTTTGACGCTTGGATATATCTTAATTATGTGGGGAAAATGTCATCTATCAGTATAGAAAGTGATAATTGGCTTGAACAATATTTATTTATTTATTTATTTATTTATTTATTATTTATTTATGTATGTAACATGCCTGTTTCATCATGGAGGCCAAACTCTAAACCTGAACAATTACTTTCCCTCACCATTCTCCACTAATTACAAATTGTAAGATGGCTTTCTGGTAAGTATATATTCATTATACAAATAATGGGCTTTGGTTAAAATTTTAAAGATCTAGCTTTCTCTCTCTCTCTCTTTCTCTCTCTCTCTCTCTCTCTCTCTATCTTTCTCTCTCTCTCATGTGAGTGTATACATGAATTTGCTTGTGTGTGAAATGAAGAGGGCAACCAGTTCCCTGGAGTTGTTTCAGTGAGTAAGGAGCCAAGTTAAAGTGGGAATTGAACTCAGGTTTTTGGCAGGAGCATTTTGGTGCTTTGAGTGGCTACAGGCTCATGTATGTGAACACTTGCTAACATTTTCAGAGGTTTAGAAAAGATATTCTTCGTAAAGGAATTATTTCACTGAAGGTGGCCTTTAAGAGACCTTGAACAATTTCTGGTTGTTTTCTAGACTCTGTGATTATAGTTCAAGATGCATGAGATCAGTTTGCTATTATAGCTGCCATGCCTGCTACCATGCCTTGCTCTTCCTCTGACATTTTGAACTCTTATCTCCCTGGCATCATAAACCCAAGTAAAATTGTTCTTCCATAAATTGGTTTGGATATGTGGTTTATGAGATCAATAGCAACTAACCCATGTATCCAGTACTTGAAAACATGAGCCATCTCTACAGACATGTTTCTGTGATAGTTTCATGCATGCCTATAGTACAATTTAGCTGTCATTATCCTCTCTTGTGTCTCCTGTTCCCTAATGTTAGTCTCCTTCACAGTAGTTCCTCTGATACTTTCATGTGCTTCTTTCTTTTTTGTTTAAAGTGGATTAATCTTCATGAAGAAAATAGGAGATATTTGTCTTTCTGAATCTTATCTTCGTTGCTTAACTTGATGATCTCAATCCACATAACTGTTATAGGGAGAGCATATATTTTATGTCCCTCACCATTTACTCCCTGAAATATAATGCTATTCTCTTTTCTTTTTCTAGACATGATAAATGAATTTTGAGGATATAGTCAGTATTTTTTTAAAATGTTTTATTTAAAACCCATCAGTGAAGTGGATGGCTTGGGTCTCTGACAAACCATTCACATTTGAGCATAAGTCAGTAACTGTATGCAATCACTCATTGCTAGATACAAATTTACTGATCAGACCACAACTTTCTTTGATGGAACAGAAGAAATTTCCCTGTGAAAGCAGCACTTTTGAAACATGTAATTCAGTGTTCCTCTCCTTCATTCTTACGCTTGCCTTCAAGAGAATCCACACTATCTTCCTCATAATCCTTCTCTAGGGCAGCCATGTCCTCATGGACCTCAGAGATTTCCCCTCCTCAATACCCTCACCCACATATGAGTGCACAAAGCCATGCTAGGCTTACATCAGACTGAACTCCTGATCTAGGTAAGCCCAGGCTTAGCAATGGCTGTGGTTTTGCTCAGCATGAACACAGCTCTTTCGATATTGACCAGGTCACCACCAGGCACCACCGTGGGAAGGTGGTAATCAATGCCAGTAGCAATTCAGTCCACAAACTGAAATGGTATGCTGGGTCTTGATGGTAGCAATGGCAGGATTGACATCTTTTGGCACCGTATCAAGCAGCAGGCAATAAGCCATGTATTTACTATGGCAAGGGTCACATTTGACCATCCAGTTGGCTGGCTCAAAGCAGGCATTGGTAATCTCTGCTAAAGAAAGCTGCTCATGGTAGGCTTTCTCAGCAAAGACGACAGGTGCCTAAGTGGCCAGAGAGTGTGGATTAAAGATTATAGCACCAGGTTAGTCTAGAATTCTGTCTGATCTGTCAAATCAACATTAAAGGCCCCATCAAATCTGAGGGAAGCAATGACAGAAAACAAAACTTGACCTGTTAATCTGTTTAGGTTAGTATAGGTTTGGTGCTCAGTATCGAGGTTTCTAGACAGTGTCATAAATAACCCATTCTACTAAGAAGGCACAACCAGAATTCTCCAGAGTGGCATGGGTGATAAGGATGGAATTATAGGGCTCAGAGACAGAAACCTGGGCAGGAACTGCATAAATGGAAAATTTCAGCTTGGATTTCTCTCTGTTGTCAACTGAGAGTCACTAATCAGCAAAAAATGTGAACGTAGAGCCTCCCCTGCCAAAGCTGTGGAAAACCAAGAAGCTTTCTGAATTCTTTCCAAGACAAAGTCAAGGATCTCCTTGACAATGGTATAGTGGCCATAGGCATAGTTATTGGAAGCATCTTCCTTGACTGTGATGAGCTTCTCAGGGTGGAAGAACTGGTGATAATACCAGTATGAACTTCATCAATAACTATGGGTTCCAGGTCTACAAACACTGCCTGTGGCTCATGCTTGCCACCTCTTATCTTGCTGAGGAAGGTATCGAAGGAGTCCTTTCCAATGCTCTTGGCACTTGGTATTTGGCCAGGCAGTCGAGCTTCCAGCAGGCATTACCTATCTGGACACCAGGAGGGCTATCTTTGAGGGAGATGCACTCATGCATTATTGCAGCTTCTTCACACCTGCTGGCATATGGTGGAGGTGTGGAGGAGGTGTTGCTTCTCACAGCGTTACTCTTAGGGGCTGGATGTAAGAGAACCTCCCATATCCAGTATTAATGAAAATGATAGATATATAACTAGATACTAAGCAGTCACCCTTGAAATCATTACACACACACACACACACACACACACACACACACACACACACACGTTAACACACATATGAGTTAAAGAAAAGAAATATAGCCCATGTATTTAAGAGAAACTAGAACAAAACAAGGATTGGAAGGAAATAAGGTAATTCTTAAAATGGGGAAATAAGGTAATTCTACCCTAAGACATTTTTAAATTAAATTAAAGTTATTTAATTAATTATCCTATAATGCTAAAGATGAAGAATTTCCAAAGAAAATATACAATCAAATAGATATGGCTGAAGATATATAAGTAATTGAGTTCATGAATTCAAATGTCATGTAACTAACTCTCTTCTTTCTGTTTCATATAATGCGTGGTCATTCTCCTTTGCTAATTACCTCCAACTTAACTGTATTCACTCTCACAGGAATGCCTAACTTAGCAAGCACTGAATAACTCTTCCCATTGTTCAGTCTCAGATATGCTCCATTTCCTGAGACTCAATGTCCAGGCTCCAACATTGACACTCGTGTTCACACCACTACTGTGTGACTCAAAAGAAAATGCTGTTCCTCCTGTCATTTGGGCATGATTTCCGTCTGTTCCTCAAGGTTTCACATTTTAATTCAGCGAAACTAGAAATTCAGGGTGTCAGTGTAGGTCAGTCATTCATTTTCAGAGCCTATATCCCGACACAGTTTCAATTATATTTACTAAATCTTCTTCCTCTGCCCTTTCTTTTCTTTTTCTTTTTTCTATTACTTAGAGCAAGGGCACACTGTTCCCATTCGATTACATGCAAGTGTTTCAGTTAGCATTGGTTACTTTAGCCTTGCTTTCTTCCAATACATTTAGAAGGATCCTAGAAATCAATTTCAATACACACATTATGAAGAGCTGACCATGTCACTCCAGTATTTAAAACATCATGCTGAAAAATTAAAGTCCACTGAATGAGCGTAATTTTTTTATTTAATCCATTGCCAACTTCCATATACTTATTTTTGAATCTGTACTTTACAATTTAAGCATATTTTACTATGATGTGAAAATTTTTATAGATTATTCATTTTACTCCCAGAATATTGAGTATTATTCTGAAATTTCCACAGGAATAGCTATACCAGTTTTCTACTTGTGTTCTGCTGTGACAAATCCCCACAAACAAGCTGTTTAAAGTCCTATATTGTCTTCCTATTCTGCAGTTTGATGGCTCTGCTTTTCTAAAAACAAGGAGTTGACAGACTATAGCTCCTTCTGGAGTCTCCAAGTATAGATATATGTAGGCAGGACACTGTATCTGCAGATTGTAGAACAGAAACAGAAGACACACAAAAGCCTATTAACTGTTCATCTTAATGATTTATGCTTTTAATTATACTTCCAAGGAGGAGTTACAAAAATTGTTGAATTATCTATTTGTATATATTTATTAATGCTAAACAGGAATTTGCATAGTTTATGAAGACTCAATTATTTATAAACCTTTTCATGAAATTGCTTAAAATTTGTCATAACCATCACATCCTATTAAAGTCTTTATCATCCCAGTGTAACAATGATTACCTGAAAAAATACTGGAACAGAGTATTCCTTCTTTGGTTGATATCCCTAGAAAGCCTGCCCTTTTCAGATAGATGAGGAATGGATAGGAATGGGGGAGGGAATGGGAAGGGAGGAGGGAGATGAACTTGTAGTCAGGATGTAGTACATGATAGAGCTGAGTCATGATTTAAACACCAAAAAATGAAAAGAGATGGTGTTGCTTATGCTGTGGTTTGGCTGTGACTTTAATGTGTTCTCTAAACCTCCATGAGTTACCTTGTCATCCCTGCTGTCATACATTAATATGAAAACTTATCTGACGATAGGAGTTGGACACAGAGACTTTGGGAGGCAGTTAGGAATTGATAATCTGTGTAGGAAAGCCTCAGTCGTTGCATCCTAGTGTCTTTACAATATAGGAAAGGTATGAGGGGTAATACATAGTCATACATATTCACTGCCTAAAACCAAGTGATACTCTGAGCAGGGATGGTATTCATCAAGAAGCCTTCAGCAGGTTTTAACCTCAACCTTGCACTTACAGAACTGTGAGTCTAATATATATCATAAGGCTTTGTGCTATTAACAAGTAATAGGACTTTTATCACATATTCATAATCCAATACTTAGTGAAGACTTCTTGAAGATTGCAATACCTTTCAGCCAAATTTGTTTTAATTTCTCATATTGCAAAAATTCATCATTATAAAATAATTTTTGAAGAATCCTCACTTTCTGCTTCAAAGGAGAAAGAAAGTAATCACAGAGGTAGGGACCTAGGTGGGAGAGGGTAGAGGGATGGAAAAAGGGGGCAGGATCTGAGATGGCCCGAAGAATGAATGGGAATATGCAACTGATGGGTGTGGGGGTAGAGGTACCCTCTAGAAAATTCCTGAGACCTGGGATCTGAAAGGCTCTCAGGACTCAATTGGGATGACATTAGCCAAAATGCTCAATAGTGAGGAGATGAAACCTGAAGAGATCACTTCCAGTTGATAGACAGGGCCTCCAGTGGAGGGTTGTGGCAACTCACCTACCTTCATAATTTTTGACCCAAAATTGTTTCTAACAGAAATGTAGGGGGAAAATGGAGCAAAGTCTGAAGAAATGACCATCAAGTGCCCCCCCCCACCTTGGAAATCATCCCATGGGCAGGCACGATATCCTAACACTGTCACTAATGCCCTGTTGTGCTTGCAGATGGGAGACTAACATGGCTGAGAGGCTATAACAGCAGCTGACGGATACAGATGCAGATTCTTACAGCCATCCATTGGTCAGGATGTCAGGGACTCCTATGGAAAAGTTATGGAAAAGATTTAAGGAGCAGAAGATGATGGTAGCTACATAGGAAGAAAAACAAAATAAACTAGTCCATATCCTTCAGATCTCCCAGAGACTAAGCCATGAACAAAAGAGCATGGATGAAATTGTATGTGGCCCCTGACACATAAATAGCAGAAGACTGCCTTATCCACAAACCTAATGCCCGAAGGAAAAGGATGCTGGGGCTTGAGGCAGGGATGAGGAGAACACACCACAGAGACAAAAGAGAGGGGAATGGGATGAAGAACTTTGGGACTGGAACCTGGAAGGGTGGTAACATTTGGAATGTAAATAAACAAAATAATTTATTAAACAAATTTAAAAACATTATGTTTATGGTAATAGTCACAACAATGATAACAACTAATGGGAAAAATGGAAGCAAATTAAATTGGAAAAAAATGTATCTTGATCTTTCTCTCATAATCTCTACATGAGATTATAAATGGCATTATTAGGGTGATGGCTTGAGATGGAAGGTTAACAATGCCCTCTACATGACAGGGTGATATTTCTGTCAACTTGTCTCTTCTCAACAATCAATCAGTATGCCAATTCCAGATTTAGGAAAGAAATTGTATGGCCTGAATAAAATCTTCCACCATCTCTAATAAATTATGCATTATGGGTATGTACAATATTATAAATCACATCAGGGAAGGTATATTTTGAATGTTATAACCTAGTTACATGATTAAAATTTTTCCCCAAGCAGTGTATGAGTGTTGAAATATTATAAAATGACTTTTTAAAGGTTAAAGCAATGAAACGGACATGTGAGGGAGCAATTGAACCTGTTTATCCTGAATATTGCAAGTTTGTTCCTGCCAAAACCCTTGGAAGTTGTTTTGCCTTATAATCTGTAAATCATTTGCAAAGCTCGAAATTTAGTCCCTGGTTTATAGTTCGTAAAAAGAAACTTTGAAATGTCACCCCATGCATGTATGAAAGAAAGAGGAATTGATTCATAAGAAAGACACGCAGGCATATATAAATATTAGCACCCACCCATTCATTATAAGAATTTTATACGTGGATGCGTTCAGTCAGAATCATTTCTGTACCAGGGATAAGGTACACAGATTAGGAAAAAAAAGGAGAAAACCACTTCTTTTTGGTTAAAAGTCATATTTGAGATGATATTAAAAATAGAAGACCGGTTTAATAATTTTGAGACACCAGTCCCTGCTTGTAAGGAATAGGACAGTCAGCTTGACAGTTAGACTTTCGTCTTAACAGGGAAAGAAAGAGATGAAAATGGAGTTGGTGGTAATTGAATCTGTGGTAGCAATTGACTGTAACTGAGAGTTCTGAGTATATCAAAGAAAAGCCTGTGTGATGTTGCTAACCTTTAAAAATGAATCGGAAAGAATACCATGCTTAACAGCCCACTAACTACAAAACTAATAATGACCTTGTTTTAATTCTCACTTATGACATGTAAATATTTAGACAATATTGAGTTGAGTATGGAAATATTTTAAAGCCTCTATGTTGTAGGTAAATAACTATTTTTAAATTTATGCTTTCATTAACAAATGTCCAATTCTTGACAGTCAGATTTCATTTACATTTGTCTGTGACTCCTAAGCTTCATATAATTCATAATCTCAATCAACCTAGATAGTTTTAAGCAAGCTACGTTAACTTTCATAGACATCTGTTCCCCAAAGGGAGATAAAATTGAGCATGAAATCAATACCAACCATAATATCTTACGACTTGACATGTATTGAATACTTCAAGACTAAAGTCCCTTCCAAAACTTCGCTCTCTGAGAATCTCCTTTGTGAAACCATTACATTAATGTACATCCTAAATACTAACAAACCCTTTTATGTTGGATAATATAATTCATAGATTAATAATTGATCACAAAATTAAATTAAAAGTTTCTATTGATACCTTAAGACATTAATCATTTCTCACCTGGTGGATGGTTTATAAACTCAAGCTCAGTTTATATTCACAGAGGAGCATTTCATGAACCATATATAACAAAGCTATAAAAACAAAATGACATCCATAGGCATGATATTATGTTTAAAATCACTATGACAAATTAAGCTAAAATATGAAGCTGAATTTACACTGTGAGCATTACTAGCAAAATGCATATTAATATCATATCTGCTTCCTAAGGGAATAGATTTTAAAACCCTTTTAAGACTTTTCCTTTATGAGATGTAGTTAGGATAGCCCACATCATTCTCTTTGTTTTTCTGAACACTATTCATTTACAAAAGACTGAAAGGTTCTATAACTTCTCTGTACCTCTGCTTCTAAAATACAAAAAATATAATATCCTCTGTATTAGAGAAATTAACATGTTCACTAAAAATTAGGCCTGATTTATTTTGGATGGTGAATATTTCATACATTACTGCAGTGGCCTCTTTTTAAAGACATTAGAGTACAGGAACCCTGGCCTGAAAATTGTTTGAAAGAAGAAAGTATAACTGAAGACCAATAGAACAGTGAAGATTTCAGATAAGTTAAGAAAAGTAAATTTTTCTTGATATAAAGTAATTATCAATTGCTTGGAAATCTATGTCAGTTTAAAAAATGGTTATCAAAAATCCCAAATTCATAAAAATATGGAATAGTAAATGAATTCAAAGCTAATAAAAGAACCCAATCCATTACCACATGTATATGCAATTCTAGGTATAGAAAAATATGCAGAAAACAATCATATGGTAATACCCTAAGTCTTTTTATCAGCTAAGAATAATTTAAATAAACAAACATGAAATGGGCTAAAGGGAAGTCTGCAGAAAGGCATCACATAAGAACAGGCAGAAATGAAAGCAAAAATTATGAGTCACAGGGCTCAACATATTAAATCTATGACTGTAAATTTAAACATAAAAAAGAAAACATCAATAGGAAGAGAACTCTCAAATATTGTAAAAAGTATAGAAGGAGCTGTATTTGTATGAACAATTTAAAGTTATAAAACTCTGTAAAGGGTCTATATGAATTCCAGCATTATCTCACCACCTAACTGCTGGTTTTGTGCGGAATATAGAACTGATAGAAATGGAAACCATCATTTTGGAATTTTGGCCACACTGATGATTGTTTCAATGCAGCAAGTATATAAACTGACACCTAGTTTTCCCTGAAATTTAACACTAATTATTTAAATTCCAACCTAACAGTAGAAAGACTTCATATAGAATCTAGACTCGTCTCAATTTTCCTCACAATTTTTCTGATAAGAAGGAAAATACACTCCACAACATTAAGAAATCAAATCAAATCAATCAATCAATCAATGAATAAATAGATAAATAAATAGTTCTCTAAACTAAGAAAGAATAAAGTGTCAGATTTGGATGCTTGGGATTTAATCCCAGCACTAAGAGCTAGAAACATGTGGACCTCTGTGAGTTCTAAGCTCTGGTCTACAAAGTGAGTTCTAAAGCAGCTGTGGCTGTGTAGTGAGACCCTGTGTCAGGTAACTCAAATTGAAGGAGAACAAATAAATACCCATAACAACATAGTTTTAAATCTCATGATAATTTTATTTAATCGAGATATTTTTGAAAACTGATTTGTGCATAAAAAAGCTATTTTGTTTTCTTGATATTTATACGAAAAAGAAATGAAAATGGTAAATATTTTACTTCAATTGATGACTTCAATTGGTGTCCGATGCAAGGAATTTCAGTGAAATAAAATGTGAATTTTTACTTAGGATTCTCAGCATCTGTGGTTATCTACAGTACAATGCATGCCACTTCCAGAGATCCCAGATTATAACATGGGTAGAGTATTCATATGTGTTATAATTTGAAACCATGTATGCACAACCTGGCTTGGTATGTACATGAATTTTTTTTTTATTTTGTAAAGCTTTATTAAGAACATCATAATTTTAGAGAAAATATGTAGGCAGACAAAGTGATATTCTTCATAATATTTATTTAAAAGTAGCCAGACTTTGTTAATTATAAAGAGCTCAAATACAGTAGTAGGTAAAAGATCAATATCAGGTATTTATCACCACTCTGTAATAGTTGTTTTTATAGTTTAGCATAAACAGTTTGCTACCTAATTTCTCTTCTTAAAGAAAAATGTGTACATATTTACAAGGTTTGAGTTGGCAGAATTTTCTACATAGTTTTTGAGATTTGTATTATTCAATGTAAGGATTCTTTTTTCTTAGAAAAATACATTAACTAATGAATTTTTCTTTTAAAAATAAATAATAAATGTAACCAGAACGGGATGTAATTCAAAATTAGACTATGATGGCCACAATCTGCCCAAAATCAGGATTTATTACAAATAACACAGTCCAAGCATGGATCATAATAGACAATGCAACAATTCTCAAATTATTTTAGCTAATTTGCAATTTTTGTTGCAGTTAATGTAGTAGATCAATTGTTGTTAGACTAATGTGAATGTTAGATTTGATGCAGGGCTTGATATCAGTTCTGTATTCCAAACAAAGTTTAAATCTTTTAAGATTCGTTGTTTCTTTCAGGGTCCAGATGCCAGATTGCTCGTTTTACTTTTATTAAAGCCATTATTAGCTCCACTGTAATTACTGACTCACCAATATAACTCTCAACTATCATTGCAACCATGCCTCAAGTGGGCTAGAAAGAGACCAATCTCAAGCCTGAATCTCTGTGAACTCTCATTGTACCCTACGGCCCCTTTAATATTTTATAGAACTGGTATAGTAGCTGGTAAATTATTCAGACCACATTCACTCTTGAACGTCATATCTCTTTTATTTGGCCTTTGTCATAGACTCTTAAATGTGACCATCTACAGGAAAACTTATGCTGCATTTAGATGCCTGCGATGAGCTTGGGAGGAACTGAGTTTTCTAGAAACTTAAACTGTCCCTTTGCATGCCTTTGCTGAAGAACAGTAAGTCTACACCGTGCAATGCTTTCTGAAAGCTTAGAAGCAAGTCTGGCTGGTATGCATAGTTTAAACAGTTTCTTCAAAATGCTGTCATTTCTTTTATCTTCAATTGTTAAATTAGAAGAAATAACTCCAGTAGCATATTCCTTGTGTTTCCTGATGTTGTATGGCAAGGTAAGGCCCACACACTAGAGACACTGGTATGCATTACCTGTTAAAATATTATGTTGCTTACTACAGCTAAAATAACATTAATTATAAATTTACATCATGAGTGTAGCCAATAAATTATAAGAAGATAGGCTGTGAAGTGAAATTTCTTAAAGGCTAATAGGGGTCAAAAGAAATGGTCCAAATTTAGTAAAACCTTATGGGAAAATTATTTCTCAAAACAATTTTCAAGAAGAAAGTGGTTTAAAATCATGACCTGACAATGATAGAACAAGGCTCATTGTGAAATGTTTCCTGCCCAAGTTTCATAGTAAGTAAACAGTAGCACTGGGAATGCATTTTCTTTTTTTGTCTACCAGAAGAAAATGCTTGTATTTGCCAATCTGATCGCTCTCATTTTACCACCATTAAAATCAGTGACTTGCAAAACTCATTAATGCATCTAAGTAGGTTGTTTGTTTGCTGAGAGCAGGATTTGCCTAGACACAGGATTTGTTACAAATAACATGATCTAAGAACTAAGATTCTTTAATGCTGTCAAATATTAACTAGCATTGTTTACAGCACTCAGAATTATGGCTCAATTAATGTTGGGCTAAAAGATTTTACTATTGACTCAGTATTTATTTTGTGGGACATAGTTTTTAAATATGAAATTTGTGTTGTAAATGCTCTTAAGGAAAGAAGTCCTTCATTTCACACCTTGCCTGGTAGGAGACACATGTATGCTAAGAAATGAAGAACTAGAAGTAAGAGATTCAAGAGTGCAAGCAACTACTACATAACAAGTTTCAAGCCAGCATGTTTCTTATGTGAGATACTATCAAAAAAAGGAGAAGTGTTTAATTTAAATATTAATTTTGAACCATAAATAAGTCACTTTCTAATTTCTTTATGTCAACTCCAAAGGCACTGAAATTTTATTGATTTATGCATCTATGTATGCAGTGATTCATTCACTATATTCACAATTTCTCTCACATACTTAGGGAATAATGAGATTTTCTCTGCAAATTCCAAATTTATTTGTACATAGTTCTTGTTTAGAGTAAAAATAGATATTTATTTTTCAGAACTGAGGACCGAACCCAGGGCCTTGGCTTGCTAGGCAAGCGCTCTGCCACTGAGCTAAATCCCCAACCCAATAGATATGTTTTATCAGGTAAATTTCTGCCCAATCTCATTATGCTCAAATTAGAGACAAGAAATTCCACTATACAAATCAGGCATAAAAATAGAACACAAAAGAACTATTTATATAACACAGATAATTTAAGAATCAACTTTTTTGTTTTAGAAATTTCAATTATATAATTCATTAAAAACATAAAAAGTGAAAACAATAAATTAGCAGCTTCCTAGCACACATGGTTGAAATATGTGATAGAAAGAGTTTGTTTACTGTATTAGAAAGCTTACCAGAAAATACTGTAGTAAAGTTGCTACAGAGTTATTTAAATTTAAATATAAATTCATGTTGTACTAAATAAACCTGTGCAGAAACAATGACTATATCAAAAAATTCTAGAGAAAAATTTATAAGTAAAATTTATACTTTTAAAATACCTTAGCTCTTTGTCAGGCCAATTTAATTGTAGGACTCTAACTAAAATGATCGATTTTGAATGCATATAATATCTTATCCACAGAAATTTTATAATTTTTAGTATCTGTAAATATCAGGATAAATGTGTAATGAATGCTCTTATGATAACTATGCAAGAACTATTGAGGAAACCTTTCAAGGAAATATGAATAAAGAGATGGGAGCAAAAAATATGTTTTTGTATTATCACAATGCCAAATAAATTATAAATAACTGCACATTGCACTCCAGTTAGAAGGAAATAAAAGTCTGCATTTTTAATATACATGTATTAGTTCTCATTACAAACTCTGATTATTTTTTTGCAGTGCTTGGGAATAAAACAAACCTAGTGAATGATAGGAAATATGTGGTAAACCACAGGTACGTTCCAAAATGCATATGCCAAGTATTAATTACATACCAGTATCTAGAATTGTATTTAATGCCATGAAGACAGCAATGTCAATATTCACTTATCACAGAGAATTTCTGTGGTGATTTGTGCTATTAAGAAATTAGAACTCTGCCCATCTAGAAACCCATGCTTCATTCAGTTAGCACCTGTGTCCAGAGGGTCTCTGCTCTGGATCTCCACACATAAAGTCCATGGGCAGCTGCAGCATGACCCCCAGGATTTCTGACACACCTAATACCATAGAATCACAGAATCACAGAATCACAGGATGACAAGCATTCATGAGGGACAGGTTCCGATCAGAGACAGCAAGGTCAGTTAACAGCAGAGATAACCAGATGGCAAGAGGCAAGCACAATAACCTAAGCGACCAAAACCAAGACAACTTGGCAATATCAGAACCCAGTTCTCGCACAAAAGCAAGTACTGGATATCCCAACAAACCGAAAAAGCAAGATTTGGATTCAAAAATCACATCTTATGATGATGATGATAGAGGATGTTAAGAAGGACATAAATAATGTCCTTAAAGAAATACAAGAGATCACAGATAAAGAAATAGAAGCATTTAAAGAGGAAACACAAAAATACCTTAAAGAATTACGGGAAAACACAACCAAATAGGTGAAGGAATTAAACAAAACAATCCAGGATATAAAAATGGAAATAGAAACAACAAAGAAATCACAAAGAGAGACACTATTGGAGGTAGATATCCTAGGAAAGAGATCAAGAATCATAGATGCAAGCATCACTAACAGAATATAAGAGATAGAAGAGAGAATCTCAGGGCCAGAAGGTGCCATAGAAAACATGAACACAATAGTTAAAAAATGCAGAATGCGAAAATATCCTAACCTAAAATATCCAGAAACTTCAGGACACGATGAAAAGACCAAACTTAGGGGTAATAGGTAGAGAAGGGGATGAAGATTCCTAAATTAAGGGGCCAGTCTATATCGTCTTCAAAATTATAGAGGAAAATTTCCCTAACCAAAAGAAAGAGGTGCCCATAAATATACAAGAAGCCTACAAAACTCCAAAAAGTTTGGGCCAGAACAGAAATTTCCTCTTTCACACAATAGTCAAAATAACAAACAAACAAAGCAAACAAACGAAAAGAATATTAAAAGAAGCAAGGGAAAAAGGTCAAGTAATGTATAAAGGCAGATATCAGAATTATACCAGACTTCTCAACAGAGACTATGAAAGCTAGAGGATTCTGGGCAGATGTCATACAGACCCTAAGAGAACACAAATGCTAACCCAAGCTATTATAGCCCACAAAACTCATTTAACATAAATGGAAAAACCAAAATATTCCATGACAAAACCAAATTTACACATATCTTTCTACAAATCCAGGCTTACAAAGCAAAATAGATGGAAAACTCCAACACAAGGAAGCAAATTAAACCAGAGAAAAAGCAGGAAAAAAATCTTCTTTAAACCCAAAAGATAGCCACATTAACATAACATAAGATAACCTCATAGTACCTTTTAACAACAAAAATAACAGGAAATAACAATCGTTGTTCCTTACAATCTCTTAACATCAATGGACTCAACCCCCCCTCAAAAAAAAAACATAGACCAACTTTCAGGAAAAGTGAACAGGACACAGGATCAAGCTGCATAAAGAAATGCACCACAGTGACAAAGTCAAATACTACCTCAGAATTAATGGCTGGAAAAAAATTCCAAGCAAATGGTCCCAAAAACGAGCTAGACTAGCCATTCTAATATCGATTAAAATCGACTTTCAACCAAACGTTATCAAAAAAGATAAGGAAAGACACTTCATACGTGTCAAAGTAAAAATAAAATAAAATGAACTCTAAATTCTGAACATCTATGCTCCAAATGGAAGAGCACCCACATTCAAAAGAAATCTTACAAAAGCTCAAAGCATACATTGCACCACATATAATAAGAGTGGGAGACTTCAATACCTCAGTCTCATCCATGGACATATCATGGAAACAGAAACCAGAGGCAAAGAGAAACTAACAGAAGTTGTGAACCAAATGGATTTAACATATATCTATAGAACATTTCATTCTAAAACAAAATAACATACCTTCTTATCAGTACCTCATGGTTCCTTCTCCAAAATATAGTACAATCTTTCACAAAACAGGCCTCAACTGATACAAGAAGATTTAAATAATCCCATGCATCCCATAAGATCACCATGGATTAAGGCTAGTCTTCAATAACCAAAAAAACAAAAACAAAAACAAAAACCAAAAAGCCAGAAAGCCCACATACACATGGAGCAGAACAACACTCTACTCAATGATATCTTGGTCAAGGAAGAAAAATGAAAGAAATTAAAGATATTTTAGAATTTAATGAAATTGAAAGTAAAATAGACCAAACCATATGGGACACAAGGAAAGCTGTGCTAAGGGGAAAATTCATAGCTCTGAGTGTCTCCAGAGAGAGAGAGAGAGAGAGAGAGAGAGAGAGAGAGAGAGAGAGAGAGAGAGAGAGAGAGAAGAATACACTAACAGGTTGAGGGTGAAAGACTCCTGGAGCAGGGAGACCCTCACTCAAGTCTCAGGATGACACAACCCCCCAAGAACTCTCCAGAGACCATCCTTGCTGCATCACACAAGGTTTATTGATAGGGCCAAGAGAAACCAGCACGCTAGGGTTGAGACTCATATCCCAAGCAGGTGTAGAGGAGTTCGACCTCAAGTGGCTGGGAGAAGGGGTATTTAAAGGAAATACCATACCAAATCACAAGGAAGAACCTCCTGTTTCTCATGATGGTTTAATCCTGCTATTATCTTAACCAGCTGGTACAATGTAGCTAGTTCCTGGAACAAAGTGCCTGAACCAGCTAGTGCAATTACTCTTTCTGTGGTTAGCTAGTTCCTGGAAAAGGCAGTTCCAGGGCCCGACTATTTTTCTTTCCTTTGACTTCAACTTTTGTCTAGGGGGCAATTTTAAACTTTTACCTTTCATTCCCCACTTCTTATAATGGCTACTTCTAATCATAGAACTAAACTTCAGTATCTTAGAGTCTTTTTGTCTAGTCTCTCTCTTTTATCACTCTGGAATGGTCTACATGAAAGCAACATTCCTCTCTTAAGGCAGCGCATAGCCCTTCATCTTTGAGGAAGAGTAAATCTAGCCCCCTCCTGTTTTGTAAGACCTCCTCCAAGAGGGAGGTCAGGGATTCCTTGAGCTTAGATATTTATCTGCTATTGGTAAGACAGTTGTGGCATAAATGCAACTTAAGAGGATCGGTAGTCATTTCCAGTTTAGCACCTAAACTCAGCCCTAAGATAACTGGCAGAGTAATTCCTTTGTGTCTTACTAAGTCTTTAGCATCAGGATTCCAATCTGGGTACTATCTGAACCTACACACA
Organism: Rattus rattus; assembly: GCF_011064425.1. Classification (NCBI taxonomy): domain Eukaryota; kingdom Metazoa; phylum Chordata; class Mammalia; order Rodentia; family Muridae; genus Rattus; species Rattus rattus. The sequence goes on along the minus strand of NC_046154.1, from coordinate 105,549,377 downwards.
AAAGTCATGACTGCCTTTAAACTTATAGAGGTTGTGATCCCTGAGGCACAGTCCCAAGAAGTGTTAGGAGTACTAATATATGCAATGCCTTCATAGTAAGGGGATGTTACATCATTTGCACCTGTTATTGGGGGTCCTATCTCGATGGAACCCAGGTCAAACATGAGATTCCTGCTTTCAAAGCACACTCCTCAAGTGAGCATTAGAGCTCACATCTATGTGGACAGAATCTCCAACATGGAATTGGTGAGATGTCTCAGGGGTCCCCAGGATATAGGGTATTGCCAGCTGTGACCAGATTTCTTTCAGTATCACCTGTAGGTCTTTTAGCCTAGCATGCAAATCATTATTCATTAACATCATCTAATACAGTCAGAGGAGATGAGGCCCCATACAAGATCTCAAAGGGGTTAAGGCTGAATCTGGAAGGGATATTTCTTGCTCTGAGGAGAGCAAGAGTGAAGGAGTGCCAGCCAGTCTTCGCCAGTCTCCATCGTCAATTTGTTCAGGGTCTCTTTTAGAGTTCTATTTATTCTCTTTACCTGCCTTGAGCTTTGAGGTCTATAATGTAATTTCCAATTAACCTGTAAGTACCTGGCAACACCCTGGCTTACCTTGGCAATGAAAGTGGGGCTGTTGTCTGATCCAATTACCTTGGAAACTTCAAACTAGGGGAAGATTTCTTCTAGTATCTTCTTGATGACAACCAAAGCCATCTCTTGGTTGGGAAAGCTTCTATCTATTCCTGAAAAGGTATCTACAAGCATTCCTGGTTTTATCTCAGTGAAGTTAACTTTGACTTCCCACTAAACTCCCTAGGTCTCTTTGCCCTGCTTGCTTGCTAAGCATTCAGTTTCTGACATCTTAAGCAATTTGGGCCTTTTCTTCTGTGGTAGCTTGATTACCCTACGTTCCTACAATGGACCTTGAGAACTTGTTTGGAGGTCCTAGCAGGGGAGTGCAGCTACTCGTATACCCTTGTCCGAAGACAGGTTCAGGTAACCAAAACCACATCTCACAGTACAACCCAAAGCAAAATCAAACTCTAATTGTCTAACGTCTGGGATTCACTTACAATCTTCTAGGCTCCTCCAAGGACTTAGGTCACTTCTCCAACTCTGCCCTTTGTAGCACACACCTTGTCTTCTAGGTTCCAGATGCCTGTGCTCCACTGCTGCTGCTGCTGCTGCTCTTGCTCATCATCTCATGATACTGGCATCTCCAAAATGCGGTTCTCTTCTGCTGCAACTAGGCTTCACCAATATCCTCTCACAAGCTTTCTTCATGGTGCCAAAATACCATTGACTCAAATATAGGAATTACAGAAAGAATGAAGGAGTTGAAGGATTTTTGCAACCCCATAAGAATAACAACAATATTAACCTACCAGATGCCCCAGATTTCCTGAGGAATGAACCACCAAACAAAAAGTACACATGGAGGAACCCATGGCTCTACCATCATGGGCAGCAGTGGATGGCATCATATGGCATCAATAGGAGGAGAAACCCTTGTTCCTGGGAAAGCTCATTTACCCAGTGCAGGGTAATGCTGAGGTTCTAGTAGTTGGTTGGCAGTGGGAGTGCTTTCAAAGAAGCAGAGGGAGGGGAAGGGGAATGGCAGAGGGGGAGAAGGGGATAATATTTTTAAATGTAAATACATAAAATTTTCGATAAAAATAATTTAATTAAAAAACTGGATGCACTAAATCTCATAGAAGAGAACATGGGAAATATCCTTATATAAGACATAATTTCCTTAACTAAACACCAGTGGCTCAGGTGCTAATATCAAAAATTGTTTAATGGGAACTCAAGAAACTACCAAGTTTCTATAAGGCCAAGGACAGTATCAATAAGACAAATTTTTAGCCCACATATTAGGAAAAGATATTCACCAACCCCATATCTGAGAGAAGGCTAATATCCAAAGTATATAGAGAATTCAAAATATTAGACATCAATAACCCAAGTAACCCATTTAAAATGTGGGGTACACAAAAGATGCCCCAACATATAAAAAAGACACGTGCTTCACTATGTTCATCGCAGCCTTATTTATAATAGCCAGAAGCTGGAAAGAACCCAGATGCCCTTCAACAGAGGAATGGATACAGAAAATGTGGTACATCTACACAATGGAATATTACTCAGCTATCAAAAAAACAACGACTTTTTATGAAATTAGGTGGCAAATGGTTGGAACTGGAAAATATCATCCTGAGTGAGCTAACCCAATCACAGAAAGATATACATGGTAACGACTCATTGATAAGTGGCTATTAGCCCAAATGCTTGAATTACCCTAGATGCCTAGAACAAATGAAAACTCAAGACGGATGATCAAAATGTGAAGGCTTCACTCCTTCTTTAAAAGGGAACAAGAATACCCTTGGCAGGGAATAGAGAGGCAAAGATTAAAACAGAGACTGAAGGGACACCCATTCAGAGCCTGCCCCACATGTGGCCCATATATATACAGCCACCCAATTAGACAAGATGGATGAAGCAAAGAAGTGCAGAAGTGTAGATCGCTCCTGAGAGACACAGCCAAAATACAGCAAATACAGAGGCGAATGCCAGCAGCAAACCACTGAACTGAGAATAGGACCCCCGTTGAAGGAATCAGAGAAAGATCTGGAAGAGCTTGAAGGGGCTCGAGATCCCCATATGAACAACAATGCCAAGCAACCAGAGCTTCCAGGGACTAAGCCACTACCTAAAGACTATATATGGACTGACCTGGACTCTGACCTCATAGGTAGCAATGAATATCCTAATGTAAGAGCACCAGTGGAAGGGGAAGCCCTGGTCCTGTAAGACTGAACCCCAGTGAACCAGACTGTTGGGGGAGGCGGCAATGGGGGAGGGTGGGGAGGGGAACACCCATAAGGAAGGGGAGGGGAGGGGGATGTTTGTCCGAAACCCGGGAAAGGGAATAACACTCTAAAATGTATATAAGAAATATTCAAGTTAATAAAAAAATAAATAAAATAAAATGTGGGGTACAAATTTAAACAGAGAATTCTTAGCATAGGAATCTCAAATGGTTCAGAAGCACCTAACTTCCTTTTTACACCAGGGTAGAGCAAATCAAAAAGACTCTGAGATTTTATCTTATAATAGTCAGAATTGCTAAGCTCAAAAACTCAATTGATAGCACAGGCTGCCAAGAATGTAGAGCAAGAGAAATGCTTCTTCATTGCTGAGGGGAGTGCAAACATGTACAATCACTTTGTAAGAGCTGTGCAGCTTGGTTTTGCATGTGAGTCCTGAAGACCTGGAGTGTGGGCTATCCCAAAAGCTGTTACCTAAATGTGGGATATGTTCTTTTAGCTGAACTGTATATTCTGGCCTCAGTGAAGAGGAAGTGCCTAGTTTCACAAAGACTTGAAATGCCAGGGTTAGAGATATAGAGGAGAGTCCCCACCCACTCAGAGGAAAAGGGAAGGGGTTGGGGAAGGATTTTGGGAGGGGATGATTGGAAGGAGGGCAGTGAGCGGGACATAAGGTGAATAAGAAAAAAATTAAAAAGAGAGAGGCAGAATTGGTTAGGGACAGCAGCATTAAGAACTGGAAGGAATAGAAAACGGGAAGATAGATTTTAAAAAATGTCTTATTTCCACATGGATATATACAATATATACTTGGATGGGATATTTTCTCCAAGACACTGTGTATTTTAATGTGCTTAGTTCAGAGATATTTCAAGAGAAGCAAAATAAATACTTATATTCTCTAAAATATGAAAGAGAGACAGAGAGACAGAGAGACAGAGAGACAGAGAGACAGAGAAATGGCTGTTGTATGATGCTGGTATGCTATTATGCTCCAAAGCAAAAGACTGGCTTCATTTAATATTTATCAAATCGGTTTTCTGTGGGGAAAGTGTCTAAACCAGTTCAAATACATTCATACACACATATACATATATAGTCAATTTGATAATGTTCATTGAGATTATCAGTCTTAGTGACAGAAATTGCTTAAAAATGTAAGATTTCTAACAATAGTCAACATAAATTTCTTATTCATACTTTAAACAAAGATAGACTAAGTACACCTATGGTTTTGCTTTTATCTACAACATAAAACATATTTTATTTGGGAAATTAGACAATATTGATATTTGTATTATACAGATGAGGCCTGTAATTATCTTTCAATCTACTTCAATCTGTTTCTGATCTGTTAATTGTTTTCACCATATAATCATTTCTATTCTTATTGTTTTTCTTTTAAGTCTTTCTTGAACTGTGATCAAGAAATTGAAGTTTGTGACTCTTTGATCTGGCCCCATATGGAGAATATATATAAATATCTAAACATCTATATAATTTACCCTGTAGCTTTTGCCATAGAATTCTATTAGTTGAGAATATTACTATATTTTATGGAGTTTCTGTTTTAGTAGCTACTCCTATGGATTTTTCTAAAGGTTTTTATATTAGTTATTTCTTCCTGTGCACTTCCAACATACACTGTCTGAATGTTGTATGCTATTACAATATATGCAAATTATTGAAGTATAAGCAACACTATAATGGTGGGACTGTTCCACAACTATACACCGCATGCAAACAAACAAAACATTAATACCAGGAAAGTGATAGTTCTTGTTGATTTTTTGACCTGTTAAATTCTATACACTCTGCCAACCATTACGTCCTATTGTAATTTTTTTTTATCCATCTCCAAAAATGACAATAATTAACTATAATTCTTAACCACCATATATGTAACTAATAGAACTAGGAGAAATCAAGGGGCTACTGATCTGGAAGATAACTTCCTACTAGATAACTTTCATATTGCTAGTCATTCCTATGCAAGCTACAGAGTATAAAAAAGACTCTGTGAACTACTATCTTGGCAATACATAACAACTGTTCAAACAGTAGCATAAAAATAATGGAAGTAACTGAAAACTTTATTATTGAATTTAATTTCCATTCCACAAGATGGAAAACTATACCTGGAACTATTATCAGTGACAAAAGCCTATAGCTACTCCAATCACAGAATTTAACAAATAACCAATTAAAATTATTCTATGAAATAGACTTACTATTTAAATGACACATAGTGACTTATTGTTATATCCATAGATTAGTGCATCTTTCACCTTTCATCAGAGAAGCTTCTTCTTTAGTTGATGACAAAATAGAAACTAAAACTAAAAAAAAATTGTGAGGAGAATATGAGACTGGAGGTTTCTCATTCTGAACGGGATATCAATATCACACTCTTCCTTCTCTAGTCTCAGAGATGTTTTGTGAAAGGAGGAAGATGAGATTACAAGAACCACAGGTTTACAGGTCTACAAGTACACATCACTTACACAAGAAGGCAGTTGAACATATCAAAACAGTTATTGTGAGAGCTTGTATAAACTCAACCATACAAAACCTCAGCAGGAAGAAGGCATGGCAAAGATTATAAAAGTAACTTTTATTTTACCCTGATAGAGACGAGATATATTCAAACTATATGAATACATGTCTTAGACTGAGCTCAGAGAGTTTCTATCACTGTACTGACTATCCCATGGCCTAGACTTAGAAGAGTCTAGCCTCCAAAAAGTCTTACCTAGGCCTAGAATGTTTCAGCATTTGACTGCTAAATAAGCTTACTTTTCTTTTTTCTTTTCTTTTGTTTTCTTTTCTTCTCTTTCTTTTCTTTTTTTTAACCCTGGATGGTTTGTTCCACTTAGCTGTTCTGGTACAGACCTCTCTCCAGGCAGAATGATTCAAACTGTCTTCTCTGACTGACTGAACTCAGCCAAATTCCATTGTATTTCTTGAATTCTTCACGCATTGAACTGCCTTCCACTTCTGAATCAATGTGTGACATCTATCTCTGATTCATCACTTTGTTTATCCTCTAATTAGATGTCAGTTTTAAACATTGCTCTTTCTTTCTACATCCTAATTTTACCTACATTGTATGGGATTAAAGGTGTATACTAAGGTTGTGTGTGTATTCCAACCATATCATATCTTTGGATGCAATCTCTTGACAGAACAGCCATGTTGCTGGAGTGTGACACACACACACACACACACACACACACACAGAGAGAGAGAGACAGAGAGACAGAGAGACAGAGAGACAAAGAGAGAGAGAGAGAGAGAGAGAAGGCAATAGCTTCTCAGCTAGTGGTGGGATCAAATTAGGTGGGACTTTATCCTTTGTAGAGGAATTTTAATCTAGCAACTTGGCTACTCTGAGAATGGATACCACTCAAAGACATTCTAGGTTTACATGATCCTGCTAGAATGGAGACACAAATCATACAATGTGATGCATAAAAGAAAGATTTGACTGAATGAGTAAGAGATAGGATGCATTCAACACATATGAGAGCTTCTGAAAAAAAGTGATGGTGGGGTATATTGTTGGTGATTCTTTGTGTATGGAATTTTTTAAAGAAAGAGATTTACAGAGACAGATTATCGAGAGTACAAACTAGACACAGATGTGGGAATGAGTCAGAGAATGAGGGAGCCAGAAGATTGGAATGTATTGCCAAAGTTCTTATGAGACCAGACAGAACAATGCAGTCAGAAGCTGGGTTGAATCAATCAACTTGGAAAATTAGATTGTACTGAGGTAAGAAGCTTCAAGTCCTAAGGATATTTAATGCAGAGATGGAAATGCTGTGGCCCTGCACAATGTATGTATTCACAAAACGTGAGTAGAGTTGACATCTCCTAACTTTATCTGAGGAAATAAAAGTCAAATTCATATCTGCCACCCAATCTGAATGGAGAAGGAGGTATCCTGTCAACAGTGCAGAAATCAGACGATATCTAGCAGAAACATTGCACTAGACAGGAGAACTCTGATAGAAAGCTTCAGAGTAGAAATATTCATGGGATTGTCTCCAAAGGAAGCATTTGTTCTTTAAGAGTGACCCAAAGAAACTTGGGAGACTTCAGACCTGCAGGAGCCTCTCAGCCAATGAGATAGAAAGTCAAACCAAAAGACTATTTTAATTATGTAAACATACTCTTCTTGCATTAAGAAATGGGAAGTCCATCCTAGATCCCTTGAGAGTGAGGGTAGGACTTAAGGGGACAAAAACACTGCTTGACAAATCCATTGAATTACTTATTGCAACTATGTTCAGCAGACTAAACCCTCCATACTTTTAATTGAAATATTTATAAATTTCCTCTCCAAAAAGATTAAAAATATAACTGTACAAAAATGGCTGTACAATAAGAGAAATAAGCTAGAATATTACAACGGCTTGAAAGACCAAAGACAGAAGAATTAAGAGAACAGGAGCTGCATATTTGTGAACTTATGGTACCTTATCAAACTGAGCATGCATCAAGATAAACAGCTCATTGAACCTTCAGTGCCACCTTTTAATCAAGTTAAGGAAAGGTGATCACCCCCACTCTCTTTCCCAGTTACCCAGTAACAAATGCCAGAAAATGGTAAAATTTCACAAATGATCAGCTAGTTTGTAATCTTATTAAAATAAAAGATTTTCAAATTTTAATGAATCAAAATGGCTTATGGAAAGCATTCATTCCATGTGCGACAACCATTAAATACCTTGCCTATCCAAAACTTTATCTTAAAGACTGCAAACATTTCAGAGCCACTATACTGGAAGCTGATTTTCAGCTGCTGTTTGTTAAGGCCTACGGTAAAAATTTAAGGCTTAGGTAAATGTTAAGGCCTAGATAACTCTTATCTGGATAGCCTGCCACTAGAAGAAACTTTCTTATATGTTTCTGCTATTACTAGAAACTTTCTCATGCTAAGATTGATTCCACAGTCTGTTATGTTCTGTGCTCTTGGAAATGACTGATGTTTGTAGGGTATATAAGAAGCCACTACAGACAATGATGGAGGCTTTCTGGTACAGCTAGCTGTGCAAACTTTGTTGGTCTCAAATCTTTGCTGATCTTTGCTTCCCTTAGAAAGGTACAACAGAGAACTTTTCCAAGTGTTCCTGTTAGACATCGTCCCTCCTGTACACATTTGCTGAGGCCAAGGCCTGGCTGTTCCTGCTAGGTCATGGCACTGCTGCTGCTAACTGAACTCTACTGAACTGGACTGCTGATATTTCCATGAATTGTTTGCAAGTGGATCAAGCTGCCATTGCTAACCTGTGAACTGAACTACAGATTTCCAGACAGCATAAGTTGGAGTTGTGCCACAAGCCATTTTTAAATAGGTCCACTTCCTCTCTATCTTCTCTTTTCCACTACCTCTGGAGGGTTGTGGACTTGAAAGGAGTTTAAAGGATTTACAAACCCTTATTAAAAGTAGGATATGAAAATATTAAAGTTATAAGTAATAATCCTTTACATATGGGAAACCTCCTGAGGAATTTCACTCCCATCATGGCAACCAATGACATGAGCCAACTCTTTCCTGTCTGTAGAGGAGTGTAGGGTGTGATTGCCTTCCAGCCAGATCATAGTGTAATCTGTGACATGTCGGCATTCTAACTGCATCTTATTATTTGATGTGCTCCTGTGCCAAAGCAGCCATGTTCATGGATTAAAAGTTATCTGTACTTTAGGTGCAAATTCTTTCATCAATATTCCTCAAAAACACCTTTTTTTTGGTTTCAACCAAAATTCTTTGAGCAAATAAAACTGGATATATTGCCATTTTTCATTTTACCCTTTCAAACCCTGGATTTATATTTGAAGTCAGCATGTTAAAAAAACTGTATCTGTCATTTTTGTTACTAGAACTGAGAACACACCCATTAACAAACACTGTAAATTAAACATGCTAGAAAATTGTCAACCTATATTGCATCTCCTTCTCACCTCACATGACCCACTTTCAACTGGCCAACCCTTATAGGACATTTATAGGTCCTATACAGAATCTTGTCAATATAGTCTTGTCACTTCTGTAGTAATTGAGCTGGAAAGATACTAGGACTCTCAAATCGTCCCTGAAGTAAACACTGTGAACCTCACTTTAGTAGTTAGTTATGTTGTGACATGGATCAAATTTAATGAGTAAATTGCACCACAGAAGTAGCACGAAATTCTAATGGTAACCTTGTAGATAAGTAGATGAATTTTCTTGTCACACACAAAAAAATGATGGTATTTCTTTACCTTCAATCGCTCATTTACTTGAGCTTACCAAATGGAAGCACTTACAAGGAATGTACTTTAAAACACTTGGAAACATACTGGAAATGCCCCATCATACCTGGAGAATAGAGCAGAAAAAAAATTTCAGTTTGATTTTGTGATTTGTGTCAATGTATAAAAGATTCTGTAAGGATTCTTAGACATTGTCAACAGAATTAAATAATAACAGTTTATATAGGGACAATTCATTCCATTCGATGATTTTTTAGTTTTTGAAAAACAAAACCCAGTATATTCAGGTCATTTGTATGGATATGTGTATATATATGCATGTTATAGTTACAGGTGGACATTTATATTTAAATAAACATTCATAATTGTATGTGTATATAGAAGAAACTTATTACATGCCTGCCTGTGAAAATTCAAAATATTATCTCCACTATTTTTGTACAATGATAAAGTTTGCCAAAATATTTTTATTTTGACGATTCAGTTTTCTTCTCTGAAGGCAAGGATGATGTTTAATAATAAATTCGTGTATTTTTGAAACAAGCATAGTGAAATTTCAGACCCCATTCAAAAAACTTTATGGCGGGGAATCATAAGTTAGATAATTTCTCCTTATTTAAGGAGGAAATGTAAATAAGCTTATTTTTTTCTTAGTCTAGCTTTTCATTTTACTTGTTATAATTTACGTTTAGTGTTTTTATTTATCTTTAATGCATTTTATATATACATCAAATATTAAATTTTCCATATTATCTGAGTAAAATATTACTCTTTAGTAATGAACCTTTTGTAATTGTTAAATGAAATTTAAAATAAACACAATGAGAGATCAAACACATAACTATTCAGAACCGTGACTTCCACTCTTTGCAAATATCCAGAAAACCACTGTTATCTACAGACATTCTAGTGTACGGAAGGTTTCTTATTCTTCTAAAACTAAAACTTCGTATTTATTGATCAACATTTTCTCTCCTCACAAGCCCATGGGAGCTCCAAATTTTCAATAATATGAAATTAACAGGATTAGAAAATGGAAATAGAGTATTTCCATTTACTAATAGACTGGTAGACTGAAAGGATCTGGAATGGCAGGGTCATGTGGGAATAATCAGGGAAAATGGGGATAGCGGGAGGGAATATACTGAGAGACAGGTAAAATTAAGGGTACTTAATAGGTAGTAAGGAAACATAATACAGTAGTAATGTAAATTGTGTGTGTGTGTGTGTGTGTGTGAGAGAGAGAGAGAGAGAGAGAGAGAGAGAGAGAGAGAGAGAGAGAGAGAGATCTAAAAGTAATTGCCGAATAATTCAGGAGACATAGTCTAAACTGGAAATCTACTGCATCAAAACTTCTAGTACCCAGGATTAGATGATATCTAATAAAATTTTTGGCCAAACAGACCCCACAAAAATCCGCGTATAGCCCAGGTCATTGTCAAGACTATAAGTTGTACTCCTCAAAGTGACAGAAAGATGCTATTGCCAAAATCAACACCTATGAAACTCATTCAACATGGAGATGAAGAGCTGCTGCCTACAGAGATCCTTTACACCTATGATCCAGTGTCTTTGTTACAGAAAATTATTCTGCAAACTAACAAAAGCTGGACACAGCTCCTTTTTTTAGTGTACTACCTGAAAAATATGTTAGGACAATGTCGACACAATGATTGCAATAGTAACTAGCTAATAACTCATTTGACTTACGCCTTACTCCATGATATGGAAGCCATACACAAAACTACTTGGATGACCGAGAACCTGAGTTTATATAGAACATGGACCTGGGACTGAAACAAAGGCTACTGGTCTAAAACATAAAAGAAAGCAAATAAAATAAACAAAGTAATAAAATTACTTTTGATATTCTACTGTACACATATGTCAGTGCCTTTTCTCCCTGATATGGATTTGCTCTAATGCTCCTTGTATTATATTAATTTGGTCCCCAAAATTGCCAGTGGCTAATGGTTACGCTGGGTGACAGAGGCAGAATTTTAGCATTCTCCAGCAAGGAACTGAGGAAGGAGCAGGAAGAGAGATAACCACCATGCCAGGGAAGGAAAGAGATATCATGCCTGGGATGTAGTAGAGAAGGCTGACACATAAGAGCCAGGAAGAGCAGCCCCAGCACTCCCTTCTCCACTGGGTCTATGGCAACAAAGAAGGAATATAGAGTTTAGTAAGTAATGACTCAGGAATAACTTAGGGGAGTGTGTTAGCCACTTGGGTGTTAGAAAGTGGCCCAGTCAGGGGTTGGGGATTTAGCTCAGTGGTAGAGCGCTTGCCTAGCAAACGCAAGGCCCTGGGTTCGGTCCCCAGCTCCGAAAAAAAGAAAAAGAAAAAAAAAAAAAGAAAGTGGCCCAGTCATTAAGCAATTAAATGCATATTAAAATATAAAAGGCTGTGTGTGTGTGTGTGTGTGTGTGTGTGTGTGTGTGTGTGTGTGTGTGTGTGTGTGTCTTCATTTAGAAGCCAAGAAGATTAGACGTTGCTGGGGTCAACTTTAATATGATTAGTTGGGTATTCTGTAAGATGATGTCCAACCCACAGACTTAATCTCATTATTAAACATTAATTGGAGGTTCCTGAATGGAAAACATATGCCATGCCTTAAGATTTTAAGATTGGGAGGTGGGGGGGAATTAGTTTCTTAGAGCTGCATGTTTTTCCCCAGGCAAAGTGGATTTGGGACTAGGACAAGAGGATGATAAATTGGTTCATACTATTCTAGAATTCATGGTATAGACTAGAACATGGCTGCATGACTAAAACCAACTCAGACAATACTGGGTGGCAGGCTTAGGTACTTATCCAGAAAAAAAAAACAAACAAACTAAACAGCTGTTAACATATTCTCAAATAGTGCTATTATGTTTCCTTACAGTAGATTCACAGTTTCTCGTTTTAAATGAAAGTCCTTTCAGAGTTACCTTTCATAGGGATGAGAAATGGGAATCTTTTTATTTTGCATATAGAAGTCTAGTTCTTTCCATCATCATTTATGGAAAAGACAATGCTTTGTCTTTCTCCTTCTCTTAGCACTTTTGCAGAAAATCAGTTTAGTGTAGATGTTTGAACTTCCTCCTAAATTATTAATTCTTTAATCCCATGTCATTTTGGTTTATGTGTCTGTTTTATTCTAAAGCTCCATGGTTGGGTTTCTGTAGTTTTATACTATACTTCTATACAATAATTCTAATAATCTGTTGTTTAATGCTTTATTCTTTTTATTCTTTTTGCTTAAGATAGGTTTTACTATTTACTGGTTTTTCTGTATGGTTCTGTATGAATTTTGGAGTTGAAATTTCTAGTTTTCTGAAGAATCTCATTGTCATTAAGTTGAGACAGAATTGAATATGTAGGTTCTATTGGTCTTGAGAACATTTTCAAAACATGGATCTGTCTAATCCATAAACAGATAAATTTCCAATTCAATGTGTCTTCTTCAATAATTGTATTAATGTTGGAAAGAGGAAGTATGGAAGTATTGGAGGAAGGATAAAGAAGGGGGATGAGTTGTAAATGAACAATTTATTTTTTGAGCAAAATTAAGGCAAACCCTTGAAAGTCATAGTTATATGTTTGGATACTTATGAAGTTCTGGGGAAGTCAGACCTAATTAATTTCTGCATGCAGTAGCAAAACTGAGGGTGACTGCAAAGGAGTGCACAAAGACATTAATAAGTTAAGGTTAATGGTAGTCACTTAGTAAGCATAGGTATAATGAATGTTGGTTCATTACACATGAGTTAAACAAATATAAGTGTTTCACCAAAAAATAAATTTTAATTGATTCTTAAATATTTGATATACTAAAACATATATTTGAAGTGCCTTGTACTTAGTGTGTTTGTGTGCACTTATTTTTAGTGTTGTGTGTATATGCATGTGTTGCTTGAGCAAGTCATGCTCTTCTTAGACTGGTCACTGTGTTTGCTTACACAGTCGGTCATGGATGTTTTTATGGCTGCTTGTCTGTGCGTGTCAGAGATTGACACTGATGACATTGAGTGGCTGTTCTTTATTGCTTTACCTCTATTTGCTAGTGTAATTATACAGTCATTCAGCTAAGGTCTGACCCTGAACCTGTACCATTTGCAGAGTCTTACTTGTCCAGGCTCATACTGAACCTACCTGTTTCTACATGCTACATGCTGCATGCTACGCTGTGGCTACACGATATCCTGAGTTTACCAGCTTTAAATACTTCTTCTTTCATGAGGCTGGGCACCCAAACTGCAGTTCTCCTGAATGTGTGTCAGGGTATTTGCCAAGTTAAACATTTAAAAGCTTTGAAGCAAGTTTTAAAAAAGGAAACAATCATATCTATCTAGCTATAAATGTCATAAAGAGTATGTAGAATATATAGTTTATGTCTTAAGTCAGAAATACAGCTCATAGTATGACAAATTTGCTTAAAGCTGTGTTCTCTTTAGATTGTAAAAATGTATACATCAAAATAAGTTCCTTATGGACAATTAATTATAAAACCAGATTCCAGGCTCATCTTCCAACATTTAAGTTATGTTTTATTCTATATGCCACGTGACAGTTTGTACTTCTTTTGGCTGTTTCAGTATATCATGTTAGCGTATTTGTTGCCTTGTTGGTAGCAATCAGAGTTTGGTTGTCCTTAGAATGGTTAATTACCATTTCTAACTTTGTTACATTTGAATTTTTCTAAATATTTAAAAAGTACATTCATTTTTGTCAATAATAACACCCAGTAGGAAGTAGATTTTCAGGTGATTATATCAGTCATCCCTGGAATCTTAATGGTTGGTAATTTTACCCCTACAGATACAACAATTACCCATAAATTGCACTGCCTAGAGTGCACCAGGCTTTCAAATGAAAAAGAAAAAAACTTCAAGTAAGAGTAAGTAAAACAATTTACAAGCTAGTCAAATGAGAGGATTTATTTATTTGATATTGAGGTAGGATATTAATAAAGGCAAGAGCCACATAATACCTTTGGATAATTTGATAAAATGACTAGCAGGTGGTTCCTCTGCTGTGCAAGTCAGGAATGGGAAAATGATGAATAAGATAAAAACAAATTGATTTTTGCAAAAGCTAAAGTTTAGCTAAATTGGGAGATGTCCAATTTATCATTAGTTTATGAGCTTAGAAAATGGACAAGAAAAGCATTCACATTTCATTCAGTACAACAATCCGTATGTAGAGCCTTGCATACATGTATCGCTGTGAAGGCATGCCATGTACAGTGGTGTGGGATGCCTAGAAATGCATTATAATTTTCGATGCGTATGTTTGTCTTTAGTAAAGTGGAATTCAAAATACATTGGCCCTGCTTCTCAGTGCAATCTCATTACTATTCAGTATCCGGTTTGTCACAGTATAAATAGTACTCTTTTCAACTTCATGAGCAGCCCAGAAATTGATAAACTCTGTGTAATACTTAATTTTTACCTCTTTTATTGTATTATCAAATGAATTTTATTTTGAAAATTGCCCCCTACCCTTTAATGGTTACCATACCATATATTACAGATTTATATCTAGTTTTGATATTGTACAAAATGAGAAATATCCTCATACTTCCCATAAAAATCTTGCTTGATTTTTCTAAAGGAAAATCTTGGTTCTTGCTTGTTTGCTTAAATATGGTTCATTAACTTGGATTTGGAAATGAAAAACAAAAATTGACAGATAAAAATATATATGTGCTCAAATTGCAAAAAATAACAGAAACATGTATATGTATATATGCTGTAATTGTAACATTAGGGAACTGTAAACATTAGAAAAGTGTAGTAACCACTGTCATTTCACAATATCATCATATCCAGATCCTTGTGTGATAGAGAATTTGAAAAGAGGAGTAGTTTCATAAGTATCAGATTCATGACAGTTGAAAACCTTTCCTTTATTCTCCTGTAATGAACAAGAGACCCTCTGTAAGATAATTCTTTATAAATTACTAAAGCATAAAGTAAACTATCTATATGATGAATGATCATTAGGTATTCGGTAATTTCATATTTTATTTAAAATAAATGGCAATACTTTTTAATTATGCAGTAACAAGGTTCCCAACTAAAATCTATTAAGAACTAATTCATTAGTACATATTTAGATACTTAAGGAGATAGCGTCATGTAAAGTTTAGAATTATTGACTTTTAAAATATTTTTATTTACATAAACTTATATATATACATATATATATATATCAAATATATGACATTTTATTTAAGATTAAGTGTGCTATTATTAAAGGCAAAATAAGCTCTTAGAAACATAAGAGACAATACTTAATTTTTACTTCTTGGCTCATATGAAAGAAATGTCAGTGTCCCACATTTATATATTCAATTGGCAACTCAGTCAAAGCTACTAAACTGAATTCCCATTCCATTCTTTTCGGACTGTAAACATAGTGATATGGCACCCATGGTGGTTTGTGCTTAAAATCTCTGTGTCTAAGAATGAAGCAGGGCAATAGGTTAAAACTGATGAGACACTAATCTGTTGTACAGAAAAATTTCCAGAACAGCCAAAGCACTCAGAAATAGTAAGGACACCAGGAATACACAGTGTATAAGTGTTTTTTAGTCAGTTGTAGAAATTTGATCAATGCAACTAAATTCAAGCCCATTTATTTTTCTCATTTACTGCTTGTCGTCTTCACAGGAAGAGCTAATTTTCTTGTACCTGGTCTCCCAAGATACCGAAGAGAGTCTTCTGACTTAATAAGCAAAAGCAGAAATGCCATGCCAATTTTAATACTATTACCATGACAACAAGTTAAAAAATTGTACTTTAGAATTAAAAGAACTTTTTGAGCATAGCATTATTTTTTAAGTCTGGCTGTATTCTTTTACTTTGTATTCTTTTGATGAATGATTTTTTTCTAAAACCATTTATATTCTGAATAGAAGTTTCTACTTTTCAACACTTTTATGATGTAGAGTAGTTTTTGTAATTCTCATCTGCCACCTCAGTACTAGTTTCCTGCACATTACTCAGGGAAATGAACAGGATTATAAAGCTGGCAACATCATATAGGAAATAAAGTATAGAATGTGAATTTGTAGTAATTGAATATTAACAAGTCAACAATCTTAGTGAAATATTCATATAAGTGCTTGAATGTCTACTATAAATAAGTGCATAGACATGTCGCCATATCACTTCACTCTGTCATTGATTTAGGTTAAGTCTAAGCATTCATCTTAAGAATGATTATAAAATTATTTTTATTCATCAACTCAGTTTCAAAATCAAAGTTTACTTTTTATGAATATATAATGTCAAAACCATATACGTAAAACTGGTAGATTAATAAAGCATTAATTCATAAAATCTATTTTATAAAAACTATATGTAAATAATATATAATAGCATATAGTATATAAAATATATAAATATAAAAATCCTATATAATAATCTACCACATATTTGTAGTATTATCTTGGTGGTTTTAGTATGCTCTGATATAGTTGTTCTTTATATTCCAATATCACATCTCTTTATTCAACATCTATTAATTCTATCATTTCTGTGATTTTTTTCTTTTAATAAAAAGGTCAGCTGGCATTTTCTGGATGGCCTTTGCTTCAGTCTCTGCTCCAGACTTTGTCTCTGTATTTCCTCCTGGGGATCCATCCCATATGTAGTCACCAAACCCAGACAGTATTGGGTATGCCAAGAAGTGCATGCTGACCAGAACCTGATATTGCTGTCTCCTGAGAGGCTTTAACAAATACTGTAAGTTGAGTATTAAGTAGGATGTTCACAGCCAACCATTGGACTGAGAATGGAGTTTCCAGTGGAGGAGTTAGAGACAAGACTGAGGTAGCTGAGGGGGTTTGCAACCCCATAGGAAGAACAACATCAACCAATCAGACACCCCGGAGCACCCAGGGACTAAAACACCAATCAAAGAGTACACATGACGGCCCATGGCTCCAGTTATATTTATAGTAGAGGATGGCCATGTCGGGGATCAATGACAGGAGAGGCCCTTGGTCCTCTGATGGTTCGATGCCTCAGTGTAAAGGAATGCTAGGACGGGGAGGCGAGAGGGAGGGGGTTGGTAGGTGGAGGAAGCATCCTCATGGAGGCAGGTGGTGGAGGATGTTTCCAGAGGGGAAACAGGAAAGGGGGTTAACATTGGAAATATACATTTAAAAAATCCAATAAAAAAATGAAAGATAAAAAGAAAGATGGCTGGTCAACTGGCTTCCAGAAATCAATGTGGCAGGGAGACTGAATACCAGCTAATTCTGTTGTCTTAATCCTAGAGAGGGAAAACATTATTTATCTTCCTATTTCCAATTATTCAGATATTTAGAGCATATTGTATATTAGTTATGATATGGGAAGACAAAGAGGGTAAAACCATGTGCTATAATTTCTCCTGCAAAAATATTGCTTTGAGAAAGTATCATATATACCTACGTAGAATTTTAAAATAAATGAACAAAAGAAAGTAAAACATAAGGAATTGATACACTCATGTAAAATAAAGCACCACTCTGCATTCAATGCCAATAACCTCCTGGGACAGGGAAACTCTATGTACATTTTTAGGTGTTATGCAGTCTTCATTCAATACATTTACAGAAATACAGTGCATCAATCTTATGAGGAGAAGTTCTTCTGAAACTACTTTCTTACTAGAGATAAGCTTTCAGTTATGTGTGGTGAAGTAATAATATGCTTTTGAATAATATTTATTTAATACATTTATATTTAATATTTTGAATTTCTAGTTTGTTTTGTGAAGTCAATTTCTGTAAACTATGGATAATCGTTAATAACATTATTCAATGTGCTACTTAGTTACTTAGCTATTAAAATATAAAAATTTCTTGTTTCTGTGAGATGTTGTCTATTTTATCCAAGTTCTGTGTTAATTCCTGAGATGTGTTATGGCCGTTGATTGGGAGAGTCTCCCTCTGTATTGATTTAGCTCCTCTGGTATATTAATAAGTATATTAAATAGAATATTTCTGTTAGGAAATAAACTCTCAGTTAACTTGGATATGAGATGTGAAGCTCTACAGCTCTTTGGGGGTAGATATAAAATTCTTAACAGACACCAATTTAAAAAAAATAGAGAAGGAGTGAAGTTATGATAACTATTTCATTATCATTCCTATATGGGAAGAGGCCATGATTGTTAATGTCCAGAGATCTTCACCTGAGCTATTTCACCATGCTACGGGTTATAAAAAAAGTTCTATGCCCACATTAAATTTAACATTCTTACTCATGAAAATTAAGACTTACATTTCCTAAAGATATCTTGTAGAATTTGAGTGGCTAAAGTAAGCTAACGTAATCCTTTTGGGATAAAAAAAGGACAGCTAAAATTAGACTAACACTACTCATTGTTTAGTTCAGAATACCTTAGTAAAGATGTCCACTTAAAGTCAATTGATTCATTAAGAGTGTATATTGCAGAATAGTAATGATATTTTTTTTTTCTAAACTGGAAAATTTGACTTTCTGAATAGGCTGGAAAGATTTAGATCAATTGATAATGGTATTTGCTGACATCAGAAGCAAGTGTGTACCACTGGGAAACGAAAGTTCTTTGGCTTTTGAACAAAAAAAAAAAATTTCCAAAGATACACAATGCCAGGAGAACCTGGGATGGTTTTTCAAGAGAAATGCCAATAAACATCCTACAGTGGGAAGAGGGAATTTATAGAACCCACCTCCAGCATAAAGATAGGGCATCAAGTGAGGGATGAAGTTGCGATCCACAGTCAAAAATCTTTGACCCATAATTCTTCCTGTCTAAAAGAACTGCAGGGACAAAAATGAAGAAGACTCTGAGCAGAAGAAGGTCCAGCGACAGGCCCAAAGTGTGATCCTGCTCAAGGGGAGACCCCATGACCTGACACTGCTACTGAGCCCATGAAGCTCTCACAAAAAGGGACCTATCATGACTGCCCTCAAAAAGACCCAACACTCAGCTAAAAGAGTCAGATATTTGCACCCAACCAATGATCAGAAGCTGTTGACCGAGTGGTTGAATTAGGAAAAAAATCTATAAGAAGCTGAGCAAGAGGGTAACCCTGTAGGAGGACCAGCAGCCTCAATATACCTGGATCCCCAAGATCTCTTAGACACTGGATCACCAACTAGGCAGCATACACCAGTTGATACAAGCTCCCCAACACATCTGTAGAGACGAGGTTGGGCTCAGAGAAGATGAACCTATCCCTCGAAAGACTGGTGGACCCAGGGAATATAGAGGTCTGGTGAGGCGGCTGGGTGGGCTAGAGACATCCTCATGATGACAGGGCAGACAGGGAGGAGGTATGGGATATGGAACAGTAAGAGGGTTGACCAGGAGGGGAATAAACTGAAAGAGCTGAAGGGGCTTGAGACCCCATATGAACAACAATGCCAACTAGAGCTTCCAGGGACTAAGCTAATCCCCAAAGACTCACCCTGGGCTCTAACCTCATAGGTAGCAATGAATAGCCTAGTAGGGGCATCAGTGGAAGGGGAAGCCCTTGATCCTACCAAGGCTGGACCCCCAGGGAATGGGATTGTATGGGGGGGCGGTACTAGGGGGAGGATGGGGAGGAGAACAGCCACATAGAAGGGGGGGAAGGGGTTAGGGGGACTAGAAACAAGGAAAGGGAATAACATTTGAAATGTAAATAAGAAATACCCAATTTAATAAAGATGAAAAAAATCTGAAGTGTAAAAATAAATTAAATTAATAAAATTAATTAATTAATTAATTAATTAATTAAAATTAAAAAGATGCAGAAACAGTCCAGAGCAGTGACCCCATTAACTCTAAGGCTTTGACATATAAGAATTTTAAATTTCTTTGTCTGGGGTCGGTAATTTTACTTAGATAAATTGAGTTTTTTATTTAGTTAAATATAGTTTTACATGTATGGCATACATCATTATGATATTACATCTTCAATTCTGGAAAATGTTTTATTATTAAAAGGAGCCTTAGGTTATTTTCTAAGGCATAGACTTTCTGTGTCATGGGGTTAATGGTATAAGTTATCATATTAAGCCAGAGGTTCCATGTCTGTATTTCTGTAACTTGATTCTTTGTTATAACACTTTTGTAGTATTTGCATTGGCTTTTAGAATCATATTTACTGCACTATTTCTTAGTCTCAATAGCTTTTGTTAATTTCAAAGATGGTGATGAACAGAATGTTCTTTAAGAATAAATACAATTATGTCTTAAAATCAGAGTCACGAATATTTCTCTTCATTCTCCTGGCCCTCTGGGTTTCTTTCTTGTTTCCCCCCCATATTTGATTCTGTCCCCTTTCTTCCTGCCCCTTTTCCTCTCCCACCCTCATCCCCCTTAAGGATTTTGTTTGCCCTTTTACATGAGATTGAAGCATCTACACTTGGGACTTCCTTCTTGTTAAGTAAGCTTCATATGGTCTGAGTGTTGTATCATGGGTATTCTAAATGATTTGGCTAATACCCACTCGTCTGTGAGTACATACCACACATGTTCTTTTGTGACTTGGTTACCTGATTCAGAATGATATTTTCTAGTTCCATCTATTTGCCTGCAAAATTCACAATGTCCTCATTTTTAATAGCTAAGTATTATTCCATTGTGTAAATGAAGCTATGTAGGATGCTGGGGAAGAATTATCCATATAAATCTTACTTATCCTTGATCCTTAACCAGCTAGGTATAGTGTTCCCACTAGTATTATAATGCCAAACCAGTAATTGGGATAGCAAATCACCCTTTGATAATGTTTTAGTTCCTTTCCATTGGAGCATCTCATATCATAAATCTAGTTAAAATTCTGTTGCTGTGAAGGTCATAGAAGAAGTTACTATTATTGAATTGCTAGATGAGCTTGATGTATATATCAACTTTGCCTCTAAATAATTGTATTTATACTTGCAGAATAATGTCACAGTCAAGGTCTCTTAGAAAGCCCCTGTTTGAAGTGGACAGTGGTAACTGCCAAGGTTCACAGCTATTAAAAATAT
Organism: Rattus rattus; assembly: GCF_011064425.1. NCBI lineage: Eukaryota > Metazoa > Chordata > Mammalia > Rodentia > Muridae > Rattus > Rattus rattus. Next base: position 105,528,296 of record NC_046154.1, on the reverse strand, counting down.
GGGCATAAAGGAATATTGAAATTGAATCGAAATTGTGTTTCTGTTTCATTGCTCCCAAGGCTCAAGAACATCAGAGAAAGAGTGTAAGAGACAAGGAACAAACTTAATGAAATGGAAGCCTATGTTCCCATTGTGATATCATTATTTTACTGTTGATCTCATGCTAATTATGACTACTGGATAACGGCCTGTACAATATTGGGTTTGAAAGGATACTGTCACTTGGTGCGGGGAGAACCCTGAGTCTGTAGATATTCTGTCACTTGGGGAAGAAGGGCCCTTGATCTCCACTCTCAGTATTCAAAGGCAGATAATTGTAGATAAGGAGCTAAAGAGATTTCACCTCTCTGCAAGTATATATACAAGTGGTTAGTGCCTAATATTTTCTTCAGTGGTGTAGCTACTGGAAAGGAGACCATTCCTCCTGTTACTAACTCCTTATTCAAGACAGAAATGAAACAATTTGTTCCTCAGTACTACTACAATAACAATAAAATAATAATAATGATGATGATGATGATGATGATGATGATGGTGATGATGATGTGGTATAGATATAAGATGAGTACATGGGAAGAGAAAATGGATGAGCAGAACAGAGAAAAGGAGAACTTAAAAGTGGTGAATATAATAAAAGTACATTACATATCCATGAACATTATATAATGAAATCCATTATCATGTGATGCACTTGTACTAAAACACTAAAAGTTACACTGATTACTGGTTAATGCTTCTTGCTACAAAGAATGTTGAGATCACTCAGATGACCTCTCGGTTTCTAAGAAGATACTGTGCTGAAATTCTGTAAAGCATTAATGTGAAAGAAATTAGTATATATGTTAAGCTTATAATGATATAAGATATCTTTTATTGAGCTGTTTGTTGGTCAGGTAAACAGAAGATGTCCTAAAACAATGTCGGCTCTTGCCATTACTCTCGCTTGTTTACCAGAACTAGATAATAAAACCCTGTTTCTCAAGACACCACAAGCTAAAGGTTCATGATAGAGAGAACAGGAGCATTAGGAGACTATTCACTGACGGCTATCTTTCATAGTTTCAGAGGATGCCCTGCCAGCTTCTGTGGGAAAGATATCAAAGATTTTATCCAGACATGAAACCTATAACCTATACATGCCTGGAAACACATTCCCACATGTTCAACAGTGGTATTTTAGATATATATGTATTCAATTGCTTTCTGACTAGATTTCCAATAATGTACACAGAAAGGAATATATTCCTGGCATTGTAAGCCTGAGAAGAAGACCACTATGGAGAAAGTATTAGGCCCTGGGAGAAGGGACCTTAATTCTGTTTGGCTAAATTGATATAGCTTCACTTACCTTCTGTGTACTTTTTCGGTATTGATACCCATAGGCAAATATTATTTTCAGCCTTAATCAGAGAATTCTCTCTCCCTAGGTGATGTCAGTGAATGCAAAGATTTAAGGTTGCAAAAGTTCCAAAAATGTGTAATGGTTCATGCCAAATATGACATTTTAAAGTTTGAAACAAAATTTCAGAATTAGAGACAAAAATGTATGAGGTAGAAGACATGTAGAAGGACCTCAAAAATCCCATCTTCTGGACAAGTACTTCATCGCACAATCAACTTTATAAATTCAAAATTATACTGGTGTGAAATTACAAATTGATAACCACAACTCAAAATGCTGTGCATAGGATAAAAATTAGACTGTTGATAGAAATATCCATCTTGAGAAGTAAGTTCTCTCTCTCTTTCTCTCTCTCTCTCTCTCTCTCTCTCTCTCTCTCTCTCGTTTGCAAAAGCAGTTTATTGATAAAAAGGAAGGAAGGAATGAAGAAAGAGAAAACAAGGAAGGAGGAAAAGAAAAATGAAAAATTACACACACACACACACACACACACACACACACACACACACACACACACACACCAGAGTTTGAGGGGAAAATATCAAGTCCAAAGAAATCAACTTAATGGTAGCATAAGCAAGTGTGTTTTTTAGAGATGTGTATTGAATAACAACCAGGATTTTATCCCAAGCATGCTATGTTCCTTAAACTTTTATGCATTCCCCTCAATCTTCCAATATCAAATTTAATACCTTTTGATCTTCAAATATCAAATTAAATACATATCACCCTATTATGGACAAGGGCAATAGGATCCCAATTACTTCTCTTTTATGATTTTTGCATACACTATTGTATGGGGTTGGATTTTGGGTATGAGATCAATCTGATGTGTAAGAATATAGGTATGCATATGCCAGGGCACAGGATACTGATCATATGTGGAGATCAGGGAATAGCTCCCAGGTTGCTATAGGTATTCTGGGATTGCAGATATTCATGAGAGTGCTAGGTTTAAACAGTTCTAAGGATCTAACCTCAGGACATCATGGCTGTGAAGCAGGTCCTTTGCCCAGTTTTCTCTCTGCTCTACCATACTCAACTCTTGTTTAGTACTTGGGATTGAACCATGAACCTTGCCCATGCTGGATAATGACTCTGCTACTAAGGCATAACATGCAACTTCTAATATATTCTTAAAGACATTGATACTGATTCTTCTTTCTTTTCCATTTTTTAGTATTTGAATTGGGAAAATTATGATCTACAATTTACGCATCGCGTAAGTAGTTATTAACTAGTTAAAAATCATATGACATCTTCACCAAAAAAAATCACAACTGTGACTTTGCTTCACATTCACATATTTCAGCTCTATCCTATTTTTATTTTTCTATTATTTTATCTATGTTTCCAATATTGTCCTCCTTTCCAGTCTTTCCTCTGCAAAACTCCTATTCTATTCCCCTTCCACTTTGCCTCTAACAGGGTACTCCCACAACTACCCACCACTCCCATCTCACCCCTTTAGCATCCTCCTTCACTGGGGCAAAAATCCTCCACAGGACTAAGCACCGTCCTGCCCACTGATGCTAGATAAAACAGTCCTCTGCTACATATATAGCTCGAGCAGCGAACCCAGCCATATATACTCTTTGGTTCGTGGTTTCATATTTTTAAAGGTAGATTCTATGTGCAAATTTTGTATCATCTTAGACTTCTTTTTGTGTGTGTCTAACATATTTTTGCAGTGATATTAACATTTATTTATTTATTTTTACACTCCATATTTTATTGCCCTCCCAGTCCACTCCATTGACAGATCCACAACACATACCTCCTCCCTGCCTGCCCCCTGTGTCTCTACAGGATGCTCCTACTCCATCCACGACAATAGACTTTTAAACTTCCTGGCTCTTCCAGTCTCTTGAGGGTTAGGTGCATCTTCTCTGACTGAATCCAAGCCCACGATTCCTCTGCTGTATATGTGTTGGAGGCCTCATCTTACCTGGATATGCTGCCTGTTTGGTGATCCAGTGTCTGAGAGATCTCAGGGGTCCAGTTTAATTGAGACTGCTGGTACTCCTACAGGGTTGGCCTTCTCCTCAGCTTTCTCCAGCTTTTCCCTAATTCAACCACAGGGGACAGAAACTTCTGTCCATTGGTTGGGTGCGCATGTCTGCATCTGACTCTTTCAGCTGCTTGTTGGGTCTTTTGGAGGGCCGTCATAATAGGTCCTTTTTTGTGAATGCCCTATAGCCACAGTAATGGTGTCAGGCCTTCGGGTCACCCCTTGACCTGGATTCCACTTTGGTCCTGTCACTGGACCTTCTCCTCAGACTGTTCTCCATTTCCATCCTTGAACTTCTTTCAGACAAGAACAATTGTGGGTGAGAGCTTTGACTGTGGGATAGAAACCCCATCCCTCACTTGATGCCCTGACTTTCTGATGCAGGTGGGTTCAATAAGTTCCTTCTGCTACTTTAGGGCATTTCAAATAGGGTTCACCACTTTGAGTCCTGAGAGTCTCTCACTTCCCAGGTCTCTGGAACATTTTGGAGGGGCCAACCTCCGTTCTCCTGAGGTCCCCTGTCTCCATTCTTTCTGCTGGCCCTCAGGGCTTCCACCATTTTTCCCAATCCAATACCAGCTCCTGTTCTCCTCTCTGCCCCAACCTCATCCCCATTCCCTCCCTCCCCCCATGATTGCTTTTTTCTCCTTCCCAAGTGGGACTGAGGCATCCTCCCGTGGACCCTTCAGCTTGTAGACCTTTTTGAATTCTGTGGACAGTGTCTTGGCTATTCTGTACTTTTTGGGGAGGGTGCGGTGGAGGGTGGGAGAGGCTAATTATCCACTTATTAGTGATAACATACTGTGCATATATTTTGGGTCTGTGTTACCTCACTCAGGATGATATTGTCTGGTTCCGTCCATTTGCCTGCAAAACTCAGGATATCATCACTCTTAATAGCTGACTAGTATTCTATTATTTAAATGAACCAGTTTATGTATCCATTCTTCTATCTTAAGAAAGCTGGGTTGTTTCCATTTTCTGGATATCAAAAATAAGGTCATGATAAACAAAGGGGAACTAGTGTGTGCCTCTGTAGTATGGTAGGGGATCACGTGGGTATATTCCCAAAAGTTTTAATTCTAGGTCTTTAGGTATATCTTTTTTCCAAGTTTTTGAGGAACCTCCAAATAGGTTTCCAGAGTGGTTGTTCAAGTTTGCAATCCCACCAGCAATGGAGCTGTGTGCCTTTTTCTCCATGTCCTAGCCAACACGTGTTGTCACCTGAGGTTTTGACCTTAGCCATTCTGACTGGTGTAAGGTAAAATCTCAGGGTCATTTTGATTTGCATTTCTCTGATCACTGAGGACTCTGAAGATTTCTTTAGGTGCTTCCCAACCATTTGGGATTCCTGTTTTGAATTCTTGGTTTATTTCTATACTCCACGTTTTTGATTATGTTGTTTGTTTATTTATTTTTTTTGGGGGGGGAGGTTCATTTCTTGAGTTCTTTATATATTTTATGTACTAGCCCCCAATAGGATATGGGCTTATTGAAGATTTTTTCCCAATCTATAGAATGCCAATTTGTCTTATTGATACTATGTCCTATGCCTCACAGAAGCTTTCTAGTTTTATGAGGTCCCATTTATCAATTTTTGATCATAGAGTGTGAGCCATTTGAATTCTATTTAGGAAAATTTCCTCTGTACCAATGAGTTCTAGTCTCTTTTCCACTTTTTCCTCTTAGATTCAGTGTACCTAGCTTTATGTTGAGGTCCTTGATCCACATGAACTTCAGCTTTGTGCTTAGTGACAAATATGGGTCTATTTTCATTTTTCTACATACAGACATCCAGTTAGATGATCTCCATTTATTGAAGATGCTTTCTTTTCTGTTTTCTCTTGTATATTTTTGGCTTCTTAGTCAAATATCAAGTGTGCATAAGTGTGTGGTTTTATTTCTAGGTCTTCAATTTTATTGCATTGATCAACCTGTCTGTCTCTTACACCAATACCATGCAATTTTTATTGATATTCCTCTATACTAGTGCTTTAGGTCAGGGATGGTGATTTCCTAGACGTTCTCTTATTTTTAAGAATTGTTTTCAGTATTCTGTTTATTTGTTTTTGTTTTGTTTTGTTTTGTCTGTTGTTGTTGGTGGTGGTAGTGGTGAGTTTTTTTTGTTTTTGTTTTATGTCTTATTTTTGGGGGGTGTTGCCTTTCCAAATTAATTTGAAAATTTCTCTTTCCATGTTTTGAAGAAATTCTGTTGGGACTTTGAGGGGGATTGCATTGAATCTGTAGATTGCCTTTAGTAGGATGAGCATTTTTAGTATGCTAATTTTGCCAATCCATGAGCATGGTGATTTCTCAATTTTCTGAGATCTTCTTCGATTTCTTTCTTGAGAGGTTTGAAGTTCTTATCATAAAGATCTTTCACTTGTTTGGTTAGAGCTACTTCAAAATATTTTATATTATCTGTGGATATTGTGAAGGGAGTTGTTTCCCTAATTTCTTTCTCAGCCTGTTTATCATTTGAATAAAGAAAGTCTACTGATTTATTTGTGTTAATTATATATCTGGCCACTTTTCTGAATTTGCTTATCAGCTGAAGAAGTTCTCTGGCAGAACTTTGGGGTCGCTTATGTATACTATCATGTCATCTGTAAATAGTGATACCTTTATTTCATCTTTGCCAGTTTGTATCTTGATCTCTTTTTGTTGTCTTATTGTTCTAGCTAGCACTTTGAGTACTATATTGAATAGATGTGGGTACAGTGGGCATCCTTATCTTGTCCCGGATTTTAGTTTGATTGCTTCAAGTAACTCTCCATTTAATTTAATATTGGTTGTTGTTTGGAGTAAATTTCTTTTATTATGCTTAGGAATGGGCCTTGAATTCTGGATCTCTCCAATACTTTTAACATGAAAGGATGTGGTATTTTGTCAAATGTTTTTCTGCATCTAAGGAGATGATCATGTGATTTTCCTTTAGTTTGTTTATATGGTAGATTATATTAATGTATTTTCAATATTTAACACATGTTGGAACCCTAAGATGAAGCTTTCTTTATGGTGGTTTTGATGTGTTCTTTGATTCAGTTTGCAAGAATTGTACTAAGTATTTTTGCATCGATATTCATAAGTGAGATTGGTCTGAAGTTTTCTTTTCTGGTTGGGTCCTTGTGTGGTTTATGTATCAGAGTAATTGTGACTTCATAAAATGATCAGGTAGTGTTCTTTCTCTTTCTATTTAATGGAATATTTTGAGGAATATCTTCTTTGAAGGACTTATAGAATTCTTAACTAAATCTATCTGACCCTGGGCTTTTTCGTTTTGAAGATTTTAAAAGACTTCTATTTCCTTATGGGATATGGGCCTGTTTAAAAAGTTTACCTACTCTTGATTAACTTTGGTATGTGGTATATTTCTAGAAAACCATCCATTTCATCCAGATTTTCAAGTTTTGTTGAGTATAGGCTTTTATAGTAAGATCTGATGATTTTTTTTTTTAATTTCCTCTGAATCTGTAGTTATGTCTCCCTTTTCAGTTCTGATTTTGTTAATTGGGCTACTGCCTCTGGGCCCGTTAGTTAGATTGGCTAGGGTTTTATCTATCTGGTTGATTCTTTCAAAGAACAAGGTTTTGGTTTCGCTGATGCTTTGAATTGTTCTCTTTGCTTCTATTTGGTTGATTTCAGCTCTGAGTTTGACTATTTCCTGCCATCTATTCCTCTTGGGTGAGTTTGCTTCTTTTAGTTCTAGAGCTCTCAGGTGTGTTGCTAAGTAGCTAGTGCAAGATCTCTCCAGTTTCTATAACAAGTGCACTTATTGCTTTGAATTCTCCTCTTAGCATTGTTTCATTGTGTTCTATAAGTTTGGGTATGATATGTCAATATTTTCATTAAATTTCAGGAAGTCTTTAATTTCTTTTGTTATTTCATCCCTGACCAAATTATTATTTGAGTATAGAGTTGTTCAGTTTCCACATACAAGTGGATTTTCTGTTCATTTTGCTGTTATCGAAGACCAGATTTTGGCCATGGTAGTCTGATCAGATGCATGGGATTATTTCCATCTTCTTGTATAGGTTGAGGGTTGTTTTGTGACCAATTATATGATCGATTTTGGATAAGGTACCATGAGGTGCTGACATATATATATATATATATATATATATATATATATATATATATATATAGTGTGTGTGTGTGTGTGTGTGTGTGTGTATTTTGTGTATTTCTGTGTGTAATTTTGGCATATTTTCTGAGACAAAACTTCAATTTTCTTTACCAAAGATGTCAATAGTACTCTTTTGCACATGTTAAATTACATATGAATTTCTTTAAATCTAAATGCTCTAACAAATATCTGTAGGCATTAGAATGTGCTACATAAATATCACTTCAGGTAGAACATCTACTTTCAAAGATAACTTTCATAACCAGGTACATCTTATATATTAAATTTAGAGTTTCATCTGGGGCTAATAGATTGTATAAATCTAGATAGTTTTTTAAACTGACAGTTTCTAGCAAAGTGTTTGAAACCTTTATTTGCTCTCTCGCTCTCTCTCTCTCTCTCTCTCTCTCTCTCTCTCTCTCTCTCTCTCTCTTTTGGAGCTGGGGACCGAACTCAGGGCCTTGCGCTTGCTAGGCAAGGGCTCTACCACTGAGCCAGATCCCCAACTCCTCCCAGTTGCTTTCTACCACTCTTTAGCATATGCTTCCATCTCTCAAGGCCATTCTTGGCTTTTTGAAAGATATTGAAGGCACCCATTATATAACTTCTGTATCCTACATCTGTATATGATCCTTGACCAATTTTTATCTAGCTACGTAGGTCAGGTCTCACAGAATTGTCTTCCACTGAATCATTGAAACTGACTGGAGAACTAAACATATGCAAAAATTCGTGGAAAAATCTCTCATAACTTTGACAGTGATTGGGGGCATCAAACACTTAGTTCCTAGAACTAAGATGAAAAAAATTAGGGAGCCTCAGTGAGTGTGATTCAGAGCTTTGTTCTGGGATCCCTAGGCAATAAGTAAGTAAACTAAGACTTCTGCTTTCACAACTCTCATCTTCCCTAGTTCCCCATTCTTAACAATATCGAATTTTATCATTTCTTCTGCATTCTCCTTCCATTCCTTCAAATGCATATTTTTGGACATTTGAGAGTTTTACTAAACATGTTGAATCTTATTTACTTTAAAGAAAAATGTTTGCAGGAAAAAAATTAGTGGAATCAGTGTGACTAAGAATTGTGAGAAATCTGTTGGGAGCTAAAGTGATTGATGACAAGTAATGCTTAAAAAGGCATCCCCACAGCTCTTATAGATTTTTAAATAGAAACATCCTCATATAACATTTTAAAGCCATATAGAAAATATATTATAGAGGTCACTTCAGGAACGTGGTGGCTGCAGAGACATTCCAATAAGTGAATATAAGTAGTTATTCATAGATAATGAAATGTACAGACCACTATTGAATAAATTGCTTCACTAATGTAATAAGTATAGGCATCTAAATTAATGAAAGTGTTCTTAGGAATTTGGAGTAAGGAATCACTGTAAGTTAAAATTTATTTTGCCTTTCCATATATGGATCTAAAAAAGATGAAAGTATTGAATTCATGTAACCACAACAGAAAGGTAGAAATCATTCTAAATAATACTAACAACACAGCTATGCTATAATTTCCCATATGTTCACTAATGAAAATCATGTCTTGAAGTTACTTGTTGCTTTATGAACATGCCATACAGAGTGATAAAGAGGATTGAAGGCCTTCTATTAGTAATCTCCCTGTCCACAATATATTCTCTAATAATTATTTCTGTTTTTTTTTCACACTGGCTCAGACTTAGACATATGTTCATACTCAACCTCATTGGGAAAGTAGAGATATGCTTCTGTGTAAACCTTTGAGGTGCCAGACAAATGAAATCTCAGAAGGGAGAAAGAAAGATAACCATGGTGCTCTTCCTAACAATACTCCTCAAATCTTAAAAATTTTGACAAATCAATTAGGAAGCAGTCATTTACTCAAAACAGGTTTACATACAGAAATGATGTTTTAGTTTACATAGACTGAAATCCTAAGTGGGGGAATGCCTTGTAGGCATAGAAAAATCCAGAATTCAATTATGCTAATAAGAATTCATATTCTACCCTGACAACTATCTCTTAAGTGTCCTCTTTTTAAGTGAAGCCGTGAACCCTTTCCATGGTGTTACCTTCTGTCAAGCTTTCGCTTTTAGAAGAAAAGAAAAAAATATTTCCAACTAAATTTGGAAATATTGTTCTTTACCATTATAGATTTCAAGGTAATATACAAGGCATTACCATGACCATTTTACGAATATATAATCTGGGGCTGGGGAGAGGACTGGAAGGTTTAGAGTACTTGCTGCTCTTGCAGAGGGCTTGAGTTTGGTTCATAGAACTACATTTTAACTCATAAATGTATGTAATTATAATTCCTTAGGATGCTCATCCCCTTCTGGCAACTTCAATTGGCAATGCACATGTGGTTCACTTATATGTATGCAGGGAAATTACTCATATGCATAGCATGAAATATCAATGGAAAAACAATGTATACACATCAAAAAACAGAGCATAGAAGTCCCTGATCTGGAACTGATATAAGTTTGTACTTCTGAGGATGACTCATTTTATATGGCAAGATACAACTTTCTAAAGTAGGGAAGGAATCAAAATTCCTACTCAGTTATGATTTCTAGAACACATAAGACCATCATAGTAGGATAAGCCAATTGGTGCAATAGTAGCAGCATACTTTCCTTGAAAGTAACTAACTACATGCTGACTGCCAGTTGAACCAGCACCATTTGCTGAAAATGCTCTTTTTTCCCACTGGTTGGTTTTAGCTTCTTTATCCAAGATCAAGTGACCATAGGTGTGTGGGTTAATTTCTGGGTCTTCAATTCTATTCTACTGATCTACCTGCTTGTCTCTGTACCAGTACCACAGAGGTTTTTAATCACTACTGCTCTGTAATACAGCTTGAGGTAAGAGATGATAATTTCCCCAGAAGTTCTTTTATTATTGAGGATAGTTTTCCCTTTCCTGAGTTTTTTGTTATTCCAAATGATTTTGCAATTGCTCTTTCTAATTCTGTGAAGAATTTATTTGGAATTTTGATGTGAATTGCATTGAATCTGTAGCGCCGAAGGGGTTTACAACCCAATAAGGAAAAAATTTACCAACCAACCAGAGATTCTAAGGACTAAACCACCATCCAAAGAGTACAAATGGACAGAACCTTGTCTTCAGCTGCATATGTAGCTTGTTGGGTACCAATGGGTGGAGAAGCCCTCGGCCCTGCCATGGCTACTCTCCCCAGTGTAGGGAAATGTCAGGGAAGGAAAAAAGGAAGGAGTGCATGGATTGGTGAGAGAACACCCTCATAGAAGAAGGGAGAGGTAAGATGGAGTAGGCAGTTGATGAATGGGAAACCTGGAAAAGGGATAACATTTGAAATGTAAATAAAGAACCTCTCTGATCCCAGCCCACAGCTCACTGCTCTGAAACCCCTTGGGAGAGAGAGCTCACTGCCAGACAGGTAGGCACTCCTGAGACTGCAGTGTGGGAGAGACCACCAATAATGCCCACCACTGCCTGGCCCAAGAGGAAACTGTATATGGCCTCTGGGAACCAGAAGATAGGGGCACTGGAGCTGCAGGTCCCCCAAAGTACAGACACCACCTGGACCTGAAGGGAACCTGTCTACAGTTCTCTGCACCCAAATTCCATGGGAGGGAGAGCTAAATCTTCAGAGGGGCAGACACACCTGGGAAGCCAGAAGAGACTACACTCTGCCCACATTTCTGACTCCATAGAATAACACCTAACTTCATCTGGGACCCCTATGCATGGGGCTCCTGGAAAAGGTAGCACAGGCCCTCCAGGTTGCTGCCTTCACCGAGAACTCAAAAGCAGTGCCCCACTAGCAACTTGAGCTACCTGCGGGACCACAGGAAAGACCAACCTTTCTGCACCAAGCGACCTGCCTGGTGGACACAGGACACAGGCCCACAGGAACAGCTAAAGATCAGTAGACAAGGAAGACTACACGCCCGAAAGCAGAACACTCTGTTCCCATAACTGGCTGAAAGAAAACAGGAAAACAGGTCTATAGCACTCCTGACACACAGGCCTATAGGACGGTCTAGCCACTGTCAGAAATAGCAGAACAAGATAACACCAGAGACAACCTGATGGCAAAGGGCAAGCACAGGAACCCAAGCAACAGAAACCAAGACTACATGGCACCATCGGAGCCTAATTCTCCCACCAAAGCAAACACTGAATATCCAAACACACCAGAAAAGCAGATATAGATTTAAAATCATATTTGATCATGATGCTGGAGGACTTCAAGAAAGACATGAAGAACTTCCTTAGAGAAACGCAGGAAAACATAAACAAGTAGAAGCCTATAGAGAGGAATCACAAGAATCCCTGAAAGAATTCCAAGAAAACACAATCAAACAGGTGAAGGAATTAAAAATGGAAATAGAAGCAATAAAGAAAGGACAAAGGCAAACAACCCTGGATATAGAAAACCAAAGGAAGAGACAAGGAGCCATAAATACAAACATCACAAACAGAATACAAGAGATAGAAGAGAGAATCTCAGTAGCAGAGGATTCCACAGAAATCATCAACACAATGGTCAAAGGAAATGTAAAACGGAAAAAGCTACTGGTCCAAAACATACAGGAAATCCAGGACTCAATGAGAAGATCAAACCTAAGGATAATAGGTATAGAAGCGAGTGAAGACTCCCAGCTCAAAGGACCAGTAAATACATTCAACAAAATCGTAGAAGAAAACTTCCCTAACTTAAAGGAAGAGATACCCATAAACATACAAGAAGCCTACAGAACTCCACATAGATTGGACCAGAAAAGAAAATCCTCCAGTTACATAATAGTCAAAACATCAAATGCACAAAATAAAGAAAGAATATTAAAAGCAGTAAGGGAAAAAGGTCAAGTAACATATAAGGGCAGACCAATAAGAATCACACCAGATTTCTCAGCAGAGACTATGAAAGCCAGAAGATCCTGGACAGATGTCATACAGACCCTAAGAAAACACAAATGCCAGCCCAGGTTACTGTATCTTGCAAGGTGCTCAATTACCTTAGATGGAGAAACCAAGATATTCCATGAGAAAACCAAATTTACACAATATCTTTCTAAAAATCCAGTGCTACAAAGGATAATAAATTGGAAAGCCCAACATAAGAAGGCAAGCTACACGCTAGAAAAAGCAAGAAACTAATCATCTTGGCAACAAAACAAAGAGAAGAAAAGCACATAAACACAATCTCACATCCAAATATGAATATAACAGGAAACAATAATCACTATTCCTAAATATCTCTCAACAACAATGGCCTCAACTCTCCAATAAAAAGACATAGATTAACAAACTGGATACGCAACGAGGACCCTGCATTCTGCTGCCTACAGGAAACACACCTCAGAGACCAAGACAGACACTACCTCAGAGTGAAAGGATGGAAAACAACTTTCCAAGCAAATGGTCTGAAGAAGCAAGCTGGAGTAGCGATTCTAATATCAAATAAAATCAATTTTCAACTGAAAGTCATCAAAAAAGATAAAGAAGGAGACTTTATATTCATCAAAGGAAAAATCCACCAAGATGAACTCTCAATAATAAATATCTATGCTCCAAATACAAGGGCACCTACATACATAAAAGAAACCTTACTAAAGCTCAAAGCACTCATTGCTCCTCACATATTAAGAGTAGGAGATTTCAACACCCCACTCTCATCAATGGACAGGTCATAGAAACAGAAATTAAACAGAGACGTAGGCAGACTAAGATAAATCATGAATCAGATAGACTTAAGAGATATTTATAGAACATTCTATCTAAAACAAAAGGATATACCTTCTTCTCAGCACCTCATAGTACTTTCTCCAAAATAGACTATATAATTGGTCATAAAACAGTCCTCAACAGATACAGAAAGATAAAAATAGTTCCATGCATCCTATCAGACCACCATGGCTAAAGCTGCTCTTCAATAACAATAAGGGAAGAACACCCACATATACACGGAAGTTGAACAATGTTCTACTCAATGAAAACCTGGTCAAGGAAGAAATAAGAAAGAAATTAAAGACTTCTTAGAATTTAATGAAAATTAAGGTACAACATTACCAAACTTATGGGACACAATGAAAGCTGTGCTAGGAAATCTCATAGCTCTGAGTGCCTGCAGAAAGAAACAGGAGAGAGCATATATCAGCAGCATGACAGCACACCTAAAAGCTCTAGAACAAAAAGAAGCAAAGACACCCAGGAGGATTAGAAGACAGGAAATAATCAAACTCAGAGCAGAAATCAACCAAGTAGAAACGAAAAGGACCATAGAAAGAATCAACAGAACCAAAAGTTGGTTCTTTGAGAAAATCAACAAGATAGATAAACCCTTAGCCAGATTAACGAGAGGACACAGAGAGTGTGTCCAAATTAGCAAAATCAGAAATGAAAAGGGAGACATAACTACAGAATCAGAGGAAATTCAAAAAATCATCAGATCCTACTACAAAAGCCTATACTCAACAAAACTGGGAAATCTGCAGGAAATGGACAATTTCCTAGACAGATACAAGATACCGAAGTTAAATCAGGAAGAGATAAACCATTTAAACAACCACATATCTCCTAGCAAAATTTTCTGAGGAAACTCCAGACTAATTTCCAGAATGAGTAATCCATTAGATGCTGAGAAAGCATTTGACAAAATTCAACACCCCTTCATGATAAAAGTCCTGGAAAGAATAGAAATTCAAGGCTTATACTTAAACATAGTAAAATCCATATACAGCATACCAGTAGCTAACATTAAAATAAATGGAGAGAAACTTGAAGCAATAAAAATCAGGGACTAGACAAGGCTGCCCACTCTCTCCCTAATTACTCAATATAGGTCTTGAAGTTCTAGACAGAGCAATCAGACAACAAAAGGAGATCAAGGGGATACAGATTTGAAAAGAAGAAGTCAAAATATCACTATTTTTAGATGATATGATCGTATATTTAATTGATCCCAAAAGTTCCACCTGAGAACTACTAAACTTGATAACCACCTTTAGCAAAATGTCTGGGTATAAAATTAACTCAAATAAATCAGTAGTCTTCCTTACATAAACAAACAAAAAGAAAAAACCACAAATGACTTCATTTCCCAAATAATGCTGAAAAAATACATTTGACCTTAAAAGCAACAAAAGATCTGTATGATAAAACTTCAAGTCCCTGAAGAAAGAAATCTAAAAGATCTCAGAAGATGGTAAGATCTCCCATGCTCATGGATTGGCAGGATTAATATAGTAAAAATGGCCATTTTACCAAAAGCGATCTACAGATTCAATGCAATCACCATCAAAATACCAATCCAATTCTTCAAAGAGTTAGAACAATTTGCAAATTCATCTGGAATACCAAAAAACCCAGTATAGCTAAAACTATCCTCAACATTAAAAGTATTTCTGGGGGAATCACTATCCCTGAACTCAAGCAGTATTACAGAGCAATAATGATAAAAACTGCATGGTATTCGTACAGAGACAGACAGATAGACCAATGGAACAGAATTGAAGACCCAGAAATGAACCCACACACCTATGGTATCTTGATTTTTGACAAAGGAGCCAAAACCATCCAATGGAAAAAAAATAATTTTCAGCAAATGGTGCTAGTTCAAATAGGTCAACATGTAAAGAATGTAAATCAATCCATGCTTATCACTTTACAAAGCTTAAGTCCAAGATGGATCAAGAACTCCACATCAAACTAGATGTACTCAAAATAATTAAAAAAAAGTGGGAAGATGGAAAAATCTCCACATGGCACTGGAGAAAAGGATTTCCTGAACAAAACATCAATGGCCATTTTGCTCTAAGATCAAGAATCAAAATGGGATCTCCATAAAATGCCAAAATTTGTGTAAGGCAAAGACATTGTTAGGACAAAATGAACCAACAGGTTGGGCAAATTCATTTAACAATCCTAAAACAGATAGAGGGCTCAAACTATCCCAAATATACAAAGAACTCAAGAAGTTAGAATCACTAAGACAAATAACCCTCATTAAAAAATGAGATTCTGAGCTAAACAAAAAACAGCTGAGGTATTCCAAATGGCTGAGAAACACCAAAGAAAGTTCAATATCTTTGATAGGGACCATGAAAATCAAACAACCTGTGGTTTCACCTCACACCAGTTTTGAGAATGGCTAAGATCAAAACTCATCCAAAATGCTGGCAAGAATGTGGAGAAAGAGAACATTTTCCATTGTTGGTGGGATTGCAGACTGGTACAACCATTCTGGAAATCAGTCTGGAGGTTCCTCAGAAAATTGGACATTGAACTACCTGAGGACCCAGCTATACCTCTCTTGGGCATATACCCAAAAGATGCCCAACCTATAACAAAGACACGTGCTCCACTATGTTCATGGGCACTTATTTAAATAGCCAGAAGCTGGAAAAGAACCCAGATGCCCTTCAACAGAGGAATGGATACAGAAAATGTGGTATATCTTCACAATGAAATATTACTCAGCTATCAAAAACAATGACTTTAGGAAATTCATAGGCAAATGAATGGAACTGGAAAATTGTTGGGAGCGGGTGTGGCGGTATTCTCAAGATTGTGCCCAGGAGTGCAGTTAAGTCTCATGACTAGCACCTGACTTCCTCACACACCTGAAACTAGCCATGTCCATTGTGAGAGCTGCGCAGGCACATCATGATGCAAGATCAGGCCATGTGATGTGGACCTATGAATTGAGATTATGCAGTCTGGACTGAGGAGGCAGAGTTGAGGGAGGATATAAGGGAGTGTGCTTGGGGGTTGGAGAGATAAGAAAGGAAAATAAAGATTGCTGCTTGCATGCAGAAAGAAAGGTTCCTGAATAATCTGCTTCAAGAAGAATGTCGTGGTGTCGCTTCTTTCTGCATGACAGAGACAGAAGCGACAAGTGGTGGCCCATACCGGAAGCCTCCTCCTTTGTTCAGAACTCATCGTGCTCAGGGCGGCTAGTCGGTAAATTCCCACGTAAGTGGGCAAGAAAAGCTCTGGGATTGAGACTATAAGGTTCCAGGTGTTGGGACAAGTTGCAAAGCTCTGGGATTGAGACTATAAGGTTCCCGGTTTTGGGACAAGTTGCACCAAGCACAATGGAGAACTCAACATCAGCTCAGATAGTTTGCCAAGCCCTCAAGGATTTGTTAAAAGCGAAAGGAATCAGGCTAAAGAAAGAAATACTAGAGAATTTTTTTTTAAAAGCAGTGGGCCAGGTTGCTCCGTGGTTTCCGGTGACAGGACATCTTACAATGCCCAGTTGGAAGAAATTAGGGAAAGATTGGAGGTTGCCAAGGAGCAGGGGGTTTTACCAAAAGGAGTGCTGCCAGTGTGGAAATTAGTGAAAAATTGCCTAGGGGATGAGGAAAGGTGTGGCGTGGAGCTCCAAAAGGGAAATGAGGCACTAAATCAGATTAGGGAGGAATGTTCTCAAAAATTAGAGACTGAAGGAAATTCTAGTGAGGGGAAATGTCAGAAGACGATCTAGAGAGCATTGCTGACAGCTTAGAGAAAGTGAAACTAAAGGTAGAACCATCGGCTCCAGGGCTGCCTCATCGGCCTCTGTACTCTCTGGGCAGAGCAGAGGGACACCCAGAAATCTGGAGAGTTTTTGGCATTACTGCAGTCATTTTTACTGCTATAGCAGTTTCTACCGCCGCAGCCATTGCTGCGGCCATATTCCTTACCTCCGTAGTACAGACTGCGGCAGCTGTAAGTAATTTATCCACAGGTGTTGCAGAAGCTTTAGATGTTCAGGATATTAATAATCAGTTGAAAGCGGGAATTTTGCTGCTGTATCAAAGGGTGGATTTGCTCCAGGAACAAGCGGATATTATGATGGAGTTAATGGGTTGTGAGTAGAAATATTCAGGACTGTGTGTCACCTCCATACCATTTGTGAATGTCAGTCGTGCTGCTCAGATATCCCGTTATAATATATCTCAGTATCTTACAGGAATTTGGTCTCAACACTTTGATGGACTAGTTCAGGAATTGAGACAATCCATTGTCCATCTCAACTCCATTCGAGTGGACGGTCACTGTGGAAGTGGTAGGAAAGGGGAAGTTTAAAGATGTCTGCTGGAGCTACCGGATCGCAAACTCTGCTGCAGCACGTAGAGCCCTCTGCAGCCTCAAAGCTAACCAGCCTCTGATTCCTAACAGCTGAAGCTTCCAGACTCACAGTCGGCAAGGCAGTGGACCAGAACCATAGCAGCACACCACAAAGGATGATTCAAGCCGACACAGAGCATGTCCTTAGCTGGAGGACTGGGCGATTAGATTGCCACCATTGCCATACAGCTGAAAGAATGGGCTAGACTTGCTGGACTTGCCCTATGCCTGATTCTTATTAGCATCCTGGCCTTTTGGTGCATGTGCTGTATACAGTTTCATCAGCGCAGAACTCAAGCCTTAATGATACAGGTTTTTGTAGCGGTGGAGACGGGACAGTCTCCTCAAGTGTGGCTAGGCATGTTAGAGAAGTAGGCAATGACTGGTAAGACTCCATGGGCGTGTCGCCAACCTAAGACAGAGGTCAAACCTAAGCTGTTTGTCTCCCAATGACGGGTAAGGGGCATTGCTGCAGGGGACAACCTAAGACAGGCATTCTCTCTGCCAAAAACATAAAGAAGGAGGAGATGTGGGGAGCAGGTGTGGCGGCAGTCCCAAGATGGCGCCCGGGACTGCAGCTAAGTCTCATGACTAGCATCTGACTTCCTCACACACCTGAAATTAGCCACGTCCATTGTGAGAGCTGCACAGGTGCACCATGACACAAGATCAGGCCATATGACGTGGACCTATGAACTGAGACTACGAAGTCTGGACTGAGGAGGGGGAGTTGAGGGAGGATATAAGGAAGTGTGCTCAGGGGTTGGAGAGATAAGAAAGGAAATGAAAGATTGCTGCTTGCATGCAGAAAGAAAGGTTCCTGAATAAACTGCTTCGAGAAGAATGTCGTGGTGTTGCTCCTTTCTGCGGGACAGAGACAGAAGTGACAGAAAATATCATCCTAAGTGAGGTAACACAATCACAGAAAACACACATGGCATATACTCATTGATAAGTGACTATTAGTACAAATGCTTAGATACACAGAACACATGAAACTCAAGAAGGATGACCAAAATTTGAATGCTTCACTCTTTCTTTAAAAGGGAAACAAGAATACCCTTGGGAGGGAATAGGGAGGCAAAGTTTAGAACAGAGGCAGAAGGAACACCCATTCAGAGCCTGCCCCACTTGTGGCCCATACATATACAGCCACCAAACTAGATAAGCTGGATGGAGCAAAGAAGTGCAGGCTGACAGGAACCTGATGTAGGTCTCTCCTGAGAGACACAGCCAGAATACAGCAAATACATAGGTGAATGCCAGCAGCAAACCACTAAACTTAGAAGGGGAACCCCGTTGAAGGAATCAGAGAAAGGACTGGAAGAGCTTGAATGGGCTTGAGACCACATATGAACAACAATGCCAAAGCAACCAGAGCTTCCAGGGACTAAGCCACTACCCAAAGACTATACATGGACTGACCCTGGGCTCCAACCTCATAGATAGCAATGAATAGCCTATTAAGAGCACCAGTGGAAGGGGAAGCCCTTGGCCCTGCCATGACTGAACCCCCAGTGAATGTGATTGTTGGGTGGAGGGTGGTAATGGGGGAGGATGGGAGGGGAAGCCCTATAGAAAGGGAGGAAGGGGGAATAGGGGAAACCAGTTGGGAATAACAAACCGAAAATGTAAATAATAACAATTGAAAAAAATGTAAATAAAAAAAACTCCAATTAAAGATTAAAAAGAAAAAAAAGGTAAATAAAGAAAAAAGTCCAATTAAAAAAAAAAAAGGAAAAAAAAAAAAAAGATAGTAGCTAACTGCTCTCTCTTTCGAAATAAGTTCCTAGGTACTGAAAACCTAGTTAACTCCCTGGTGCTACTAAAAATAAATCATAATTATTAGAGAAGAATACATAATCACTAATTTACTAAAACATAATAATGCAGAAAAATATTCTATAAAAGATATTCTTCCTCATCCCCACAGATGAGTGTAGCCCTCACCTTTTGTCAAGGGTACATCTCTTTGTGAAGGATAAAGACCACAGCAGAAAACCACATCCAATCAATATCATGAGTAGAGTCTAGTCCAAATTGATACATTTTTAAATCATTCCTGAAAGTAAGACTCAAGGGTAATTCCAGAAGAAGGAACAGATATCTTGTAAGAGCAAGAAAAAGTTTTTTATGAGACTGTGTTTTCTAGTAATATTAGAATCTAAACTTTCAAAGTCTCATTAACATCACTTCTCAAACATGAGCTAAAAAATGAAGACAATAAGGATCACACCAAAATGGATGGGGAAAAGCCCATGAGGCCTCAACTCTATACTGTAGGCATGACACTATTATGAACTATGTAAAGATTGTCCTTGTTTTATTCAAATTCTGATTTCTCTGCCCCCACATCTGATTGAAATTCTGACATATGCAATGCTTATTCTGAGTATTTCTTGTCTCAATGTTGTGTAAACATTTATCTCCAGTTACTCTCTGATGTATAAATAAAAGCTGAACATCCAGTGGTTGAACAGAGGAGAGAATAGTGCTGTAATACTGATCCCAGCCAGGCAATGAGGAAAGAGAAAGAGGAAGAGAGGTTCTGCCAGGTAGAGAGAGTCAAGGATACACCATAAGCACACACATAATAGAGAGCCAGATCAATACTAAAATGCAAGTATCTCAGGGATGATGGGTAGGAGGTAAGCAGAGTAGTTGTGAGGAAAGTAATAGATTAATAACTGCTCAGACACTGTGATGAAATTTTTACCAAACTAACCTTAGTATTGTTGTCCCCTTTATTTGGGAGTTAGTTAGGATAAAGAAAAATTGTCACTTTTTCCACTAACACCATATAAAGAACTGTAGGTAATGACATAAATCTAGGAATAGAATAAGTGTTTCTCTGCAGGGCAGAAAGCAACAATTGGTTGTCCAGTGCCAAAGAGTAAACTCTAAAAGCATACATAGAAAGAACATATATAAACTCAGGTATATAGAGAAATATATTCATTTATTCATATATATATATATGAATATAAATGCATGTATTCCACAATAACAATCGATTAATAAGAGAGACCTTGAATCTGAAGGAGAGTAGAGAGGAAGATGTAGGAGTATCCAGAACTTTTCAATCTTCCTAATGCTGTGACCATTTAATACAGTTTCTCATGTTGTGCTAACCTCCAACCACAAATTGTTTTATTGATACTTCATAACTATAATTCTGCTACCGTATGAAGCATAATGTAAATGTCCAATATGCAGAACATGTGATATGCAACCCCTGTGGGGAATAGCAACCCATGTGTTGAGAACCACTGGTCTAGAAAGAAGAGAAAGAAGCAAAAATTCTGTAATGAAAATATGACATCAAATACAGATGACAGACACATATATGTAAAACTGAATGTAGGGATGTTTGAGGAATATCAGAGTAATATATAGATACACTTCACAAATAAAAGACAAAATTATAACTTTTTTAAAACTATGAGAATGCTAGTGCACCCTATCTAATTTTTCCTTCTATAACTATGAAGCCATAACAAAGAAATTTGTTAATGTTTCTGAAAAACATTTTATCTCATTGATGACAAGGCTTGTGAGTTTTTCACATCCAAATAGCATTCATATCTGTAAGGACAAAATACAATATTTCTAAATATTGGTGTTTAATTTCTGAACAATAACTGATATAAACTAATAAAATTCTCTGTTATCAAAGCATTTTACTTAAAAGAATTACAACGTTGTTATCACTCTTAAACGTTAAAGATGCAATTTATTACAAAGTCATTAGTGAAGAAACATAATATAAAAGTTTATTCTGCAACAGAAATTTCAATTGTAAAATACCTTTTTTATAAAATATGCATTTTGACATGAAGTTTCTTCTATTAGGTGATGTCAATAATTGTTAAACATTTTTATTTATTCTGCTTTTCAAATTAATTTATCTTCAAATTGGGAGAGTTATTTTATGCAGATTCTGGTTCATATAATTTTGGACTATATTTTCAATTTGTATTATTTATTATTAAATTAAGAAACATGCTTTAAATAACATCTGTGTAGTAGGGAGAGGAATGAGAGTAAGGATACCTTTCGATCATTTCTGTTCTGAAATAGTTACAGTAAACTCTCATGGTTTCAATATTGTAGCTTTACATTTTAATAAAAGAAGTATGGCAGAACTATTAAGTTACAAGTGCTGTTTCTGTTGCTTCAGCCTCATTAAACAAATTCAAAGAAATGAAAAGATGAAGCTAAGTATTATTCACAACATTGGACTTGAAGGTATAATGCTGAAAATTTCTCCAGTTGATATAGGGAAAATTGGCATCCTCTTCAGTTTGTATAAATAGGAAATCCATTAGCACTTCACATTGACTGGAGCCTTACAAAACTACAGAAGTCATGCTTAATTTGTACAGTAACAAAAGAAAATACATACAATTCAATAAATTATTTCAAAGGAGAAGTGTGCATTAGATTTTATAACCAGAGAATCAGTTCTCAAAACAGTCTTAATAGGCTATCTTTGAATATTAAGAATCGGTATTCTTTTTTTAAAATTAGATATATTTCTTTACTTACATTTCAAATGTTATTCACTTTCCTTGTTTCCTGTCCATAAGCCCAAAACCCCTCCCCCTCTCCCATACAGGCATTCTCCCATCGATCCCCCTTACTGCCCCCCCAATTCCTCTGCACCGGGGGTCCAACTGTGGCTGGACCAAGGACTTGCCCTTCCATTGGTGCCCCAACAAGGCTATTCTCTGCTACATATACAGTTGGAGCCCTGGGTCAGTCCATGTATAGACTTGGTAGTAGTTTAATCCAAGGAAGCTCTGGTTGGTGGACATTGTTGTTCTTATGGGGTTGCAAGCTCCTTCAACTCTTTCAATCCTCCCTCTAATTCCCCGCCAGGGGGTCCTCTTCTCAGTTCAGTGGTTTGCTGCCAGCATTGACCTCTGTATTGAACATTCTCTGGATGTGTCTGTCAGGAGAGATCCCCTTTCAGCATGCATTTTTAGCTTCATCAACCTTGTCTAGTTTTGGTGGCTATATATAAATGGGCCACAAGCAGGAAAGACTCTGAATGGCCATTCTTTCTGTTGCTGCTCTAAACTTTGCTTCCATATCCCCTCCTATTGATACTTTTTTCCCCCTCCTTTTAAGAACGAGTGGGAGAATCCACATTTTGGTCATCCTACTTCTTGAGCCTCCCATGGTCTACAGATTGCATCTTGGGTAATTTGAGCTTTTGGGCTACTATCCACTTATCAATGAGTGCATACTAATTGTGTTTTTCTGTGATTGGATTACCTCACTCAGGATGATATTTTCTAGTTCATTCCATGTGTCTATGAATTTCATGAGGTCATTGGTTTTGATAGCTAGGTAGTATATCATTGTGTAGATGTACTACATTTTTTGAATCCATTCCTCTGTTGAAGGACATCTGGGTTCTTTCCAGCTTCTGGAAAAAAAATAAGGCTGCTAAGAACATAATGGAGCATGTGTCTTTGTTGTATTTTGGAGCATCTTTGGGTATATGCCCAGGAGACATATAGCTGGGTCCTCAGGTAGTAAAATGTTCAATTTTCTGAGGAACCTCCAGACTGATTTCCAGAGTGGTTGTACGAGTTTGGAATCCCACTAACAATGGAAGAGTGTTCCTCTTTCTCCACATCCTTGCCAGCATCTTCTGTCACCTGAGTTTTTCTACGTTAGCCATTCTGACTGGTATGAGGTGAAATCTCAGAGTTGTTTTGATTTGCATTTCCCTGATTACTAAGAATGTTGAACATTTCTTTAGGTGCTTTTTGGCCATTCAATAATCCTCAGCTTTTTGGCCATTCAACAATCCTCAGTATATTGCTTTTACTATGTTTATATATGGGCATTGAATTCCTGATCTTTCCAGGACTTTTTCCATGCTGTGGTGTTGACTTTTGTCAAATGCATTCTCAGCATCTAATGAAATTATCATGTGGTTCTTATCTTTGAGTTTGCATATATAGTGGATTACATTGATGGATTTTCGTACATTAAATCATCCCTCATCCCTGGGATGAAGCTTACTTGATCCTGATGGATGATCCTTTTGATTTGTTCTTGGATTCGATTGGCAAGAATTTTATTGAATATTTTTGTGTCAATATTCATAAGGGAAATTGATCTGAAGTTCTCTTGCTTTGTTGGGTCTTTGTGTGTTTTCGGTATAAGAGTAATTGTGGCTTCATAGAAGGAAATTGGTAGTGCCCCGTCTGTTTCTATTTTGTGGAATAGTTTGGACAGTATTGATATGAGGTCTTCTATGAAGTTCAGATAGAATTCTGGACTAAACCCATTTGGTCCTGGGCTCTTTTTGGTTGGGAGACTTTTAATAACTTCTTCTATTCCTTTAGGACTTATGGGGATAATTACATGGTTAATTTGTTCCTGATTTCATTTTGGTACCTGGTATCTGTCTAGAAAATTGTCCATTTCCTCCAGATTTTCCAGTTTTGTTGAGTACAGTCTTTTGTAGTAGGATCTGATGATTTTTTTTAATTTCTTCAGATTCTGTTGTTATGTCTCCTTTTTCAGTTCTGATTTTGTTTGATCTTGATTTTGAACTTAAATAATTAGTAAATGAAATAAAATTTGTTTAAGTAAGCTTCATAAATAAGGCCTACACTTTTTACTTCTATAAATAAAATTACAAGTAGTTTTTGTGTTCGTTGATTAATTTGTATATACTAATTAGAAACCTTAGAATTTTAAAAATATATACAAAATATATCATAGTTATATTTTAATAATAATCATAATAATAAAGTTTTATTTTGTGTACTAAGGTTTTTCTACTGAAATAATTGTGTATTTTTAATAGATTTTATGCAAACTTTTTATTACTATAGAATCATTTTCTGTTAATAAGGTTAAGACGCATTATAGAATAAGGAAAATTTATTTGTAGACTCCTTGGTCAGCTGATATGGAAGGGAAATGATACACTATTTGATACTGAGACACATTTTAATGGGATTGTAGATTTTTTTCCATCATTAAAAACTGAAACAAATCTTATAGAATATAAAAGCTCATAACAAGAAACTACAAATTTATGTACATTTATCTCTCTTAAAGATACCCATGATGCATATGTATTTCATTTCTTTCAATTCTAGCCTGACTTCTTAGAAGACTACTTGCCAAGCCTTTACCTTCTAGGTTACTCTACATCAGCACTACCAAGTATACTTCACTGCTTTCCACTGTTTCTGGATCTGCGTGGATATCCAGTGTACTGGTTACTTTTCCAGATGCTGTTACAAACTACCTGTACAGCAACCATGACCAGAAAAAAATAAAACAGATTTACTTTTGTCCATGATTTAAAAGGTGTAACATCTATCAGGGTTGAAAACTGGTAAGATTCATAGGTGTAGACTCAGCTTGTAGTTCTTAAATCTAGGCAAATCACAATTCATAGAAGGATTCATTCTAGAGTTATTTAGGCTTTCTTGGTCATTTTTTTGGTATATTCAGCCTCAGGA
Organism: Rattus rattus; assembly: GCF_011064425.1. NCBI lineage: Eukaryota > Metazoa > Chordata > Mammalia > Rodentia > Muridae > Rattus > Rattus rattus. The sequence continues at coordinate 105,503,163 of NC_046154.1, read as the reverse complement.
TCCAGATTATCTTCAATTAAGTCTTCTATCCTCGGGTTAACCTCTATGAATTTCTTCAGAGGCACTCCCAAAGGTGTTCTTGGATGATTCTAAGATACAACAAAATTGACAGCAAAGATTCACCATTTTAGATAATATAAAAACTAAGGACTGGAAGAGCTTGAAGGGGATTGAGACCCCATATGACCAATAATGCCAACCAACCAGAGCTTCCAGGGACTAAGCCACTACCCAAAGACTATACAAGGACTGACCCTGGGCTCCAACCTCATAGGTCGCAATGAATAGCCTAGTAAATGCACCAGTGGAAGGGGAAGCCCTTGGTCCTGCTAAGACTGAACCCCCAGTGAACGTGATTGTTTCGGGGAGGGCGGTAAGGGGGGAGGATGAGGAGGGGAACACCAATAGTGAAGGGGAGTGGGGGGGTTAAGGGGATATTGCCCAGGAAACCAGGAAAGGGAATAACAATCGAAATGTAAATAAGAAATACCCAAGTTAATAAAGGTGAAAAGAAAGAAAGAAAGAAACTGCTTTCTTATAGTGCCTGTGTATCATTGTTGTCACTAAAATACCAGAAAACAACACTTTAAGAATGAACAAAATAATAATTCTTTATGTATCTCTACCAAATTCCATAACATGGAAAATGTGAAAAGAGTAAAATATTAGCATTCACTTTTCTATGTATCTTATGAAGAAACGTTTAACAGTTTACCTTTGATTTCATCTTTTTTTATATTTTTTCTGTTACTTACAATATTTGAAATTATAGTTTACACCAGCAATTGTGCAGCTATTTCTCTTCCTTTTAAACAAGTTTCTCACTACTCACTCCCACATAATAGTGGAATATGGGAGTGTGTGGTCCGAGACTGACTAATTGGATCAAAAAATCATTTTCTAACTTCTACTCTCTTTTATTCTCCTAGTTGAAAAGGTCCAGAATTGTAAATAAGTGACTCCCATTATGGGGATATGCAGTCATTTAATACTAAGTACATGCTGCAAGGAAAATAATTTTGATATTGATGTAGCATGTACTATTTCCAGTAAGCTATTATGTATACTGGAGTCTCATTAATTTTGAACCTTGTGTGTGTCTATAAGCCTCTTATGGGGTCATGTTTTTGTTACTTGAAATGTGCATTTTTTAATAAGGTTTCTGTTTCTGCTTCCTCCTTCTTGTTCTCATCATCCTCTTCCTCCTCCTTTCCTTCTTTTATCCTTCTGTGTCTACAGAGATAACTCAGTAGTTATAGAGGTTGCTGCTTTAAAGGACACCATAGCTGGTTTCTCAGGACTTGCATCAGGAAGTTCATAACTATCTCTAATTCTAGTTCAGTGGAACACAATGTTCTTTGCTGCCTTTGTGGGAACCTTCCTGAACATGACATGCATAAATACACATGGGCACACACATATATACATTAAAAAGAGTAGTGTTACACTTTATTCCTTGACTATTCATAAAACTATAGAGGAAATCAGATCTATAGTTCAGATTTATTTTGACAAATTATTTTCTTCTATGCTATGTAAAACGAATAGGTTTCTGTGTTCTCATTACATCTAAATCATTCAATAAATTATGTACTAAATTATCATTCATACTGTAAAAGAAGCAGTTATTCTATACTTATGTTCCTACCTTAACCCATATCTTCCTGGTCATGCCTCATGTTGACCTTGATTCCACAGAGTGCAAAGGTCCAAAGATCTTATTCTATGTAACCTTTTGCCAAAATTGGCAACTCTGACTTCTGAATTTTCACTATGAAAATTATTGACAGCCACAGAAAATACTAGTCAGACTAATAGAGATACTGCAAGTGGAAAACAAGTAAAACTCTCAAATGGACCCTCTATTTACATAAATTCTAATCTCTTCTCATTCTAATTTCTCTTATCCACTTCCTTTATGTACATATTGATGACCTTTCTTTCATTACTATTGTCTTACACACACACACACACACACACACACACACACACACACAGTGCTACTACCACCAAGAAAGAAAAAAAAAGAAAGAAGGAAAGAAAGAAAGAAAGAAAGAAAGAAAGAAAGAAAGGAAGAAAGAAAGAAAGAAAGAAAGAAAGAAAGAAAGAAAAAGAAAGAAGAAAGGGGATAGAGGGGAGGGGAGGGAGGAAAAAATACACATGCTCTCTCTCTCTCTCTCTCTCTCTCTCTCTCTCTCTCTCTCTCTCACCAACAAGAAACAGAGAGAGAGAGAGAAAGAGAGAGAGAGAGAGAGAGAGAGAGAGAGAGACTTTTGTATTACAAGTATGTGAATTTACTGCTGACCACTTGGTGTTGGAAAACCAATTAAGAGGCTTGTCCCAGGAGAAGACTGATTCTCTCTCCGCAGTCATTAATTGACTGTAGTGGTTAATCTAGGATTAGGCCTTTTTGAGATTTTTACTACACACTTGGCTTATCAACTGGTTTTCTCACTACTTTGGTCTTAATTAGGTAGATACATTGTTGATATTACTTAGGTGCAGTTTGACTGTCAAATATAAAAGATAGCCCTAATCAGCTGATGTCCTGGTCCTCTGGAGTTTCCTGTGTGTGTGTGTGTGTGTGTGTGTGTGTGTGTGTGTGTGTGTGTGTGTGTGTGTGTTTTGATATTCCCTGAAGGTTGGGTATAGGAATTTTGTTAAAGAACTATTGACTAGAGCTGGAAGCTCCATGTTTAGTACCCTGCATTTATTCTATGTGTATCATTTTGAAATAATTTCCATCTGTTGCAAATTGAAGACTCTTATACAGAAGGTAAAACATTCATTCTCGATTTTTATAGGGGTAGGTTAGAGATTGCATTGAATTATGAAAATGTTGACTTCAATGGTGAAATGGTAACAACTACTGGTAATTTACTTTATTTTTGGAAAGTTTCATAATTTCTTTTCCTGTTTATACCTGAACAGATTTTCATCGAGTAATATGCACTACATTTTCATTATTGACTCATCAATTGAAGGGCATTTAAGTTGTTTCCATCCTAGCTAAGAATACAGTGGCAATGAGATGGCTGTGTAAGCATTTACAGAACAGGAAACCATGATCATTGAGCATATGGTTCTTATGGTTAGGCATAAAATAGGTTTTCTATCGTTACTTTATTTACTGACAACTACTTTTAAGATTTATTTACTTATGTACTTACTTACATTCTATGTACTATTGCTTCCTTGCATGTATTCTTGCCTGGTTACTGCTAAGGCCAGAATAGGCCTTGAAACTGGAGTTGCATATATGTAGAAAGTCACTATTTGGGTTTGGAGAATGAAACTCAGAACTCAGACAAGAAAAATAATTGCTCTCCGCTCCTTACCAGTCTCCCAAGCTCCAGATTACTAAGGTTATTACCAAATAAAACAAAATAATTGCAAATACATACACTTCATTTTATGAAACATTTGAATCATTGTCTTTTTAAAGCTGCTTCACCTTCTCTATCAATGGTGCTCAAAGTGACATTTCCTCCAAATTCAAACAAAGCCTTTGCATTTTGTCTTCATTCCTGAGAGAAATACAGAATTTAATTACTGGAATGTTTGAAGACTAAAGTTCACACATTAGATTAAAGACACACATACTAGTTGGCCCAAATACAAAACTGGCTAATCTCATTTACCTGCTCTGTCACAATTGTGTGTGTGTGTGTGTGTGTGTGTGTGTGTGTGTGTATGTGTGTGTTTTGTTTTTGTTTTCATTTGTTTTCTGTCATTCATTTGCTTTCTGACACAAAGTTTTCCTTTAGAACACAGACTGAGATCAAATTTGTAATCTTCCTGCCTTACTCTTAAAAGATGGAGATTACCATCATGTACAATAACATCTAGCTTCATTTGGACTATTTAGAGAGTTAATATTAATTAAAATCCAGAGAGAATATACTCAAAGTAATCCTTTCTCAAAAGCAAATTATTGACTTTTTTGCTGGTTATTTTATTTATTGACATTTCAAATGTTACCCCCTTCTCTGTTTCCCCTCCACAAACTCCCTATCCCCTCCCCGCCACTCTGCCTCTATGTGGGTACTCCCCAACCTTTCTACACAGTCCTGACTTTGTGCCATAGCATTCCCATACCCTGGGTCATGGAGCCTTCACAGGTCCAGGGGGCTCCTCTCCCAATGATGCCCAATAAGGCAATTCTCAGACACATATTCAGCTGAAGCCACCAGTTCCACCTTTGGTGGTTTAGTCTCTGGCAACATTGGAGGTTCTGATTGGTTGATATTGTTTTTCTTCCTATGGTGTTGCAAACCCCTCAGCTCCTTCACTCCTTACCCTAATTTCTCTGCTGGTATCCCCTAGCTCACTCATTCATGTGCGTCTGTATTGGTCAGGTTCTGGGAGAGCTTCTCCGGGTACACCTATAACATGCTCCTGTCCAAAAGTAATTCTTGGCACCAGCAATAGTGTTTGCTTTTGATGTCTGCAGATGTAATGGATCCCTAGGTAAGGCAGTCTCTGGATGGCTTTTCCTTCAGCCCCTGCATTTCCTTTTGACATGAGGAAATCTGGATTAAATTTTTGAGGTCAATGTTTGGCCCCATCCCTCAACCAGGAGCTGTGCCTATTCCCTGGATATGGTCTCTGCAGGTTCTATTTCCCCTTGGTTGGGTATTTCGGCTAATGGTCTTCCTGTTGGGTCCTGGAAACCTCTTGGATCACTGGCATCTGGGACACTCTAGTGGATACCCCCAAATTTCCCCTCTCCCACTACTACTCTATTCCTTACAAATTCCTGAATTTCTGTACTCCCCCATCTCCTCCTGTATCTGAAACTGCCCCCAGGTTTTCTCCCCCTTTTCTCTCCCTGGCAGATCTCTTTCTACCTCTAATTCCCAGAGATCATTGTTTTTCCCCTTCTGAGTAGAACGGTAGCATCCACACTTTGGTGTGGTCTTCTATTTTCTTGTGTTTTATTTCGTCTGTGCGTTGTATTGCAGCTATTCTGAGCTTCTTTTTGGCCTATATCCACTTATCAGTGAGTGTACACCATGTGCGTTTTTAGGACTGGGTTACCTCAATCAGGATGTATTTTCAAGTATCATACGTTTGCCTAAGAATGTTCTTGAAGCCACTGTTTTTTGTTTGTTTGTTTTCATCTTTATTAACTTGAGTATTTCTTATTTACATTTCAATTGTTATTCCCTTCCCGGTTTCCGGCCAACATCCCCAAACTGCTCCCCCTCCCTTCTATATGGGCTTCCCTTCCCATCCTCCCCCATTACCACCCTCCCCAATAATCCCGTTCACTGGGGTTCAGTCTTGAGCAGGACCAAGGGCTTCCCCCTTCCACTGGTGCCCTTACTAGGATATTCATTGCAACCTACGAGGTCAGAGTCCAGGGTCAGTCCATGTATAGTCTTTGGGTAGTGGCTTAGCTCCTGGAAGCTCTGGTTGGTTGCCATTGTTGTTCATATGGGGTCTCAAGCCCTTTCAAGCTCTTTCAGTCTTTCTAAGATTCCTTCAGTGAGGGCCCTGCTCTCAGTTCAGTGGTTTAATGATGGCATTTGCCTATGTATTTGCTGTATTCTGGCTGTGTCTCTCAGGAGAGATCTACATCCGGTTCCTGTCGGCCTGAAGCCATTGTTTTTAAATCTGAGTAGTGCTCCATTGCATAAATGTGCCATATTTTTTGTATTGATTCTTCTGTCGACTATTTTATTTTGTAAATATCACAAGTCATTTTAAAGTGATGAGACTTTAAATTCATAATCAAGTTATAAGGCTCATTTGTCAGATTATCTTTTTATGCTTTTTAACCAGAAACATTACATATTAGGACAAATGTAAGAATTTAATTAATTACTTTTCCTTTGAAATCAAATATGCTTTAACAAATAAAACCATACTGTCTAACAAATGTCAGACACAATTACAGGGCTATGAATTAATCTATTACTTGTCTGCCATTGTTGGGTTCCTAATATATAGTGAGAATCAGGTGAGAGTACCAGATTTTAGCTTTGCAACATGAAGTAAATAAATTCTAAAATGAATATTATGTTTGACACGTTGAATAATTACTATGCATTTTATTGTAGGTATTTAAAGACATTTTGGGTAAAACCACAGCCAGAAAAAGTTGGTATGTACAATAGTATTAACTGTGTTTCTTCACCAACATTTTCAATTCACAACTGAGAATTTAAGATAACAAGTGAGAATTTTTTACGGTAAATATGCTATACAGCAACCCACCTTACCCAAATACTTGAGCAATGTGAACTAATTATTTAATATTCACCAGAAGCTCCCTGTGTAAAGATCTGAACATCTTGCCTATGCTCGTGACCTCCTTTACATTCTTAACTCTGTAAAATGCATCAATGCCATTACTATGTTTTTATTTTTATGTATACTAATAACACATTGAGCTTTACTTTTAATCAGGTGAAAAAATACATTAAACTTATTTCACTTCTATTTATGAACTAAAGCATAGCTTTATATTAATATTAAAATTATCAACATCAATATGTAGAGTAAAAAGCTTCAAATGTATTTGTTTCTTGTCAATATACCTTGATAACCTGCAATGTTAGGTATAGTGTGATCACTGTTAATTTTATTATATTATTTCACATGATTTGGTATTTTTACTTTTTATTATTATCTTAGGAAGTTAATACGAATTATCTTCTCTTGAAACCCTAGCTTCATGTTTGTTTTAAGATTCAGTTGAATCAATACACAAAGAGTATGATTAATTATTTATGTTCAGAATGATTCTAAATATACCAGTATTATGAAGCCACTATTGTAAAGATAATAGAATATCTGGACTAACAAGTTAATAAATTTCATGAAATTATTTTCAAGTGTACTTAGAGTCTAAGTACATTAAAGACTAAGTTTTTTGTGCAACAATTCAAAACCTGTGTTTTTCTTCTGAAAAAACCTTTGGAGAATTATAAAAACAGATAGAGACCAGGGTAGAATACTTTATACAGTTGATACAAATTATTCAATAAACTATACTTCTGAATTATTTTCAGAGTATTAATCTGGAGACCTTTTCTCTGAAAAATTAAGCACCTGTTTTAACTAAAATTTAAAAAGGAAATGCTTAGCATTATACTATGGAAATAATATTTCAGAGATAGAATGTAATACAATTTGAATTTTATAAACTACAACTTTCAAAAGGATATAAAATGAAATAGAAATATGTACTGGCATATTCTGAACTATTTCTGTGAGGAAAAAATGAACTTGGTAAGAATATTTTTCAAGATTAATGTCTTTAACAAAGATTAATTATAAAAGTATTATTTTATAACACTTAGAATACTACAAAATAAAGCCTAGTGCAGTAAAAAAGAATTATGCGGTTTAAGATGTATGGTAAAGATATAGAATTACTCTGCCATTTATGTACATTCTAATATAATAGTAGAATCATAATTATATATGTTACTAAAAGGCAACTTGTAGCATGGAAGACACTATAATAAGTTGAGATTAGATAAATTTTGAAATATTGGTTTGATACAAAAATAATTGTAAATGGAAAAAATATACAGAATTTCAAGTTCAGTATAAAATTTAATGACATTCTGTTTTACAAGAAGTTACTAAATACATAAACATCAAGAACTAGAAAATATTCAACAATAGAAAACGAAGTACAAACTGGATGTTCTCTAATGAATGTTTTTCTTTTCTAAGAAAGTTTTTTTTTATTTTTTCACAGTTTTTCACTATAATGTAATTGATTAAGATAGTCATATCAAAGAGTGTGTCACAAAAATAAACTGCTCACTTCATGACAATCAAAGCAAAAAGTTATGAGACAGACTCAGTAACATGGTAACACTTTCAAAGGTAGACATTTGAAGAAGCACTTTCCCAACCAGGTCCCGTCTATTAATATTCTAATCAGCTATTAACTAACCAATGGCTCAATTTACCAATGGAGCTAGCATAACCTTGATCCACTAAATTCTCAGTAGCTCCACATGATAGAGATTAAGCTCCCACAGAAGAACCTTTGGCAGACAGACTTCCTCTCCAAAGTATGGTACTGTGTTTCAATTTGCACAGGCTGAAAGTTTTGAGTTGGTATTAGCTGGGTTTGAAAAATGTGTAGAAGAACACACAGTGAAATGTTTGCCATTTCAACAGGGGTCTGCATATTTCCAGTTATTCTGCATACACAAATCTCCCTGAAAGAAATTACTGTGGTTTCATTTGTAACTTATTTTTTTGATTCACATCATTGCAGTTTACAGATGTTCTCATCCTTGTACTCATATGCACTTGAATATAAGTGGAACAATGAAACAGTTTTAAAGTATTTTTTAGTTTTAAGTTTGTTGAATACAAACTTTTAGATATATAACTTCCTAAACCTCTACACTTAATGTTATTTATTTTCATTTGCTCCCACTTATAGATATAAATATATACATTATACAAAATAATACATTGACTTGGTAGGTTTTTCTACTTCCCATTTCACAAACAGAAGAATTCATCATTTTCCTAGGCATCTTCAAATCATTAATTATATAGTGGCTAAAGTTACTTTGCGAGTCCCTGAAAGTAATATAAACATATCATCTAACTTCCATCTGATATTTCAGATGTCAAATCCATCTGTGTGTAGGTATTTTATCTGTACAATTACACAGCCATGTATTATTAAGCTGATTATTGAGTCAATCTGTACTTTCAGTATACATTTATATATGCATCTATTGATTTTATACAAATATGTATGTCTACTATATAACAATTTACATTTCTGTTAGAAGTTCCTCAATATACACAAAATAAAGAAGATAGTATAATAACAGTTAAGTCCATATAACCCAAATTCAACCTCTATTTTATAAACCCACAATGACGTTATGACTCTGAAAAAAATCATTAATTTATTGACGCCTTCCAATTCCTAGTTGACTCATATATTTACATAGCTATCATATTATAATTAATCCACAAAATTCACATATTGTTTTGAGTTAGAACTTACATCTTTTTACTACAATAGATCTGCTTTTCTAGGTCTATTGTTTATTTTTTCTTAGGAGCTTTTAATATTCTTTGATCTGCATGTCTAGTGCTTTGATTAATATGTGGCAAGGGAACTCTCTTTACTGCTCTAATCTATTTGGTGTTTAGGATGCAACTTCTACTGTCAAAATCATTTCATTCCTTAGGTTAGAGAAAATTTTCATTTACATTTTGTTCAAATACGTTAAGGGCTATTGGTCTGGGCATAGTCTCCTTCCTCTATTTCTATTATTTTTATATTTGATCTTTTCATAGAGTCTTAGATTTCCTGAATGCTTTGTTTCTCGTCCTTTCAATGTATAATATTTTCCTGGACCAATATATCCACATCCTCTACTATATTTTCAATGCCTGAGATTCTTTCTCCCATCTCTTAAAATTCTGTTGGTGAAGCTTGCCTCTGTACTTGGTTCGAATACCTAAATTTTCCATCTCCAGACTTCCCTCATTTTAAGTTAACTTTTTGATCTATTTCCATTTTTCAGTCTTCAACTCTTACTCATTTCCTTCCAATGTTTGTGTTTTACTGGATTTTCAAAAGTGAATCTGTTGAATCTCAGGTTTTTAGCAAAATGTGGTGGCTGTGTGATGCTTGATAAATATTTTCTGTGGACCTGATAGATATAGTCACTGGGATTCTAGGCACAATGTATGTTTGAGTATTGGTAGGTGACACTAAGAATGTGGATAGGCTTGGGGTCTGAGTTTGTTCACAGGAAGAAGGAAAGCAGAATGTTCTACTCGTATCTGCTTATTTTGTTTTCTCAGAATGTGGGCAGAGAGTGAAGATAGGTCACCACAGAAGATCTGCTATGCATCTACGGATGAGACTAGGTTATTAGATCTGAAGCAATGGAAGAAGATATCAAGATCTGAAGTCAACTTACCTGTTTTCTTGACAAAAAAAAATGTTCTATGGGTTGATAGAGAGTATCAGTTGGATTTGGGAGCTGAGCTAAAGCAAAAAAGTGGGGTGTGGGGATTAAGATCAGAATATCTGTGTGGTCTACTGTTGGTGAAATGAAGGAGAGGAAAAGGTCTAAAGGTCTAATAGGTGTTTTGTGGCCGATGTTTAGATTAAAGTAGGGATTGGCTTTGGAGGAAGAGAGAGAAACATTGAGATCTTCCATTTTTCTACCTGCTTCATTAGCAGGAAGGGCTTGTAGGTTAGTAGGGGATAGCTGTTGATTTGAGGGTATGAAAAAAGCAATGAGTTGAAGGAGAGAGGTTAGGAAGGGAAGGACTGTGAACTAGAGATGGTATTTAGGGGAAACTACCATAGGTTTTTGATTGCAAAGTTATCTCTCAAGGCATAAAATTACCTCTAAAATGTGGCTTATATAAGCAATGAATTCACCAAAAATGCTCCAATCTGTATTAGGAGTCTAAATAAATAAACCTCACTGAACAACAAAGTAGACTGGGAGGCAGAAGGATGTTAGAATTTGGGGAAATATTAGAAACAAGACAGTCAGACAGGAGCAAGGAATTCAAGAGATTTATAAATTATGTTTTGTAATTAATATTGGTGTAATATATTTGCTAAGTCAGTCTGGTGCTTTCTCTGAAAATTGGGAATAGTTCTACATGAAGACCTATCTATACCACTCCTGGGTATATACCTAAAATATGCTCCAACATATAACAAAGACACCTGTTTCACTATATTCATAGCAGCCTCATTTAAAACAGCCAGGAGTGGGAAACAACACAGATGTCCCTTAACAAAGGAATGGATACAGAAAATGTGCTACATTCACATATTGGAGTAGTACTCAGCTATTAAAAACAATGAACTCATGAAATTCACAGGCAAATGGATAGAACTTGAAAATATCATCCTGAGTGAGGTAACCCAGCCACACACACACACACACACACACACACACACACACACACAAAAAAAAAAAAAACCACACTTGCTTTCTACTCACTGATAAGTAGATATTAGCCAAAAAGAAGCTAAGACTACACAAGGTACAATTCACAGTCCATATGAAAACCAAGAAGAAAGATCACTCTAAAATGTGTATGCTGAGTCCCACACAGTCCTACAGAGATGGTATAGAAAATAACATCTATGGAGGGATTAGGGAGGGGGATTAGAGAGAGAGAGAGAGAGAGAGAGAGAGAGAGAGAGAGAGAGAGAGAGAGAGAGAGAGAGAGAGAGAAAAACAAAGGGGTCAGTTTCAGATATGGGAGGAGATGGGAGAGAATTACAGAGGGTCAGGAATTTGAAAGGAGGAAAGTAACAGTGGGGGAGGGCAAACTGGAGGTAGCCATTAGAAAGTCTCAGATGCCACAGATCCAAGAGGTTCCCAGGACTCATCAGGAAGGACATTATCCGAAATATCCAACAAAGGGGAAAAAGAACCTGTGGAGACCATATCTAGTGGATACAAATGGGGCCACCTACCTACCTCAAAAATATTAGTCCAGAAATCCTTTCAAAACAAAATGCAGGGACAAAGAGTGAAGCAGAGAGTGAAAGAAAGGCAATCTAGAAACTGCTCCACCTAGGGATCCATCCCATCTGCAGACACTATTGATGGTGCCAAGAAGTACTTAGTGAAAGGAGCCAGGTATAGCTGTCTGCTGAGAGGCTCTGCCAGAGCCTGACTAATATAGATGCAGATGTACTTAGTCAAGCATTGGACTGAGCATGGGGACCCCAATAGAGAAGTTAGGGCAAGGACTGTAGGAGCTAAAGACATTTGCTAGAAAGACATTTCTTAGAAAGAACTGCAATATCAATCAGACCCCCCCACCAAAAAAAAAGCTCCCAGGGACTAAACCACCAACCAAATGCTTATCATGCAGGGACTCATGCCTCCAGCTGGATATGTAGCAGAGGATGTTCTCAGTGTGCATCACTGGAAAGGGAGCCCATTTGTCCTGTGGACAATTACCCAAGGTAGGGGAATGCTAGGGTCCTGAGGCCGGAGTAGGTGGGCAGTGGTGGAGCACTCTCATAGAGGCAGGGGTAGGGGGAGAGGATAGGGGGCTTGTAGAGGGGAAACTGGGAAGTGGGATAACATTTGAAATGTAAATAAATAAAATAACTAATAAAAAATAGATTTCCACTGCATTTAGCAGAGTGAAATAGATGAGTTGGGCAAAACTTATTCCATTTTATGTATTTTAGCATTTACTCAATACATATTTTAAGTCATGCAATTATTTGTGCATTAAAATACTTCTTGGAAGTGAGATTTAAATCATGATTTAGTTAATTATTTTAAGCTTCAAAGCTAAGAAAGTATTTTGCATTGATATTTTTGTTAAAACACCACTACAATTTAATTAAGCTTGTTGAAATCTCTCCACAAGATTAAATTTCCTGAGTAAAGAAAAGTTTTCTTCAGTCCTTCCCCTAACTGTACATGGGCTGTTCCATGTCTCTAGCTACACATTTATCATAGGTCTGCCTCAGTCCTATGGTGGCTTGATGCTCCAGAAAAGGGGGATGCTAGAGGAATGAGGCAGAAGTAGCAGGGTGTGTGGGGGAGCATCCTCTTAGAAATCAAATGGGTGTGCAAGGAGGTGAGACCAGGAAGGTTGATAACATTTGAAGTGTAAACAAAATGATTAATAAAGAAAAAAAAACCTCGGTCTCTAGACTCTACCTTTTTAGAGGTGACTGGATTGTCTTGCTATTTTGTTCCACATATTCTACTAAAATAATTAAGGTCATATGTATATGAAAAGGTGGCAGTTATCAACCTGACTTTTATGAAACAAGAACACTTCAGGTATGATATAGATAGCCCACGGCTGTCATACTATCTAACAAGAGAAGATAAGTCATGGAATAATCGTTTTAAGACTATTCTCAATCAGATAGCTTGGCACACTGAAAGACCTAAATCAATAAAGGCAACTTTGATTTTTCTTCATTGAGGTCAGGGGAAATTATTTCTTGATCTGAGCACAAAAATCTTTATGCTAAATGATATTTGAATGCACCTCTCAGAGGCTAGTCAAAATATAACACAATTATTTCAAGAGTTGACAGAGGAGTGATTCTTGCTTTGTTTACCAATGTCATCAAATGTGTACCACTATTTTATATAGCTCATTGTATTAATACTGTTGAAAAAAAAAGCAAATTTCTCTGTTTGATGGGCATGTATGTATAATATATTTTGCTGTTATCAGAAGGGATATCTTCAGTAAAAGAAGTAAATCAATAGGATATTGACTGTAGACTCTACACCATTATATTGAGAAATTCCCATTTGAGGGCTTTTTTTTTAATACTCCAGTCATTATCCCCATCCTGCTCTGCTTTCTGACTGTTACTCATCCCATATCACCTCCCCCTTCTCCAAGAGGATGTACCCAAACCTCTACTCCTAGTCCACCATACCTCCTCATTCACTGGTCTCTTGAGGGTCAGGTGCATCTTCTGTCACTGGGGCCAGACCAGGCAGAACTCTGTTGTATATATTTCTGGGACCTCCTATCAGCTTGGCATATGCCACCTAGCTTGAAGCTCAGTGTCTGAGAAATGTCATGGGTCCAGGTTAGTTGAGACTGTTCGTCTCCCTATGGGAATGCCCCTCTCCTAAGCTTCTTCCACCTTTTCCTAATTCCACCCCAGCGGTCCCCAGTTTCTATCCTTTGGATGGGTGTAAGTATCTACATCCGACTCTCTCGGCTGCTTGTTGGGCCTCTTAGAGGACAGCAAGCTAGGCTCCTGTCTGTAAGCACACCATAGCATCAGTAATAGTACCATACCTTAGAGCTGTTGAGCTGTTGAGCTGGATGCTAATTTGGGCAAGTCACTGGACCTCCTTTCCCTCAGGCTCCTCTCCATTTTTGTCCCTACAGTTCTTTAGAGAGGCAAAATTTTGGGTCAGAATTTGTGACTGAGGGTTGACAACCCTATCTCTCTTTCTCTCCATTTGGTGCCCTCTCTTTTTACTAGGGGTGGACTCTACAAGTTTCTTCTCCCCACTGTAGGCCTCTCATCTAAGGCCCCTCTCTTTGAGTCTTGAGAGTCTCTCACTTCCCAGGCCTCTGGTACATTCTATAGCGTCCTTCTATCACTGAGGCTGCCTGTTTCCATTCTTTCTGCTGGTCCTCAGGGCTTCAGTCCTGTCCACCCCCCAATAACTGGTCATTTTCTCCTTTTCTCTCCCTGTCCTCTGTTCAAACCATGTTCCTCCCTCCCTATGCCCCCACCTCCCCATGATTGTTTTCTTCTCCCTCCCAAGTAGGAATGAGAGATCCTTATTGAGTGCTTCCACTTGTTAACCTACTTGACTTGTGTAGTTTGTACCCTGGGTAATCTGTACTGGGGGTGGGGAAATATGCACTTATTATTGAGTACTTACCATGCCTTTGGGTCTGAGTTATTTTACTCAAGATTATATTTTCTAGTTCCATCTTTTTTCCTGCAAAATTCATGATGCACTTATTCTTAATAGCTGAGTAGTATTTCATTGTCCACACAAACCCTTTCTGTATCTATTAGTCAGTTGTGGAACAACTTGTTTGTTTCCAGCTCTGTTTATCACAAATAAGGCCACTATGAACATAGTGGAGCATGTGCCTCTTTGTCATAGAGGGACATCTTTTTGGGTATATTCCCAGGAGTGGTATAGCTGAGTCCTCACGTAGTACTATGTCCAGTTTTCTGAACCGCCAGACTGATTTTCAGAGTGGTTGCACCAGTTTGCAATCCCACCAGCAATGAAGGAGTGTTCCTCTTTCTCCATATCCTTGCCAACATGTGCTATTATCTGAGTTTTTGACCTTAGCCATTCCAATTGGTATAATGAGGAATCTCAGACTCCGTTTGCATTTCCCTGATGACTAAGAACTTTAAACATTTCTTTAAATAATTCTCAGAGCTTGAAACCACATAAGAAAAACAATGCCAACCTAACAGAGCTCGCAGGGACTAAACTACTGCTCAAAGACTGTGTACATGGACTGACACATGGCTCCAGCTGCGTATGTAGCAGAAGATGGCTTTGTTACCAATGGAAGGAGAAGCCCCCTTGATCTTGCCAAAACTGGACCTCCCATTGTAGGGAAATGTCGAGGGGGTGGGGCAGGAAGGGTGGTGTTTGGGGAGGGGAATACCCTTATAGAAGAAGGGGCAGGGGATGGGATAGGGGACTTATGTCTGGGAAACCAGGAAAGGGAATAATATTTGAAATATAAATAAAAATATCCAATAATAAACACATACATACATACATATATACATACATACATACATACATACGTCTCAGCCCCTCGCCATTCCTCTGTTCTGAATTCTCTATTTATATGTTCTATACATCATTTTTTATTGGCTTGTTTGACTTTATGGTGGTAAGCTTCTTAAGTTCTTTATATATTTTGGATGTTAGCCCTCTATTGGACATACTAAAGATGGTCATCCTATCAAAAGGAATCTACAGATTCAATGCAATCCCCATCAAAATCCAAACACAATTCTTGAAAGACATGGAAAAAGCAATTCTCCAATTTATCTAGCAAAACAAAAAACCCAGAATGGCCATAGCAAGAAGCGTGATATAGCTGTCTCCTGATAGACTCTGCCGGAGCATGACAAATACAGAGGCAGATGATAGCAACCAACCATTTAACTGAGCATGGGGTCTCCATTGGAGGAGTTAGAGAAAGGATTGAAGAAGATGAAGGGGCTTACAACCCCATACGAACAACAATACCAACCAACCAGAGCTCCAGGGACTAAACCACCATCCAAAGAGTACACATGGAAAGAACCATGGCTCTAGCTGCATATGTTGCAGAGGACGGCATTGGTAGGCACCAGTGAGTGGAGAAACCCTTGAACCTGCCAAGGCTCAACTCCCCAGTGTAGGGAAATGTCAGGATGGTGAGGCAGGAAGAGGTAGGTGGTTGTGTCAGGGAGCACCCTCATAGAAGAAATGGAAAAGGGAATGGGATAGGGGGTTTATGGGCAAGAAACCAGGAAAGGGGATAACATTTGAAATCTAAATAAAAAATATCCAATAAAAATTGTACATTAAAAAGGAAACAAAAAACAAACAAACAAACACTTCTGGAGAAATCAACATCTCTGACATCAAGCCATACTACAGAGCAATAGAGATAAAAAAAAATAAATTGCTTGGCATTAGTACAAAGACACACAGTGTGATCAATGGAATAGAATTGAAGATCCAGAAATAAAATCACACACTTATGAACACTTGATCCTTCACAAAGAAGAAATTATACAATGGATAAAAACCTCTTTAATAAATGGTGCTGTTCTAAGTGGGAGTCTGTATGTATAAAAATGAAAAGAGATTCATATTTGTTGCCTTGCACAAAGCTCAAGTCCAAGTGGATTAAGGACTTAGAAATAAAATCAGATACACTTAATCTAATAGAAGAAAAAATGGAAAGAGCCTCAAACTCATTGGAGGGGTGTGGTTTCTAAAAGAACTCCAATGGTTCAGGCTGCAAGATCAAGAATTGATAGATGCGACCTCATGAAAGAGAAAAGCTTCTTATGCTGGAGGACATACCCAATAGGACCAATCAGGAACCTACAGCTTGGGAAGGAAACCTTCATTTCCCTTTTAAAAATAAACAGATATTTATAATTTAGAAAAAATACTATTATATTTTAGAGTATAATACCTCTGGGTAAACAAAACAAATTAATTTCAAAATGTTAACTCCAGTTATACAACTTGAATGAATCATATTTGGGTTATTTAAAGGAATACTTCCTTGCATATAGTAGTTCATTTTAGAATGCTCTTTGATTCCATATTTGCATGGGATCTTACAAAATTAGGAAAACATCAGTTGCTAGAATAACTACTTTTTTCAAGCTAAGGTACATTAATCCATAAGTTATATGAAAATTGTATTAATGAATACATTTGGCCATTTCTGATGGTACATGTAATATCTGATATAACTGGATAACAATTACTGATATGAAAAATTCTAATGTTTGAATATTTATTTAATTTACAATTTTACACATGAAATATTGCTGCTTAGAATTTAAATAAAATTAAGCTAACTTCTGCAAAGTTTTGATCTTTCATTTTACAAATGCTTTGATTCATAAATACACATATTTGAAAATACATTTAAATATAGAAATATATTAATATTTAAGACCACATTTATTTATTTATTTATTTATTTATTTATTTATTTATATACATATTCTGTTTAGGGTGCATACATACAAGTGTTCATGAGACAATTTTGTTTGTATGTATGTCAAGAATATCTCTTATAGGACATTTCTTTCCTTATACTAGGTAGTGTCCCAGGAATTAAAATTAGATTGTCAGGCAAGCAATTCCATGTATGGAACCACTTCATTGGTCACTATAAGAACAATTTTCCATAACCTTAATTATTTTTAGAAGCATTACAGAAGCATGTTCAATAAATTCATTAAATATTATTGCTTCAGAGTTTTAAAATAGAATAAAAGCTATTAGAAATTATCTATTGTCAGTGATAAAACAATTTAGCAAATATTTTTAATTTTCACCTTAGCTTACATGAAATTATCATTTTTTCTTGTTACATTTCTTTTTTATTGGACATTTCTTTTTATTTTTATTTACATTCCAAATGTTATCCCCCTTGCCAGGTTTCTCCTTTGACAACCATCTTTGCCTTGCTTCTACGAGGGTACTCCCCTACACACCCAACCCCTTCCTCCTCTCTACCCTGGCATTCCCCTACAATGGGTCATCAAGCCTTTATAGGACCATGGGCCTCTCCTCCCATTGATGCCCAACAAGGACATCCATTGTTACATATGTGGTTAGAGCCAACAGTCTCTCCTTGTGTACTCTTTTGCTGGTGGTTTAGTCCCTGGGAATTCTGGGTTATCTGGTTCTTCCAATTGAGTCCTTTCAGCTCCTTCAGTCCTTTTGCTAACTCTTCCTTTGGTAACCTAGTCCTCATCCACCTCTGTATTTGTCAGACTCTGGCAGAACCTCTCAGGAGAAAACTATATCATGCTTATGTCACTATTCACTTCTTGGAATCAACAATGGTGGGTTTGGGGACTACATATGGAATAGATCCCCAGGTGAGGCAGTCTCTGGTTAGCTTTTTCTTCTGTCCCTGCTCCACTTACTGTCCCTCTGAGATCTCTCAGACACTGGGCCACCAACCAGGCAGCATTCGCCAGCTGATATAAGGCCACTAACACATACTCAACAGAGGAAGATGCACCTAACACTCAAGGGACTGGAGACTACAAGGAGTGGAGAGGTGTGGTGGAGTGGAGTGTGTGGGCTTCTAGAAATGCCCATGGAGACAGTGTGGGGAAGGAGGAGGTAGGAATGGCTAACAGTCAAAGGGTGAACTGGAAGGGGAAAAAAAATCTTACCTCTAAAAAAAGCTTTAATGTAAAAAGGGGGAGGAATTCTGTTCAAGGGTAGAAATATAGCTTTTGCCTATGATATAAACGTTAGATGTTAGCCAAATATTGAAATATTGTTCTTTGCCATTTAATTATTTTGCATGGACTTTATGCCCTTGTTTTCAAAATATTTGTTATTTTCATTTTATGAATCTGGATCTAATTTATATTGAACAATTTTTCTCAACTTTGGCACATTAAAATACATTTTCTTATATTTTGGAAGTTTCTTAAAATACATTTTAATATTTTAATATTTAACAAAAAAGAGCAATTCTCAACTTTATATGGTAAACCAACAACAGCAGCAGCAGCAGCAATAAAACTCAGGATAGCTAAAACAGTCCTATACAGTGAAAGAACTTCTGGAGGTATCACCCTCCCTGATTATTGCCAGTTCAGTACATCAGGTTGTACTACAGAGCAATACTAATAAAACTTGCATAGTATTGGTATAGAAACAGACAGCCTTATCAATGGAATACAATCAAAGACCAGAGAAGTTCCAAATATCTACAGACTCCTGATTTTTGACAAAGAATCCAAAACTGGTAGTTTGCAAATGGTGATGATCTAACTAGTAGTTTGCATGTAAATACATCCATATTATCACCCTGAAAAAATTCAAGTGCAAGTGGATCAAAGACCTCATCATAAAACCAGACACACTAAATCCAATAGAGGAGAATACCTTAAAAACACTGGTACAAGAGACAATTTCCTGAACAAGACATCAGCAGCTCAGTTTCTAAGATCAAAATTAATAAATGAAGCTTCATGACACTAAAAAGTTTCTGCAAGTCAGGGGACACCGTCAATAGGCCAAAAAATCAGCCTACAGAATGAGAGTAGGCCTGAACAAACCCTAGTGAAATACTAGTCCGCTATTAAAAACAAGGAGATCCTAAATTTTGCAGGCAAATTAATGGAACTAGAAACATTATTCTGAGTGAGTTAACTCAGACCTAAAAGTTTAGGCATGATCTGTACTCACTTATAGTGAATATTAGCCATAAAGTACAGGACACCCAGGCTAAGCTCTACAGACCCCAAAAAAGCTTAATAGGAAGAAAGTCAGTGAGAATACTTGAATCTTACTTTGAAGCGGTAGTAAAAATAATCATAGAAGACACATGGAGGAAGAGAACTGGGTGGAGAATATGGAGAAGGTAATATAAGGATATTTGGAATGAGGTGTGGGGAGAGAGAAAAGAAAGGAGAGAAGTGCCAGAGGGCAGGAGAATGATTGTAAATCTTCATGGTGGTAGTAGTTGCTTCTGTAATACATGCCAGAGACCTGGAGTATAGGGGTTCCCAGGAGTACATGGGAATGACTTTATCTGAGACTCATGGCACTGGAGATAGGTAACCTGAAGATGCCACCTCCTGTAGCCAGGCAGCACTCCCAGTAGAGGGATAAGGAAATCAACCCACTCACAAAACTTTCAACCCCAAATTGGTCCTATCTACAAGAAATTCAAGCACAAAGGTGGAGCAAAGACAGAGAGAATAGCCAACCAATAACCCTTCCATTTAGACACCCATCCCACTCCCTGACACTATTAATGACATTCTGTTATGCTTTCAGACAGGAGCCTTACATCACGGTCCTCTGAGAGGCACTACCCTGCAGCTGACCGGTAGAGAGATCCATAGCCAAACATTAGATGGAGCTCATTGACTCTTAGGGAAGAGTTGTGGGTGAAGATTGAGGGCCACAAAAGGGCTAAGAACTCCACATGAAGACAAAAAGAATCAACTAACTTGAACTCTTAAGACTCACAGAGAAGGAACCACCAACCAAAAAACAAACATGGACTGTACCTTTGTTCTATCTACATATGGACCTGACATGCTTCTCTGTCAACTTAGTGCCTGTCTGTAGAGTCAGTACCTCTAACTTAGCTGTCTTTTCTGGCTTCAGTGAGATAGGATGTGTCTAACCCTGCAGAGAGTTGATGTGCCAGGGTGTGAGGTATACTCAGGTGGCGTGGCTCCCTACCGTCAGAGGAGAAAAGGTGGGCAGAGGGTGCGAGAACTGTGTAAGGAAGGGATCAAGAAGGGGGCAGCAATCAGGATATTGAGTGAATAAGTAAAATTCTTGGAAAAAGAATTTCTTGACTTTTATTTATTAGATATCCTAAGTGTAAAAGATGTAATATACAAAGGTGTGGCATTGCCTGTCAGTCACTATAGACAACAAATCTCCAATGATTACAGACTTGAGTGGACCTTTAAATGCACATTTTTTTATATTACAGCGTGCATCCAAATAACACTTAAATCTCTGACATTACATTGCATGGTGTTTGATGAACTCCATATCCATCCGCTCCTGAAACCCCTGGGTTACAACTGTAATTTCAAATACCTGGGTTGGCTATGATTACATGAACTGAGCACTAGCTAAATTGATATTGGTAGAATCAGTGTATGTCAGTACCAAAGTTTGAGGACAAGTGTTAACTGTCTTCATGTTATCTTTCTCTCTAAGTTAGGATAATAATCTACAAGGGCATCACTCACTACATAAAGTGGTGATTCCACTTATGCTATTTAAAAAAAACTTGGGTTTGGTGGTTTTATTGTTCTGACAGTGTAGCTTAACCTTATTTGAATGTGCTCTAGAGAAGGAAAAGATGCATTCCAAGTGTCGATTAACATACAATATAAAGCAAAAAATATTTTTTAAAAGTTCAATTTAATAAGTTATAAAACGTAATATGATCTTTCTTTGGTTTAGTAATTACACTTAATCATGGTTATTACTACTTCATTTCCATTTTATAAAACAATGATTTTAATTATATTTTATTTTTGTTTTGATTTTCAATTTTACTTATTTATTTACTATTTTTTCTTTGTTTTCTCATTTTTTATTAGTTCTTTGAGAAATTTGTACAATGTAGTGTGGTAATGTTCAGTTTTTCCCCTCAGCTTCAGATAACCTTATTTTCTTAACCACTCAACCTGCTGTTTTCCTTTTTGTAGAAGAATTAAGTACAGCAAGAGTGTTGCTCTGATCATATCTGAAGAACTTCTAGGTCTGTGTGACCCAGCTTGAATGCAGGCATGCCCTTAATACACCTCTTTAATCACACTTCCACACTTCTTCTTGCCTTATTCCTTTAGTGCACACCTTCAACACCCATATCAAATGACATCTAATTGAAACATAGACCACATGGTGAATCAAGACAAATTTGACCGGAATGAGCCAGTGATAGGATATGCCAAACTCTTGGGAGAAAACCTATTTAAGAACGAAGAGAGAGAGAGAGAGAGAGAGAGAGAGAGAGAGACAGAGACAGAGAGAGAGAGACAGAGACAGAGACAGAGACAGAGAGAGAGAGAGAGAGAGAAAGAGTCAGTGGGCAGTATAGTCAATTCAGTTGAGTAAAGCCAGTTTGGTGCAGTCAGTTGGCAACCAGTGAAGTGGACATAGTACAATGGATTTGAGTTCATGGAGGGCAGCTGACACCAGAGAAAAGTAGCCAGAAGATTAAAACAAATTCCCAGAGTTAGTTTGTGGTCAAGCTGAACAAATTAGTGAGAAATCAAAAGATGTCAGATTAAATCAATCACCTAGGAGAGGAATTTTAGGCAGAACAGCTGAGCTGAACCACCTAGCCAAAGTTAAAGTAAAAGAGAAGAAAAAAACTAGAAATGGAAAAGGGAAAGCTTATTTAGAGAAAGCCTCCTAGGGGAGGCTTACATCAGGGGAATAAACGCTATTCTTATAAACTTATCAGTGGGTGCATATCATGTGTCTTCTTTTGTGATTCAGTTACCTTTCTCAAGATGATAATTTCTCGTTCCATCCATTTGCCTAAGAATTTCACAGAGTCATTATTTATAATAGCTGAGTAGTACTCCATTGTGTAAATGTACTGCATTTTCTGTATCTACTCCTCTGTTGAAGGACATCTGGGCTCTTTCCAGCTTCTGGCAGAAAAACAGCTTGGAATACTCACAATACAATTTACAGACCACATGAAGCTCAAGAAGAAGAAAGACTAAAGTGTGAATGCTTCAGTACTTCTTAAAGAGGGGAAAATACAAAAGGAAATAAGTTCACAAAGTGTGGAGCAGAGACTGAACGAAAGACTATCCAGAGACACACATGGGGATCCATCTCATATGCAGACACCAAATCCAGTCACTAGTGGGGATGCCAAGAGGTGCATGTTGACAGGATCCTGATATAGCTGTCCTTGAGAGGCTCTGCCAGAGCCTGACAAATACAGAGGCAGATGCTCACAGGCAACCATTGAAATGAGAGCGTGGTCCCCAGTGGAGGAGTTAGAGAGAGGACTGAGGTAGTTGAGGGGGTTTGCAAGCCCAT
Organism: Rattus rattus; assembly: GCF_011064425.1. NCBI lineage: Eukaryota > Metazoa > Chordata > Mammalia > Rodentia > Muridae > Rattus > Rattus rattus. Next base: position 105,480,379 of record NC_046154.1, on the reverse strand, counting down.
AGAAAGAACAACAGTGTCAAACAACCAGACACCCCAGAGATCCCAGGGACTAAAACACCAACCAAAAAGTACAAACTGAGTGACCCCTGTCTCCATTCGCATATATAACAGAGGATTGTTGGAGATCAATGGGAGAAGAGGCCCTTTGTCTTGTGAAGGTTCGTTGCACCAGTGTACTGGAATGCCAGGGCTGGAAGGCTGGAGGGGGAATAGCCTCATTGAGTCAAGGAGAGGGGAAATGGGATCAGGGGTTTTCAGAGAGGAAATTGGGAAATTTGAAATGTAGAAAAGAAAATATCCAACAAAAAAATGAAAAAAATATAAAGATACTATTACATATTTTTGTTCTCAAGCCAACTCCATATAGTTTGTATTGCTCTTATTCTTTTGATTACATTTCCTTCCCCATGATGATGGTTTATCTACCAATAGCTATACCCTTAAATAAATAGTGTTCCCAAACACCAGAGATGTTATAGATTGCCCAAACCGTCTAAGCTAGCAGGATCCATTTTCTTTCTCTATACTTGGATTTTCTCTGGCTTGAGTTTATACAGGTCTGGTACATGCTATTACAACTGCTTGTGTCACAGCCCTCTTGTATTCAGAACATAATGTCCCTTTGTAGTCATGTACCATCACATGCATTAATATGCATATTAGCACATACAAACATCCATCTCTATTTCTCATAGTCAATATTTCAATGTAGTTATAACTACATCTCTATTTGCTGTATCAACCTCCCTTGCTCTTCTCTCCCCAAAATTGTCCTTTGGTATTATATTATCAAATATCTTCATAATACTTTCTTCTAAGAAAGAGAAAGCTTGACATAGTCCTATACTTACATTTTATAAAGCAAGAGGTAAAAAACAGAAAACATGAATGCATTACTTAAGGCACAGAAAATAACATTATCTCTAATAGAAAGCCCAACTCCAAAGAAGAAAAAAATCAAAGAGAACTTTACTTTCTAAAGCTACATTTCTTAAAAACTAGTTCTAGAAAAGGCAAAATGAGACCAGACCCTCTACCATATAGGAAGTAATATACACCAGAAAGGGCAAGTAATCAAAAGGAAAGGAAGATAAACTCTGTTCTATAGAAGATATTAGGAATTATAAATTAGAATTTAAACAGAAACTCCTTAGATTATGCCATTCTGTGACCTGAAAATCAGGTAGACATATGTAGCAGATGCAAACTAGTGACACATCAAATACAGCTAAAATCTGCAACCCGGAAAGGAGTGAACTTGAGTTTCAGATTTGGAGTGACTCAAATCTACCTCTTTAAGAACAAGAGAAGAACTATTCAATAGATAAAGGTATCAAGAGAATCAATGCACAAAAGAATAAATTAAAATGTATTAATAATAAAGGAAACAAGCAAAAACATGGATGGGGCTTTTAAAGACTCCAGAATAAATTATTATTGGGGTGGAATCTATTTTTAAAAACCAGTAGTTTTCTATACTCAACATTGAAAAAGTTTACTTCACACACACACACACACACACACACACACACACACACACACACACACATATATATATTTGTGCTGACCTTTATGCTTCCAACACTTCTATATCAGATGCTGCTAAAGTAATTTTTTTAAGAATAGGGGGAATTAAAATGTCCTGCATAATATATAGTTCTAAAATAATCAAGAACAATAAAATAGGGAATATAGCATAGCTAAAAGTTATAACTCAATATAGTAAATATGAATGTTGTAAAATTCCAAGATGAGTTTAATACTACAAAGGAATGCATACTTAGACATTTAATAGGTGGAAACATGAATTTTAAATATCTGAATAATCCCAGAAAAGAGAAATTATTTAAACAAAACATAAAGTTGCAGATATAAACACAAATGTGAAAAGAGTCACATAAATATCAATGCATTAACATTTCAAATAGAGGAAAATAAGACTTTTAAACAGAACTTTTAATGCTCAGATATGAATTTATTTCTCATGTTTTACACATGAGCAATAGAAAGGAAACATGGTAAAATAAAATACAGTGTGTATACTACCTTTGCAAAACTGATATAGTACTTATATATCTTATACATAGATATACTATTGTTTTCTCAAAGGTTCTCTTCATTCTTTTCTTGCTTTGATAGTTAACTAGTTGAAAAAATTATCATACAATCTATTTCTGAGTAGAAAGCAATCTTAGTTTTCAAGAATGTACAAGAGGAGTTGAAGAGCAAATTCTGAGAAATCCTTGGGGAAATCACCCATGTTGCAAGTGCACACTCAAAGCCAGTCTGAATTAAAAAATGCTAGCCATGTTTCACAGCAGCCTTGAACGAAAGTCACACTGTATTCCATAAAAGTATAGGAATAAGCCATTAATTAAAAAACATAAATATGTAAATTGTTGTTGGTGGGTCTTTTAAAAGTAAAAATCATTTTTGAGATTCATTACAATATTGGTATATTAATAGTGATCTTGAAAGTATAAAATACAAATCCTTGAATGAAATATCACTACCACATTTAAGAACATACCACCTATATGCTCTTCTGAGATCATATAGACATGAAGTTTGTTCTCTGTGACCACAGGTTAAATATGAAATCAGAGGAAGTTTTGAAAGAGCTGAAGGAGCTTGCAACCCATAAAAACAACAATGCCAACCAACCAGAGCTTCCAGAGACTAAACCACTACCGAAAGACTATATATGGACTGACCCTGGACTCCAACTGCATATGTAGCAGAGAATAGCCTTGTTGGTGCACCAGGGGAAGGGGAAGCCCTTGGTCCTGCCAAGGTTGGACCCCCAGTGCAGGGGAATATGGGGGGCAATAAGAGGGATATACAGGATAATACCATTTGGGGAATGAGAGGGGAGAGAATGGGGGCTTATGGGCAGGAAACCGGGAAGGGGAATAATGTTTGAAATGTAAGTAAAGAAATATATCAAATAAAAAAACAAAAAAGAAAGAAAAATGAATAATTCAATTAACAAATATGGATGAGGGTTGAAATCATTTGTGGAGTCCTCACTGCTGTCCTCTGAACTTGAAAAGTGACAAGGTTTTGAAAAGATCTTGTTTTCAAACTAGATCATTTTCCCTAATATTAGGATGTTGAAGTCACATTTTTAGACACAGGTTATGTTATTCATTCTGATTTGTCTTTTATTTTTTAATAAAAGAAATAGAAATAACAAAAAGTATTTCTTAGAAATAATTCAAGAGTTACCTTGAATTGATCTCCTGAGAGCACAAAAAGAATTCCAGGAACTCATCTTAGGATTGAATTTTCAACTGGTCTCTATAGCCTGCTTGTTATACAGTAACCTTGGAGTTTGAATTAGTCAGGAATCATACACACAAGCATTAATGAAATCATAAAGTGGATGTCAAGGATGAGTTGATCTTGATTCCTGCCTTGGAAGAAAATATCAATCCAGTTATTATTAATAAGTACCATAACGCCAGACAATCAGTATAAAGGAAAATGTCTTTAGTTTCATATACAAAATCGAGCTCTTTTATTTCGATTTTAATAACTATGGTGATTTAAAGATATGCACGATTTCTTCATCCCTTAAAATGTCATTTTAGTACAATATACTTTGCTTAATTTCCACACAGTTGACCATTTTTTCTACTTGATAAATTAAGTAAATGGATTTCTGGCTAAGACAGGAAACCATGCAACTTGTAAATTTTCCTTTAACATGCCCAAAACTTACTAGATTACTTGAAACCTTATGAGATTGTAAAATCTGCATTTTGTGCTTTAACATACTCCTGTGAAACTCTTGCCTTTACATCATACACGGAAACAATTTTTAAGTTTTCAATTAAACATTTGATCCATTCAATTGACTCCTGTTTGCGTACTTCAGAATTGCTCCTGTTTCATATAATTTTGAAATATTTCACTATTCAGTCATACATTATTCATTCATATTATTGTTTACATTTAACAGGGAGAAAGTATCTTGGGCACCTTACCTACAATATTTAATTAAAATGTAAAGTAAGTTTAAATTGATAGTGGTAGGACTTAGTATTTTTCCATTAGATTTGAACTTTAAAATAAATGTGGGGAGTGTGTTTATTTACAGGCACTTTGCTAATGGCCTACTTTAGCAGTGTAAAACCCTTCCAGCACCATTAATCTCATTTGAATATACAGTTTCCCTGTTTCTGAAAATTAAAGTACTTTCCCACACTCCTTTAGTTTTGTATGTGAAGATAGGAGAGATGTTATAAATGAGCATTTTCTTTCTTCATATAGCTTTGACCAATATAAATGGCTAAAAACTTGAATAAATACTTACCTTTCTCAAAAATGTTCAAGCATTCACATAAACAGAAGTATTAAAGTTCGGTTTAAATATTAAGGCATGTTGCATGTACGTTGATTAGTGGATTGTTCCAATAATAAGGATAGTGTGAAATACTTGGAAATCTTGACTAACAATAGTGAGAAACAATTCAAGGAACCACAGATATTTATTGAAAATAATCTTCCTGCTTTTAAGATCCTTTGGCTAAAAGAATGAGAAAGGCATGGGTGAAAGTACAAGTAATTAGGACTTAAGAAGGCCATGGAGCTACTCAAACCTCTGGAAGAAATAGATTGTTGTAGGTATTAGAAAAGGGAGCAGAATAAGTCACAAGAAGAATACTATCATTGTGCAGGAGATCAAGTAATAATATTGGATTTAGACAGGGCACAATGTTCCCAGCAGTGGGAAAGCAAGATCATGCCTAAAGTCGTAAATATCTTCACAGAACTGCTTTTGTATTTATCCTATACTGCTTATGAGAACAGTTTATAAGAATGTTTAGAGGCAACATAGCCTGAAGGTTTATTGTATGGCTAGGAATACCACAAATCTGGGAAGCCAGGTAAGCGTTAGTGATCAAAGCTTTACCACTGAAAGTGGTACAAAATTCAGTCTTCCACTGGTAGGTTTTCGCATTGAGTACCTGCTCAATATTTCATTCTTTAATTCAATCAATAGTTTCTTTCAACAAAGAACCAAGGATATAAATGTATCTTTTACTTGTGTGTGATGTAACTGTCATCTTGGAGGCTTACTGCTGATTAGCTTACCCTTTCTACTTCTTTCTGAATTCCGGTTGGCTGGGTCAGTTCAGATGTTGCGTCTGAAACTCCTCTCCAAGCTGACTGATTCAATCTGGCTTCTCTCAGCCTCTCACTGAATTACTCTGCTTGGCCTCAAAATCATGTTGGCGATGTGTTCTAATCTTCTGGTGCCACCTTATTCTCCAGCTTCAACTGACTCTGTTATACAAATTGAACAGAACTCAATTCCCCTACACTGCCTCTTCAGCTGACTCCTGAGTGCTTGGATTAAAGATGTGAACCACAGTGCCTGGATATTAGCCCTTCTGTACCTGGAAGTGCTCAGTACCAGGCTGGCCTATAACTCAAAGATTTGCTTGCCTCTGCCTCCTAGGCTTTAAGTCAGGCTTTCTGCTCAATTAAATTTCTTCAAAAGAGAAAGGGAAAACAGAAATAATAATAATAATAATAATAATAATAATAATAATAATAATAATAATAATAATATATAGTGTAAACCTTAATTCCATGCATCAATATTCAGAGTGAACGTCAATGATCAATATATGTCAATTAAACATTTTCAAAGTGACTCAAACAGCCCAACTCAAATTTCATTGTCATGTAAAGAAGGAAATGGAGAAAACCATAGTGTCAAATTTTGAAAAGAAATCAAGAGTGACTATTGATATCTAGTAGTAAATTTTGAAGACAAGGAATAGATAAGGGCTATTGAGAGTATGAGATAATAGCAAATGTGTCAGTTGTCCAAACACAATTATTAATGTTCACATGTTTTACAATACAGCTTCAAAATGCATGAGCCTAGAACTGGTTCTAGGTGGAAAGAGGAAAAAAATTAAGCCATTATTATACTTGAAGATTTAAGTAGCCCCTATATACATCTACCAGCACAAAATCAGGGAAAACAGAATTCAGTTTGCCAGCATCTGTCAACTGCTATAACTGATACCTCTAAATATGATATTTAGCAAATACAGAGCATGAACTCTTCTGCTGTTCACATGTTCAAAAAGGCCAGAAATGCATTTAATGAGCTTAAACCATGTAAGACAATCCTCAGCACTCAATTTGTAAATCAGTGGCAGATAGATAACTGGAAATCACAAAATTTATCCAGAAAAACAAAACAATTTTCATGAACAGAAGAAGCCATAGAGAATTTTCAGTTTTCTAAACATTTATTAAAATGATACACAATTTATTTGAATTTGCAGGATGTAGGAAAATCTGTGCTTAGAGTTACAGTATCAATTATGTTCTATGTTCCATTAGTCAGAAATACAATAATTTAGGTATCTATTAATTTATGCATTCATTTAGGTATCTCTTTTGTCTCTGGGAATTGAAAAATCTCTGTGTAACCTCTTGACCATGAACTGTTCCATAAATGTCATCCACATTCATTTGTATGATATTATTATTCAATCTTTCTATTTTGTATCAAGTTTTTCCATTTTTCTGGTAATCACATTATAAAACTGACTTATTACAAAGTAACCAAGAATGTCTGTCTACTTTATGTATGAGGAGATTCCATCTTGTGGGGTTTAAAGTCCATATTAAATACACAGTCATACTGGGGCTGGAGAGATGGCTCAGCGGTTAAAAGCACTGACTGCTCTTTCAGAGGTCCTGAGTTCAATTCCCAGCAACCACACGGTGACTCACAAACATCTGTAATGAGATTTAATGCCCTCTTCTGGTGTGTCTGAAGACAGCTATAGTGTACTTATATATAATACAAAATAAATAAATAAATCTCTAAAACAACATTACACCTCAACAATTGATGCTTTTTATTTCAAACATGGTATGTCTGCCCTTTGTCCTTCTGAACTGGGTAGGTTTCAGATAGTTGTCTTATGCTTAGTGTTAAGGTACATGAATTTAAAAACTACTTTGTCTATTTCATCTGTCAGTATTTTTATACATGAGCTATGTTTCTTGGATGCAATGGTTCTATGATGCATATGTATTTATCTATTTAATTTTCAAATTTATGGAGAATAATTTCAGATATTACCTGTCAGTGTTCAATTCTTTGAGTTTTGGTATATTATATAGTTATAAAACCGTCACATTTTTATCATAAAAAACTTTTATGAGAACAAATTTAAACATTTTATCTAATTATTTCCTGGCACCCCTGTTCTAATTCTTGCCTCTGTCTCTCAAATTTCTACAGTTCTTGTAAGTGAAACCTTAAAGGACATTATTTGTTTTTGGTTTGGTTACTTTTGCTTAATGTATGTTCTCATTACATTGTCATTGGTTCCTCTTTTACCTGTCCATATGTAATAAAACTCACAATTCTTGACTCCACATTACTAAAATGTTTAGAAATACATACTGGTTGTTTTAACATATAGTGTGTATACCTAAGCACTTATAACCAAAAATTTCTCTTAAATATATGCCATATGGATTTTAATGAACCAATTGTTCATGTTATTTCTAACCAGTCTGGCATAACAAGGTTTCCCAGAGAAGTCAGTGAAGAAATATGAGGTCACACATAGCGGGTTAAAGTTACTTTAACTTTGTAGATTGCTCTGTCCTTAATTCTTTGCTATTCTAAGACCCAAACCCACTGGCATCTGGTAATTTATTTCTGCTCTTAACAGCCAGAATTTAAGAAAAAGTCTGAGTTACTAGGTCTTTTTCTCTCTGGATCTTGAGATCCTCTCTGACAGTCAGGAGTCTCTGAGCTTGTTAAATCTGTGAATCAGAGAAGAAAGGAAAGGAAAGGAAAGGAAAGGATAGGACAGGGAAGGACAGTAAAGAGTAGAAAAGAAAAGAAAAGAAAAGAAAAAGAATGAAAGAAAGAAAAAAGTTCAGGCATGCAGAAAAAACACTCACTCTGTCTGGATGAAGCAGAGAAAAAAAGCACCAAACACTTTACAGGCATACACACACACACACACACACACACACACACACACACACACACACACACATACATTTGGTGGATGGAACAAAGCTCCATAGAGAAAGCCCCAACAACTGCATTTTCCATTCTCAGTATATATGATGTCTCTAAGGAAATGTCAAGGTGGGGAGATGGGAAGGGATGTCTGGATGGGTGGGGGAAAACGTTCATAGAAGAAGGAGGAAGGAGGATGGGGTTTCTGGATGGGAAACCGGGAAAAGAGATAACATTTGAAATGTAAATAAATAAAAAAAAAATCCAGTAAAAATTTATCGCATGCAACTATCAGGTAGATCCACTAGAGAAAGGGAATTGATTACATGATTTTCTGAATACTTTTACTTTCAGATAAGTTCATAGTAAGTTTAAGGTAATGATCAGTTTCTTAAATCAGTAAAGCTTAAGGAATAACAGCAGAATTGTTTACATGTATTTCCATTAAGTCTGGTTCCTGACTAAACATTAATCATTTGTTACTAGCTCCATGAGTTCAATATAAGTTTACAGGGACAATTTTTATGTTACAAGTTAATACAGTTTAGTCAAGAGACAAATAACCTGCCTGTGTCTTATTAGTTTTGAAATTTTGTATAGAGACACTAGTCAATAACTTATTTTCTGTCTTTGTACCTACAATAAATTGTCCATTCCCAGTTTCTAACCTTTATTTACCAGATAGTGGCCTCATTCATACCCTAGAATGAATGCTTTCCTTGAGCCTAAATTTGTTCTAAGCCTGCTTTCTTTTCCTAGTGCAATTATCCACATGAAAAAATTCCACACGAAGGTTTACAGAGATCTATTTCTATGTTTTATTTAATTGAGATTGCTTGCATCAATTTAGGAATTCTATAAAATCATTATCAGGAATTGTGATATCATCAATTTGTCTACACAGCATTACTATATGAAAATAACATCTTCATGTTGATCTGAAGAACATCTCTCCAGTAGAATGGGCTAATGCCCAGGAATCATTAGCCTAGTTGCCCAGGAATCATTAGGCTATGTAATAGTGACAGGAAATGCACATCAACGGCAAGAAGCAATGCTGGATGAAACCTCTGAATGCCTGCATCTCAGAGCTTACTCTTCCCACCCATGCAGATGGAGGGATAACTCCAGAAAATTTACTTGCATTCTGTAGTCTTTCCTAGATGGCTTCTGACATCATGTAATTTTTGTCAGCTGAAGAACTTTTCAAGGAGAATAGTACTGTTCATCTTTAAGCAGAAAAATTCTGAGACTGACTGGAGGATTATAAATATGTAGCCAATAGCATTTGTTACTATATAGGGACCCTTCTTTAAAAAGTCATTTCTAATGAGGAAGTTATAATACAAAAATTAAAATGTATAATTTTATTTGTCCAATGTAATTTCACTTTTCATTTTTACTTTTCTTTTTTATTGGATATTTTATGTATTTACATTTCAAATGTTATCCCCTTCCTTCCCTCTCCCATCCCCCCTCACCGTGCTTCAGTGAGATGCTTCCACTCCTAACCACCTACTCCCATCTCAATACCCTGACATTCCCCTACACTGTGGGCTCCAGCTTTGGCAGGACCAAGGGCTTCTCTTCCCATTGGTGCCCAACAAGGCCATCCTCTGCTACTTATGCAGCTGTAGCCATGTGTACTCTTTAGTTCGTGGTTTAGTACCTGGGAGCTCTTGGGGGTCTGGTTGGTTGATATTGTTGTTCTTCCCATGGGGTTGCAAACCCCTTCAACTACTTCAGTCCTTTCTCTTAACTCCTCCATTGGGGTCCCAGTGCTCAGTTCGATGGTTAGCTACAGGAATCCTCATTTGTATAAGTAAGGCTCTGGCAGAACCTCTCAGGAGACATCCATTTCAGGCTCTTTCCTGTCAGCAAGCACTTCTTGGCATCAGCAATAGTGACTGGGTTTGGTGACTGTATATGGACTGGATCCTCATGTGGGTTAGTCTCTGGATGGCCTTTCCTTCAGTCTCTGCTCCACTCTGTCCATGTACTTCCCCATGTAAGTATTTTGTTCCCACTTCTAAGAAGGTCTGAAGCATCCATATTTTTAAAAATATTTTAAAAGGACTCAGGACTTGACTGCTGTGTGTCAGTCTGTCCCTGGTTTCTGCCTGGCACGTCTGCTGAGTGCCAAGCCGCCCAATGGTGATGGTAGCCGCAGGTCTCTGAGGAATCTTGAAGGCAAGGAGTCAGGGCTGGAGTTAGAGATTAAGCTGCAGGCTGAGTTTCCAAAGCCTCAGGAAAGGGTGGTGGCTTGTTCCGAGCCACCACACAGGGCACAGATGTGGCTGAGATTCCATTTGCTGTAGAGAGGAAATCTCATTCGAGGCCATAATGTCTCTTTCTATGCTGGCTGCTTAAGCTAACACTACCACAATTCGGCTTCCTTGGGAGGAATCAGGCTGACCCTGCATGAGGTTCCTGCCTTCCTGAGCTTGAGAGAAGCACAACTATGGCATCTCTTGATGACACAGGGAAAGTGAAGAAAGGCTTCCTGTGGCCTTTGTGCCTGAAGGACTTTCAATCTTTCTATCAACTTCAGTCACATTATGAGGAGGAACAGTCAGAGGATTGTGATGTCAAAGGGCAAATTAAAGAGAGAGTTTCTTATAGTATCCCAGACTAGCATCCAGTATAGTGGAGGATGTCCAGGTAATAATCTGCCTGCCTCCACTTACAGATTCTTGGATTACAGATGGACTATTAAACTTGTGAGTAAGCAGTGACTTAGCCTGTATGTTAGAAATATGAACACCATTCTCCTGGTCCTGATTTCTGTGGGGGTTGAACGAGTAGTTGAAGTGAGAATGAGATGACAGACCCAAGGGTATGAATAATTCAGCTATGAAGGGGTTTGTCTTTACATGTGGGAACCTCAAGAGCTTGGTGATATGAGAAGCTATCTTTCTGACTTCAAAAAACACTGTGCTGCAAGCATTGACCACTATGTTGTTAAAGTCAACAAATTAATAATCAATTTGGAAAACTTACTGCATTTGACAGAACAAATATGGAGACTTCACAGATTAGAGCAATAGAATAGTCCGTGGTGCCTTGGGTCAATGGGCGAGGATGTTTCTTTCTGTCCAGACTAGGTGAATAAGTTCAGTATCCGGAACTGCCATTACCAATGCCACATCTGTGGGTCTATCATGTGTAAGAAGTATATGAAACTCATTGGCTACCCTTGGCAAACTCACCAGTGCCAGCAAGAACTCCGTGAGCACACACATGAGTCCCAGCCAGTCACCTAACCGTGTCCATGGCTCCCAACAAGACAGCATCAGTAGCATGAGCAGTGTCAGCTCAGTACTAGACTAGAAGTGTGATGATGGCATCTACTGCTGCACAAGAAGGAGAATAACCCTGACATCATGAAGCTCTACAAGATGACATATGCCAGGCAGATTTGGCTGTTTGCTTGCCTGTAGAATCAAGAGAGTGCTCTTGGAAGTTGTTAACTTGAATCACGTCCTGCCCAAGGGTCATGGAATGAATTCCCAATTAGGACCTGGGAAACTTGGACTTTGCATAGAGGAAGTTGATCAGAAAGCTCCTGAATACACCAGGATGCCAGTATTCTTAAATGCTGGGTAGATTACCTACCGTCTGGAGCATGCCAATGAACTTCAAATGGAAGTGAAGAAAGTGTACTAGCTTATAGAGGCTTTAATTAAGAAGATCTTAGCCTTCGGCTTGAAACAAGAATCTTCACATCCAAATTCTTTGTGGCTATTGAGGATGATAAGATACTCAGCTACATGGTTCATGCAGGAAAGGTTACTGGGTATGATGTTACTGTCTACCAAAGCACAGTTTGAAGAACTGAAAAAGAGAAGGAAGCAGGGTCTGGAGCAGAAGAGGACCAGAGGACATGGAGAGTCAGGCTGCCCTGGAGTCCCGACTGAAGCTTGAGGGAAGACAGAGTAGAGTGGTTTGGCCTCTCATACAGCCAATGGAGACATGACGTCTCTTCAAGGCATTCCTGCCTCCTTGAGAAGAGCTGAGGGTTGGCTCCACTGTCACATGGTCAGGAACAGAGTAAAGATCTCTCCTCCAGCAGATCTAGAACATCACATCATTCATCGTGCAGATGTACAGATGAGGAGTGTACACTACAAGAGGACCTGCAGCAGCTGCAGGATGAGTATGACCAGCAGCAGACTGAGAAGGCCATTGGCAACAGTGGAAACAGACCTGTCCCAGAGGCATGCCAAGGAGGAGGAGCTGCATCAGGAGCATGGCTATATATGCTCCACCAGCTAGATCTGGGACGAGAACAAGAGGAATTCCTGGAAGCATCCCTGAAAACACAGACTCTTGTTCTAAATCTCTGAGAAGTTATACCCTTCCCTTCGGAGACCAGCCAAGTGTCTCACACTGATCTTGCCTATTCCTTGGATCAGGACTCCTCCGCACTTCATAGCAACACAGATTCTGATACGTTTTCACCTGACTCAGCTGTTGTACCCATCCACTTGTGGTCTGAGGCCCCAGCCCTTGACCAGGAATTACTCCTTCAGAGCACCATATCACAGCAAAGTGATAAGACCTTTCTCAACCAGTTTGATGAAGAAGACCTCTGCAGCCCTACAAGAAGGTGCTATCAGCCCTGCTGTTGTAGAGGATTTCATGGGCCCTCCAACTGCTAGAACTAAAGAATACAATCTTTTGGGGGAAAGAGGAGGTAGCAGAGTTGGGGGCGGGGAATCCCTGTACTGACCCAGAAAGTCCAGCACCCAACCCCTTTCATGAGGATTACCATCCCAGGCCTGCCAGTCCAGCTGCCCCTGGACATCCTTTTGAAGAGTGCCCATACACCATCCCCTTCAAGGTAGACCGTGGTAGTGGCATGGAGGCTGAGGAACACTTTGGAAGAAGCTGCTGCTCTAGCAAATTGACAAAATCAAGGCATACTTGTTTGATGACAGTGTGGTCGAATGGCTGAGGTTGAGTTTCTGGCAAAGAACCTCTGGGAGCTTAAGTGCACCCTGGCTAAGCAAAAGGAGGCCTCTAACTGACAGCAGTGTGCAGGGCCTGGGCGGAGTCTTTGGTAGCATGATATCAAGTGGGAGGAGGAGAAAGGCAGTCACCTTAATACAAACAGGTGAGGGAGTGGAAACAGTAGTGTCTTGCTGTGCACTTCGAGGCATTTCCACTACGGTTGAACAAGAATAGGAAAAAAAATCAGCTTTCATGTTCTGATTTTTCTGTATTACTTTTTTTTTAACAAAATGTTCCCCTTTCAGGGCACTTTACCATTTTATTTCAAGATACAATTCTGTTGGGCCGAGGCAGAAATGGCTCCTGACCACCTCTTAGTCCATTTTCTGCTGACTATTTGTCATCATTATGCAGTATCACAGGGCAGCCCCTGATAGGAACCTTCCTGTAGCCAAGATAGGGGCTCCAACAAAAATCTGTACTGACTTGATTGATCCCTTTCAGCAACTCCCTGCTTGGACTGTCTCCTGAACATGTAGAGAGATGCTGCTGTGAAGGGAAAGGGAAGGACCCAGTGGAGAACAGTGCCTCGTTTTGTGGGTGGCAGGAATCTTGCCAGGGTTGTCCCCTCCCAATTAAAGGGAGTAAAGTTCCCAGGTTGAGAGTGGTGGTGTGGTGGTTTCAGTGTGAGTTTGGTTATGAAATAATGGTGACAAACTTTTTGTGAATATTATAGTTTAGGAGAAGTTTCTACTTGTGCAGGTGTCTGATCCCCTGGAAACCTCCTTTTAGGGCTTTGGTAGAATGACCACTCTGTAGGTCCCATTCAAGGGCCTGTTGACTTAGGAATTGTGACTTGGAAGCTTCTTTGGAGTATTAGCCGGTGATGAAACACTTCTGAGTCAGGAGATAAATTCTAGTACCTTCCAAGGTCCTCTACTCAGCCATTTTTTCTCATGATTCATCCTGACCTGGGAAATTTGTAAGATGATATTTTACTACTTTGAGTATTGAGAGACAGAAATATTTGAGGCACAGATTGAGATTTTTTCACAGTCTTGAAGTACTTGAACTCTTGATAGAATACAGGAAGGGGTGTTATGTAGCTTAGTACTTTGGTTTACATGGATTGATAGATGACCTTGTAAGATCTTTGGTGTGCTCAGTCATTTCTTCAGTGATGCTCTTTAGTTAATGGACAGTAACTGTCCACTAGTCACTTTCCTATCAGCTAACTCTGGACCATGCCTTTCGTTGGTTACTGGGGTGTAATCTAAATTTTTTTTTTGTCATATTCTGATGAAGATTCATCTTGGTAGTAAGAATGTTATTTGGGTGCAAAGATCTCTATTTTCAAAGCATTAATTGTAGGTCATTAGTACATGTTAGGGCTTTGGATGGATATAAATTGGTGTATGGGACTGTGGGAAAGGTTGATGAGAGAGGGTAAGAGAACTTTGGGTTTTGTTAACAGATGTTTACTGACCTACTAGTGAATTACCAATCATTTGCCAGGTCGTTGGTGTCACTGGCTGTTTTGGAAGGTAGGCAGCCTGGCATTTCATGTTACCTGGGGCAGGCTTCCTCTCTTTCTAAAGCACAGTCTCCAGTCATACCCAGCATATCCACCCTGCTTTGTCTGCTTTTGCTGATGGAAAAGAAGATACCCCTAACAAGAATGAAGCTGAATACTGGTTTTCACCATTACTTTTCCTGACACCATCAGGTGTTCGGAGTGGTACAACTGCAGACATTGCTTTTCTTCTATACTTGGGTTTCTTAATTATCTAGTGACTCATTTAAATGTACTCCTTTCCAGAACTCGCCCCAAGTAGCAGTCTGACTCAGAGCATGGAGAAAACAAATGCTTTTAAACAACTATTTTTAAATCCCAGTTGACTGACTATTATACCAAGTGAACTCAGATCCCAGAGGTTTTACTGAGTTTCTCATTGAATTCCTCTTTGACCATATTCTGAAAGTCAGAGACATAAAAAGAGAGACTTGTCTACCCTTTGGCTGTACCACTTCCCAGAATTCATGTAGGCCAAAGTTGGTTTGCAGAGGATGTTTGGCCTGTGAGTAAACCACAGTTCCAGGTTCTTACCTTGAGTGAATACTTGTTGTTTCCCAAGGTCCCAAGGTCTTATCAGTGAAAGAACATGTCCTTCATAAAGTATTGACCGATCCTTTTGGTTCAGATCCTGTTCATAGTAGAAGGGCTTCTTGCTTTGTTCTGTTCTAACACACTAAGGAACTGGAGCATCGCTCACTGCACTTACCACATATCATCTCTTTGTTCTCAGATGTTAAAACATCTTTCTAAATAATCATGAGCCATGTTGCATAGCTATGCCATACGATTTGACTTTGGGAATTGGCCTCTGTATGAGAGTAGACTAGAGTAGCACCGTGTGCTGGTAATTATGATGACTGTTAGCAAGATGGTCCATGACATGCATGCACTACACTGGAGTCTTGTATCAGGCTTTTATTAAATAAATAAATTATATTTACGTGAGGCTTTTATTAAAAATATAATATGTCATAAATATTTTATAAAATGTAAAACTCTGGAATGATTTTAATTTTCTAAACATTTCATAATGCTTAACAAGTAACTATTTTAGAAAAAAATATAGACAGATGTAATGCGGTTCTTTAAACTAATGGGGTGTTTTTTCAAGTTTCATTTTTATCACTTGGTGTAAAATAGCCAATTTTATGTTTTTTGATGGGACTTTAATATGCCTTTCTTAAAGCCAGCAATATATATATATATATATGGCTGAACTTCTATTTAATGAGTGTCTCATTATTTTCCAAATATTTTTACATTTTTTTAATTTACTGACATTCAAAATGTTGCCCCTTACCTGGCCCTGTTTTCTAAAAGTTCTTCACCCCATCCACCCTCCCCTTTACCTCTAAGAGGGAACTTTCCCACCCTCCTCTCCCACCTTCTTCACTTCCACCTCACCCCCTTTTTTCAAACAACCTAAGACCATAAGACATTAGGTATTTTATATTGCTAATGTTATGAAATTTCATTTCTCTAAAGTTTATTTAGCATTGCTGGGGAAAACATGTCAGTTATAACCTCTTTAGTGGTTTGCTTTTATATTGTTTGAGAACGAGAGCTCAGACACTTATTCTTGAGTGTTTTTCTCTCATGGCCAAAGCCAAAGTCTCCTGAGATCTCAGTTCCTTGTTCATAATATGGAACTTTGCCTCTACTCTAAGTATTTGAGTCCACCATCTTTCTGTTCTTTATGATCTTTAGAAAATATTGAGAACTCTAGGTTCTAAGAAGCATGCATATGCCTAACATAGCATAGTAAATATCCTATCTGTACAGGATGCATGGTTCATCAAAGTTCTCACAGGAGTACCATGTCAACTCCTGAGCCTATGGTTTATATGCCCTTTCCCTGAGTATTTAGCAATTAAAATTATTACACCTATTTCAGCCTATCCCAAATATTAATATCTTACTGCTGATACTGACAAACCCTTTTAGGGTTTATATTTCTATTGTGAGAAAATTACTTCTAGCAAAAAAAAAAAAGCAAGCAAAAATATCCCTGCCCTGTTGGCCCTGTTGATGTGGTGGACACAGCAGTAAGTACATACAATATAAAAAAGTGAGCATCTTCAACAAATTGTGCGGTTCTAACTGAATGCTGATATGTAGAAGGATGAAAATAGATATATAGTTATCATCCCACACAAAACTCAACATAAAACTGGAAACACTAAATCTAATAGAAGAGAAGTTGGGAAATAGCCTTGAATTCATTTTATGGGCATAACTTTCTTAACAGAGTACCAATAGCGCAGAAACAACTATCAACAATTAATAAATAGGAATTCATGATACTTTCTAATATATTAAGAGCACAGGATAGGATAATTCAGATTATATCCTCTTTCAGCTCATTTTCATTCTAGGTCTTTGGCTCATACTACAAAAAAAAAATTTTTTTTGCACACTTGATACCACGGGACAATAGGACTTAGCTATTTCAGATGTCTAGAATTGGCAACAAAGTTTTAAACATTTCTGAGGAGTCATT
Source organism: Rattus rattus (assembly GCF_011064425.1). Lineage (NCBI taxonomy): Eukaryota > Metazoa > Chordata > Mammalia > Rodentia > Muridae > Rattus > Rattus rattus. Next base: position 105,463,330 of record NC_046154.1, on the reverse strand, counting down.
GCCAAAGAAACTTTTTTTCCTTTTAAGAAGTATCCAAAACTAAAGCAAGCCTTTTATGGAGTGTTTGAAATTACGGATTTCATGGATGCTTTACAGCAGGGCCTTCCTCTACTCGTTCTTGTATTCTGCAAGGTCTGCTGAAACAGCAGGAATCTGAAACTGGCTGTGGAATTAAATTTCTCTAACATGAGTAATGAGAGCTGTCATCAGTCTGATATCTATAGGGAAAAAATATTTTTACTATGATGTTTTTATATCACCTGTGAGTATTATGTCTGATCCTCGTATGCAAAAAGTGATGTACAAATTGAACCTGACTTTTGTGTATTTAGGGATTTTCAGTAGAGCTTGGGCTCTAAAATTTCATTCTATTGGAAAGATTTTATGAAGAGTAGGCCTCATAAAAAACATTTGTGATGATCTTGATCATAACCAGGACTTTTGGAAACTTTTATTTCTTCATCATATTTGCTACTGATTGACTGTATTGATTAACAAAAGTATAGCATTTTCATTTTAAAAGAAAATTTGAAATTAGTTTTGAGATAACAAGGACAATATGATTTAATAATTTGATACATATTTTAGAATCTACCATATACTTTATGTGGTTATTTGGGTTTAATTTTTTTCAACTTAAGTTAGATGATAAAACAGTGTCATACCTATACAATGAAGAAAGTGGAAATTTCTTGTGATGTACGGTTAAAACTGATTCACATTGAAAATCTAACCTTGGAAGGAGGATGCAAATAGGAGTGAGAACATCACAAGGGAATCCTGTCATAAACTTGTTGCCAGATGGTTTAACAACTGCATATGTTGCTTTTATTTTCTCAAATTAAGGGATGAGATGAGAACTGTACCCCTGTTCTGTGACTTGGCTGCATAGCTTAGGCTGATCCTAGAATGTTTCTTTCTCTATTCTATCTCTAATCTGTCTATCCCTAGGCCTAGGCCTGAAAACTCATAACCTCCATACTAGGTAATCTTCCAAGATGACTGATTCAATCTGGTTTCTCTTGACTTCTGATGGAATTGCTCTGCTTGGCCTCATACTAACTTTGGCTATATGTCTTTATCTTCTGGCTCCTTCTCATGCTTTGGCTAATAATGTCTTCACCTATGCCTAGCTTGTTCTCTCTGCAACTTGTTTCTGTACATCTGTCTTAGTAAAACTGCCATAAACACACTACCACTACCCCTCTCTCTCTGTTTCTGTCCCTGTCTGTCTCTCTTTGTGTCTGTTTCTGTCTCCCTATCTTTCTGTCCCTCCATCTCTGTGTCTCTGTCTCCGTATCTCTCTGTCTCTGTCTGTCTCTGTCTGTCTCTGTCTCTCTCTGTCTCTGTCTCTCTCTTTGTCTCTCTCTCTCTCTCTCTCTCTCTCTCTCTCTTTTTCTGGCTCTCACTTTGCTCTGCTCTGCTTTTAAGTAGCCCCTCTTTACTGTGCTGTTCTAAATTTGTATTTTGTTTATCCTTTCTCTGACTCATTGGATCAAATGTTTCTCTGATTTGTCACTTTGTCTGCCTTTAAATTAGGAGTCCCTATCAAATATGTCTGCTTCCTTCTACACACTAACCTTAACTTCACTGTACAGAAATAAAAGGTGTGCCTGTGTACCAGTCAAATCATACTCTGATCTGTGGCATATCTTCACTTTGGTCAGATCATACCTTTGGATGTGATCTCTTGCCAGAGCAGACATATTGCTGGATTAAAATTCTTCTACAAAGAATGTCTTAGGAAGCTAGGCAAGGTGATTCCTGTTTACTAACCTAGCATTTGAAGCCTGGATCTGGAAGCTCTCTCATAAGGTAAAGACCAGATAGTCTATAGAATAATTTGCATGTCAGCCATATCTACATTGTATGTCCAACATGTTGTTTTTTTAATATGTTGAGGTTTGAGGGATGTATGAATCTTTGAGTATAATAGTAAGACACTTGTAGTGATTTGATATTATGTTTGTTTAGCAGAATAAGAAACAGTTTGTCCCCCAGTGCTTATAACCTTACTAGTCAAAAGGTTTTGGTCTGAAAATGGCAAGAGAAATATGATTCATCTTGTAGATCAGGACTTAAAACTATTAGAAAGTAGTTGTTTACTCTCATAATGTTGTGCCACTAAGAATATCTTTTCAATACAGTCATTGCTGTAGATCACAGTATTAAGAACTAGGTAATGTTTGTGTTTCCTTTGCTCTTGTTGTAATTTTCAAAGTTTCTTCTTACACAATAAAAAATAACCAGTAAGGCTGAAGTTACCACATGATAACCAGGTTGCTGAGAAAGAGTGTGTATCACATGTATGTACCTTCTACACTATTAGCATCCATATGTCATTTAAAAGGTATTCATTATTACTTAGCCCTCTCTTTATTCACTCCTGTCCACCTTGCTTTTCTTCTTCCCATCCTTCCCAATTCAAACCCTCCTGCTTCATTGTTCTCATTTACATTTAATACCACTGAGTTCTACTTCCTCTTACTTGAAGCTTCTTCACCATAGACCCATACTAATTCCCTGACTTACATGGGTATGTGATAGCTAATCTTTGTGGTCAACTTGACTACATCTGGAATCAACTAAAGCCAAGCAGTTGAGTATACCTTCTAGTTTTTCTTTTTCTTTTCTTTTCTTTTCTTCTCTTCTCTTCTTTCTTCTCTTTCTTTCTTTCTATCTTTCTCTCTTTTGTTTGTTCATTCTTTTCATTGGATCACTCAAAGTGTGAAAACCTATGGTAAAGTCTAAACTACTCTTCCCTGTAGCAGCTTATACAAAAAAGGCATAAAGAAGGAATGTTTTGCTTTTTGCCTATTTTATAATTTATTTTTTTTTTTTTTTAATTTTTAAGATATATTTCTTTATTTACATTTCAAACATTATTCCCCTTCCTGGTTTCCTGTCCATAAGCCTCCATTGCCTCCCCTCCCCTCCCCCATATGGGTATTCCCCCTATACATCCCCTTTATTGCCCCCCATATTCCGCTGCACTGGGGATCCAACCTTGGCAGGACCAAGGGCTTCCCCGTCCATTGGTGCGCCAACAATGCTATTCTCTGCTACATATCCAGTTTGTTTGCATTTCAAATGATATCCCACTTTATGGTTACCTCTTCCATCAACCCTCCATCCCATGATATTCCACTTGCCAGTTACCCCTTCACCAGGCCTTCATCCCACATTTACCCTTCACCCTCCCCTTTACCTATATGAGAGTTTTCCTCTACCCATCTACTCTTTCCTGCCCTACTGCTCTAGCATTCCCCTTTGCTGTGGCATATGGCCTCCCCAGGACCAAGGGCCTCCCTGCCCATTGCTGTCAAGCAAGGCCATCCTCTGCTACATATCCTTGGTTGGTGGTCTATACTCTGGGATAACTTGTGGTCAGGCCAGCCTATGTTGTTCATCCAAAGGGGTTGTAATCTCTCTCTGCTCCTCCAGTCCTTTTTCCTGCTCCCCCACCTGGTTCCCTGAGCTCTGTCTGATGGTTGCTTACAGGCAAATTCATTTGTCCTTCTACAGAGGATTCCCTTCTGGTATTGCAACCTACTTTTCAGGATCAACACAGACAGAATAGCAAAGATCTCTAAGAACTCCCCAGGTGTTTAACCTTCTGAGATGAGCACCCACTAGATTTTTGCCCATTTAAGTGGGAGACAGACATACGGATACCACCAAGATCACCACCTGTAATATACTCTAATAGATTATGGTTTTTTGTATAGCCATTAGAGTTACTTAGCTCTAGCTGTATTTACTTTTCTTCACATTCTTTACCACAATTCAACCCCACCTATGTCATTATTCCCATTAACAAACATGTTCATATTTCATATATATGGGTATGGATATATATATATATATATATATATATATATATATATATATTCTGAGAAACTGGAGTAACCAAATGTATAGTCCAAATTAAATACCCCTATAAAGATCATGTAGATTGTAAATTACCTGCCAAATGAGAAAAAAATAAGTTGTTTTTCTGGGTCTAGGTTATCTCATTCAAAATAATTGTTTCCATATCCATCCATTACCTGCAAGTATAATTTATTTTTCTTAATAACTGAATATCATTTCATTGAGTAAAAGCACAATGTTTTAGTTATCCTTTCTTCATTTGATACACAAATTGAATATTTTCATTTGCTGGGTATAGTGAATAAAGTATCAATGAGATACAACTCACAGACCATATGAAGCTCAAGAAGAAGGAAGACAAAAGTGTGGATGCTTCAGTCCTACACAGAAGGGGGAAGAAAATAATCATGGGTGATAGAGGGAGGGAGGGAAATAGTAGGGAGAGAGGAGGGGGATGGAAAAAAGGGGACAGAAGGAGATTCTGGAGAAATTAAAGAAGTACAAGGGTCAGAAATTTGACTGGAGGTGTGTATCAGTGGGGGAGGGGGAACTGAGGGTAGCCATGAGAAAGTCCCAGATGACTGGTACCCAAGAATTTCTCAGGGCCCAACAGGATGACATTAGCCAAAATACCCAACAAAGGGAGATAGAACTTTTAGAGACCATATCCAATGGATAGGCAAAGCCCCCGTTTGAGGAATGGGACTATCCATCCATCTCAAAAATATTAATACAGAACTGTTCCTGACAAAATGAAATGAAGAAACAAGGAGTGGATCAGAGACTCAAGAAAAGACCATCCAGAAACTGCTCAACCTAAAGATCCATCCCCTGTGCAGACACCAAATTCAGACATTATTGATGATGTGAAGAAGCATTTGTTGACAAGAGCCTGGTATAACTGTCCCCTGAGAGGCTCTGCCAGAGCGTGACCAATACAGATGTGGATATTTGCAGCCAAGCATCGGACTGAGCATGGAGACCCCAATGGAGGAGTTTAGGGGAAAGAGTGAAGGAGCTGAAGGGGCTTGCAACCTCATAGGAAGAAGAAAATCAACCAAACTGACCGTCCCCCCAAAGCACTCAGGGACTAAACCATCAACCAAAGAGTATACATTGAGGAACTCATGATTCCAACTGCCTATGTAGCAGAGGATGACCTTATCTGGCATAAATGGGAGTGGAGTCCCTTGGTCCTGTAGAGGCTCAATGACCCAGTATAGAGAAATGCTAGTGTGCTCAGGGAGGATCGGTTGGGTGGGTGAGGGAGTAACCTCATAGAAACTGTGAGGTATAGGGGGTTTGTGGAGGGGGGATAACATTTGAAATCTAAATAAATAAAATAACAAGAAAAAAAGAAAAAGAGTTAAAGTTATGTAGAAGCCACAAAAAAATAAAATAAAAAGGTTAATCATCACCATAGACTTTTTTAATATTGCAGGCTCAGAGTTTACGTGGGAAAGGCTAAGATAAATTCTAAAACCAGGAAATTGAATTCCATCTACAAATATTATAACTTGATTCCACAAAAAACAAGGAAAGCTCCTGACGGAACAGCAGGGACAGTTTAGTATGCAATGGGCAGTTCTCAGTGCTTGGGAAAGCAAGCCTGGTATCAATCTGCAATGTGGTCAGGTACAGAAAAACAATGCTAACCATTTTCCTTCACCACATGAGAACTGATTTTCTAAAATATGATACTTTCAGAAAACAGGCAAGAGAAATATCAGTGTGCATTTTAATTTGTAGAATGAATACAAAGTTAAGTACATGAAAGCATCTGTGTTCTAGGGTCTAATTAATATTAAAATTGTGAAGATAATTTGCACCCTACCAACAGGAGAGAAGAAATGACTTAAAAATAAAAGAGAATAATAAAAGGACATTTTGCAACTCCAAATGACAGAATGAAAGAATGGAAGTTGTTCATAGTTTTGATGATGATAACTTAATTGTTGACAATAATTTCAGTATTCTATGCTTAAAAATATTTAAATAATTTCCTGTACATTGAGAAAATGTGTTCTCTTAGGCTCAAAAAAACTATTTGGGGAATAACATTTTGTGAATATGTGTATAATTTTAAATAACAATTTTCACATAAATTCTTGTCTTCTTTGCTAATATGTATTTGATGAAACTGATATGATTCTAGTTGGCACCAAGGGTGCAACATTATTTCTTCTCCTGAATTGTGAAGATAATTTCCACCCTACCAACAGCAAAACTCAGGAAGCGCCTCTAGGATTGGATTTGAAGAAGATGGAGAATGAAGATTTAAAGCTAGCCTACATACTTTGTTGACCTACTTACTTCTTTGGCAGGCTTGGGTTTTGAATTCCCAGAGAATGCCTTTTGGAAATAGAGGGTGAAATAACGGGAGTGAATTCTTGAGAATGGTATAAGTTATTTGTTAGAGACAGTGGTAACAAGGAGGAGAGGTCACATCAAGTAGTCTGCTAGAGGGCTGGGGAATATGACTTGGACATTAAATTTGGAGGAGAGTTGGGAAAAGTAATGATCTACAGTTAACCTACCTATTTTGCTACCCAGAATTGCTGGCATGTTTCCAGAGATTATCTCATGAGTTTGATGGCTATTCTTGCAAAATTTTCAACAATTTATTTTTATCTTTTTTACATTTCAAATCCAGCTCCCCTCCCTCTTTCCCCCAGTCTAGCCCTTATTAATCCCTCTACTCATTACACCATCCCCTTCTCCTCAGAGAAACAGAAGGTCGATTTGGGCACCACATTACCCTGGAACATCCAATCCCAGAAGGATTAAGTACATCCTCTCCAACTGAAGTCCATCCAGGCAGTTCAGGTAAGGAATGGGGAACCAATAGCAGGCAATAGAGTCAGAGACAGACCCTGCTTCAATTGGTAGGGGATCCACATGAAGACCAAGATATACATCTGCTACAAATGTGTATAGAGGCTATGCATAGCCTTGCATATCCTTTTTGGTTCGTGGAACAGTTTCTGCAAGTCCCCTTGGACCAAGGTTGGTTGACTCTAGAGGTCTTATTCTTCTGTCCTTGACACCTCTGGCTTGCTCAGCTCTATCTACCACTCTTCCATAAGACTTCCTGAGTTCCAGCAGATGTTTGACTGTGGGTATCTGCACCTGTTTCCATATGCTGCTGGATGAAGCTCCTTAGCAGACCATTATTCTAGGGTCCTATTTGCAAACATAACTGAGTAGCATTGATAGTGTCATGTATTATCTCTCTCACATGAGATGGAGCATGCCATTGACTGGTTCTTACATCAATCTTTATTCCATTCTTATGCCTCTGCAACTGTAGGCAGGACAAGTTTGGGTTGAAGGTCTTGTGGAAGAGTTCCAGTTGAAGTCCTGCCTGTCTACGGGAAGTGGTTACTTCAGCCTCTATATCCTCCACTGGTAGGAATCTCAGCTAATGGTTACCCTCATAGGCTCTCTGCCACCTCCCCTCTCCCAGGAAACAATCCAGATCATGTTCAGCTAAAGGATGGATAAAGAAAATGTTGTACATCTACACAGTTGAATACTATTTAGCTTTTAAAAACAAAGACATCATGAAATTGGAATGTTAATGAATGAAACTTGAGATTATCCTGAGAGTAGTAACACAGAACCAGAAAAACACATATAATATGTACTCACTTATAAGTGAACATTAGCCATAAAATAAAATATAACCATGTTACAATCCACAGAGCAAAGAAACTGTGTAACAAGGAGGGCCCAAGGAATCATTTGTGAATCTAACAAACAAGGGAAAACACAATAGCTATTGGAGATGGATGAGGAAAGAGAACCAGATGTAAGAGAGGAGAGGAAGAGAATGAGGATGAAGATCGTATGTGGGCAGAAGGGAGGTAAGAGAGGGCTAGGAGAATGAAAATCAGTGGGGAACATCTCAGGTTACCAATTTTTATCATTAATTCATTTATTATAATGAAAGATATGCTGATTCTTTTGTGCTATGATATAAAAATCTGGTGTTTCAGAAAACATTTTGAATAGAAAATAATTTACTAACTTCTATTGTAAGAGTTATGGAGGATGAGAACTGAATATTTTCATCATACTTTTCCCCAACCTCAACATTTTGTTAAGGCATTAGGTTAAAATTTTAACAATATTTAGAGCAGGAATATAAATTCATAAATTTATACATACATGTGTGTATGTGTATGTATTTAAGTGTGAGTGTGAGAGAAAGAATGTAGTAATATACTACATTATATACAGTATACTACATAGTAATATACTCTAGCTTTTTTTAGATTTCTCTCTCCATTTAAGCTATCTTCCATATATTGACTTTCAGTACAAACATTATAGATATTTTCCATGAGCATTTACTTAATGTATTTGTTAGTGTATGATACACTTCTGTGCTGCTTTACACTTAATAGTGGTCAAGAGCCCAATATTTCCATGAATGTCAAATTCTTAATTAATTTCTGTAGTATACCTGAGGAACAACATATTCAGCAAAATATTTCCAAATACCTAATGACTTATAACTATTTTCAAGTCCTTTTTACATTTTTATCACCCTCACATCAATTATATCACTAATTTGATTTAACATGTTTATAAACGTTCCCATCTCTCTCTACAGTGAGTTCTTACTACAGTAAAATTATGTCCAGTTGTTTTTCCTGTCACCCTCTGTGACCGGCAATGTGTACCATAAATCAATAATATCAATTTAAATGAATGAAGTTTCATATCCTGAATTACTAATTGCTTATTATTTTGATTATAATATTCCAAATATTTTCCCCATTAGCTTTATTTCTATTCTATTTTTCCTGAGATAAGAAAAAAATCAAGTGAAACAATATGGTTCAAATTTGTAGGATTTGAATGCTTGCAAAGACAATGACATCTAACAGATTTTCAAAGATTTTAAACATGCATTTGTTAAAATGAAAGGAAAGTAAACTTTTTGGAGATCTTCCATTGGAAACTACTAGGAATACACATGTATCCTTTAATACTGTGAAAAGTAGAAGGGAACACAAGACTTAGAAATCAAACTTGTTTCTGGTGGCTGTGAGTTATACAAACTGTTGTGTTTGAATATGTTTATTTGAATGATTAAAGGTTGATTTATATTGCCACCAATTTTATTTTCAATAATTCTACTAAATTTCAAACATTCGATAAGCAAATCTTACTAAAGTGTTTGTTACTTATTAAAAACTTAGATTGTCCGTAATTTTCCTGTTTTGTTATAATACAGACGCTTACATTTCAATATTTATACTGAAAATAAATATACTGAAAATTATACTGTCAAATAAAGTATAATTTTAGTTTACATTTTAGAGGGTAATTATTGTGAATGACTTAATAGCAACACTATTTCCACATTGCTACAGTATTTATAATTTCTTCATTTATATTTCTGAATAAGTAAAGATTATTCATACAAAGTTGAAGAAACTCTTATGTTGTTTGGCAATCATTGGCTAATATTAGTGACAAGATAGCAAGATGTCTGTTTACCAAGGAAAAAGAGATAATCACACCAAAACTTTTATAATACAACTTAAAAAGTCTCTCTTCATTCACATTATCTGAAAATCCATTCCTGCTTTATTAAATATTACTCTAGGTATTTATAGTACACCTTCAACTGTTATATGTACTTGATTCCACTGTATTATGTAATTCATATTAGCAATGGTTCTTTTGAAATTGTGTACTCTTAAATGTGAAATAGTGACATTAAAGTTTTGATCTATTTGAACAAACTACAAAGTATGCCACAATTGCTACAAAATTTAAAAATAAGTAATATATTCAATAGATATCAAGTGACTATTCATTAACATCATAAACAATTTTGTTTCATTCTTCAAATTTTCCAACAAAACTTTGTAGATCAGTAATAGAGATTACTTTAATAATATATTACTTTGGTGACATAATATAAAGTAGTAGAGATTACTTTGATAATATATTACATTTTGGAAAAACAGACATTAATTTTAAGATTTATGTGAGTTTACAATAAAAATGAAAATTAGAGAGTTCTAATATACTCCTAGAAGATTCACTTCTCTATTGTCATCATCCACTGGGTTGGGGAATTTATTTCATTGATGTGCCATGTGTTAAGTTGGGAAAGAAATTTTTGGAGTGAATGCAAAACATAGCAAAAATACAGAATGTGAGAAAGAACATGGTTGAGAGGAAAAATAACACCAGGAAATTTTGAACAATCACAGGGGTTCACAATAGTTTACATGTTCTCGTCTCGTGTGTGTTTAACTTAGTTCCATAAGATACAACATAATTATATAATACTGCAAATGTGGGTTAGCTGAGAACATTAGAAAACGAGTACCAATAACTAACTGACTTCTTGTTGTTGTTGTTGTTTTTGAAGTGAAAGAATGTATAATTCAATTCTGTATCCTATTATTTGGTCTTCACAATTTATTGATTTTGTTTATTTCGTGTTCCCACTGTTCTATGTCCTGTTTCTTTAATCACGGTTAATATTTCCAAGATATAGGAAGCAATCAGAAAATTGGAAAATAAAATTTTGGTAAAACAAAGGAATGTGTGGAAAAATAGTCTTTAAAACAATTATAAGGTACAATAAAGACAGATTAGTCACAAAATTGAATTCCATTTAAGAAATATGATAGCATTGTATATATAGTATGAAAAGTGTATATTAAAGTTTTTGTAGTTAGTTCTAAATGACTTCAGACTAAAAATTAAGCTGTGTGATATTTAGGAAGACAGTTGAGGAGAAAGATGTAAGGGAAACGAAGATGATCAGCTCACTCCTTGTTCATAGAGTTTAAAATTCATGTACATAACAGAAAAGCTAGTTTCATTTTTTAACATTGGAATTTCTTCTTTTAAATACTTATTCATTTTTAGTTCTAAGTGTGTGTGTGTGTGTGTGTGTGTGTGTGTGTGTGTGAACACGCGCGAGTGCTTGCTTGTGCACACTCTTGAGTGCTAATAACATCAAGGAGACTCCAGGCACCTAATGCCCCTGGAACTGGAGTCATTGGTGGATTTCAGTTGTCTGATGTGAGTGAGTGCTGGACAATAAACTCAAATTCTATGAAAGAATCACATGTGACATTAGTCTCCAGGTTAACACTTTAGACTAAAGGTCTAAATGTGTTTTACATTAATTATAAACATCAAGCTGGTTTGGGTTTGAGGCTCTCCCCACTGTGTGGGAAGGTACTCAACAGCCTATGGAAAGAGAAAACTGGACACCACCCCAGCCTCTTTCTGAAAGACATGCTGGGGCAATGGTGGCACAGAATATGTGAGAGTGACCAACCATTGTCTCCTTTAACTTGAAGCCCATATTAAGAGAGGGAGCTCACACCCTACTGTCTTGATCAGAGATTCCATAGCTTAGATGTGAGATAAAACCAAACATGACAGGCAAAAATAATGAAGGGATTCCAGATGACATTCTGATATACTCATAGATGGATGCCTTGTCCAGTTGGCACTAGAGAGGCTTTCTCTGTCAGCAGATGAAAGTGGGTACAAAGACCCAGAGCTAAAGTTAAAGGTAGACAGTCAATATTGAAGGTCTCCATCAGGTAACTATTTTGGCCATGGTGAACTTAATGGGAGAGTGTAAGAAAAGTCTGTAGGACTCACGGCAGATGGAGGACACCAGGAGAGAATGGGCATCTGCATCAAATAAGCCGGCTGTGTGTAGGCTCACAGAGACAGAAGCAGTAAGCATGGAACTTGCCTGGGTCCTCACTAACTCGTCTATTTATGTCATAGCTGTTAGCTTGGTGTTTTGTAACACTCCTAGCAGTGGAAGCCAGTTTGTTTCTGACTTTTGATTGCTTTTTAGACTCTTTTCTACCTCTTGGGTTGCCATGTCTAGCCTCTATATGAGGGTCTTTGTCTTGTCTTATTGTATCTCGTTTTATCTTGTTTATTTGTTGTCTTTTGAAGGTCTTGTCTTTTCTGAAGGGAAATGGAGGGGAAGTGGATTTAGGGAGAGCAGAGGTCAAAGGGGAGCTGGGAGGAGTAAAGGCAAAGGGGAAACTGTAGTCAGTTTGTATTATATGGGACAAAATATAGTTTTATTTAAATAAATAAATTAATAAACAAACAGTCTAGGCCAACATAATAGCAAATCCAATTAAAGTATGTTTGCTCCCTGCTAATCAGTTCCTTCATCTTTGTAAGTTACTTAAATACCAAAAGCTTATATATTTATATATTTATGACTGGAGGGAATGATCGATCCACCATGCTGATTGAAAAACACACACACACACACACACACACACACATACACACACACACACAGAGTCTTTTTGCTGTTTCCTTTGTCAGGCTCCTATGTACTTGTAGCACATGCTTCAGTATTCTCATCTACCAACTCCCATCTTCTCACAGGAGCACTGGGATTAGAGATGCACTGCACTGTAACCATTCATGTTGCAATGTTCTGTGGATTCAAACTCAGATTTTCACACTTGTACAAAAATAGTTCATCCATTAATCAATCTATCCATTGAGTGTCCTCTAAGTCACACAGACACCATCTGCTTTTATGATTGACAAGCTATCTTCAATTCTTAAAGATTTTAAAAAAATATTTCAATAAAATACAAGTTAGACAACAACCATGAGGTCATTCCTCAATTTAATTTTATTATCTCATAGTTGAAAAACACTATGATATATATAAAGAACAATAATTTCTCAAGTTAATTCTTATGATTCTTAATATCTCAAAATTGGTCTAAATTATGATGTCATTGTACTTGAGGTTGACATTAAGTCCATTAGGAGTATCCAGTGAAAATATCTCCTGCATTTTAATGGCTTGTCTTTCTGAATATAATTTTATTGACATCCCCCTTCTAAAATTGTCTTATCTTCACAGTTTGTATAATACAATTGTTTACAAGTAATTACAGAAGATCTAATTCAGTATTTTACTATGACTAGTAACTGAATAATTGTAATGCATTTCCAAAGGATTACAAGTATCATACAGTCTTATAATAATTTTTTAATGTGTTAAAATATTTTATATCTGAGAATGAAAATAAAATACCAATTAATGTAGAGGTTAGTTGTTAATGCTTTTTTTCTTCAGAATCTCATGTAGCCTAGGCATTTGGTAAGATTATAGGTATGTATCAACAGACCAAGCAATTTTTTATATGTAACTGTTCCTTCTTTTATTTTCTATGCTTATTCATATAACTAAGTATGCCATTTTATGCCTTATTTGTAAGTTACTAAAAGGGGATTTTATATTCCTTAAAAATACTTTACAGTAAAAATACAAATTATCCTGCCTGCAAAATATGCTGGGATAAAATATTTTTATGTATTTTTATGACACTAAGACCCAGTAATCTGGACAAGAAATGCCAAAGACATATAAGATAGTTCACAAAACTACTAGCAGTTATTGATCTCCCATATGAATAAAGGCAAGAGTGATCAGACAGTGTTCATGACAATTGACCAATTACTACACTGCCTCTTCTGATTACCATAATTTAGTAATAAATTAGTTATCAATGGATCAAGTGCAGGGTATGGAAGTTTCTACATATCTATCTGCATTGTGCTCCTACATGTTCTACAGGTACTACTGGATCTACATTATAATCCAAGTTCAACCATATTTTCATACATAAGTTTTAAACAAAACTATTTGCAAATAGTTGGTATGTTCAAATCTTTCCAGGTCTCCTTTTCCCACATATTTTTCTTCAGACACAGATATATTCTATTTTAATAAATATTTCAATAAAAAACATTTCATTTTTCCAAAACCAGCTCACCTGAAATTGTTTCTCATTATAAGTACAAAAGTTTTTGACATTCAAAAGTTTGTCTTTTTTGTGTATGTGCATGTTGCTACAAACTAAACTAAAACACCTCTAATATATGCCAAACATATTGCCTCCTATATTTATAACACATATGGCCAAGGCAACGTGTGTTGTTTATAAGTGTGTATATTTCTGTATACGAAATGCTAAATGGAAAGCTAGGGACAAAATTTGTTCTTTTCCACAAGAATGCTGGATCCCAACGAGAGCTGACGATACCATTCTGTAGCAGAATGATGTGTTAGTACTTGCCCTTTTTAACTCTTAATGTATTCTTTTCTCATCTATTACATGCTGACCTCAGTTTTCCCTCTGTCCTACCCTTTCCTTCACTCCCTCCTCCTACTCCAATCCATTCCTCCTTCCCCTTCAGAACAGGGCAGACCTCCAGTGTTATTAACCAAACATGGCATATCAAGTTGCAATGTGACTAGATGTCTTCCCTTGTATTAAAGACAGCAGAGGCAAGCCAGTAGGAAGAAAAGGGTCCCCCAGAACAGGCAAAAGAGTCAGGGACATCTCCCATTCCCAACAGTTAGGAGTTTCAAGAAGACATAGCTGCACAAACATACCTATAAGAACACATACTAGTTCATGTCCTTATAGGCTCCCTGATTTTACAGTGCAGTATCTTTGAGCCCCAAGGGGATCAGGTTAGTTGGTTTGTGAGTTTTTCTTTTTGCTGTCCTTGGCCCTTTAAGTCTTACAAACCTCCTCCTCCTCCTCCTCTCTCCTCCTCTTCCTCCTCCTCCTCCCCTCCTCCTCCTCCTCTCCTCTTTCTTCTTCTCTCTCTCTCTCTCTCTCTCTCTCTCTCTCTCTCTCTCTCTCTCTCTCTCCCCCCCCTTAAGATGCCCCTAAGCTCTTCCTAATGTTTAGCTGTTGGATTCTGCACCCATTCACATCAGTTGTTGAATGAAGACTCTCGGATGATATTATGCTTGAATATCGTTAACAGTGCCAGCAATGGGCCTCCTCGCATAGCATGCATCCATCTCAAGTAGTCATTGGTTGGCCACTCCCACAAGTACTGCACCACTTTTATCCCAGCGCATTTTGCAGGCAGGATAAATTGTGTTTTGAAAATTTTGTAACTGACTTGGCGTCCCAATACCTTCAGTGAAAAGCTTTTACTTATAACAGGAGATGCTGTTTGTACCCCATTGCTAGACAACTTAGGATCATGAATTCCTGAAAGTATCCACTGCACTAGAGTTCTAGGCTTGTAACTAAACATTACCATGAAATAAAGAAATGTTTCTTATGGAGTTCTTCCCCTACCTTGTTTTGATGACTGTAATGGTATTTTTATGATATTTTTCAATACAATGAACTGCTTTGAAAATATTTTTCATACAGTGAAGCAAGAATAACTAGCATACAGCAAACACATTCTTTTACAGCCACCAAGAGTGTGGCATTCTCCTTTTCATCAACTCAAAACTGCTATGAAGAACAATCTTTCTTTCCTGTCAAGATGCATATGTCTAATACATTTGCTGTATCACAGCCATTTGAGCTTGGCATCCTGGATCTCGCTGAGAGAAAGTGATTGGCAGGAGCATAAACTTACTCTCAGGGAGATCCAAGATGCCAAGCATTACAGTCATCAAAGAAGGGAGAGTGGAGATGGGATAGGAGGTTTCTGGATGAGAAACTGGGAAAGTGGATAACATTTGAAATGCAATTTCTCATAGACAAAATCAGATTTGTTTGTAAAACCTGGGCAATGCATTAGCCAACTTCAATGGAACTGAAAAGCAAAACAGTCAAAATGAACTCGGAGGAAGTTAAGTGGAGGTTAAATGAGCTACTGTTGAAGCGTCTGAACTGATGATTATGAAGATAAAACCTGTTATTATCCAGGATACTAGCAGAGATACAATGGACTGCCAGTGCTACTTATTTCATTTCTTGTGGTTATTTGGACCAAAAGAGTCATTCAGGATGCATGCTTCAATGGAAATTGTGGATATTTATAAAATGTAATTGCATTTATTTTATTTTTGCTTCAAGATGATTGTGTTTGTGTCTCTGTACATGTGCCTGTATGTGTGTGTATGTGTGTGCAACAGAACACAACTTAAAGCAATTGGTTCTCTCTTACCACGGTAATGATCATCATCAACCTTTAACCACTGAGT
Source organism: Rattus rattus (assembly GCF_011064425.1). Lineage (NCBI taxonomy): Eukaryota > Metazoa > Chordata > Mammalia > Rodentia > Muridae > Rattus > Rattus rattus. Next base: position 105,447,444 of record NC_046154.1, on the reverse strand, counting down.
CATATTACTGGCCCATTTACTGAAATTGTACAAAGGATAAAAAGAGCAAATACAAACAACATAGCGCTGTGTGATCTAAGAAAAACAACATTTTTCACAGCTACGTGTGATCTTTGATCTTAGTCAAACAAAGATGTAATTTCAGCATGCAGATTCAGAAATTCTGCAAACAGTCTAATGTAGTCAACCATTGGTCACTGTATGAAGAAATTCAACTTTTCTGTAATTTTTGCAGTTTCCAACAGTAACCTCAGCAGCTTAGCTGAAAGACTAATTGGAAACAGATAGATAAAAATGACAGTAATTCAAATGTTAATTATTCTGTAGAATGCGATTTCAACACAGTTATGGGAGGGTGTGTTTCTTTTTTTTATTGGATATTTTATTTATTTACATTTCTAATGTTATCCTAGTTTTCCCCCAGAAACCCCCTATCACATCCCACCTCCCTCTGCTGATATGAGGGTACTTCTCCAGCCAACTACCCACTCTGCTTTCCTAGTCCTGGCTATCCCCTACACTAGGCCATGCAGGATTCAAAGGACCAAGGGCCTCTCCTCCCACTGATGTACTACAAGACCATCCTCTCTTACATACACAACTGGAGGCATGAATCGCTCCACTTGTACTCTGGTTGGTGGCTTATTCCCTGGGAGATCTGGGGGATCTGGTTGGTTGATATTGTTGTTCTTCCTATGACAATGTTCTACCCATTCAGCTCGTTTAGTCCGTGCTATAATTCCTCCATTGGAAACCCCTTTCTCAGTCCAATGGTTAGCTGTGAGCATCCACCTCAGTATTTATCAGGATCTGGCAGAGCCTCACAGAAGAGGGCTTTATCAGGCTCCTTTCAGCAATCACTTCTTGGCATCTTCAATACTTTCTGGGTTTGGTGTCTGTATATGGGATGTATCCTCAAGTAGGGCAGTCTCTGGATGGCCTTTCCTTCAGTCCTTGCTCAACTTTTTGCCCTTGTATTTCCTTCAGTGAGTATTTTGTTCCACATTCTAAAAAGAAGTGAAGCATGCACATTTTCGTTTTCCTTCTTCTTGAGCTTCACATGGTCAGGGAATTGTTTCTTCGGTGTTCCGAGATTTTGGACTAATATCCACTTATCAACAAGGGCATACCATGTGCGTTTTTTTGTGGCTGGGCTACCTCACTCAGGATGTTATTCTTTAGTTCCACCCATTTGCCTATGAATTTCATGAAGTCACTGTTTTTAATAGCTGAGTAGTACTCCATTTTGCAAGAATACCAAATTTTTCTGTATCCATTGCTCTGTTGAAGAACATCTGGTTACTTCACAACTTCTGGCTATTATAAATGATGCTGCTATGAAAATATTAGAGCATGTGTCCTTGTTATATGTGGGAGCCGCTTTTGTGTATATGCCCAAAAGTGGTATAGCTGGGTCCTCAGGTAGCACTATGTCTAATTTTCTGAGGAACCACCAGACTGATTTCCAGAGTGGCTGTACCAGCTTACAATCCCATCAAAGATGCAAGAGTTTTTATCTTTCTCCACATTCTTATCTGTTGTCACATGAGTTTTTGATCTTGGCCATTCTAACTTGTGTGAGGTGGAATCTCAGGGTTGTTTTGATTTACATTTCTCTGTTAACTAAGGATGTTGAACATTTCTTTAGGTGGTTCTTGGCCATTCAATATTCCTCAGTTAGGAATTCTTTGTTTAGCTCTGTACCTCATTTTAAAATAGGTTTATTTGGTTCTCCGGAGTCTAACTTCTTGAGTTCTTTGTATATATCGGATATTAGCCTTCTAGCGGATGTAGGATTGTTAAAGATCTTTCCCCAATTTGCTGATTGCCTTTTTGTTCTATTGACGTTGTCCTTTGATTAAGAGAAGTTTTGTAATTTTCTGAAGTCTCATTTGTCAGTTTTTGGTCTTAGAGTGTAAGCCACTGGTATTCTGCTCAGGAAATTTTCCCCAGTGCCCATTTGTTTGAGGCTCTTCCCACTTTTTTCTTCTATTAGTTTGAGTGTATCTGATTTTATGTGTAGGCCCTTAATCCACTTGTAGTTGAGTTTTGTACAAGAAGATAAGAATGGATCAGTTTTCATTTTTCTACATGCTGATTGACAGTTGTACCAGCACCATTGGTTAAAAATTCTGTGGTTTTCCCAATCGTTGGTTTTAGCTCCCTTGTCAAAGATTAAGTGGCCATAAGTGTGTGGGTTCATTTCTGGGACTGCAATTCTGTTTCATTGTTATAGCTGTCTCTCTATGTACCAATATCATGTAGCTTTTATTGCTATTGTTCTGTAATACAGATTGAGGTCAAGGAAAGTGATTCCCTCAGATCCTTTTGTTAAGAAGTTTTCACTATCTTGGGTTTTTTGTTATCCCAAATTAATTTCCCAATTGCTCTTTCTATCTCTATGAAAAATTGAGCTGGAATTTTGATAGGGATTACATTTAATCTGTAGATTGCTTTCTACCATATTGCCATTTTTACTATATTAATCCTGCCAATCCATGAGCATGGGAGGTTTTTCCATCTTCTGAGATCTTCTTCTATTTCTGTCTTCAGAGACTTAATGTTCTTTTCATAGAGATCTTTCACTTGCTTAGTTAGAGTCATAACAAGGTATTTTATATTATTTGCAATTTTTGTGAAGGGTGTCTTTTCCCTGGTTTTAAAACCTAAATTCAGATTACTTTTTTTTTTTTTTCGGAGCTGGGGACCGAACCCAGGGCCTTGCGCTTCCTAGGCAAGTGCAGATTACTTTTTTAATAACCAAAGTAAGCTACTGATTTTATTCACTTTGCTACATGTGAAATATTGTAAGACATGATTAATTAAACCTCATCCCATTGAATATTTTACAGTGAATATTAGTTACAAAATTCAAATGGTTGACTTGCTTGGTTCTGCTAAACAATATTGACGGGAGGCAAATACTGGACAAGTTCCCAACAGCGTGTGTGTGTTTGTGTGTTTGTGTGTTTTTGTGTTTGTGTGTTTGCATGTGTGTGCATGTCCATATCCTTCCATTTGAAGTTATAAGTGAATTATATCATTTCACATACATTTTAAAAATATTTAGAGTCAGAAGATTAGGAAATATGACCATAAAAAATGTTGATTGAATGGAGATTAAATATGTCAGCATCAGAATGCACTTCCATTAATAATTTATAGCTACCTTGTCATCATGTGAATGTGTTTGTTTGCCTATTCATTTAAGTTAAACATTTAAAATATATCTTAGACTAGCTAATTTCTTTCAGCATCAGGTAGTATAGTAATTTGTAAGATATGACTATGTTCAGAAGATCAAGGCAATAACCCCTGGTAAAACTCATTTTTGGAAATGAATTCAGAGTAAGTTATGATGGCTAGCCTTAAAGTAAAGACAGTAATTTATGAATACTATAAAAAAAAGACTTTACATTTTTCAAAGAAAATATGTAACAAAATCTGTTTATTTACAGATGTGTGCCTCCAGGTTTCATATCAACTTGACACATGAATTAGAGTCATGTAAGAGGGATGCTCAATTTACAAAACCCTCTGAAATATTGGGTTGCAAACAAGAATATAGGGCATTTCCTTAAGTAGTGATATGACTACATGGCAGATTATCCTGGATATTATAAGAAATAATATTTTTCTGGCTAGAACTTCAAGAACTATATTGAATAAGTAGGGAGAGAGTGAGCAGCCTTGTCTAGTCCCTGATTTTAGTGGGATTGCTTCAAGTTTCTCTCCATTTAGTTTAATGTTAGCTACTGGTTTGCTGTATATGGCTTTTACTATGTTTAGGTATGGGCCTTGAATTACTGTTCTTTCCAGGACTTTTATCATGAAGCGGTATTGAATTTTGTCAAATGCTTTCTCAGCATCTAATGAAATGATCATGTGGTTTTGTTCTTTCAGTTTTTTTATATAATGGATCACGTTGATTGTTTTCCGTATATTAAACAATCCCTACATCCCTGGATTGAAGCCTACTTGATCATGATGGATGATTGTTTTAATGTGCTCTTGGATTCGGTTTGCCAGAATTTTTTTGAGTGAGGTAACCCAGGCCATATGCACTCATTGACAAATGGATATTAGCCCAAATGCTCAAATTACCCTAGATGCACAGAACACATGAAACTCAAGAAGGATGACCAAAATGGGAATGCTTCACTCCTTCTTTAAAAGGGGAACAAGAATACCCTTGGCAGGGAATAGGGAGGCAAAGTTTAGAACAGAGGCTGAAGAAACGCCCGTTCAGAACCTACCCACATGTGGCCCATACATATACAGCCACCGAACTAGATAAGATGGATGAAGCAAAGAAGTGCAGGCTGACAGGAACCGGATGTATATCTCTCCTGAGAGACACAGCCAGAATACTGGCAAATACATAGGCGAATGCCAGCAGCAAACCACTGATCTGAGAATGGGACCCCCGTACAAGGAATCAGAGAAAGAACTGAAAGAGCTTGAAGGGGCTTGAGACCCCTTGTGAACAACAATGCCAACCAATCAGAGCTTCCAGGGACTAAGCCACTACCCAAAGACTATACATGGAATGACCCTGGGCTCCAACTACACAGGTAGCAATGAATAGCCTAGTAAGAGCACCAGTGGAAGGGGAAGACCTTGGTCCTGCCAATACTGAACCCCAGTGAGTGGGATTGTTGGGGGAGGGTGATAATGGGGGGAGAATGGGAAGGGGAACACCCATATGGAAGCAGAGAGGGAGGGGTTAAGGGGATGTTGGCCTGGAAACTGGGAAAGAGAATAACACTTGATATGTAAATAAGAAATACCCAACTTAATAAAGATGGGAAAAAAAGAAATAATATTGAATAATCCAAAGAGTCAAACAGTAAGCAGCACTCCTTCATGCTTCAGAAATAGTTTGTCTCCAAGTTTCTGCCCTGCTTGAGTTCTTGCCCTTCTTTTAGGAGGAACTTGGAAGTGTAAGTATGAACAAAGCAAACCCTTTCCTACCCAAGATCTTTTTCTAATGGAGTTTTATGACAGCAGCATTAACTTTAAGACAGGACAAGATATTAATTCTTAAATATTGATTTATATTTAAATTTATTTATTAACTTCTTTCTGTTTCTTTCCCTCCCTATATCCCTCTTTCTCTCTTTCCCTTTCTCCCTCTTCTCTGTCCCTCTCTGTCTCTCTTCAGCTCATTGTGTGTATGTGTGTGTGTGTTCTCTCTCACACATGTACAAACACAAGCATAGGGGTGTTTTTATGCAAGGCACATGAGTGAAAGTCAGAGAACAATTTTTCTGGTCTGTCCTTCTAGCACAGGTATCAGGGATCAAATCCATGCTACCAACATAGTTTCTCACAATGAACCATGCTGCTAGCACTCACTTTAATATTTGAATACTTTATCTTTGTCAATAAGTTACTAAGAAAGAAAGAATTATTTAATGCAGAAAACTGATTTAAGCAGGTAATAATATTTAATGCATTAAAATGTTACTTTGTATATTTTTGTTTTACAAATCATTTCAAGTAGAATTTAAGAAATGCAAATTAATTTTGTGGTGTTTTAATTTTCAAGCCTTATATCTTATCATAAATTAGTTAATGGTTATTGTTATTATTTTAAATTGTTAATTAAAATTAGTTTTGCACTAAAATCATTACTTGTGTCTAACTATATAAAAAAGTTCCAGGAAATGCTCAAGAAAATCTTTGTAAATCTACTTAGGTGTGCTTTAAAAGTATTTTAATCCCAGTCTAGGGTTTCTACTCCACCTTTGACCATTTAGTTCACCAATAAAAGATACACACACAAACGTTATATTTTATAAGTCTTAAATAGCACAAGAACAGGGCAAATATCTACTTTCAATATTATTAGAATCTATTTTCTATCAATAACTCCCCATTATAACTATGTTTTATCTGGGATGTTCTTAACTCCAGTTGGCCAGCCCTCAGGGCCATGTTTTAGTAATTGGCTGGTGTTGTGAATCAAACCATAAATTTAATTTCTGTTTTTCTCTGCATAGGTGGTTGTGAGGCAGGGGTGGCCTTGTAACCTGGTTGTTGGGTGCTAACCTGGAAACTGGAGTTAGACATAGGTCTTGTGGGGAGAATAGGTTGGCAGTGTAGGTCATATTGTGGCAGGGTAACCTGGAAAGCAATGCTGGATACTGGCTTTTTAGTTTACCTGAGTTCAAATTTAGGTCAGGTTCTCTAAATTAGAGTTTGAACTTAAAAATTTGGTCTCTTTGGTCTTCCTCCATTCTTTTCTTCTATCCCTTGAGGTACTCTGCTGACCCCAAGCCTAAGAACTCTGACCCCTGCCATGTTTCTCCTGCCCAGCTATTGGCTGTCAGCTTCTTTATTCACCATCAGAAATAATTTGGGAACAAGGTCACTTAGGTTTAGTTATGGATTCTCTGTCTCTGGGCCAACCAGGTCTTGAGAAACCAGTATTAGCCTTAGAATACTGTTAGGCCAACCCTCTTCATAGGTAAATAGGAGACCTCCATTCCATTTTCTTTCCTGCTAGTCATTCACTCAAAATGAATTATGTAGCTATGTTTTACTTTAGTAAACAAAGCATGGAAGTAAATCTAACATATTTTGACCTCTTTATTAAATATTTCTAATTTTAAAGATTTATTATTATTGATATTTAAAATATGTGTGTGTTTTTGTGTGTGCACACATGCATGTGCGTGTGTGTGCAAAGTGCGTGTGTGTGTGCATGCACGTGCGTGGGTGTGTGTGTGTGTGTGTGTGTGTGTGAATGTATGTTACCTGTATGCAGATGATACCCACAGATCCCAAGGGTTTGTAGTTCCAGTTGATATTGAGCTGCTTTATATGGATATTGTGAAGTTATGTTGGGGGGTCTCAGCAAGAGAGGCAAGAACTCTTAACCACTGAGCTGTTTCTCAGACCTATATTGATATCTTGTAAATAGTATTCCTTAACAATGGAAGATGGCTAGTATAGGGCTTATAATAATCTTGACATTTTCTATTGTATTTGTTGGCTATACATTTTGAAGCACCTCATTTTGCTCAACCACAAACTTTTTACTGCTTTCTTCATAGACTCTATTGAATTAAACAAGGCAGCTAAAGTATTTTTTAATTAAAAATAATATAACAAAAATTTCTTGGAATATTATAGAGAGAATGTTTTAGTTTCTCAGGGGTGAGTAATGTTGGTATATGCATAGTTTTTGGTTATCACTAGTGATTCTTTCAATCATAGAATCTTTGTTCTCATTCAAACTTACCTTAGAAGTATATGTGATAGATAATTTTTTCTTAATTGAAAGAAATTACTGATATTTATAAATGATAATTTCACACATATATGAAATATATATGTAACATGTAGTGATAAAATAAGAGCCATTTGTGTGTCCAATAATTACTTCTCTGGGTTAAACACTCAAAAGCCTTTCTTATGAATATTTCTAAAAAATTGTCAAAATTACATTTAAAACTAGCATGTTAGGCTATTATAAAACTATTGCTGCTGGGATGAAAATTCTCATATACAAAAAAGTATACATATACTTTTAATATAGAGATATCAGTCTGTATGGCTGTCATGTGTATGTATTACAAATTATACTGAAATTTAATTACACGTTAATAAAATTTTATTTTTATTGAATTGTCTTAGAAATCTTTTAAAATAGTTATATTCAAAAGTGAAAATATTTTCAGTTTGACATATTATCTTTATTTTCCTTATATTTCCTTTATTTTCCTTATTTTTCTTATCTAGAGATTATCCTTAAAATATGCCATAACAAATATCTAAATATATTGCTAATCTGACTTTAAAATAAAGCCTATAAATAGAACAGAAGCACTCTCTCTCTCTCTTTCTCTCTCTCACAAACACACACACATTTAAATATATGTATATTTACTGTTCTTAACATGAAAACATTCATTTTCTTATACAAAATAGAAAAACATTACTCAGTATAAAGTAGTATGTCATGTCTAATACAGATTTAATCTCTAATGAAATTAATTTTGTCAGACATTAGTGTCTCAATACAGTGAAGATGTTTTTGCTTTATTTTCTCATGTTACCTGTTTGCTATGCATGCATTGAATTATATGTATACATATTTTTAGCCCGTGTCTTTTAGAAGTGTGTTTTGCTCAGTGGGAAAAGAAATATCCAATTATAAAACCATCTGGCATTTTGATTTTCAGTTGTAAATTTAAGGTTTCATTCCTCACCTCCACATGCAGTTAAGCAAATGAAAGAAAACAGAGTTTTTAATTGAGTTACAGTCTTTTTGTGGCTTTTTTCAGCACATGCGGAAAAAAAGAAAGAAAGAAAAGGAAAGCAAACATCTGTCTGCGCCAGCTGTTAGCATGTAGGGGAGATAATAGACTCCCTGTCTCTAGATAGCTTTTTTTTCTGTGACAGGTGAGGCATCTTGAGCAGCTTTCTTCAGGATATGTCTGCCTTTCCATTAAGCAATCATATCCAGTATATAGTTTTACTCTTTGTGCCTGCCACTAGTCTGTCTTCAAAGATTCCTGTGGATATGCCTGATTTTATGGTTTTAAGTACTAAAGAAAAGTTTTTAAAATCTGATATTACTATTAACAAATTTTAAGGGACATTACAACAACAAATTTCTAGAATTCATTACTTAGCCAGTCCGAACAATTTGGCTAAGTTTCCAGTAAAAATAGCAGACAAAACTTTCCCCTCTTTATTGCCACTTTACAATACCCACATAATGTCATATAATACTGTACATTTTATCCTTATCCACACAGGTAAGTCACAAACCAACCTCTCAGAAAAGACTCTCTTTGCAGCTGGTGGAGACTTTTAGAGAAAACTAAAACCACACACATAGCATAATTCAGCAGATTTTGGGGAGTCCCAGCTGCGAATGATAAATCTCAGGGAACATGGAGAAAAAGGAGTTGAAAGACTACCGGAGCCAGAATAACAGGAAATCAATTATGAAACACTCTGTCCTAATTGACTGCATAACCAAGACTAGAACACTGTTAGTACCTGTTTACATGACAACAAAGAAGGAAGAAATCTTCACAGGGTTTGAACCCTAGGCAATAACTGTACGCAACTAATGACTTCTGAGAGAAGGATAATGGGACTCTTCCAGAACAGCACCTTATCCACTGTTCAAAGCAAACTGGTCATTCCTAAATCCATATACATATTAATAACAAAAACAAATTCATCAAGTTGTTTTTATTTATGTATTTTTCATACATGTAAACATACACCAATAGTTAACAATAATAATCCAAGAATGGATATCAACTTCAGGGAGGGATGGAAGGGGCTAGATAAAGAAAGAAGAAGGGATTTAATTTATATTTACTTTAATTCACATACATTAAATTTAACCATATATTGATAAGTATGTCTTTAATATTTTTGCTATAATTTTGTGTGGTCTCTCAGAAATTTGGAGTTTATTTCAAGTAATAATTTCCATTAAATATATTCTATTATGGGCAGATATAATCATTGTTTTGAAATTATTAGAACTTATATTATTCCTTAAAAATTAATACATCAATAAGATTATGATTTTGATACTAATTTAATATGTGCAATATACCTTTATCTTGAATACATGTCCATGGCAAGGGTATTACTTTGAGTCAAATACTTCTTCTAAAGTTACTTTGGAATAGTTCTCTTCATTCTTTTGAGAATATATATATTTTAAAATAAAGTTTTGTGTCTTTAAATAGTTTTGAAAAACAGTAGGGTATTTGTCTTTTGCTTTTTATTTTTACATTTGAAATAACCAGTATAGATGAGAAATGAAAAGGGAAATTACTTAGGATACAAACAGATAAATACAATATACAGGAAGAAATTAGGTTTTTTGTAGTGTTTGGAATAATTTGGCCACAACCCTATAGAAAAAACGAGCAATGATATTTCTCAACATAGGATATTGTAACATATAACACCAGTCTCCCAAGCCGGATATCCTTACTGGAGCAACAGTGGCATTTTTTTATCATGTAGCCAACTGCTTACTGATTCTACCTGTGAACTGCTCACTGTAAAAAAATTCATGCTGAATGCTATGGACCCAATCAAAGACAATGGTTAGGTGGGTCATAGGCCCTAGAGATAAACTTACTGATTTCATTTTGAAAAATAGAAATGTGTTCATCCAACTAATACAATATGAGTATTTATAACCCCAGATTAGTGTTGTCCTCTGTCTTAGTGAGAGAAGTTTCCCTTTGAAGTGAATGACAATGCAGAAGTCCATTGTTGGCAATCACACTGAGTGTAAGTGATTTAAAAAAAGTCTTATGTGAGACATTCTCAGCCCTTTCAACGTTCTGACAACATTAGAGAACAAGAAACCTGAAGAACCAAGGTGAAAAACATAAAATATTATCTTATCAACATTATCTTATCACTGAAGCATGAATGAACAAAGATTATTTTCATAGAGTCTAAAGAAGTCTGAGTTATTGACCATTAAATCATGGATTTCAGAAGTCATTTTGAAACCTGCCCATCAGACCATGTGGTAGCTGAGGGTTTTAAGAGAAAAGGAATTTTTATTTTTAGTAATTTAAACTTTTCTAACTTATTCATGACCAATAGGTAGATAGATTCATATGCAAGCCCATGTATGTGATTGTGGTTGCTTAATATAATTGTCCACAACAATTAGAAAAAAATGGAAACCAAACATAAAGGACATGAAAATGGGATGGGAGCTTGGTGGCAAAAAGTCAGGGCTGGAGTTTGGAAAATGATAACATAAAGAAAAGGTGATGAGAAAAACCAAAATTTATTTTATATACACATGGAAATTGTCGCAATTTGGAAGGGATGCTGATACTATCCCAATCAGTAAAGCATGTTAAAGAAAAAGATATCTAAATTGTCATCAGTAACATGGTGCTGAATAAATATAAGGTGATGATACTTTTCATCCTTTAATATATCACTTCCTCTTGTTGATGGAGGCCTTCAGCTAAGCAATGACCTCAGCCATCATTTTCTCCTCAAAAGGAGTGATCTTTCCCAATACCCAAGTTTATCTCTTGGCCCTTTTTCATAAAAAACAAACAAAAACAAAATCAAAAACAAAAAAAAAACAAAACAACAAAAACTACAAAACAAAACAAAATGGTAAGGAGCTGTATATGTGTTGGCCTCAGACCAGCTACTGCCTGGTTGGTGGTTCAGTGCCAAAATATCTCCTCAGTACAGGTTAATAGAGACTGCTGGTCTTCCTATGAAGTCGCCCTCCTTCTCAACATTTTTCAGTCTTTCCCTAGTTCAACTCTTTGATCTGCTGGCTGTGAGAAACATGAATGGGGCTTATGAAAAACTGGTAGTGAATGAACCCTAAAAAAACACCCATGTTACATAATGGGAAGGTTGGCAGACAGAGTCTCAGCGAAAGGCTGCTATGTGTTCTCCCTAGCTTTCCATGGTAAATCCTCCTAGTACTACCCAGTAAGATGGCAGTGTCTCAGACTTTGAGCCCCAAGAAAAGCTTCCCAGAGGCAGAGAGATTTGGTAGACACCATCTACACAAATATAGAGATTCCCTTTGAGGGGAAGAAATAGTGTTGAGGCAGCCACAGCACGAGGTCTGAGCAGAACAACAGAAACCAGGCAAGAACACAGAAGAAATCAAAGCACAGACAAATTTCTGATCAGGTAAAAAATGCTTGGAATTATGTTTAAATTCTAAAGAAAGAGACTGGATATAAAACATCATAGACAGAAATAAATAATTGGAAACCAATAAAATAATGTCCTTAAAAAGAATTAAATGAAATTAAAATGAATATGACATGTAACGATGAAAAACAATTATATAATGCTATTTTAGATGGTTTATAAATAGAGACAAAAGATGAAAAGGTCAGTAACTTAACTGAAATTGGCATACTACTGATTATGATTATTACCCTGTTTTTTATTTCTTATTTTAATCTTAATAGCCATAATGGCTTTCTTTGCCATCTCAAAGAACAGAGCTTCACAGACACAAGAAAAAGAGAAACATATTATGTAAAGACAATCCTTAAAAGAAAATTTAAATACACTTATAAATGAAAAGGAAAGTCAACTAGAGACAGGGAAGTTGTGACATGAGCATACTATGCCACCATATAATAAAATTAATGAAAGTCAGCCAAATGTTGCTATAAAAATATCTATCATTTAGGTAGATAATACACAACAAATGCCTGCATAAAATAACCATACTCCAGGTTAAGAAGAAATTGGATGGCATCCAGTAGACATGCAGGTTTTGAAAAAAATTAAAGAAAGTGTTACATTATAAGGTATGCATTCCCTGGCCATGAAAAAGATATTAAATTCTTGGTTGATTCAAAATAGAATAATCCCAGAAGATGACAAAGATATGAATAAAGCAATATTAGAATCTGGCTCTCAATTAAACGGTGATCATGGTGGAAAGAAGATGCTAAGGAGATAGAACAGAGAAATAGATCTAGAGGTATCAACATTTTGCAAGATCAGTTGCTAGGGGAAGGTTCATATGTTGAGGTACAGATGCAAATTGAATGTAAAGGTGTCACCTTAGCATTATTCCTCATGGCAGCTGTAAATGTTTGGGACAAGGATGAAGAAACAAGGAAAAGACATGAGCCATTTACTTAGATTGTGCAAGGTCCAAAAGAAATATTCATTGCCTTTTGGCCTTAATCTATAAAGGGAAATATATTAAATCCAGAGGCTAGGAAAGCACTAATTAAATCTTTGATTGTGAAAATGCTAATTCTGAACGAAAAGGGGTGTTAGGTCTGTAAAGGCAAGATCAATCTAAAAAATGAAATGATTATAAATATGGCTGATATTGTTTTTCATTCATAAGATATAGTTCTAATCGGAGAAGTGATACCTAAAGGTTTTGAGAACATTCAAACTGCCAAATTTCTTAATTGTGGTAAAGAAGGTTGTTTCAAAAGGAACTGTACACAGGAACAAAGCTAATTCCTCAAAAAGACCTGAACCTTTTGGAATATGTGGAAACTGTGGAAAATGCTAACATGGGACTAATGAATGTAGTCAACAAGATACAAACAGGGTAACTCCCTGTGATAAAAACACCCAGGGTGTCTTTTGCAGACCCCAACATCAAACTCAAATCAGCCATCTTTGGTAAGCAGTGGACAAACTCATCACAGAATACATTGCTCTGAAGATAGACATTAAAAAACAGATCTCAAAATCAGAACTGTTTCAGTAGATAAAACAGAAAAATCAAAAGAGACAAATAGAAGTATTTTGGCAAACTGTATAGATGATCATAGGACAAAACTAAAGTTACTCATAAATAACATTGAAGTCAAAAGCATGGTACATAGTGGTGCAGATATTACCATAATATCACAAAAATCTTGGACTCTAGAAAGACCTCTTTAGGAAGTAGATATTCAATTTCTAAGATCAAAACTTCATCTTAGATAAAGCAAAGTATGAAATGGCTTAAGTGTATAGGGCCAAATGTCAAATAGGAAGGCTAAGGCCGTAGGCAGGTATAGGCATAAATGAATGGGTATGAGATCTACTGCAGCAATAGAAAGCACAAATGAGCATTTTTGCCAACTTCATAAAATTGGAGATATTCCTGATGAAAATATAAATGTTATGAAGAACAGTCACAGTGATAGACCTGTATGCATAGAACAATGCCCTATGACCAAAGAAAAGCTACAGGTATTAGAACAGCTAGTCAAAGACACTCAATATATAGAAGAGTACACTTATTCTCAGAATTCTCCTTTATTTGTTATTTAAAGGAAATTTGGAAAATGGATGGTGTTAACAGACCTAAGAACAATTAGTAAAATCCTTCAGCTAGTGGGGTCTTCACAGCCTTAAATCCCATTACCTTCTTTGTTACATATGACATGGGCTAGTAGACTGATTTACAAGGTTGCATTTTCCTATTTTTTTACAAGAGGATGTTATAGAAAGATTGCGTTTTCAATACCAACCTATAATAATTGTTTAATACAAATATATCATTGGAAAGTTTCTGCTCAAGGAATGTTGAATAGTCCCACCCTATGTTGATATTTTGTAAAATAGCCATTAGAAAGAATTCATAAGCTGTAGGTTGGATTTTTGAAAACCTACTTTAATAAGAGTTCTAAAAATCTTTAATCTCCCTCTCATTCACCACACTACAGAGGAGTGGAAAAGACAGCTTTATAAGACAAAAGAGGGGTATCCAAATCCTATGGGGACACTGGAACCTAGGAGCAGTAAGAAGCAGACCACTCCTGTGCCATGAGCTGAAAGTCAATCGCCAGGAGCACCTACACACCTGAGAGCAGAGGTAAGACCAATTCTTCTGCTCCAAGTGATCTGCCTGGAGGCTTTAGGAGACACAGAGGCAGGAGTAGATTTCTGTACACAGATTGGCTGAAAGAAAACAGGTCTACAGGACTGCTGACACACAGGTTTACAGGAGGGTCAAGAGAAAGTGGGGAAGAGACTCAAACGCATGGGCACTCGGGAAAATTTCCTGAATGAAACAACAATGGCTTATATTCTAAGACCAAGAATTGACAAATGGGACCTCAGAAAACTGCAAAGCTTATGTAAGGCAAAGGACACTCTCATTAGGACAAAATGGCAACCAACAGATTGGGAAAAGATATTTACCAACCCTACATCTGATAGAGTGCTAATATCCAATATATACAAAGAACTCACGAAGTTAGACTCCACAGAGACTAATAACCCTATTAAAATGGGGTACAGAGCTAAACAAAGAATTCTCAGCTGAGGAGTATTGAATGGCAGAGAAGTACCTAAAGTAATGTTCAACATCCTTAGTCATCAGGGAAATGCACATCAAAACAACCCTGAGATTCCACCTCACACCAGTAAGAATGGCTAAGATAATAATAATAATAATAATAATAATAATAATAATAATAATAATAAACCTCAGGTGACAGCAGATATTGGTGAGGATTTAGAAAAAGATGAACATTCCTCTATTGTTGGTGGGATTTTAGGCTGGCACAATCACTCTGGAAATCAGTCTGGCCGTTTTTCAGAAAATTGGACATTCCACTACCTGAGGACCCAGCTATAGCTCTCCTGGGCATATACCCAAATGATGCTCCAACATACTGCAAAGACAATGCTCCACTATGTTCATATCAGCCTTATTTATAATAGCCAGAAGCTGGAAAGAACCCAGATGCTCTTTACCAGTGGAATGGATACAGAAAATATGCTATATTTACACAATGGAGTACTTCATGAAATTCAAAGGCAAATGGATGGAACTAGAAAATATCATCATGAGTGAGGTAACTCAATCTCTCTCTCTCTCTCTCTCTCTCTCTCTCTCTCTCTCACACACACACACACACACACACACACACACAAAAAACAAAAAATTAAAATAAAAAAAACCCACACATGGTATACACTCACTGATAAGTGGATAATAGCCCAAAAGCTTGAATTACCACAGACCACATGAAGCTCAAGACGACAAAGTGCATATTTTTCTTTCTTTCTTAGAAGGGGGAACAAACATACTCATAGGAGGAGATATGGAGGCAACATTTTCAGCAGAGACTAAAGGAATGGACATTCAGGGCCTGCTCCACCTGGGCATACAGCCCATATATACATAGCCACCAAAACTAGAAAATATCTACGAAACCAAGAAGTACACGATGATAGGAGCCTGATATAGCTGTCTCCTGAGAGGTTCTGCCATAACGTGGCAAATTCAGAGGTGAATGCTAGCAACAAACCATTGAACTTAGAACATGGTCCCCATTGGATGAATTAGAGACAGGGTTGAAAGAGCTAAAGGGGCTTGTAACTGCATAAAACAACAATACCAACAAACGAGAACTCCCAGGGACTAAACTTCTTCCCAAAGACTACATATGGACAGACCCATGGCTCTAGCTGCATATGTAGCAGAGGATGGCCCTGCTGGGCACCAATGGGAAGAGAAGCCCTTGTTCCTGCCAAGGCTGAATCCCCCAGTGTAGGGGAATGTCACGGGATGGGGGAGAATGGGAGGGGGATGGAATAGGGGGCTTATGGCTGGGAAACTTGGAAAGGGAATAATATTTGAAATGTAAATAAAAATATCCAATAAAAATAACAACCATATTTTAATGTATACACAGCCAAAAAAAAAAAAAAAAGACAAAAGGGGATGGGAACCTGCTTAGAAATGGTTCTCTGTGGGTTCTTTGAATCTTTGCTGTCAGTATATCAGCCAACTCATTCATAGCAACCAACAGGGGGAGCACAATCCACTCACAAATACCATTCATGATCAGAGTTGTCAGTTCCAGAGGAAACCATGAGAATGCCAATTGGCCCTAGTCTGAGGAAGTATGAAGAAGCCACCAGAATATCAAGAGAAGTTCTTTGGTGCATTTCTCTCTGCAAAGTCATAACAAAAGATGTTCAGCAAAGAATAGCAAGATGCACCAATCCAATGCCACAGCATCATCAGCAAAGCTCAAAGAAGACCAGCAAAGGTGGCAAGGAGAACCAAAGCCATACCGTTTTACACTGTCTGCTGAATTACAATTATATCCCTTTCAAACATCCCTAGTCTCGCAAGCATCTGGTCTAGCAAAACATCATATGCCCTTTTCCCAGAAAGCTTCCAGAAGATTAAAGAAAAAACAAAAACAAAAACAAACAAAAAAAAAAACAGGTATCTGTTTTTATCTAAACATCCTTCCATATGTCTGCTTTAGCAAAAACATCCTCTACCCATTCTGCTTCAGCAAAACATCTTCTCATGACAGTTTCCAGCAGAAAAAAAAAATCAAATCATAAATTTGTTTGTTGTCTCCAAAAAAATCATAAATGTTCACTTCAATAAGTAGTTTTCTCAGTCCATAATTTACCATTATATGAATGATATTTTGCTTACTGATTCAGGTGGCAATATTGTAGGAAAAAATTTGATGAAGAAAAGATAATTTTGCCTCTTTGGGGATAAGAAATTGTTCCCAGAAAACTATGAAGAAGAGATTGTATTATTATCTAAAATACAATATAGGTCTGCAGATAATCCAACCACAGAAAATATAGATCAGAAAAGAACAATTATGAACTCATTATAAATTTCAAAGATTGTTGGGTGACATTAATTGATTATGACCCACAATTAAATTAGTTACTTAAGGACTAAGTAATTTATTTGAAATCTTACAAGTTGATAGTGACTTACATACTCCAAGAAAATTATCAGTTGAGGCAGTGAGATAATGGTCTCTGGTAGATAAATTAAAAGATGTGCATGTCAACTGGACCCAAAGATGACATGTATTTTAGTCATTTTGCTGTCTACGCATTTTCTCACAGTAATTCTTTGCAGACAGAAGATTACGTATTTGAGTGTATGTTTTCAGTACTCAGAGTGAAAAATTGAAAACCTATATAGAAACAATTTCTGAATTTATTCTGAAAAGCAAAATGGGACTTTGTCAATTAGCAGAAATAGGCCCATCAGAAATTCTAGTACTTTTTACTAATGTTGAAATTACCACATATTTTTTTGTAGAAAATTAATATTGACAAAGAACTTGCAATAATTTGGGAACAGCTTCAGACTATAAAAGGAACTAATGGATTCTCTTCACATAGTCAAATAGAGACCAGTTTCTGCAGTCTCTATATTCTCTACTGATGCAAATAATTCAGAAAAAAATAGGTACAATGGCTCAGAGCCCTTAAAATTCAGTTAAAAATCAGAGGTGTATTCTACTCTTATATTATTACATGTTCCAGTTCTCGATATGCAGAAAGAGTTATTTTGCAGTTAGAAACCATTGTCCTTATTCTAGATGATTCAGAATTAACTTGACTGTTTATTCAACTACAGTAAGTAATCAGAAATAAAGATCACTCACTATATACAACAGATATCTGATCTTATTCATGTCTACCCCACATACTCTAGAACAAGGTGATGATGAAATTTATCAGCTATTAATTTGAAATGTGCTAGAAGCTTCAGAATTTCATAATCAACACTATGTTAACAGCAAATGTATAAGAAAATATTTTTTCTATTACTTGGCAATAAACAAAGAAAATTTTAAGGAAATGTCCTGCTTTTTCTTTGTATAACAAACTGTAATTTTCAAGAATAACCTGAAAAGTTTCCAAAAACATAAAACTTGGCAGATGAATGTGTTTCATTTTGCAGAGTTTGGAAAATTGAAGTAACTGTGCTATTCCATAAACACATGTGCAGGATTTAAATGGACAACTGCTTTAAGTTCTGAAAAAGGTTTATTCAATAATCACACGTTTATTAGAAGTTATGGCTATTGTGCAAATACCTGTATAAATTAAGATTGCCAGTGTCCTAGCATATATCTATAATAAGAGGAATTTTTTGATATTATAATATAAATCCTATTGTACGTATACAAAAATATTTGACAGAACAAGTAGTTATGATCTAATATGACTTTAAATAGATGATTAATCAACAGAAAACGCTAAAAAATTATTTCAGACATAGACTACATAGTACTTTATTAAGTTTACATGTTTTAAATGCTAATGAGCAGAAACAAACAGCTACTGATAGTCATCGGATTATGGAATACATTGCTGGATTCAATCAGACTAAATCGTTTTAAGGATGTCTTAAGAGTGGAAGGGAGAAAGTGTGTTGCCTTAGGGGAGTAGTTTTGTCTTCATTCATCAGATTTGACTGGGGGATGCCTCCTGAAAATCTTAGCTGCAGACATGAAGCAAGAAACCAAAGAGAACAGCAAGAGGTGACATGAATGCTGACTTCTTTACAAGGAAACAGCTCTGAGACTGGCTGAGAAATATCTCTGTATGGCTAATCAATCTTGCTAGCTACAGATTCATCAGGAATTATTATTATATGCACTCCTTTCATATGTCCTGGATGGAAGTTTGTATTACAGTTTTGTTATACAATTGAAATGGACTTATAAGTTGATAGATTCCTTTCACCTGACCAAAGGTCAGAGAATCATCTTCATCTGAATTGTGAACACTCCATGATACATACATGTGTTACTTCAGAAATGTATGCTTTTTTAAAATGTTTAGATGCTTATAGAGCAAAAGGAATACATATCTGTTAAGACAAGACAAGTAGCCCAAGTTATCCTATCTTACAGTCTGCTTCAAATGCTGTTTCCTCAAAAATCAACACCTAAAACACCTTCAAGACCGTATTCTTAGGTGGTCTAGATTCACAAATTTTTCCAGTCAGGACTTCAGTAAGTCCTGCAAATTCTCTTCAGTCAGAGATTGGACAGCAAATGATATAGCTACCTTTCTTAAGACTTGACCAATATCCCAATTTTCTTACTGCCCACCAAAAAGAATGTCTTCCCAGTTAGCAGGAAACAATTTTAAGAGAATAATGCTCCGTTCTCAAGACAAGGTCGGTAGGTGGGTGATGGGTGTTTATTGTTATTTAAGAAAAGTTGGTGATAAGTTGTTACTGGTTTTGGTCAGTGAAGAAACAATGTAAGTTAAATCAGGGTTTGCTTTTTTAAAAAAATGTATTTATTCTTCCTCTTTTTCTAATGTTAGGTGAAAAGGAGGGTGAAGGGTTGGATTTTTTTGAAAAGGAAAATTGGGAATGATAGGATATAAATGCAGATTATTTAATCTACTTGTAGAATAAAGGGTCTTAACAATTCAAATATTTTACAGCTGGTATGAAATTTTGTGAATTGATACAGATTCAAAATTACTTTTGGTTCAACATACTATATTTATATTTCAACTCTTATTTAATTTAAGTCATTGAAAAATGTGATGTTAAGTTCTAACCATTGAAAACTGCTAATACAAACTGTTTTGGATAATTAAGAAATGCAAGTAGTCTGTCAATCAATCAAACTGGTAGTCATGTTAGAAAATAGTTTAGTTAATTACAGAGATATGCCTTGTTACGTTCCTGTATATGTTTTCAGCATTAAGCAGATAGTAGATAACTAGGAATAAGCAATGTTTGTCTATTCATACATAATATTGTTAGATTGTCTTAGAAACTTACAAAATATGGCCTTTAAAGATGTTTATTAATAGAAGGAGTTCATGACAGTGAGGCACGTCATCTCTTGACAGCACCCCATCCTACTTTAAAGATGGCGATGGGCACTGAACACTCTCCTTATGGAGTTTGTTTCAAATGTGGTAATCTTGTAGCTGGGGGTAAGACATTACGCTTACTTCAATGGCAGAGAGCATGGTGTCCAAGCTATGGATAAGCAGGACACAGAAAAAGTCAACTTCCAGTTTTTGCAAGGACAAAATAAACAAATCTTCATAATTTCTGAACAGAAAAGTCTGTCATTTTCTGTGTCAGAAGGTCAAAGAAAAATGTTGTAGAAAAAATAATCCCATCCATTCTATTGAATCACCACAGACGAAGGCTGGACTTAAATAACAAAATGACAGAAAGCCCATATATTAATGGAAACACAACAACTCTTTAGTGAACGATACGTTGGTCAGGGAAGAAATGAAAAAAATAAATTAAAGACTTTATAAAATTCACTGAAAATGAAGACACAGTATACCCAAACTTATGGGACACAATCAAAGCAGTATTGAGAGGAAATGTCATAGCACTGAGTGTTCCCACAAAGAAATTGTGGAAGTAGCAACATACTAGCCACTTAACAGCACACCTGAAACTTCTATAACATAAAGTAGCAAATAAACACAAGAGTAGTTGACAACAGGAAATAGTCAAAGTCGGGGTTGAAATCAACCAATAAGAAACAAGAGAACACTACAAAAGATTAAACCAAAAACTTCTATTGAGAAAATCAACAAGATAGATAAACCCATAGCCAAACCAACTAAAGGGCACAGAGACTGTATCCAAATTAAAATCAGAAATGAAAAGGGAGACACGCAGCAGAAACTGAGGAAATTCAAAAAATTATCAGGTCTTACTACAAAAGGCCATACTTAACAAAACTGGAAAACTATAAGAAATGGATGATATTCTAGATAGATACCATGTACCAAAATTAAATCAAGATCAGATAGACTATCTAAACTGTCCCATAACACCTATAATAGAAAATAGAAGTTGTCATTAAAAAACCTCCCAACAAGCAAAAGCCCAAAGCCAGATTATTTTAGTACAGAATTCTGCCGATGTTCAAATAAGAAGTAATACTAACATTCTTCAAATTATTCCACTAAATAGAAACAGAAGAAAATCTACCTAATTCATTCTATGAAGCCACAGTCACTCTAATACTTATACCACACAAAGACTCTACAAAGAAAGAGAACTTCAGGCAATTTTCACTTATGAATATCATGTGAAAATACTCAGTAAAATTCTTGCAAACTAATTCCAAGAACACACCAAAATCATCATTCACCACTATCAAGTAGGCTTAATCTCAGAGATGCAGGGATGGCTTGATATATGCAAACCAATCAATGAAATAATATATAAACAAACTCAGGGGAAAAGTCACATGATCATCTCATTAGATGCTAAAACTTCCTTTCTTAAAATACAATATCCCTTCATGTTAAAAATCCTGAAGAGAATAGGAATTTATGGAACATACATAAGCATAATAAAAAACAATATATAACTACTATGTATAAACAACTTTTACTTTTTTTTTTTTTTTTTTCTTTTCTTTTTTTTTTCCCTTTCCCCGTTTCCCCGCCCCCTCCCCCCCCCCCCCCCTTCCTTATGGGTGTTCCCCTCCCCCCCCTCCCCCCATTGCCGCCCTCCCCCGACAGTCTAGTTCACTGGGGGTTCAGTCTTAGGGACAGGGACCCATCCACTGGTGCTCTTACTAGGATATTCATTGCTACCTATGAGGTCAGAGTCAGGGTCAGTCCATGTATAGTCTTTAGGTAGTGGCTTAGTCCCTGGACTCTGGTTGCTTGGCATTGTACATATGAGGAGTCTCAAGCCCCTTCAAGCTCTTTTCATTCTCTGATTCCTTCAGCAGGGTCCCGTTCTCAGTTCAGTGGTTTGCTGCTGGCATTCGCCTCTGTATTTGCTGTATTCTGGTTGTGTCTCTCAGCTATCAAAAACAACTTTACTTTTAATAACCAGAATTTGGAAAGCACCAATGGAAAAATAGATACAGAAAGTGTGGTTCATTTACACAATGAAATACTATTCAGCTATTAAAAATGAGGACATCATGAGTTTTGCAGGCAAATGGATGGCGTAGAAAATAGTATCCTAACTGAAATCCAAAAACATATGTATAGTGTGTACTCACTGATAAGAGAATATTAGCCAAAAATTACAGAATACCCAGGATACAATTCACAGACTGTAAGAATTTTAACAAGTAGGAAGGCCCAAGTGAGGATGCCTGAAACAAAATAATCATGGGAGGCAGCAGGATCTGGATGGGAGAGGGGAGAGACAGGGCAAACAGGGAACAGTATCAGTTATTTGGCGAGGAGGTGATCAGGAGAGCAACCAAGAGGGTCAGGGAATGAATGCAAATATGCAGCCTCACAGGCTGGGAATAATGGAGACCCCATGAAAGTCCAAGAAAACTCGGAGGTGAGAGACTCTCAGGAATCAATGGAGATGACCTTAGCCAACATGACCAACAATGTGGAGAATGAGTTCACTAGAAGAGTCTTCCTCCAGAAGGAAGTCTTCAAGGGAAAGGATGTTGCT
The DNA here is from genome assembly GCF_011064425.1 of Rattus rattus. Classification (NCBI taxonomy): domain Eukaryota; kingdom Metazoa; phylum Chordata; class Mammalia; order Rodentia; family Muridae; genus Rattus; species Rattus rattus. Next base: position 105,424,751 of record NC_046154.1, on the reverse strand, counting down.
ACCAAAACATAGTCAAATTTCTGAACCAGAATTGTTCCTTTCTAAAAAAAATACAGGGACAAAATGCAGCACACACTAAAGTAAAGGTAATCCAGTGACTGGCCCAATTTGAGATTCATCTCCTCAACAGTGGGGAGCACAAAATCTGACACTATTACTGTTGCTATGATATGCTAACAGACAGGAGCATAGCATGGCTCTCCTCTTAAAGGCTCTACCAGCAGTTGACTGAGACAGATGCAGATTCTTTTTATATGTGAGGAAAGATTGACCTTTAATTGTTTTAATTACATTTTAAATTTATATTTTAAATGTTATCCCATTTCCCAGTTTCCCCTCCAGAAACCTGCTATTCTCCCTCCCACTGCTTCTATGAAGGTGCTCCCTCACCCATCCACCTACTCTCTCCCATCTCCTTGCCCTGACATTTCACTACACTGGGGCTTAGAGCCTTGACAAGACTAAGGGCCTGTTCCCCCACTGATGCTCAATAAGGCCATCCTCTGCTACATATGTGGATGGAACCATAGGTTCATCCCTGTGTTCTCTTGGGACGGTGGTTTAGTCCCTGGGAGCTCGGGGCTGTCTGGTAAGTTGATATTGTGTTCTTCTTATGGGGTTACAAACACCTTCAGTTACTTCAGTCCTTTCTCTAGATGCAAATTCTTACTCCCAACCATTAGGTTAAAGTTGGAGACACCTAAGGAGGAATTAGAGAACAGATTGGGGTAGCTGAAGGGGAAGGCAACCCCATGGGAAGAGCAGCAGTTTCAATTAACCTGGGCCCCTGGGAGATCCCAGAGACTGAGCCACCAACCAGGCAGCATACATGGGCTGGTTCAAGGCCACTAAGATATATATATATATATATATATATATATATATATGTATGTATGTATGTATGTATGTATGTATATGTATATAGTATACATATATACAGATACAGATAGCAGAAGTCCCTCAAGTCAGATTTCATGGAGAAATTACTTTTATCTGCAGTGTCAATATATAGAATAACAAACTTTTTTTTCTTTTTGTCCACATAAAAATTATTTCAACCCTGCCTTAGTCTGTTCCTCAAAGTAACAATTCAGCGTACATAAAGGATAATTATATATTCATGATTATGGTGCTACTGTTCAAAATAGTCAAGATATAAAGTCCATGCAGCTGCCCATTGACCTTTAGGATGTGTGTGTGTGTGTGTGTGTGTGTGTGTGTGTGTGTGTCTGTGTGTTTGTGTGTGTGCATGCATGCATGTGTGTGTGCATGCGTGGGTGTGTGTGCATGCGTGCATGTATGCGTGTTGTGTGTATGTGTGTGCATGTGTGTGTGTATGATTGTGTATGTGTGTGCATGTGTGTGTATGTGTGTATGTGTGCATAGGTGCGTGTGTGTGTGTGTGTGTGTGCATGTGTGCATGTATGTGTGTGTATGTGTGACTTTTTAGGACACCATATCTAACTAGATCAAACACAGACAATTTATGTTTATACGCTCATGTACAAGGCAGAATAATGAAAAAGTTAAACATGATCACTACTACAATAAATGAATGAATGATAGATAGATAGATAGATAGATAGATAGATAGATAGACAGACAGACAGACAGACAGACAGACAGATAGATAGATAGATAGATAGATAGATAGATAGAAGAAATAGATAGATAGATAGATAGAAAAAGGAAGAAAGGAAGGAAGAAAGAAAGGAAGGAAGGAAGGAAGGAAGAAAGAAAGAAAGAAAGAAAGAAAGAAAGAAAGAAAGAAAGGAAGACAGACAGACAAACAAGAATTGACAGGCATGAAAACAAAACAGGAATTAATCAATGAATGTAAGTTTGCAAAAATATGAAAAATGTTACAATGGGCACAGTATAGTTTCCTCTATAAGTAATTCTGAAAAATTTGAAATCTTACATCAGATAGGTTAGTATTATGAAATTCTTATCTATACAGGAAAAGACATTTACATAAACACAACTCATTATTAACTAACACTACCTGATTAAATAACTTGACTGTCTCATATCAAGAGAACTAATGGTTTAATTAGAATTGAATTTAAATGTTTCACTATCATTTTACTAAAATAATGGTCCAGTTATGTGATATTCATTTGTTATCTACTCTAAAATTGTTAGTCAGCAGTATGTGGAGAAGAGGTTCTTTCCTTCTAAAAAGGAGCTGCTTCTCATTCCTAAGTGAAAGCTATTGGCTATGGTTTACCCTAGCAGGGTATGCTAGCAAACTTTCATTTCACTGATATGTGAAGGAATTGAAAACTGTGATGTACAATCAAGTTTGAAGGTGCTTCATCAGGATAAGACAATGTCAGGTCAGTACATAAAGTGGAAAAATAGTAACCCAAACCTGAGAGTAATAATCTTGAATTATGTGGAGTCCATAGAGATTGAACCGACCTTTAAGATCCTTCAGATACTACAAGGCTGTAAGATTGCCATTTAGTTTTGATTTTGCTGTTGCTGTCTTTCTCACTGATATGAGCTTTCTTGAAACTTGGAGGAGGATTAGCCGGCACTGCCAACTCACCTGCTGCTTTTCTATTGATCGTTTCAATCTGCGAATCTTTCCTGTATTGAGCCAACTCAGAATGCAGTGTTTAAGATGGTGTGTTTACCAAAATTGCTTCCCAGCAGTTTAAGACACTGAAGTGAAAAAATCTGGTATGAACACTGACCTCATTTAAGCACATCCCCACAGTAAGACTCTCACAGGCAGCTCTCTCGAAGGAAAGAAAACGAAGATTGATTGTCCTATTACAGTAAAAGGATCCACACTATCTTTAATCCTACACACTGCATGCTTCTGTTACAGAAAGTTTTTAATCACTAAGTTTAACTTTGTAGAATAAAATGGAAGCTCAAGTAAATTTCTCTGAACATTGCATTTGTAGTACAAAAAGATTAGGTTATTTACAATTTAGTGATTCAATACTACTAGATATTAGAATGTTTCATGCTGTCCATATGTTATGAACATTTCATGATGTTGCTACTCTAAATTGATTAGTGCTTTAGTGACAATTTTATGCTGTGAAATATAGTATGTTGACAGTATGGAGTCCAAGCAAGTCCTATCCTTGCCTCTCATGTTCCATGAGTATTTACAAACTTATGAAACTTATGATAAAATATATACAATACAATCATGTGACAAACATTTAATATAATGACAGTTCTAAGACTTTTGATAATGTGTAGTTTTCTAAATTCTGAGCTATAATATTTATATTGAAACTGCTGTAGATGGTCAGTAAACTTGTCAAAAATTTGAAAATAACACCAGAAATATTTCTATCACAAATCCATTGACAGGATAAAATTTGATGTTGTATATAAAATGGATTGTTAAATTATACAACATATAAAATTAATAAATATAAAATTTTACATAAATTTTGGTGAAACTATATGTGATTAGCTCTTATGTAAAATTCTCAGAAAAAGCTTTCAACTTTATATCTTGATCAAAAGTAAATTGGTATTTGAAATAGTTCAAGAAAAGTGCCAACCATTGAAAATTCACCAGAACATATTACAGGAGACAAAATGTCTGCTTTTCTGTCAATGGTATTTAGGAGAACTTCATCATACTTGTTGGAAGAATCAGCAATGTTAAAAATGTATCTGTGTTGCACTTACTGGATAGTGGCTCATATAAATAATTGAAGTCAATATTACTTTTCATTTTTCGCTGTAATTTAGACCAACAAAGTGAAGACATGAATAATTCTAAAGGAAGTGTCAGATGCAAAGATGGGAAAAGGAAAGGTCTGTGAGCAAAGTTGGGTTGTAGGTCACTTAAATATCATTATTACCACTTTAAATGAGCTTGATACAGTTTGTTCATCAAAGTATCAAACTATTACTTTATATTTTCAACCCTTGAGTATCTTGGACAAAAAAGGAAAGAGTTCTATATACCTACTCCATGAATTAAGTTGTATATATTTAGCATAGTGAACAATATTATGACAGCATCCATCTTAATAAACACAAAAATAGCCCCCTAAGAAGGAAATTTTGTATAATAAATAAATCATGTGTATATAGCTAAGGCATACAATCAACAATCCCTGAATCCCATGACAGAAGAAGACAAGCTATTCCATAAAATTGTACTCTAACCTCCACATATAATCCATGACATGTACCCACACTTACAAATGCAAACTATATACAAACAATAGTAATAATTAAATATTTTAAATGAATAATTTAGAGATTTTTAGCTCAAAAAGCCAATAACTTTATAATTTAGCAATAAAATCATGGGCTCGAAACCATGAAGCCACTAATTAATTATTTCAGTTACTAATTATTTTACATAACCCCAGGGGACTTGTGGAGCAAGCCAACCTTACTTAAAAGTAAGTTGCTGCTTCCTGATATCTTCAGAGGTAAATATTATGGTCTCTCTTTCATTGAAAGGTAATTGGAGCATCAGTAATGCATAATTTCTAAATGTTTAGTGGACAGCTAAGCATAGTAAAACCAGTAATCACTTCTTTCCTGAAATTCTCAATGCCTTATGTGGATTTCTCATGTTCTTCATTCAATTAATGGCATTTTTCCTGTTTTTAGCTTTTCAAGGTACCAAACGAATAATACTACAAGAATTATTTCAAAGTATGATATAACATAACAACTTGTGGAATACTATTCAGACAAAAGCCTACTTGAGTATCAGATTTCATTTTCAAACTCAAATTGCTTTCTATTCCATCTATGAGATTACTATTACAACACTGAAAGAGTGTTTTCATATTCTGAGCATATGGGAAATGGAAGGGCCACTGTCTAACAGAGAAAGTGTTATTAAAAACAGGTGATATAAATCTATCCTTGTGACTAAGGAAGAGTGCAGGATCTCCTATAGTCTCCAGTAATCAACTACTAACAATTCAACAGGATATTCCTAAAAACAGACTGCACATTACCCATCACATTTTTAAAACTTTTGATAGATTATTAAAACACAAATACACATACAAAGTCTATAGTAGCACCACTACCACCACCATCAACAACAAGAGCAATAACAACTACAAGAAAATCATAGAAAAACGTTTAATCATGGAAGCTGTAGAATGTCACAATGCGTTCCATAGTATAATCCTCTGTTCACATATTTTCACTTGCAAATACCTATCGCAATGAATCATGATCTGGCTTCCATGATACCCTCAATATTTTATCCTCATTGGGACTCATTCCAAATTATCCTCATTATCCTGTTGTTGCCCTGTGTTATGGAGATCTTGCAGCTTTGGATCAACAAGACAGGCCCTTTCACTGTCTCAATTGTTCAATGACGATATAGTTTTGGAGGTGGGTCACTTCAGAGCACCGGATCTAAAGCTGACAGAGCTGGACCAGTGTTCTCATATCCTCATGAATAGCATGAGCTCTCCTGCAATGTTCCAGATAGCCCAACCAGTAGAGCCCTAGCAGGAGTCGGGGTCAACTCTCCTGCTTTCATGCCATCCAGGAACAACACCCACCCCTACACCTCCACAGCCTGCTCCACTCTGCTGCCTAGTTAAGGCACAGGGCCTATTTTCACAATTTGTGAGGGGTTGTGACAGTTCTCTTGTCTCACATCCTCAGGGATGGCTCACCTGTGGCTCCCCAACAAAGCTGTACTGTGTTGCCCAAGGTGAGAGGTCTGGGCCCACTCTTCTGAGTGCTACAGCTAGCAAGAGGCAGAGTTAGCTTTCCCACTCTCATCATATCCATAATCCATAAGAACAATCTCAACATCCTCAGGGAGCAAGAGAGGAGAAGGGGAGGATATCACCCCCTTCCCCAGGCCACTTCACAGCTAATTAATGGAGGGGATTGCTTTTCTTCACTCTCTGGGTTGTCCTCTCAACAGGACCAGCCCTACTCAACCAGTCCAGGCAAGGTTCAAGGCCCAAACTCCCAGGTGCTGCAGCTATTAACAGGCAGTTTTATTGTTCCCATCACAACTAGCACAACAATGTAGTGTCAGGAAAACTTTCTTCTCTCCAGGATTAGAATGTCAAGTATCTAATATGTGTCTTAATTCTGAATGCAACATTAGTGGGGCCAAGATATAATGGTCACATATATAAAAGATAATGTACAATAAAAGGTCATTTTATTTTTAGAATTGTCGAACAAACAAATAAATGGCACCAACAAAAATTAAAAAAAAGAAGTTATGATTATAGTTCTGAAACTTTACAGAAACTTGCTACAGACAGAAACAAGGGAAGGTGACTGGGAGAAATAAACCAATGTGTAAAGTCTTTCGGGCACCATTGTGAGAATTTAAGTTCATAATCTCCATCTATCATAGAATAAACTGAATGCAGAAGCATTTGAATATTATTAAAATCTTTCTTACCTGCCTGTTTACCTAATCTATGAGTACTAGTTTCTCTAGTTATTCACTCCCCCATACATCCCAGTTAAAAATCTCTGGCTATTGCACGTGTATCCAAATCTCTTGAGAATAGACTAGAATTTCTACAAAACTACATTGTGTTCTCAATAGTATAGATTCTTGCTAGAGTTCTGTTATTCCCAATGAGTAGTAGATAGTTAATATATGCTAGGAGCCTGTAAATTAGTGACATATTTTACCCTCCACAATTATATTAACCTAACACACAGACAGTATACATTCAATAAAAAGTTTTCTACTGGAAAACTATCCAATGGAAGTCATGAATGTCAAAAATGAGTAGCAAGAAGGTAAAGCTGTCAACTCAACTGTGATATGCATTTTAAATTATTATTTAACAGGTGAATGGTAATATAAGGATTTATAATATTTGCTAAAATGTATAAGCTTACTCTGAATTTTTGATAGAACCATTGTCATAACCTGTTTACCCTGACTGTATTCATTTACATTACATCTGTATTCCAAAATAAAATATAGTATTTTATAAACAAACTATAATGGAGTATGTACTAATTTTTTTCCCTGTGAAAATCTGACATGGGCATAGGAAATATATTTAATTAAGGCATCAACATCAGAAGAAATGGAGAATAAAAAGATTTATAGCAACAATGCTTAGGAAGTTGAAAAGCAGACTAATAAAGAAAATGGTTGAGTTTCTGGAAATAAGTGCTGAAAAGAGGGTTCATTTTCACCAGGGATATTACTGCCATGTGTATATTCAACTTTCACAGGGATAGAGAAAGGAATGACATTGGTTCTCTCTCGATGGGGACTGAGTTCCTACAAGAGGTCAGTTGCTTCAGTACAGCATCCAAGGACAGGGATTCCAACATATTTTTTTGTTAGGAAAAGACAGTGGCAGGGCACAGAGACAGAAAAAGAAATGGGAAAAAAACTGAGTTTTCTATAAAATATAACATAAACTGGTTCACAGTTATTATTTGTTGAAACTGGAATCTGTCATTCTGGTGTGCAGTTATTCCAAAACCCTTCAAATCTTGATCAAAAGAAAATAAATGCAATGTAATAAAAATGCAAGGAAATGAATTTGAGAAGCTGCAGAATTTATTCCAGTGACATCATGAAATACCAAAGTTCTTGTTGGTTGCTTCCTTTTCATTGAGTAGAGAATGTTGAATTGTGAGATATTATTTAAGAATACTGGGGATGAGGAGAAGACTAAAAAAATAATAATATTTGAAAAATCATTCAGAAGACCTTGAACTTGAACATATGGAGGTACAGAATCATCTTAACTTCAGCTCCATACTCAACAAACGCCCTCTTTAGCCATGAATCATACATGGGGTGCATAGATACAGAATCAGGCAAAACATCATCATATAATTGTGTAATTTTTCATGATAGTTTCCTTTCAACTCTCTTTGAAAAATGTAAAGGCAAAATTTTGAAAATTGAGATAGATAAATACAAAATTATGACAATAAAACAAAATCAAAAGGTAAAGGTGCATACCTACCAACAACTTTGTTGTCCAATTTTTGTTGGCCCACTGCTCCTGGGAATGTGACCTGTTCCTAAAATATATATTTGATAGTAAAATTATAGAATGTAATGAGAAGCTCTATAACACTCATTGTGAATGAAGTTATTAACTGTGTAAAAATTCAGTGAGTTTAATAATTTTTACATCAGACTAATTTGGGTATATACTGCTTTCCTAATTTTAGCATTTCTTATTTATATAAAATACATAAAGAAAACATAAAAATTGATTATTTATGCCAAGTTTGAAAGATTAATTATTTTAATCTTAATTTTGAATAAGTTATAGCAACCTTCTGAATGAAATGTACTTATGCATAGTCTGCAATATTGAACAGATAATGTTAACTGGTAAAGAGTAGAGAACTTCCAAATGTAGAAACTTAAAGCTAAAGGTTAGTTGAAGGGCACTCTGACATATAGAATGTCCTTATTCGGTTGTGCTCTAACTCCTGGTTTTGAAATCTATTATCTTGAGACATTTCCATGTGTTTTTGCTGATTATTGCAGGAATTGCATGAACCTTATCAAATAACCTTTATATCAACCCCTGAAATGCTTTTAATTCAGTGGATAATTCATTAATGAAACCATGGAGCTTGATGAAAACCCTTCCATATAAAATTCATATTTGCAAACATATTATACATAGAAAGGAATTTCATGCAGATAATTTCTTTAATGTTTGGCATTTATTTTGATTGTTTTATAGCTTCTTCCATCTATTCTTTAGCTGTGTTTATTGTTGAGTTATCAGAGTTCATTTTAGAAAGCTTTTTGATATGACTATTTCCTGAAGAGTGTTCTTTGCTACACCTATAGCCAGTTCAGAGTTTCATGTTTTAATCTAAGGCCTATGGCACATGTTAAATTTACATTGGTATAGAGTATAGATCTATACTAATTTTATGCATTCAATTATCTTGTTCTTTCAGCATTATTTCTTGAAGAGGAAGTCTTTTATTTAATGTATGTTTCTGACACCTTTGCAAAGTTTGTATGGCTGCTATGGGCTCAAAGGTACAGCTTTAGGAATTTTCTTTTACTGCACACACCAGCATGTTAGATTGTATGTCAGTAACCTGTTTTATACTATGCCTATGTGACACACATGAAATTAGGAACTGATAACTTCAACTTAAAAAAAAAAGAAAACTTTTTTAAAACTCTTTTTCAGCAGAAGAGTTGGTCTTAATCCTGCTCTCAGGTGTGTTGGCCCCCCAGTGACTAGCTTTTGACCCTTAGCACAGGCAAAAACCAGAGGGTCCTGCCCCTGACTATTCCTAGATTCCAGTCTCCAGATGGCACTAAGCAGATTCCTCTTGGGCCTAGAATGTGATCAGAGGTGGCAGTCTATCCTGAGCTCTCAGAATTGTTAGCACTTCTGAGCATCCAGCTCTCTTCATAATGGGATTTGGGTAAAGAGAGCTCCAGGACCTGTTCACTCTCTTCTCAGGGGCAGAAGATAATATAGAAAACATTAATACAACCATCAAAGATCGTGTAAAATGCAAAAGAAACTCCTAACCCAAAACTTCCAGGAAATCCAGGACACAATGAGAAGATCAATCTTAAGGATAAGAGGTATAGAAGAGATCAAAGACACCCAACTTAAAGTACAAGTAAATATCTATAACAAAAATATAGAATAAAACTTCCCTAACCTAAAGGAACAAATACCCATAAAGATACAAGAAGCCTAATATCTGGAATAGCAATTCAAATATCAAATAAAATTAATATTCAATCCAAATTTACTCAAAAAGACAAAGAAGGAAACTCCATATTCATCAAAGGAAAATTCCACCAAGATGAACTCTCAATTCTGAGTATTTATGCTCCATATGCATGAGCATCTACATTGATAAAAGAAAACCTTACCAAAGCTCAAAGCACACATCGCACCTAACACAATAATAGTGGGAGATTTCAGCACCCAACTCTCATCAAGGGACTTATCATGGAAACAGAAACTAAATAAAGACATTGAGAAATTAAAAGAAGTTATGAACCAAATGTATTTAACAGATATTTATAGAATATTTCATCCTAAAACAAAAGAATATAACTTCTTCTCAGCACCTCATGGTACCTTGTCTGAAAATTGACCACATGATAAGTCACAAAACAGGCTTCAACCGATACAAGAAGATTGAAATAATTCCATGCATCCTATAAGATCACCACTGACTAAGGCTGGTATTTAATAACAAAAATAACAACAGAAAGCTCACATATACATTGAAGTTGAACAATACTATACTCAATAATAACTTGTTCAAGGAAGAAATACAGAAAGAAAATTAAGACTTTATAGAATTTAATAAAAATGAATGAACAACATACCCAAAGTTATGGGACACATTGAAAGCAGTGCTAAGAGGAAAATTCATAGCTTTGAGTGTCTCCAAAAATAAATGGGAGAGAGCATACATTAGCAGCTTGACAGCACACATAAAAGCTCAAGAACAAAAACAAGGAAATACACCCAGAATGAGTAGAAGTCAGGAAATAAACAAACTCAGAGCTGAAATCAAACAAGTAGAAACAAAAAAGACTATACAAAGAATCAATAAAATCAGGAGCTGGTTCTTTGAGAAAGTCAACAAGATAGATAAACCCTTAGCCAGACTAATCAGAGGGCACAGAGAGAGTATCCAAATTAACAAACTCAGAAATGAAAAGGGAGACATAACAACAGAATCTGAGGAAATTCAAAAAATTATCAGGTCCTACAATAAGTGTCTATATTGAACAAAACTGAAAAATCTGGATTAAATGAACAATTTTCTAGACAAATGCCAGGTACCAAAGTTTAAAAAAATCAGATTAACCATTGAAATAGTCCCATAACTCCTAAAGAAATAGAAGCAGTTATTAAAAGTGTATCAACCAAAACAAAGCCCTGGACCAGAAGGGTTTAGTTCAGAATTCTATTAGATCTTCATAGAAAACCTAATACCCATACTGTGCAAACTATTTCATGAAATAGAAACAAAAGAAGCGCTACCCAATTCCCTCTATGAAGCCACAATAATGCTTCTCACTAAACCACAGAAAAACCCAACACGGAAAGAGAACTTCAGACTAATTTCCCTTATGAATATAGATACAAAAATACTCAATAAAATTGTCTCTAACCAAGTCCAAGAACAGATCAAAAGGATCATCCATCATGATTAAGTAGTCTTCATCTCAGTGATGCAGGGATGGTTCAATATATGAAAAACCATTAATGTAACCCACTATGTAAACAAACTCAAAGGGAAAAAATAAACAGATAACCATCTTATTAGATGCTGAGAAATCATTTGACAAAATTCAACATCAAGTCATGGTAAAAGTCTTGGAAATATCAGAAATTAAATTCCTATACGTAACCATAGTGAAAGCAATATACAGCAAGGCAGTAGCCAACATTAAACTAAATGGAGAAAAAGTTGAAGAAATCCCAGGGACTATACAAGGCTGCCCACTCTCTCCTACTTATTTAATATAATACTCAAAATCATAGTCAGAGCAATCAAACAAGAGGAGGTGAAAGGATACAGATTGGAAAGAAACAAATCAAAATATCACTATTTGCAGATGACATGATAGCTTACTTAAGTGACATGAAAAAGTTCCACCAAGAACTACCATGCCTGATAAACAACTTCAGCAAAGTGGCTGGGTATAAAATTAACTCGATCAAATTGGTTGCCTTCCTCTTTTCTGAGGATGAACAAGCTGAGAAAGAAATTAGAGAAATGATATACCTCACAATAGACACAAACAACATAAAATATCTTGGTGTGACTCTAACCAAGCAAATGAAAGTTCTGTATGACAAGACCTTCAAGTCTTTGAAGAAAAAAAATTGAAAATGATCTCAGAAGAGGGAAAGACCTCCCATGCTCATGGAATGGCAAGATTAATATATAAGAATAGCCATTTTGCAAAAGCAACCTACAGATTCAACGCAATCTACATCTAATTGCAACTCAATTCTTCATAGAGTTAGAAAGAGCCATTTGCAAATTCATTTGGAATAACAAGAAACCCAGGATAATGAAAACTATTCTCAACAATGAAAAACTTCTAGGGGAATCACCATTCCTGACCTCAAGTAGTATTACAGAGAAATAGTCATAAAAATGTACGGTATTGGCACAAAGACAGGCACATAGATCAATGCAATAGAATTGAAGACCCATAAATGAACCCAATACACTTTTGGTCACTTGATCTTTGACAAAGGAGCTACAACCATCCAATGGAAAAAAAGATAGCATTTTCAACAAATGGTGCTGATTCAACTGGAGGTCAGCATGGAGAAGAATGCAAATCAACCCACTCACTATTGCCTTGTACAGAGCTTAAGTCCAAGTGGATCAAGAACCTCCACATAAAACCAGATACCCTCAAACTAATAGAACTGAAAATGAAGAAGAGCCTCAAACACATGGGCACTGGGGAAAATTTCCTGAACAAAACACCAATGGCTTTTGCTCTAAGATCAAGAATCAACAAATGAGATCTGATAAAACTACAAACTTCTGTAAGGCAAAGGACACTGTAATTAGGACAAAAGGGCAAACCACAGATTTGGAAAAGATCTTTACCATTCTTACATCCTAAAGAGGGCTAATATCAGTATATTCAAATAACTCAAGGAGTAAAACTTCAGAGAGCCAAATAACCCTATTAAAAATGGGGTATAGAGCTAAGCAAATAATTTTCAGCTGAAGAATATAGAATTACTGAGAAGTACCTAAATAAATGTTCACTATCCTGAGTGATCATGGAAATGCAAATCAAAACAACCCTGAGATTTCACCAGTCATAATATCTAAGCTCAAAAACTCAGGTAACAACAGATACTCACAAGGATGTGGAGAAAGAGGAACACTTCTCCATTGTGGGTGGGATTTCAAGATGATACAATTACCCTGAATATCAGCCTGGAGGCTCCTCAGAAAACTGGACATTGCACTAACTGAGGACCCTACTATACTACTCCTGGGCATATATCCAAATAGTGCTACAACGTACAGCAAAGCACATGCTACACTATGTTCATAGTAGCCTTATTTATAATAGCCAGAAGCTGAAAAGAGCCCAGATGCCCTTTGATAGAGGAATGGATACAGAAATTGTGGTATATCTACACAATGGTGTACTTCACAGCTGTCATAAACAATGACTTCATGAAATTCATAGGCAAATGGACTGAACAAGAAAATATCATCCTGAGTGAGGTAACCCAATCATAAAAAACACACATGGTATGTACTCACTGATGTAGGTATTTTATCCCAAAGCTCGAATTACCCAAGATACAGTCCATAGACCACATGAAGCTCAAGAAGAAAGACAACCAAAGTTTCTTCAGTCCTTCTTAAAAGGGGGAACAAAATATTCATAGGAGGGATATGGAGACAAGGTTTGGAGCAGAGGCTAAAGGATTGGTTATTCAGAGCCTGACCCACCTGGGTATACAGCGCATACACACACACACACACACAAACACACACACATACACACACACACACACACACACACACATACACATACATCCACAAACACATCCACAAAAACTAGACAATATTGATGTAGCCGAGAAGAGAAGTGCATGCTGAAAGGAGCCTGATATTGCTGTCTTCTGAGAGGCTCAGCCAGAGTGTAACAAATACAGAGGCAAATGCTAGTATCTAAACATTTCACTAAGAATAAAGTCCCCATAGGAATTAGAGAAAGGATTGAAGGACCTGAAGTGGCTTGCAAACCCATAAGAACAATACTAGCCACCCATAGCTCCCAGGGACTAAACCGCTACCCAAAGAGTTGGTTGGGGAGGTGGAACACAACATAGAAGTGGAGGGGGATGCAATAGGTTGTTATGGATTGGAAACAGGATAAGGAATAACATTTAAAATGCAAATTAAAAATAGTAAATAGTAGAGAAAGTGGGGAAGAGTCACAAACACATCAGTTTAGGGGAAAATTTCCTGAACAGAATATTAGTGATAATATTAGATTCTAAGATCAAGAAACAACAAATGGGTTCTCATAAAATCACAAAGCTTCTGTAAGGCAAAGGAGTCTGTCAGTAGTACAACAGATTCGGAAAAGATCTTTACCAATCTTACATCTGATAGTGGGCTAATATCCCATACACACACACACACACACACTATATATATATATATATATATATATATATGCTATACTCCAGAGAATCCAATAATACTATTATTTAAAAATGGGCTACAGAGATAAACAAAGAACTGTCAGCTGAGGAATATCAAATGGCTGAGAAGTACCTAAAGAAATGTTCAACAACTGTAGTCATCAGGTAAATGCACATCATAACAACTCTGAGATTCCATGTACACTGGTCAGAATAGCTATGATTAAATACTCAAGTGTGAGTAGATGCTGGTGAGGATGTGGAGAAAGAGGAACACTACTCAATTATTGGTGAGATTGTAAGTTAGTACAACCACCTGGAAATCAGGCTGGAGATTCTTCAGAAAATTGGACATAGTACTACCAAATGACCCAGGTATACCATTTTTGGACAAATATCCAAAAGATGCTCCAACATATATCAAGTACCAATGATCTACTATGTTCATATCAACCTTACTTATAATAGCCAGAAGCTGGAAACAACATAGATGTCCTTCAACAGATGAATGGATTCAGAAAATGCAGTACATTTACACTACGGAGTACTACTCATCTATTAAAAACACTGACTTCATGAAATTTTTATGTAAATAGATGCAACTAGAAAAATCATCCCGAGTGAGACAACCCAGTTCCAAAAGAACACACATGGTATGCACTCAGTGATAAGTGGAATTTATCCTAAAACCTTGTAATACCTAAGAAAAATTCACAGACCACATGAAATTCAAGGAGGAACACCAAAATAAAAATGTTTCAGTTCTTCTTAGAATGGAGAACAAAATACTCACAGGAGGAAATACAAGAAGAAAAAGTGGAACAGGGACTGAAGAAAAGGCCATCCAGAGACTGCCCTACTTGGGGATACTTCCCATATCCTGACACCAAGCACAGTTACTATTGCTGATGCCAAGAAGTGTTTGCTGACAGGAACCAGATATAGATGCCTCCTAAGAGACTCTGTGAAAGCCTTACTGCTACAGAAGAGGATGTTTTCAGCTAGTCATCAGATTGAGCACTGTGACCCCAATGGAGGAGTTAGATAAAATACTGCAGTTGCTGAAGGGGTTTGCAACCCCATAGGCAAAACAATAAGATCAGCCAACCAGACCCTACCAGAGATCCTATGGAACTACCAGCAAATGCAGACACACAAAGTGACCCTTGGCTCCAACTACACATGTAACAGAGGATAGCATTGTTCAGCATCAATAGGAGGAACTGCCCTTTGTCCTGTGATGGCTCATTTCCCCAAAGTAGAGTAAGGCCAGGGTGTAGAATTGGTAGTGGTTATTTGGGAATGGGAACATCCTCACAGGAGCTGGGGAAAGAAGAAGGGGAGGGGAAAAAGGGGATAACATTTGAAATGTAAATACATAAAATATCCAAGAAAAATAAAATTAAAAAAATAATAATTAAAAAAAACCACTTTGCTCCAAAATAAAAGCATACTAGAGGATTCTATAAAAAGTAGTACTATTCGGTAAAAGTTCTTGTGGAGAAGTGTATTTACTGTTGAATATCTACAAAAGACTTAATGCAAGCAACATGGGAAGTTGTAGGGTTTAATTATCACTTTTTCTTGGACAGCATATAAGTCAATCATCATCAGAAAAATAGGGCTCAAGTTGTGTTTTTTACCTATATTTTGTCAGATCTAAAATTATAGCTCTCAAGAATTTTAAAATTTACCATAAACTCAAACAATTTATATAAATCAGGAATTTATTATTATTATAAAAATGTTCATCTTCCTAATTAGCCTTTGCTTTCACTTTAACCGAGTTATCTCTGTATGGTATGATTTAGTGTCTTATCATATCACATGGAGCTCCAAACCAGGCCTTTAAAACTCGAAAGCAGACATTCTATACTGGTGATAGCAGACAACAGCCATTACATATTTTCCCCAATCATAACCTTATTTACAGAAAGATTTACCCTACTGAAGATCTGAAAAGACTATTTCTTTTGACAGATTTAATCCATTATGTTGACAATTGACCATGCTAATGTCATCCTGACTTTAAGTGGTCCTTTAGAGTGAAGAGGAGATGTAATGGACCAGACAAATTGATTCTACTTGAGTTCATGTTTGTTATATTTCTGCAATATGTCTTTGAATGAGAAAAGTAAAATTTGTTCAGAGTAATTTAATTCAGAGTCTTTCCACTCATAGTTGCAAATAGAACAAAGTACATTTCTCTATTTCAGTATTTTGCTTTGCAATATAATAAAAGAACTACTTTGGCAACCTGTCATTCCATTTTATATGTTAGCCAGTAAAACAGCAGTGTCAGTATTGTAGTTCAAATAAGCAATGTCCATTATTCCTAACTTTATGTTAGTAAATTTTTAAAACCTATTGCACTACTGCTAATATTTTCAAAACAATGTTCAATGGCTTTATTTTTTCATATATTGAATAAAAATTCCTTCATAGGCTTTTGAATTTGAATGCATTGTCACAAGAGCGTCATACTCTTTCAGAAGATTAGAAGGAGAAGTATGAACTTTTGGAGTAGTTGTGGCCTTGGAGGAAGTATGTCAGTAGTGTGGGCTTACGGGTTACAAAGATCATGCAAGACCTAGTTTGTCTCTGTCTGTCCATTGATAAAGATATAGCTTTTAGCTACTACTGAGGTGCATGGCTCCATGTGACAATACTCTCTGTCATGATGATAATGAACAAAACCGTCGAAATTGTAAGCAAGCACCCATTAAATATTTGTTGTTAGTGTTTTGTTTGTTTGTTTATAAAAAGTGCCTTGGACATGGTGTTTCTTCACAGCAAGAGAACAGTGACTAAGACAGTAATAATAAGGTATCAGTTTTACACTCAATATATTAAAAATACAAGTAAGGGAATTCAGTCAAAGTTCTGTGTAGCTAAAAGAAATATCCATTAAAAATTAAATGGTATGCACTCCCTGATAAGTGGCTATTAGCCCAAAAGCTTGAATTACTCACAGACGACATGGAACTCAAGAGGAAGGATGACCAAAGTGTGGATGCTTCAGTCCTTCTTAAAAGGGGGAAAAAGAATATTCATAGGAGGAGGTATGGAGTCAAAGTCTGGAGCATAGACTGGAGGAATGGCAATTCAGAGCCTGCCCTACTTATGGATCCAGCCTATATATTTCCATCCACCAAACCTAGACATTGTTGATGAATCCAAGAAGTCCGTGCTGACATAATCATGATATAGCTGTCTCCTGAGAGACTTAGCCATAGAGGTAAATGTCAGCAGCAAACCATTGAACTGAGAACTGGGTACCCATTGGAGGAGTTAGAGAAAGTATTGAAGGAGCTGAAAGGAATTGCAACCCCTTAAGAACAATAGTACTAACCAATCAGAGCTCCCAGGGACCAAACCCTTACCAAAAGACCCATGGGTCTAGCTCCATATGTAGCAGAGGATGGCCTTGCTGGACACCAATGGGAAGAGAAGCCCTTGGTCCTGCCAAGGCTGGATGCACCCCCCCAAATTTAGGGGAATATCAGGTTAGGGAGGCAGGAAAGGGTGTGGTTGGGGAGGGGGACCATTCTTATAGAAGAAGGGGAAGGGGGATAGAATAGGGGACTCATGTATGGAAAAGTGGGAAAGGGTATAATATTTGAAATGTAAATAAAAATTATAAAATGGAAAAAAAATAAATTTTAGTTACTGTAATATTAGAGCCAACAAAAATCTTGAACATATATTTCATGTTGTAATGCAATGATTAAGTGATACATTTCTGATATAATATTAAAGGTAGATATTTCAGAATAATGCTGAGGTATCAATTGTCATATTTTATAGAAAAGTATGTCCTGGTACTTGTGGCAACATATAGGACTAGATTTCAGAAAGCTCAATCATTCATCTGATTTCTACAGTCTGGTGAATGAGCCATGCAAATACCACCTGCTTGTTCTATGCAAGTGTGATATCCACAGGTAGAAAGTATTCCCCTTCAGAGCCTCCACAGAACACTCATGCAGAAAAAGGTATGACCCAGAGGACTAGAAAGTAGTCAATGCAAATAATTCAATTATAAGTGAATCAGAACATACCACAAAACATGACACTTATCTCAGGAACTACTATAATTGGTTTCAATGTTAACTTGCTAGAAATTAGAATCACAAGTGTCATAAAGCTGAGACATGTGGGAGATCTCCAGATTTAAATTTTTTCATAGTTATTGTAGTAGCTGGCTTAATATTCTGTCCTACTGACATTAAGCTTCCATAGCCATGAACATTATTTTCATGAGATTTCTGTGCATGTTTTGGCTTATAATTGAGTGTAATTTCTCAGTTCTTTTTTAGGTGACCCAAAGGACAAAGTTGCATGAAGACCTTTTCCTAGATATAAATATAGAAAGCATTACCAGGAGTTATGGAAACTAGTCCTATGGCTTTTGAAATCTTTCTTCCTATTCTTTAACAACTTTTTCTGAGCATTGGTTAGGTGTTAGATTATATATGTGCCATTAGAGGCCAACATGGTCTATTAGTCCTACATTTTGAGAGACTGTAAATTTTGTCACATTTTTATGTTCCAAAATAATCTTCTTTGAAGAGGGGTGATGAAAATAAATATTTAGAGTTAAGCTAGAAATCACACTGGTTTGGGAAAGTGCCAGTAGCAGATTTTCCTGTAGGGTTCATGACCCCTACACCCACTGGTAATTTGTTAGGCTTATAAAACAAGGACTGAGATGCCTAATATTAAATGTGCTTTAAGTACAATTAGAGTGCTATTGTAGAAAGTTGTATGATACTTTATTGCATTGCTATGGATATTTTATAGGGCAAATCACTGTTTTTCATAGATTTTTCAGCTTAGTAGGACAGTTGGTTATGGTTCTCCCAAGGCATCTTACACAGTATCTTTGAGCTCATTTTCTTCAGAAAATTTTCAGATCAATTCCCAGTTAATTTCTCTAATTCCTGAATAATAAATGTGTGTTGCCTCCAGGAATAGTGTTCTACTTCAATTCTCATATCATGGAAGCTGGTTATTAGGAAGCTTCAGGTCATTTTCTGCTTATGTCCTCAGGCACCTATATTCGAACAAAAAGGTATCACCAGGAATAAAGGTGCTTTCTATGTCAGAGAGGCACAACTTTCACCCACAAAATTCTATTAGGTCGTTGTCTCTTAGACAACTCTGACCAACAATTAAGAAGAGACAGACCATCACATGTCTGACATTGCTTTTATTTAAATAGACAATGGCCTTTTTTTTGTAACAAGCATTGTATGCCCAAGTAGGGAAATTTCAATTCTATATGTCTGATTATCTGTCTATCATAGTATGGGGTTCTAGAGATATGACAGCCAATGTAACTCTTATAAAGGAAAACATTTAATTGAGGCTGAATTACAGTTTCAGAGGGTCAGTCCATTATCGTCATGGCAGCAAGCGTAGCAGCATCCAGGCAGACATCCTTCTGGAGGAGTGGAGAATTCTACATCTTGATTTGAAGGCAGATGGGAGTTTTTGTTTGGAAAATTATGGAACACATTTGAAGTTTGGACTAGAAAATTCATAGAAAGCTTTAAATGAGACTTACTGTGACATCCTAACAGGACCATGAAAAGACAAAGATACTGAAGGTAGTATGGATTGTAGAGGACAAAAAACAATGTTTCAATAAAGAAGAATATTAATAAATGGCCTAGAGACCATTCTTGATACATTTTGAGAAAAAAGAAATAGAAAATTTTGGGATGATTTCTGCCCTTCTCCTAAAATTTGTAAGAAGCCAAATTGATGAGCTTTACATTAATGATATTGGAAAAGAAGATTTAAAGACAGACTAGCAATGATTTTGGTATTGATATTCACTCTTACTCAGATCTACAGTGAAAAGGAGAAAGAGAGGCCAAAAAGGGCAAAGTATACAATTTGAGTAAAAGAACAACAGGAAATACAATTTTTTGAGCCAAATCCTCTGCTCAAGTTGAAAAAAAAAATGTTTAAAGAATAGCCTGAATGGGATAAAGTCAGTGGTTGTGTCAGGATAACACTGTACACCTAAGCTCCTCACTCGTGGGAAGAAAATAAAGAAAAGGTGAAACAAACGACTAGGTTCTAGCTCCAGGAACTAGAACTTGGTAGCTTTGACCAGGATATAGAGTCAAGAAGGATACAGAGAAGAGGTTATAAAATACATTTTCCTCTGTAGTTAAGGAAAGCAGGCAGATGTTATTAGGGCAGTCCCTGCAAGGTAAACACGAGAGAATGTTGAAAGTAGCTCTGAATGTAGAGCCAGAATTTTAGTGTCGGGGGTTCATTCTGACAGACTGCTTCTTTATTTACTCAGAACTCAGTAGACAAAGATAGATTCATGTTGTTCAAATAAAAGATCATATTATCTTTGTCCTTGGATATGTGCTTTAACTTCCTCTTGGTCATAAGTTTCATCATCATTGATAAACAATGACAGAACAGAGGTAAGTTTTCAGTCATTTCCCTTAAAACTTCATGGCTAAAAATTTAAGAATATAGAGGCATAATTTTCCCAAATCATGACAGCCAATTCTCAGGATGGTGGCTCTTGCTGTTACAAGGGCACTGCTAGACAAAAAGAAAACCCCCAAGCCAGTCTGGACAGATTGTCATGTTGTAAACAGTGTATCATAACTTGTAATGGTCAGAGTGTATAGTAAGAAGAGCCTTCTAATCTAATTTGCTGCCAACTTCCAGCACACCAAGTCTTGTTTCCCTCTTTAAGTTTCCTTTGTTCTGATTACTTTGTTTCTGATTTAGATCAGGAGCAGATATTCAAAGAGTATGTTGGAGTCAGAGTCTTGTAAGGAGATCTCTGGCATCTTTATTTTGAGTCACAACCTCAAGGGTTTCAGAAAGACCTTTAAATAAGAACAGGTAAGGATACCTCCATAAAAGCAGGATGGACTGTATTCTTAGTACTTTATTGGGGAAGCTTAAGAGAAGTAATGCTGGAGGAAAGTGTAAATAATTCATAAGAAAGTTTCTGTCATTCCAATATCCCCAAAATACACAAATAAAAAAAAATCCCCAAGTATTCAACACATGGATATCATAAAAAAAAGTGGATGAAGGGGCAACAGCAATTGCATCACTGGTTCAACTTTGCTAGAACTTTGACAAGCAGCTCTGCTGGCTTTATGAGGTTGGCTTTCCCAGTTAGACAAGACTGGATTTCCCAGAGTCATGGGATAACTGCTAAGAAGAGCTGCTAAGATGGTCAATAGATAGCATCTTACATTCAACCAAGCTGGAGGGAATAGGAGTTCATGTTTACATCAGATATGGAGACAGAGAATTTAGGGTTTGTCAAGTATTTACTTTCTGTGTTGCCTTTGCTTAATTTTAGATGATTATATATACTCTGTGACATTATATGTTGGAAGTATGTAATCTGCTTTTTTTATTGAACACGGAGGTTATGGTTAAGTGATTGCCTTGAGTATCAGAAGATGTTGAACTTTCAGAGGATGGAGCTATCCAGCATCAATGATAGGGCAAGGCCTTGGTCCTCTGAAGGCTTAATGCCCTATCATAGACAAATGATAGGTTGGTGAGGTTGGAGTGGGTAGGTGGGTGTGGGTGCACCCTCATAGAAGCAGGTGAGCGGGGTAGGACAGAAGGTTTTAAGGATGACCAAAATGCAGATGCTTCACTCATTCTTTAAAAGTTGAATAAGAATAAATACCCTTAGAAAGTGATAGAGGGGCAAAGTTTAGAACAGAGTCAGAAGGAACGCCCATTCAGAGCCTGCCCCACATGTGGCCCATACATATTCAGCCACCAAACTAGATAAGATGGATGAAGCAAAGAAGTGCAGGCTGACAGGAACCGGATGTAGATCTCTCCTGAGACACACAGCCAGAGTATGGCAAATACATAGGCGAATGTCAGCAGCAACCCACTGAACTGAGAATGGGATCCCCGTTGAAGGAATCAGAGAAAGTACTGAAAAAGCTGTAGGGGCTTGAGACCCCATATGAACAACAATGCCAACCAACCAGAGCTTCCAGGGACTAAGCCACTACCCAAAGACTATACATGGACTGACCCTGGGCTCCAACTTTATACATAGCAATGAATAGCCTAGTAAGGGCACCAGAGGAAGGGGAAGCCCTTGGTCCTGCCAAGACTGGACCCCCAGTGAACGGGATTCTTGGGGGGAGGCGATAATGGGGGTAGGATGGGGAGGGGAACACCCATACAGAAGGAGCGGGAAGGGTTTAGGGGTATGTGAGCCTGGAAACTGGGAAAGGGAATGACATTTGAAAAGTAAATAAGAAATACCCAGTTTAATAAAGATGGAAAAAATAGTTTACACCTGAAAGAAAAAAAGAAGGGAAACCAGGAAGGGGGATAACTTTTGAAATGTAAATAAATCAAATAACCAATAACAAGTTAAGAAAAAAAAAAAACAGTGTTAAGACTCTGAAAGATTCTGTAAACTTTTGAAATTGGACTAAATATGTAACTTTCTTTTTTTCTCCTGTTCTGTACTAGCCCCATTCAGTTATTTTCTCATTTATTTTATTGCATGTTATGTATTTACATTTCAAATATTATCCCCTTCCCCTCTCCCATACTCCCCCTGCTTCCCACTGCTTCTATGAAGATGCTCCCACTCACCCAGGCAATTTTAGTGCCCTGGCATTGTCCTACACTGGGGAAATGAGCCTTAAATGGACTATGGTGTTCTTCTCCTATTAAGCCAGACAATGCAGTCATTTGTTACATGTGCGGCTGAAGTGATGGGTCCCTTCATGTGTACTCATTGACTGGTGTTTTGGTCCCTGGTAGCACTGGGTGGTTTGGTTGGTTGAAATTCTTGTTCTGCCTATAGGGTTGCAAGCCCCTTCAGCTGTTTCTGTCCTTTATCTAACTCCCCAGTTGGGTTCCCCTTGCTGAGTCTGATGGTTAGCTGCAAGCATCCTCATCTGTATCAGTAAGGCTCTGGCAGAGTCTCTCAGGAGACATCCATATCAGTCTACTGTCAGCAAGTACGTCTTGGCATCAGCAATTGTGACTGGGTTTGGTGGCTACATATGGGATGGATCCCCAAATAGGGCAGTCTCTGGATGACCTTTTCTTTAGTTCCTGCTCCACTACTTGTCCTAGTATTTCCTCCTGTGAGTATTTTGTTCCCCTTTCTAAGAAGGACTGAAGCATCTATATTTTCATCATCCTTCTTCTTCAGCTTCATGTGGTTTATGAATTGCATCTTGTTTATTCTGAGCTTTTGGGTTAATATCCACTTACTAGTGAGTACATACCATGTGTGTTCTTTTGTGACTGGGTTACATCAATCAGGATGTTATTTTCTAGCTCCATCCTTTTGCCTAGGAATTTCATTGTCATTGTTTTTAATAGCTGTGTAGTACTCCATTGTGTACATGTACCACATTTTCTTTATCCATTCCTCTGTGTTCATCTCAGCTTCTGGCTATTATAAATAAGACTGGGATGAACATAGTGGATCAAGTATCCTTGTTATAGCTTGGGGCACCATTTTGGTGTACGCATAGGAGTGGCAAACATGGATCTTCAAATAGTACTATGTTGAATTTTCTGTGGAACCTCCAGACTAATTACCAGAGTGGTTTTACCAGCTTGCCATCCTATCAAATATGGAGGAGTGTTCTACTTTCTCCACATCCTTGCTGGCATCTGTGGTCACCTTAGTTTTTTATCTTAACCATTCTGACTGGTATGAGGTAAAATCTCAGGGTTGTTTTGATTTGCATTTCCCTGATGACTCAGGATGTTGAACATTTCTTTAGGTGGTTCTCAGCTATTCTGTATTCTTCAATTGAGAATTCTGTTTTTACCTCTGTACCAGATTATTAATAGTATCATTTTGTTCTCTGGAGTCTAACTTCTTGAATTCTTTGTATACTAGATATTAGCCCTCTATCAGATGTAGGGTTGGAAAAGATTTTTTTCCAGTCTGTTGGTCTTTGTTTTGTACTATTGACAGTGTCCTTTGCCTTACAGATGCTTTGCAATATTATGAGGTCCCATTTGTTAGTTCTTGATCTTGGATCATAAGCCATTGTGTTCTGTTCAGGAAATTTTTCCCTTTGCCTATGTATTTGAGATCATCCCCATATTCTCTTTTATTAGGTTCAGAGCTGAAATCAGCCAAGTAGAAACAAAAAGAACTATAAAAGAATCAATGAAACCAGGAGCTGGTTCTTTAAGAAAATCCCCAAGATAAATAAATCCTTAGCTAGACTAACCAGAGGGCATAAAGATAGTATCCAAATTAACAAAATCAGAAATAAAAAGGGAGACACAAAACAAAATCTGAGAAAAAAAAAGAATCGGATCTGTCTAAAAAAGCCTATACTCAACAAAACTGGAAAATCTGGATGAAATGGACAATTTTCTAGATAGATACCAGGTACCAAAGTTAAATCAGGATCAAATAAACCATCTAAACAGTCCCATAACCACTAAGGAAACAAAAGCAATCATAAAGTCTCCAAACCAACAAAAGCCCAGGACTAGATGGGTTTAGTGCAGAATTATATCAGACTTTCAAAGAAGACCTAATACTAATACTCTTCAAACTATTTCACAAAGAAGAAACAGAAGGGACACTACCGAATTCATTATTTGAAGCCACAATTATGCTTACACCTAAGCCACACAAAGACCCCACAAAGAAAGAGAACTTCACGCCTTCACATCCATTTCCCTCATGAATATTGATACAAATTCAAAAATACTCAGTAAAATTCTTGCAAACTAAATCCAAGAAAACATCTAAATGATCATTCATTATGATCAAGTAGGCTGCATTCCATTGATGCAGGGATGGTTCAATATATGTAAATCCATTAACATAATCCACTATATAATCAAACTGAAAGAAGAAAAGACCCACATGATCTCTTTCCATACTTAGAAAGCATTGACAAAATTCAACACTCCTTTATAATAAAAGTCTTGGAAAGACCAGGCATTCAGGACCCATACCTAAACATAGTAAAAGCAATTTACAAAAAACCAGTAACCAACGTCAAACTAAATGGAGAGAAACTTGAAACAATTACACTAAAATCAGGGACTAGAAAGGACTGCCCACTCTCTCCCTACCTATTCAAATATAGCTTGATTCCTAGCCAGAGCAATTTAAAAAAATGGTCAAAAGGATATAAACTTGAAAGGAATAAGTCAAAATATCACTATTTGCTGATAGTATACTTAAATGACCCCAAAAATTCCACCAGAAAACTCCCCAATCTTATAAACAACTTCTGCAAAGTAAATGGACATAAAATTAACTCAAACAATTCAAAGGACAGACTGAGAAAAAAATTAGGGAAAGGACACCCTTCACAATAGTCACAAGTAATAAAAAAAATACTTTCATGTCACTCTGACAAAGCAACTGCAAGATTTGTATGACGAGAACCTCAAGTCTTTGTAGAAAGAAATTGAAGAAAATCTCAGAAGATGGAAAGGTCTCCCTCACTCATGAATTGGCAGGAATAATATAGTAAAAACGGCCCTCTTGGTTAAAGAAAACTACAGATTCAATGCAATCCCCATCAAAATTCCAACTGGATTCTTCATAGAGTTCAAAAGAGCAATTTGCAAAATCGTTTGGAAAATCATTTTGAATAACAAAAAGCCAGGGTAACGAAAACTATTCTCAACAATAAAAGAACTTCTTGGGAATCCTCATCCCTTACCTCAAGCTGTATTACAGAGCAAATGTGACAAAAACTGCTTGGTTTTGGTACAGAGACAGGCAGGTGGGTCAATGGAATACAATTGAAGACCCAGAAATGAACCTACATCCCTATGGTCACTGGATCTTTGACAAAGGAACTAAAACCATGCAGAAAAAAAGGATGGTATTTTCAACAAATGGTGCTGGTTCAAATGGAAGTCTGCTTGTAAAAGAATGCAAATTGATCCATTCTTATCTCCCTGTACAAAGCTCAAGTCCAAGTGGATCAGGTACCTCCACATAAAGCCAGATACACTGAAACTAATACGAAACATTCTAAAAGCCTCATTTGCAATAACATATAATATATATGCATTTACTTTTGATTAGCCTAGTATTCTCTTAATCACCTGAATTTTATTTTGTAATTTAACCTGCAAAGAATGAAAGAATTTTTCCTCAACTGATGTTAGTTCCTAAATATCAGGCTTTCTTTAAACATACATACACACACACACACACACACACACACACACACACACTCACACACACACTCACACACACACACACACACCAGAGTGCAAATATAAGGCTTTAAATTTGAAGGTACAATACTATCAGTAACATGTTTATAACTCAAAGTTTAAAGTATTTATTTATTTACTTGTTTGTTTATGTTTTTCTTTCCAAAAGGGTCTTCATATAACCTATGTTGTTTTCATACTTACTATGGAGCCCAGAAAGACCTTGAATTTCTTCTCATTCTACTTCCACCTCTGAATTTCTTAAATGTATACGTGTTTGTGCTATGATTGAAATGAAACTCTGGATTGCAAGCATGGTAAGCTAATAGAACCAACTACACGAAAAACGTCACATAAACATGATATTTCAATACCATATTTAGTTATGTGTATAGACACTTCTCTTTATGATTAAATAAGAAGAATTAACAATTGAATCAAGCCAGTCATTTTGAGGACTTAAGGTTTTTTTGTACTTTAGGACGACTTTATTTTTCTTTGCAATGTATTTTTCATAAACACATATTCTTTTATCTGCAGACAAATGTCAAGTAATTAAAACATCACTTCATAATTTCTTAATGATTTAGTGCTTTCCAACTGCAAAAGAACAGACAACAATACCAACAAAGGGGAGTTAAAACACCAGTAGTTCCCACTAAAATATACACTTAACATGTGTTTAGATATTAATTTCACCATAACATTTTAAATTTTCAACTAGTCAACAAAACATCTTTGGGATATTTTAAGTGCATTTGAAGATATTACCTTACTTCCTTACTATGTATTCTCTAGGATATGTATTAACCAATTATGATTTAAATTTTTCCTGGGATGTTTATGTTTAATTATATAATATTGTTACATGTGTAATTCATGTCACATATTCCATTCTTGTATGTGGAATTGATTTTATATACTATTCTTTATTTTAAATCAATCTTATACTGTTATCTCTGAAGAACTTTGAAACTCGTAAACTTAAAACTGACCACATAGTATATGATTACTAACTCTCGAATTTTCAATTTGGTGACTTCAACTAGAACAGACATATGGTTTTGATGATGATGACAATGATGCCATGATGATGACGATGATGATGAGGGATAAAAAAAAAATCCTTACATTTTAGTTAGGCAAATGCTCCCATAGAGCTCCATTCCCACGATGGGATATGAAAGTAGCAGTGGGAGGCTAGTGAGAGTAGGAGAATTTAAAATGAATATGGGGCTAGGGCATGGGGAGAGATGTGAATACTGGGAAAGATTAGCCAAAATTAAAGGTGTATAAAAGATCACAGTGGAACTATTCTATTCTCTGTCTATTAAAATGCTTTAAAGGCAACATGCATGAGTGGATAATGCTCTTCCTGTTATACAGAGCTTATTAAATGAGTATTCCAAAATCAGCTGTGGAATACCCCTTTAAGAATGTTGGTCAGGAAGACTTCAGGGCACTCTCAGAACAGTGCAAGATATTGCCTTTGTTTTTAATTGCCCAGCAGAACTGGTAGGTAAAGTCCCTAAAGCTACTATCATTACAGACTTACAGACTGGAGTTGCGTGGTACAGAGTAATTAAACTGGAACTAAGCTACTTAATTAAATTGAAACTTTTGCTAACATAGAGAGGAAAGAAAGACAGAAGGGAAGAGAGAGAGAAAGAGAGTGAGAAAGGGAGAGAAGGAGGGAGGTAGGGAGGGAGGGATGGAGGGAGGGAGGAAGGGAGGGGAGGGAGAGAGACAGAGACAGTGACAGAGTTATAATGGTTGTCTAAAAACTATGTTCTTTCTCTTAAAAATTTAAAGATAAATTATGATAAACCTACAGAAATTCTGAATTTGTTCTTTGTTTTCTGCAGCTTAATTGATTAAATTTTTGCTTTACCTCATTGACACAGAAACAATTTCCTTACAAAATGTCTTTAAACTGATCATTGCAAGGTATATAGTGTTTTTCTTGTATTTGGTGTAATTTATTACATTGTAATGATTTTTATATGAGGATTAATATAAAAAGTACATGACTCATTTGCAACTCATTTAATTTCCTCTGTGTTTATAACTTTTATTATGTGAATGCTCTACTGTATATTTAGAATGTTTTATTTTTACATTAATTTTTTTTCTTGAAACTGAACAAGGTAACGATGTTGTAGTGTAAATTTTGTGTGCTAAAACAATACTTTATTTTATCTTGTTTTTATTGCACTGAATTTTATATGTAGTTTAGACTATGTGTCTCTATAGTTTATTTGACTCTACTCTTTATCATTTATCTACTTATCTATTAATCTATCTCTTTTTTTTTTTCCGGGGCTGGGGACTTATCTATTAATCTATCTCTTTAATTACTTTTTTTTCTTTTTTTCAGAGCTGGGGACCAAACCCAAGGTCCTGCGCTTGTTAGGCAAGTACTCCACCACTGAGCTAAATCCCCAACCCCTCTCTTTAATTACTTAGAACCATCCTGTGGCTTTTAAAATAATATTTCAAGAATGGGGAGGGGGAGGTGAGAGAATGGTGGCTTATGGACAGGAAACTGGGAAGGGAAATAACATTTGAAATGTAAGTAAAGAAATATATCTAATAAAATTTTTAAAAGGGTTATTTTTATATACCCATGTAGAAATGTATAAATAAATTTTTGTTTCCCTTAATTTTTTTCACATAAAATATCAGGACCACAGCCTGCCCACCCTCCTTATCTCCTCCTAGGCTTCTCCTAACTCCCATTTCTCTAGATTCACCACTTTTGCTTCCCTTCATAAAAGAGTAGGCCTCTCAGTGGCATTAACTAAACATGGGGTAACAAGTTGCAAAGCCCAAAAACTCAGCACAAATCCTCATATCAAGGCTGTACAAGGCACACAGTAGGTAGAAAAGGATCCCATGAATAGGAAAATAATCAGAGACAGCGCCATTCAGAAACCATTAAATAAATGTCATTTCTATGTCTAAGGCATTGTTATCTATCTCTATGCTGTATACTTTAATTTTGTGAGTTTTCTTGTAACATTTAATTAATGCGGTATACTTCATCTTCATATGGAATCAGTTTCAGAAATTATTATAAAAATGCATCAGGCTCCTAACATTAAACCCACAGAAATTTTGGGGTTGCTATTAAATTATGATCTTAATTTTATCTTTATTAAAGTTATATTCACATGAACGTTCCCTTAAAGTTTTTATATCCTCTATGTTTATTTCCCTTTACTTTATCCATCATAGCATCAATGTTGTATTTGTTCAACATACATATCTATCTAGAATACAATTCAACCACTGTTATTATCCCCTGTACTCATGCAATATTTTCTGTAACTTTTGACATAGTATTCCTTTCTTAATAAATATTGCTGTATATATTTTATAAACTTAAGATGTATTTTACTTAATAATGTGAATATTTGCATATAAATTTTCACTATCTGCATTATTTTTTTTTTGGTTCTTTTTTACGGAGCTGGGGACCGAACCCAGGGCCTTGCGCTTCCTAGGCAAGTGCTCTACCACTGAGCTAAATCCCCAACCCCTGCATTATTTAATATGAACTTATTTGTACGTTTGAATGCATGAGCTCATATATTTATCCATACAATAAAAGAATGTTGATGTTTATTTGTATTGATTACCATAGTACAAATTTAAGATATAAACACATGCAACAAATATGTTCAGTTCTTTATATTGTATCACATGATGCAATAATTCAATAATATGTCACAGTAGGAAAAAAGCATCTGCACAACATTTCAGGCTCTAGGTTAACAGTTTTCAATGAGGCAATGGAGCATTAATATCCACTATTCTTTCTGTTTACTGCCTTTCATCCTTTTTTGTCTGGAATTGTTTGGATGCTCCTTTGCCATGTTTCCTTAAAAGAAACAGCAGCCTAGTGAATCTTTGATAGTTAGCCAGAGAGCAAGTGTCCCTGGGCCTTAAAATAAAACAAGAAAAGAGAAAGCTAAGGTTTATTTCAATCTGTCAGTGTTCACGTTGTCCATCATCTGTACAAGGAAGACATAACTGTCCCACTTTATATGGTAGATCTCATCTCACTACATGTGATACACCCTTTCAGCCCTTAATACTCTGAAAAGACCTTTGGAGGATGTATAAGTTTGACTCATTATAATGTGGCAGATTATAAATATATAGCACAAAGCTTGCTTCTGTTTATTTTTCCAAGACTGAAAGTAGGTATCTGCACTCTTCCTATTAAAAGATATCTACATAGTGGCCTATTGGTATCAATCTTTTCATCGTAAATAAGATAACCTGACTCTATATTTTGTTTTGTATCTTCGCCCACAGCTCATTAATCTTTTTCCTCCAAATGTCTTCTTTTTCTTGCTTCATGAAGGGGAAAACATGGTGCTTAATTATCTATTTTATGTAATGTTCCAAGTACAAATATTATTTATCCTCATCTCTCAAGAATCAGGCCTGCAAAGGGCAAGGGAATGAATGCTCAATGTTTTTAATTCACAAATGCCAGAGGAATAATGCTGGCATGCAGAAATAATATGTAATAACAATCAAACCCAGTTTTGATTCTTCTGCCTGCAGTAGCATATGTAATATTTAAAAATGTTGCAGGTAGATTTTGATTTTAAAATATATCTAATTATAATCATGTATTTCAGAGATACTTGTGTAACCAAGTAGTACAACAAAATAGCATATACAAATATTTTTCATTGTTAAGTATAGATGGCTCAAATTTGGATATTTATAGAATTTTTATCTGAATATGACAACTGAATACGTTTCTTAGAATTTTTCAGAAGGAAGATATGGCATAAATTTTGTATAACTGGCTTGTGAAAATGCTGTTTCAATCATCAAATTAGAGATCTTCTTATGAGAATTATATAGTTTTAAAGAGGCATGTACACTTATCTCTTGTTCTCACTTTAAATAAATAATTTCATATCATCCTGAGTGAGGTAACCCAAACACAAAAGAACAGACACAGTATGCACTCACTGATAAACAGATATTAGCCCAAAAGCTTGGGTAACCAAGATAAAATTCACAAACCATATGAAGCTCAAAAAGAAGGAAGACCAAAGTGTAGATGCTTCAGACCTTCTTAGAAGAGGGAACAAAAGTACTTACAGGAAAAATACAGACATCATGTGGAACAGAGACTGAAAGGCCATCTAGAGACTGCCCCACATGGCAATACATCCCATAAACATACTGCCACAAAATCAGACAATATTGCAGATGCCAAGAAGTGCATGACAGGAATTCTGATATAGCTTTCTGCTGAGAGGCTCTTCTAGAGCCTTACAAATTAGAGGCTGATGATCTCAGACAACCATTGAACTGAGAACAGGGTCCCCAGTGGAGGAGTTAGAGAAAGGACTGAAGTAGCTGAAGGGGTTTGCAACTCCATAAGAAGATCACAATATCAACCAGCCAGGTCCCCTCCCCCTCAGAATTCCCAGGGACTAAATCACCATACCAAGAAAACACAGGGACAGACCTATGGTTCTACCCACATATGTGGCAGAGGATGCCCTTGCACATCAATGGGAAAAGAGCTCCTTGGTCCTGTCAAGGTTCAATGTCCCTCCCAGGGTAGGGGAATGTCAGGGTGGGGAGGTGGGAGGGAGTAGGTTGGTGGGTGAGGGAGCAACTTCATAGAAGCAGGTGGGCATGGGGTGGGATAGTAGGTTTATGGAGGGGAAACTGAAAAATGGGATAAGATTTAAAAAGTAAACAAATCAATGCAATTTTTGAAAAGAGGATTTGACACCCCCCCAAAAAAAACTATTTACAGGTTTTTTAAATTCTTTTTTAAAAAGATTTATTCATTTTTATTATATATAAGTCGCTGTAGCTGTCTTCAGACACACCAGATGAGGCCATCAGGTTTCATGACAGATGTTTGTGACCCATCATGTGGTTGCTGGGAATTGAACTCAGGACCTCTGGAAGAACAGCTGGTGTTCTTAACTGCTGAGCCCTTTCTTCAGTCCAACATACAAGTTTTAATTAATTAAATCAATTCAATTTTTCCAAATAAAAATAAATCTATATTTACTTTGAAAAATATTGAAAAGGGAAAGTAGAGGCTTACTCTTTTGAAATAAAAATTATTGGAATTTAGAGCTAAAACTATCACAATGTATAAATTATATTTAAGCTAATACATATATATTTTGCTTAATATTTATTGCTATTATGGATTTTATGTCTATGAACAAGTATAAATTTTTTAAGGGTTTGATGTTTTAAAATAATTCCAGCTTTAGTAGATTTCTTGACTATCCTCAAAGAATCCTGCATACTGTTTTCTAAAAATTAACCTTTGCTTCAAAACTATTCCTTAATTATTTGTTTTATATCTCTAACTGACCAAAAGATTCTAACATCTTCTTGATGTAATGAGTCAGTATTTAGAACACACAAAAATCATTGAGAATTCAAAGAACAAGGTAATGATATTAATGAGGACTGCATTACATTTTGTTATATTTTACATCAGAGTATTAGAACACAAGCTTAACTTCCCCTGTGGTGTAGCTTTTGGGGGTGATAAGACTAACGAGCTTAATTTCTAACTCTTACTGTGAAACTAGAATATACAAAGTAACAAGGCATTTATGTTTGTTAAAATATGTGTAAATGGTGGCCTCTTCTGCAGGACATTGTAGCCTTTATAAGGTAGTATGATTCAAATAAGGGATGTTTAATTTATAACAGGGATAAAATACTCCAAAAGATTTATGTATGAAATGATTAATCATAATTAAACAGATTACAATAGGAAAGAAATATACTGCTGGCATTCTAATTCCAGCATTGAATGTTGTGTTTTTAATGTAATAGAATTATAATTTTAATGACTGTTATTAAATGTTGGCTTAGGAAACAGATTTTGTCTAAATCATGGATAAACATAGGTAAGGAGCAGTCTACTGAAGAGCAGGTATTATGGCCAATATGGGGTTAGTTCAAAGGATTTGAGAGAATGGAATTATGAAGAAGTAGCTTGTTCCTTTATTTTCAATAATTCTTGAGGGTTGTAATGACCTCAAGTAGCAAGGCACACTGGAGATACATAAATGCTGATGCAGCCAGGACAAGAAATTATAAACACTGTTTTACATCTAGAATTGCTATATATTAGTTTCTATGACAAAACGTCAATTGTTAGATATTTGAAGTGATAACAGTTTTATATTACTATCTCAAGTTTACTGAAAGATAGCATACTGATATTTATAATAGTTTACTGATATTTTAAAATGTTGAACAGCAAAAGTAACCCAGAATTATAACCAAAATAAAAGTCTTTACTCTTCATGACAACATATATGGTAATAATATCACATATATTTTTTAAAGAGAGAATTACTGCACAAATTAGAATGAGGGTGTCAGTATTTAGTGCAACTAGAAACAGAACAAAATATTATAAAGGACATGTAGTATTTTCAGAAAAGTCTAGGACTTTCCCTACAATTATAAGGAAGACACTCAAAGATTTAGCTCTCAAAATTAAGGAAATAATAAGAAGTGGAAAAATATTCAATAGAACTTTTCTAGGGTATACAAATGCACCTTGAACAAAACATTATTGCTGTTATATAATATATACCTTAGAGAATATTGCATAAATAAAGGTATATTAGGAAGCCTTTAACAGCTTGTGATCCCTAGGAAGACTTTTTTTTAAGGTATTTAAATTTGTTAATCCTCAGAAATCTTCTCTGGGTACATGTTTAACAGCAGTACAGGACATCACATGTGTATTCATAGGTCAAGACGATAACTATTG
Organism: Rattus rattus; assembly: GCF_011064425.1. NCBI lineage: Eukaryota > Metazoa > Chordata > Mammalia > Rodentia > Muridae > Rattus > Rattus rattus. The sequence goes on along the minus strand of NC_046154.1, from coordinate 105,390,596 downwards.
GTCTAAAAAGAGGTATTCATCAATTTCTATGCATCCATGACTTCTTGAATTTCCTGACCTTTTCTGTTGACACATAAATCATGTAAGAATTTACAACTCAGGAAGCATAAGCTGAGTTGGACCTTGAGAGATGGGTTCTGTCAAGATGGTTTGAAATTAGCAATGCCTAAGTGCGTATTTATTTTAGTATGGTATTTTTATTTTACCACACAGTAGGAACAGAACAAACAAGAGCTTATGCTTCTCTCTCTCTCTCTCTCTCTCTCTCTCTCTCTCTCTCTCTCTCTCTCTCTCTGTGTGTGTGTGTGTGTGTGTGTGTGTGTGTGTGTGTGTTTGTTCTGATATATAAACTCTGTATTAGTCATGGCTGGCAGTGTGAACAACACTGAAATCAGAGGAAGCTGGGAGAAGAAATTTTAGAAGAAAATACAGAGAACTATAGCTTTCTAAAGAGTCTTCTACTTTTATGAAGGTGAGAAACTTAACACATTCATTTATTCATGTATTATAATTCAGAAACTGCAAGTGAAGGAAAAGTGATAAAATTATGTGTTTTTGAAGGCACTTTGTTGGCTAATAGTCCAGATAATGATTTGAATGATTAGTCAAAATGATAGGATTGTTTGAAAAAAAAAAACAAGATTGAAAACAGTCTTTGTTAGTGCTGTACATCAGATGCACCATTTTATGCCAATTATCATGTGAAAAATCAATGAGACCCCTTGGAGAGAACATAAGGAATTTATATACTTGATTAGCTCAATGCAAAGTACACCTAGGTATATGCTTGAATGTATAGCTAAGTCGATTTGCTAAGAATCCATAATTATAAGCAATTTTACTCATTTTTTGAAAGACAGTAGGTTATAGTACTTTTGGTTTTGCATTTATAGTTTTAATTTTTCATGGTCGTTTGTTGTCCAAAAATCAGTGAATAAAATAAAACAAGGTATTTTCAGAAGGAGAAGGAAGTATTAAAGAGGCAGACTCACAAGAAATTTACATTGTCAAATCACTCTTTTCTAGTAGTTATTATTCTAGCAACTTCTAAAAAAACACATTTGGAGAACAAAACATAATGTTTATAGGATTTGACTCTATGTATTAGGTATCTACTGAGGGACTTGGAATGTGTTTCATGTTGATTAAGGATGAAATATATTGTTTCAGTAAAAATCAACACATCAGAGATGGAAGACGACTATAAGATATTTTTCCTGTTAATTTTTTAAAATCATGATAAACAGAAGGAATAACCTTGAAAAAAGTTTCAATTAAAATATTATGTTAATAGCAAATGATATCAATAAAAATTCTATTACATAATATGAACACCGGGAAAATTAGTTAAAATGTTCACTTTTTTGTTGAGCTGTGAATTTTGGATGATGAATATAGTATTTTTTTTTGCAATCATTAAATGAGGAAAAGTCAATAAAATAATCATTTTTAATATTAATTTTTGAGCAGGCAGTATATTGATACTTTATCTTTGTATTTTTTCATGTAATCAAGTATTTTCTTTATGGTTAATTTAAAAATGTACATGTTTTCAATTTAGTACTTTGATATTAAACTTTGAAAACATTTTATTGTATTTTTAAAAATATTCCTATAAATTCTTAGAGAACTTTATTCAGTGCATAATTTTTTTCTCCATCTTTATTAACTTGGATATTTCTTATTTACCTTTCAAATGTTATTCCATTTCCTGGTTTCCAGGCCAACATCCCCTTAACCCCTCCTCCTCCCCTTCTATATGGGTGTTCCCCTCCCCATACTCCCCCCATTACCGCCCTCCCCCCAACAATCACATTCTCTGGGGGGTTCAGTCTTGGCAGTACCAAGGGCTTACCCTTCCACTGGTGCCCTTACTAGGCTATTCATTGCAACCTATGCAGTTGGAGCCCAGGGTCAGTCCATGTATAGTCTTTGGGTAGTGGCTTAGTCCCTCAATGCATATTTATAATATTCTCCATTCTTCCATCTATTATACCAACTTTCAGTTTTGTCCCTCAACCTCCAACAAGTCAAGTTTGGCCAACTGGTACACAGCGGGTTACTACCCTTGTGTCTAATCAACATATTAGAGCTTATATCCTTAAAGAAAATGTATCAGTAAATGTTAACGTTAATGCTCCTTCAGCTAGTGGGATTAAGCTCAAATTTTTGCATTATGTTTTATGATTTGTCAGCCTTTAGTACATACATGGAATTGTCTGATTGTGTCTGGAAATTACCATTATCTTGATGTTGTATACCATTTATGGCTCTTGTGATCTTTCTGACTTCTCTTCCAGTGAAGAAATATGCATTTTTGAGAGAGGTTTGTGATGTTTATATTTCTCTAAGGGAAGAGTACTCTATTATGTTTTATTTACTATATGTTGAAGGTTTGAGGGTTTCTGCAAAGAAAAGCATCAGAGCACTAAACCTATATCCATAGGTATAGTAAGTCACAAGGATTTATTTTAATACTGTATGCATTTAGTAGAATAACATCATAAGATTATTTTCTAGACTTTATGACATATCTAGCCACAGTACATGGGTCCCATTATCAGTGTCATTCCATGAAGACTGCCTTAGATCTAAATATGAAGTATTTCGTTACCACCCATAGTTTAATTTCACTATTATACTGGTAAGAATTTTGTCTCAGGAAATTCACAGTTTAAAGGATTCAGAGATAGTTGATAAGGGGGATTATGATGTCTTCTAGTTATGTGATTATCAACTTACTGTACCAGTGTGTGTGTGCGTGTGTGTGTGTGTGTGTGTGTGTGTGTGTGTGTGTGTGTTAAAGAAGGAAACTAATGATCAAGTTATACTTCATTCTTTCCACAGGTTTCCTAAATTGTTAAATATATCTGAAATTCATCATGTGTTTACCTCTGAATTAGGTCCCTGAAAATATCCATACAGAGCACAAACAAGAACTCCTGGAATATCTGTGCTCATGGCTCAGAAGACAGAAGAAAGCTTCTTTCCTCAACTTCCTCTTTTTCCTGGTTTACTAATTTCTGTCTTTGTCTCTCTGTCACTGTCTATCTCTGAGGTGGTGGTGGTGAGTGTGTGTGTGTGTGTGTGTGTGTGCGTGTGTGTGTGTGTTGTTTTTCTTTGTTTTGTGATTTTGATTTTGTTGCTTTGATAGTATATCTTGCTGTGCTGTCTAGTCTTAAAACTTGTGTGATGATCTTGGTTTTCTACATTAACCTTTATCTACTCTCTTTCTTTAACACATAATACTACTCATAACCACTTGACATTAATGGAGAAATTTTTAATGCTCCATTGTTAAGAAAATCATTAATCTTTACCTATGATTACTTTGAAAAGATAATTTTTAATTTTTTTCAACACTTAAGCTCTCAAAGCATAAACTTAGTTACTTTTCTTCAAATCTGGACATATTTACATACAAATTTTATTTTGCTTTCTTGTGCAGAGGTCAATATGAAATTAATATTCATAAAGTAACTACAGAATGGGACTAAATGCAAGAAATTTATTAATTACTCATGTCAAGATGACATCATAACAATATACTTATAATAAAGTATTTATGATTATACTTTACCTTTTAAAAGAAAATCAGAGGCTGCTTTATTATCATTATCAAAGGACCAGCCATAATTTGGAAGGAATGCTGTTGCTGATACAATAACTTCAGAACACCTTGAGAGCAAATTAGACTCTCAAGTGGTTCCAATTACATAATGCTGAATAACTGAGAAAGATGATGCTGCTTGAGACTCAGACCTCTCACTCACTTCATGTTCTTGACAAGTCCTCAGCTTTCTTGATGGAGGCTTTAACTAGTGTAAAAAAAAATACAGACTTAACACACATAAAGAAATTTTAGAGAAACAGACACTTTTCTAAAACATGAAATGAAGGCATTATATTTTATAACACTTTACACATAATTTTATTGTTTTAATAATGAAAGAACAATGTGTTTTTACTCTTTTTTGTAATTAAATCATAAAGATTAAATTTCTTCATTTTTTATGAAATATTTTTATTAAATATATAAAAGTCTTTAAAATGGTATATAAACACAAAAGATAGCAGATGGCAGGTGAAACATAAAAGGAATTACGTAATTGGATTTCAGGTATTGAGTAGGTATTGAGCTGCAGTCCATATGGATATTAAAAATATGTTCAAAACACTTAAACATACATGTAAAATATTAATAATCATGTCTTTCAACAATATCTTAAAATTATTAGATCATTTTAAAAAACTATTATTCTATATTATTTAAAATGTATTTCCTCTTTAAAACATTTTTCATTTCTATTTAGTTTATATTTAGTAAAAATATACTTCATTAATATCTGTCATAAGAGTGAAACTCAGATTTCTCCACTGGAGCATTCTAGGGTTATCATCCACAGTTCAGGGTAGGTTGCATAAGCAGAAGTAGTTTGCACAAAGTCAACTGAAATTTTTGTACACTTTTGTATCAATTTATTTTCCTATTTTTTATTGTCTTTTTATAGGTTTGTTTTGATCTTTGTTTTTTGTTCTATTTTTTGTTGGTTTGTATTTTGTTTTGTTTCCTGAGTGACAGAAGAGAGAGAGCATGAAGTTTGATGAATAGGGAGGTAGGAAAAATTGAGAAGGATTAGGAAGGAGAAAGAACATGATAAAATATGTTGTATAGAAACTTTTAAATACATTTGGGAAAATATTTTGTTTTTTAGTAGGTTAGCTATAATTCCTCACTTAATTGACTTTATACCAAGTGCTGATATGCAATGATAATTTTAAAAATGGAGTTCAAATGTTATAACATGTTTCTGAATAGAACATTTAAGGCAATGATTTATTCCATGTTTTTTATACTTACATATGTTTGACTAATTTTTTTTACCATAGTTGTTTCTTTATAGTGTATATTTTCCCACTTGTTTATTATTTGTACATGTAAATAGCTTCTTTTTCCATGATATGGGAAAATCAATAACAGTATAAAAAGCAGAAAACAACTGAGGAGAATTTCTACAAGGAAATTAAGAAGAGTTAACAGAATATGAGGTTTTGAAAAAGTAATTTTTTTTAATTTTCAATTCACATCCCTTATCTAGTCAAATGGCATAATGATCATTGTTACTAAAGGAGAGCTAATTTCAATGAAGAATAACTTAATTTTATGTTGAAAATATTAAAGCATAAAGTTATAATTATTGCAGAAAATTATGTCTTTCAGAACTACGAAAAAGAGATATAAAGAATTATAGAAATCTTAGCACAGAACAGAAAAAAGCTACAACTCAAGTTTGGAGCAAGCAGACACTGTACCTGCAATTATATCAGCAAACAAGGCCATCATAATCTAAAAATCTTACCTCTACAGAAGATTGTCTGAGTTATATGCTGGGTTTGGTTTCAGGACTAGTTTAAAAAGTTCAAAATACAACCAGCTGGCCTGATTCCTCACCAGAATGCAGATGTGATATTTTGTTTTCTGATGGAAACAGAATCTTAAAGAACAAGAGGGCCATTGTGAATATAGGCAAAAAAAAAAAAAAAAAAAGGCCTGCCTCTTCATCTCCCTTCCCTCTCGCCAGATTCATCCTTCTGCCAACTTCTACTAATAGATATCAACTTAGGCCCCAGAGAAATGGGAATTGTGTTTACAGCCACTCCCCAAGTCTACTGAAACAGAACGCACAGGCTTCTAGTGAAGAGACATACTTTAGCTTGTCTTTACTTTATTCTAATTACTTTACTTTGTTTAAAAAAAATTAATGGACCAGTTCACAGATATTTCTCTGTAGTTATAAAAGGTTTCAAACAGGGTTTGAAAGTTGAGTGAGAAAAAAACTGGTTCACCTAGGAACTTTGACTTACTTTAGTATATGTTTACTAAACAGATTTACTCAAACCCAGGCAAATGTGAAGAGTAATTTAAAAGTATATGCAAAATATAGAGATGAGTATTACATAATCATTTTCTATTCTATAATATTTGTTCCTAAAATTAATGCATTGCCACCGGAGTCAACTTCCTGAACAGAAGAGTAGCACAGGCACTAATATCGACAATTATTAAATAGAACTTCATGCAACTGAGAAGCCCTTTAAGGCCAAAAAATTGTCTGTAGGGCAATATAGCAGCCTGCAAAATGGGAAAATATCTTCACCAACTCTACATGTGACAAAGAATTACTTTCCAAATATATGATGGATGTAAGACGCTATTAACAAATAATCCAATACAATGGTGTGTATGTCTAAATAGAGAATTCTCAGTAGAGGAATCTATTTTTTATTATTTATTTAATTTTATTTTTTAATTATTCACTTTACAGCCCTCTCACAGCCCTCTTTAAATAGCTGAAAGCACTTAAAAGAAATGTTTAGCATTCCAGGTGGTCAGCAAAATGCCAATCAAAACAATTCCATCTTGGATCTGTCAGAATGGCTAAGATCAAAAACTCAAATGATAGCTAATGTTGGTGAGGACGTAGATAAAGGAGAAGACTCCCTCTTTGGGAGTACAGAAATTACAGCAACTTTGGAGATGAAGATTGTGGTTTCTCACAAAGATGGGAATCAATTTACCTCAAGATCCTACTGTACCACTACTGGTCATATACCTATAGGACACTATATCCTATCACAAGGATACCTACTCAAATATAGCATCTGAACTTGTAATAGCCCAAAACTGGAAACCATCAGGGTTATCTCAACAGAAGAACTAATAATGGTGTACATTTGCAAAATGGAATATTACTCAGCTGTTAAAAATAACATCATGGAGTTTTTAAGTAAGTGGATAGAACTAGGAAATATCATCCTAAATGAGGTAAACTAGACCCAAAATATGAGCACAGTTTGTATTCATGTTTAAGTGGGTATTAGCTGTAAAGGATAAACTTTCTACCAGTCAGAGAACCATAGCAATCAAGTAGACAGGTGGATTCACATAAGTCTCCCGGTGAAGATGAAATAAAATAGATAACATATAAAGACTGGGAATTGGTAGGGATTAGAATAAAAGGGATTAGATTGTGAGAAAATGAAACAAGAGAGCACTTGGAGAGACAACTGGAATTGGAGGGCAATAAAAGAAGGAGCAAGAAACATATTACAGTGAAAACTTACAGGAATTTGCCTGCAATGGTGACTCTAAATAAGACTAATACTGAGCAATATGGACCCTGAACAGGCCATATTCTGTAACCAGGTAAGACTTTTACTGACAGAATTGGGACACCAACACAGCCACAAAACTTCTGATCACAAATTTCTCTGGCAAACAAGATGTGCTGGGGTGAAGTTGGCTCAGAAATTGTGAGAGTGGCCAAACAATGACTGGTCCTGCTTGAAAACTATGGCACTAGAGGGAGACCACCCCTGATACAACCTATATGGCTGGGAGCCAAAAACCCAAAATTGAACCAAACAAGACCTTCAAGTTAAAAATTCCCCAATGACATTCAGAGAAAGGAGACCAGCATAATACTCATCAGAGATTTTCATCCAGTGTTTGATGGAAACAGGCAGAAACTCAGAGCCAAACCCTGGGCAGAGCTTGGGAAATCTTGCAAAACTGGAAGCACTGATGGAAAGAAGGGGTCAAAGATATCAAAAAACCCATAGAACCAAATATCTTAGGCTTATAGGCTATCTCTGTTACTTATCCATTATTCAGGGAACTTGCATGGTTCAGACCTAGGCCCTGTGCATATGTTATGGGTGTGTACCTTGATGTACTTCACAGCCTCATAAAAGTGGGGACAGGGGCCATTCCTGACTCTTTTGGCTGCTTTTGGGACCCCTTTCCTCCTACTGGGTTGCCTCACAGAGTCTTATGAGGGGTGATTACTAGTCTTATTCCAACTTGCTATGCCATGTTAGTTTATACATGGCACACCTGCATATTTTTGAAGAGACAGGGAGGCAGAGTGGGTAGGAATGGGGATTAATAAAGGAGGATGGAAAACTACACTCCAGATGTAATATATGAGAGAATTATAAATAAATAAATTAATTTTTAAAAGACCCATCGTACATGATTACTCTTATCTGAGGATTCTGTATCCCAAAACTTACATTTTAATGGCCTGGTCAGATGTCACTGATGTGTTCTGAACTGCACTAGATTCCTCCTCATATTAGTCAATTATAAAGAAATCTCTTGATATCGTACCCAAATACTGTGTTCAGTTCATTGCTGCTTTCTGTCAATGTTCTCTCATATTTTCAGTCTATAAGCTGTCACGATTAAATTTCTTGTGTTTGTGTAGTGTATATAAGTTGAATGTATGAGGACACAAACTTTGTGCATGCATATGTGTGTGAGTGTGTGTGTGTGTGTGTGTGTGTGTTATATTGTAGTATCAGTGGTGCATTGTGGTATGTAAAAAAATGGTGTGGATATATATATATATATATATATATATATGTGTGTGTGTGTGTGTGTTATATTGTAGTATCAGTGGTGCATTGTGGTATGTAAAAAAATGGTGTGGATATATATATATATATATATATATATATATATATATATATATAAATATATGCGTGTGTGTGTGTGTGTGTGTGTGTGTGTGTATTTTTGTATGATGTGCTACATGAGTTTGGTGCAGGATCTGTAATGTTAGAGTGTAGGTAACATGTCATAGAATGTATTGTATGAAGTGTGTGTTTTCTATGTGGTAAGTGGTATGGTGTGTGAAAGTTCTTTGTGTGTGTCTGTATGTGTGTGTGTGTGTGTGTGTGTGTGTGTGTGTGTCTTGTCAGAGTCGTGGGGCTATGTTCAGGGGTGTAGTTGAACACAAATTACTGAATCTATTTTAATAACACATTTCATTTGTACTTACAATGACCAAAGACTCTACCACATAGAGCATTTGTTTTAAAAGAATTGTTAATTTTGCTAAAATTACAAGAAAATTAACATCTAGTTATGCTTAACTTTTTGAGTATTAGTTGTAGGAACTGGACAACACATAATGTTTAGACCTCAACATAGTAACTCAATATAATTATTGATAATGCTATTTAGCTTGATAGTCATATATTTGGTAGATATATGTATATATATGTATATATATATATATATATATATATATATATATATATATATATGACAAAATACCAATTCATGTGGAATGTGGACTACATATATAATTTTATACACTCATTCTAACTTCAATAAAATTGAAATGACAAAATAACCTAATTTAAGGAATTAAAATTGTCTATAGCTTGCTTGGATGGTAAGTAATATATTTTGGTAAATGTAATTATAACAATTTAAAAAAAGTAGTAATGAAAGGTAAAGCCTATAGCAATGGAAATACGGAAAAAAGAAGTGATTAAAAGAAAAACAGGCAAACAAACTTTTAAAAAAAACAAAGAAATCAGGAAGGAATAGACTGTAGAAAGAGAGAAGAATATGGATAGAGAATAAGAGGAAGATTCTTTCTGCAGGGAGGCAGCAATGATCATTGAATATCTTAGTTAACAACACAACAGTTGTGTCATGTTGATAGCCAAAACAAATTTAAAATGAAATTTCCCTGAATTAAGCTTACAAAATATTTAATTTTATTTTATATTAAATGAAAAGCATTATTTGAATTCTTTTTTGGATTTTCACTTTTAGATCATTCAACATGTATCCATGCTCTTTGTATTGGATATTTGTGTCTATACATTTCAAATGTTGTCTCCTTTCCCGGATGCAAAAACCTACCCCTCCTGCCTCCCCACCCTGATATTACAGTACACTGAGGAGATCAAGCCTGGGCAGGACAAAGGACTTCTCCTATGTTTGGCACCCAACAAGGTCATCTTCTACTACATATGCAGCTGGAGCCATGGATCTGTTCATGTGTAGTCTTTGGATGGTAGTTTACTCACTGAGAGCTCTGGTTTATTGGCATTGTAGTTCTTATTGCAGTGGCAAACCCCTTCAACTCTTTCAATCCTTTCTCTAACTCCTCCAGTTAGGGACCCTCTTCTCAATTCAATGGTTGTCTGCTAGCATTCGCCTCTGTATTTGTTATGCTCTGGCAGAGCCTCTCAGGAGACAGCTATATCAGGCCCCTGTCAGCATGCACTTCTTAGCATCAGCAATACTGTGTGGGTTTGGTGGCTATATGTGGGCTGTATTCCCAGGTGGGACAGTCTCTGAATCGTCTCTCCTTCAGTCTCTGCTAGGAATATTTTCTCCATATCCCCTCGTATGAAATTTTTTGTTCTCCATTTTAAGAAGGATTGAAGCATGCCCACTTTGGTCGTCCTTCTTCTTGAGCATCATGTCATCCTGGATTGTATCTTGGGTAATTCAAGCTTTTGGGCTAATAACCACTTATCAGTGACTGCATAACATGTGTTGTTGTTGTTGTTGTTGTTGTTGTTGTTGTTGTTGTTGTTGTTGTGTGTGTGAGAGAGAGAGATTGGGTTACCTCATTTGGGATGATATCTTCTATTTCCATCTATATGCTTTTGAATTTCATGAAGCAATTTTTAATAGCTGAGTAGTACTCCATTGTGCAGATACACCATATTTTCTGTATCCATTCCTCTGTTGAAGGACAACTTGGTTCTTTCTAGCTTTGTCCTATTATAAATAAGTCTGCTATGAACACAATAGAGTATTTGTCCTTGTTATATGTTAGAGCATTTTTGGGTCTACGTCCAGGAGTGGTATAGCTGGGTCCTCAGGTAGCACTAAGTCCAGTTTTCTGAGGAACCTCCAGAATGATTTCCAGAGCATTTGTATCAGCTTTCACACACCAAAAATGGAGGAGTGTTCCCCTTTCTCCACCTCCTTGCCAGCATCTGTTGTCACCTGAGTTTTTGATCTTAACTATTCTGAAAGGTATAAGATGGAATTGCAGGCTTGTTTTGATTTGCATTTCCCTGATGATTAAGGATGTTGAACGTTTCTTTAGGTATCTCACAGACATTCAATATTCCTCAGCTGAGAATTCTTTGTTTAGCTCTGTACCATATTTTTATAGGGTTATTTGAATCTCTGGAGTCTACGTCTTCAGTTCCTTGTATATATTGGATATTACCCCACAATCTAATGTAGGATTGGTAAAGATCTATTCCCAATCTGCTGCTTCCCATTTTTCCTAATAACAGTATCCTTTGCCTTACTGAATCACATCTAAGGAGGATGATAGATGACTTTAAGTAAAACATATATGACTCCCTTAAGGAAAAACAGGACAATACAGGTAAACAAGTAGAAGCCTTTAAGAGGAAACACAAAAATCCCTTAAAGAATTAGGTCCAAACAAAATAAAACATTTAAAGGAACAGAAGAATATCATCCAGGATCTAAAAATGGAAATATACACAATAAAGAAATCACAAAGGGAGACAACCTTGGTGATAGAAAACTTAGGAAAGAGATCAAGAGTCATAGATGGTAGCATCACGAACAGAATACAAGAGATAGAAGAGAGAATCTCAGGGGCAGAAGATAACATAGAAAACATTGGCTCAACCTCCAAAATATGTACAGCACAAAATTCTCCTAACCTAAAACATCCAGGAAATTCAGGACACAATGAGAAAATCAAACCTAAGAAAATAGGTATAGAAGAGAGTGAAGATTGCCAACTTAAAAGGCAAGTAAATATCTTCAACAAACTTGTAGAAGAAAACTTCCCTAACCTAAAGAAAGAGATGCCCATGAACATACAAGAAGCCTAGAGAAATCCAAATAGATTAGACAAGAAAAGCAATCCCACCTGTCACATAATAGTCAAAATGCCAAATCCAAAAAACAAAGAAAAATAGTGAAAGCAGTAAGAGGGGATAAAGTCAAAGTAACATACAAAGGCAGACCCATCAGACTTCTTACCAGAGACTATGAAAGCCAGAAGATCCTGGGAAGATGTCATACAGACACTAAAAGAACACAAATGCCAGCCCAGGCTACTATATGCCACAAGACTCTCAATTACAATAAATGAAGAAAGCAAGATATTCCATGACGAAACCAAATTCACACAATATCTTTCCACAAATCCAGCCAAAAAAAGGATAATAGATGGAAAACTCCAGCACAATGAGGGAAAGAACAGCATAGAAAAAGCAAGAAAGTAATCGTTTTGCAACAAATCCAAAGAGGGCCATAGAAACATAATTCCACCTCTAACAAAAAAATAGCAAGAAACAAAGTCACTATTATTTAATATCTCTTAACATTAATGGACTATGTTCCTCAATAAAAAACAAAGATTAAAATATAGGATATAAAAAGAGGACCCAGCATTTGGCTGTAGACCACAAACAGACTTCAGTAACAAAGACAGACACTAGCTCAGAGTAAAAGGCTGGAAAAAATTTTCCAAGAAATGGTCCCAAGAAAATAGCTGGAAGAGTACCCATTCTAATACCAAATATCATTGACTTTCAACCAAAAGTTATCAAAAGAAATAAGGAAAGACACTTCATAATCATCAAATAAAAATCTACTACAATGAATTCTCTGTCCTGAATATCTATGCTCCAAATGCAAGGGCAGCTACTTTAAAAAATAAATAAATAAAAAATAAATGAACAAAAAACAAAAAACAAAAACCCACAGCAACAAAAAGAAAACCAAAAACAAAACATAAAACCCCCAAAAAGAAAAAAAAACTTTACTAAAGCACAAAACACACAATGCTCCTCACAAAATAATAATGGGAGACTTCAACATTTAATCCTAAAAGAAAAGAATATACCTTCTTCACAGCGCTTCATGGGACATTTTCCAAAAGTGACCATAATTGGTCACAAAAAGGACCTCAACAAACATAAGAAGATTGAAATAATACCATACAGATTATGACAAACTAAGCGTGGTATCAGATAACAATAAAATAAAATAGAAAACGACAGAAAGCCCACGTACATATGGAAATTGAACAACACTCTACTTAATGAACTTGTTCAAGGAACGAATAAAGAAATCAGTTAAGGACTTTTTAGAATTTAATGGAAATGGAGCCAAAATGTACCCAGATTTATGGGATGCAATAAAAACAGTGCTAAGAGGAAAACTCATACCTCTGAGTACCTCCAAAAAGAAATTAGGTAGAGTATACTCTAGCAGCTTGATAGCACTCCTAATAAGCTCTAGAACAAAAAGAAGCAAATACACACAAGAGGAGTAGTCAGCAGGAAATAAACTCAGGGCTGAAATCAAACAAGTAGAAACAAAAAGAATTATATAAAGAGACAACAAAAATAGAAGCTAGTTCTTTGAGAAAATCAACCAGATAACTAAACCCTTAGCCAGACCAATCAGAGCGCACAAAGAGCATATCCAAATTATCAGAATCACAAATTAAATGGGAAACATAACAACACAATCTGAGAAAAGTAAAAACTCATTAGATACTACTACAAATACCTGTAGATATTGAAATTGGAAAATCTGGATGAAATGTACAATTTTCTAGACAGATACCACATACCAAAGATAAATCAGGATCAGATAAACTTTCTAGAGTCCCATAACTCCTAAAGAAATAAAAGCAGTTATTAAAAGTTTCCCAACCAAGAAAAGCCGAGGACCAGATGAATTTAGTTGAGAATTCTGTCAGACCTTCAAAGAAGACTTAATACGAATACTTTCCAAACTATTCAACAAAATAGAGACAGAAGGAACACTACCAAATTCATTCTGTGAAGCCAAAATTATGCTTATGTGTAAACCACACAAAGACCCAACAAAGAAAGAGAACATGAGACAAATTTCCCTTATGAATATCTATGCAAAAATACTCAATAAAATTCTTGCAGACTGAATCCAATAACACATCAAAACGATCATCCATCATGATCAAGTAGGCTTCATCCCAGGGATGCAGGGATGGTTCAATATATGGAAATCCCTCAATGTAATCCACCATGTAAACAAACTCAATAAAACACACACACAAACACACACACACACACACACGATCATCTCAGTTGATGCTGAGAAAGTATTTGACAAAATTCATCACCCCTCCATGTTAAAATTATTGAAATGATCAGGAATTCAAAGCCCATACCTAAACACAGTAAAAACAACATACAACAAATCAGCAGACAACATCAAACTAAATGGAGAGAGACTTGAATTAATCACCCTAAAATCAGCTGCCAATGCTCTACCTACTTATTCAAAGCAGTACTAGAAATCCTAGCCAGAGAAGACAACAAAATGAGATCATATGCATCCAAATTGGAAAGGAAGAAGTCAAAATATCACTATTTGCAAATGATATGATAGTATACTTAAGTAATCCCAGAGTACTCTTAAATATGATATATGAAGAAAAAAAAACATCAGCAAAGTGGCTGGTTATAAAATCAATTCAAACAAATTAGTTACCTTACTCTACTCAAAGGATAAATAGGCTGAGAAAGAAATTAGGGAAAGAACACCATTAACAAAAGTCACAAATAGTACAAAATACCTCTGTGTGATTCTAAGATCAAGAATTGACAAATTGGACTTCATAAATCCACAAGTCATCTATACTTAAAACGCAATTTGAGCTTGTTCATTTTCCAGTATAAGATACGAATGTATAGCTGTGTACTGAGCAAATTCAGAATAAAAAATCAGTATTATTTTCCTTGCTTCATGAACATACAATGATTATTCATAGGAAAATAAAGAAATGGAAGCTATATACTGTGCTGAAAGAATAGATACTGAGTCCATGGGAGGATATTCTATTTAATTGTATTTAGTCTTTCATTAATATTAGAGAAACTTTTGACATGATAAAATTATATCAGTGATATTGCTTTATATAATATTCAGTTATATTTAGTAACTTTTAAATTAATTTTCATTGAGGCTTTAAAGTTGTTTTAAATTGATAATTACCTATAAAGTAAGTTATTTGACTTTGCTTCAATTTTGTTTAACTTATTTATACATTTGAAAGACTGAAATCTCTTTAAACATTTACAGCTACTTATATACTTAATTAATATAATTTAATTATATTTTAAGCTACAATTATAAATTAAATTTTTATGATTATCTAATAACATAAAAGATTTAACAAGACAAATATATAAACTCTATGAGAAATATTCTCATGTACTTAGACAATGTTTTATGTGTCTCAACTACATTTCAAATATTAATAACTCAGATCCAGTTATCATTACAGGGCAATTTAAATGAACCACAAATGTCGCAATGAATAAAAAAATTCTTTTCTGCTTAAAATACTAAAAATCCTCAATATTTCTAACAATACAGATCTCTATTTATTCTAGGGTTACAAATACAGTCTTTCATTGAAGTAATCCAATCACTATCTCAGATCTGTGATAAAAGTTTTGGCACAGACAGCTCATGGTCACAAATTCTGTATATGAGACCTAGGTGATGAGACTAAAAAGAGTGATCCAAACTTGACTTTTGGCTGTTTCTTCAGAGAAATAAATTAATAGTGATTCTTTTCTTCTTGTATTATCTAGTGCCAAAACCCAGATCAAGCCATATGTATGTGCTCTTTTGTTATTACGCTAGTACACACACATACATATACACATGCATACATATATACATACATACTACTGAGAGAGAGAAAGAGAGAGAGAGAGAGAGAGACAGAGAGACAGAGACAGAGTCAGAGACAGAACAATTTTACATGAGAAACAGTGAATTTTAATGTTTTTTTAAGGCAGAAACAGCATAGTATTATGTATTTTAAGAACTACAAATCCCAGTTCTCATTAGCCTATTGTTTGTTATTATGGTTCATCACGTGTGGTGCCACTTGCCATATAATATTTTTGCATCATGCTTTCCCTCTTTTGGGTTTTTCTTCTGATAAATTGATTGGCCACAACATGCTGATTTATCTGCTGGAAATTTATTTTCTAAAAATGTTCACTAGTATAAAAAATATAACTATGTTTTTAATAAAGAGCAGTTAAATTAGGCTGTGTTCTAGATAGATAGACCTGTATGTTTATTTAATAAGACATATTACAGTGCTTGAATTACAAACTATATTTAAAATTCTCTAATCTTATCATCTTTATGTAAATCAATCATTTGTTTTCTAATATGATACATAAACAAAGAAACAAAAAAACAACAAACTGCTGAACAGAATAGGTGCAGAGATGCCTAAGTGGTTAAGAGGAATTTCTGCTCTTCCAGAGGACCCAGGTTTAATGCCCAGCATTACCAACAACCAGAACATATTACATGTGGTCTAACACTGCTGACATACGCAAAAACAAAACACACACACTCTCACACTCACACACATACAAAAACACACACACACCCAAACACACACACACACACACACACATACACAAACACATACACACACACACAGAAACACACACCCCACTCAATTTAGAATAAAATCAATCACTTTATAAAAATAAAGTTGAAAATATAGTAGCAAATTTTAATTACAGCTTTATAAGAATCCTCAGTTTCCTGAGAATAGGAAAGAACATAAATGAGCAAATTAAAAAAAAAAAAAAAAAGCTTGTGTAAATTGTTGACTTTTTCACAATGAGAAGTTTGTGTAAGTCCTTCCATCACCTGAATGCATTTAATGTGAGGTTTAGAGCACATAACGGAGGAAGAGTTTAGATGGTAGATTCAGAGCTATCATAGTGGTTCACACCTAATTATCCTGCCCAAATTTAAATGAGGTCCTTCATAAATGGTTCTATGATGCTGACTTAAAAGAACAAAAAACCGGAAATTTAAATCTGTCTTAGATGGGTTACTATGAGCAACACATTTACTTCCCTGTTTATTTCTTGTGAATTCAAGACCCAGATAGCTTGAAGACAAACTTGTAGGACTGTGGTTCTGTGATTACACTAAATAATTAGATCAAATTGAGTCACTGATTGAGCTGTGTAAATTGTAATTAGCAAGGGATGGAAGAGAAAGAGAAGCGCTCACATTTGCAAATATTTAAGCTTTGTAAATTCACTTGAAAGCAGATTCATTCATTTTCCTTTTAAAAATCTATCATGCTTATGTATATTTAATTGAAATTACAGTAATCGATTCAAATTGATATTCTTTTTCATCTTAAAACTCAAAGTTGACATATGACTCTTGTTCTCTAATAGGGTAATAGAAGAATTCATTGATAATTTCTGTCATTTGAGGTAGATATTTATCAGGACAGATATTTTATTAACACAACAAAATAATGCATGTATTTTATAGTAATAGTGCCACTAGGAGAAGCATGCACCCTTCAGAACAAACTGATACATTATCATATTATTTGAAAACAATCCATTCCTGTTCTAAGTATTATTTAAAAAAAAACTCAGCAGACCATCTATTAGCAATCCTGTTACCTTCTTTTTGTGACAACTGAGGCAGTATATGTAAACCAGAATCTCTTTGAATTTACAATCTTTGAGCTCTACCCTTATAGATGCTTTGATTATAGCAGCACATCATCTTTTTGTCTAATTGCTCTAATTAGAACATTTAGTCCTATATTGAATAGACAGGGAGGGAGTGGACAGCCTTACCTTGTCCATGATATTAACTGAAATTGCTTTAATTTTTCTCCATTTATTTTGTTTTGATTTTTCTTTTTTTGTGATTGGTTTGTTGTATATTTCTTTTTTATGTTTAGTTCAGCATCTTATAGCCTTAATCTCATTAATATTTTTAACAACAAGTCATTTTGGTCTTTGTCAAAGGCTTTTATAGCATCTAATCATATGATTGTGTTTTTTTTTTTTAATTTTACTTGGTTTATATGGTGGATTGTGTTGATGGATTTTCTTACATTGAGGCATCTCTGCATGCCTGGTATGAAGTTTACTTGATCACAGTGAATGATGTTTTTGATGTGTGCTTGGATTTGGTTGTATTTTATTGAGTTTTCTTGCATCTGTGCTCTTGAAAAAAAATGACCTGAAGTTCGTTTTCTTCCCTAAGTCTGTATGGTTTAGGTATCAGGGTAACTGTGGCCTCACTGAAGGAGTTAATAGTGTTCCTTCTGTTTCTATTTTGTGGAAAAATTTGAGGACTATTGGTATTCTTTGAAAGTATGATAGAATTCTGTGATAAAACCACCTGATCCTGGCATTTATTTTTCTTAATGACTGCTTCTATTTCTTTAGGGGGTTATAGGGCCATTTTAATAGTATACTTGATCTTCATTTAACTTTGGTAAGTGTTATTTGTCTAGAAAATCATCCATTTTATTAAGATTTTCCAACTTTGTGGATGGAGTACAGTCTTTTGAAGTAATATTTAATAATAATTCTTTGAATTTCCTCTGTGTCTGTGGTTATGTCTCCCTATTAATTTCTGATTTTGTTTATTTAGATGCTGTCTTCTTGCCTTTTAGTTAGTTTGGCTAAGAGTTTGTCTATCTTTTTTATTTTTCTCAAAGAAGCAGCTTTTGGTTTTGTTGATTTTTTTGTTGTTATCTCCGTTAGTATTTGATTGATTCCAGCGATGAGTTTATTTCCTGATGTTTATTCCTCTTGGATGTTTGATTCTTTTTGTTCTAGAGCTCTCAGGTGTACTATTAAGTTGATAGTGAGAGATCTTTCTAATTTCTTTTGAAGGCCCTTACTGACATGAACTTTCTTGTTAGCATTGTTTTTATTGTGTCCCCTAAATTTGAGTATATTATGCCTTCATTTGCATTGAATTCTAGAAAGACTTCTATTTCTTTCTTTATTTCTTCTTTGACCTAGTAGTTATTAGGTATATAGTTGCTTAATTTCCATGAGTATATAGTTGTTCTGTTGTTTCTGTTGTTGTTGAAGTCCAGCTTTAATAGCGGTGTTCTGATAATGGCTATCTCAATCATCTTTAAACTTTTTATGCTTGCTTTGTGACTAGTATATGGTCAATTTTGGAGAAGGTTCCATGAGCTGATCAGAAGAAGTTATATTCCTTTATTTTTGGATAAAAGGTTCTCTAGATATTTATTAGGACCATAGGTTCATAACATATTAGTTTCATTACTTCTCTGTTGATATTCTGTTTCGATGTTCTGCCTGTTGGTGAGTGGGAGTGTTGAAGGCCTAACTATTACTCTATGGGGTTTTATGTGTGATTTAAGCCTAAATATTGTTGATTTTACTAATGTGTATTCTCTTGTTTTTGGTGCCTAGATGTTTATACTTAAGATGTCCTCTTGACAGATTTTCATTTCTTGACTTAAAAGTGTCCTTCCATTTCTCTTTTGTTTACTGTTGTTTAAAAGTCTACTTCATTAGATATTAGAATGGGTACTCCAGTTTTCTTGGAAAATAATTTTATAGTCTTTTACCCTGAGTTAATGTCTATGTTTTTAAGTGAGGTGTTTTTCTTGTGTTCAGAATGATGGGTCCTGTTTATGCATCTACTCTGTCAGCTTTTGTATTTTCATTGGTGAATTGAGTCCATTGATGTTGAGAGATTTTAATGATCAATGATTGTTAGATCATTTGCTTTTGATGTTGGTGTGTGTGTGTGTGTGTGTGTGTGTGTGTGTGTGTGTGTGTGTGTGTGTGTTTCCTTCCTTTGGTTTTGCTGTGAGATGATTATATGATATTGTTTTCTTGAGTGTTGCTACTATCCTTGTGTTTGAGTTTTTCTTTTATTATACTTTGTAGGGATGAATTATTAGAAATATATTATTGAAATGTAGTCATGTAATATATTAGTTTCTCAACCTTTGGTGATTAAAAGTTTTTCTGGCTGTAGTAGTTTTGGCTGATATTTGTGGTCTCTTAGGGTCTGAAAGACATCTATTCACGCTGTTCTGACTTTCAGGTCTCTTTTGAGAAGTCAGGTGTAATTCTGATAGACATGCTTTTATATGGTATTTTTTTTCTTTTTTTCTTGCAATGTTCAATATTCTATTTTTGTTCTGTAAATTTAGTGTTTTGATTATTATATAACGGGAGGATTTCTTTTATGTACAATCTTACAGCAATTACTTTTCTTAGTTTGGGAACTTTTCTTCTATGATTTTTTTAAAGTTATTTTCTGGGCCTTTGACCTGGGAATTTCTTCTTCATCTATCCCTCTTATTCTTATGTTTGTTCTCTTCATAGTGTACCAAGTTTCTTTGTGTTTACAACTTTTTTTGATTTGACATTTATGCCAACCACTGTATTAATTTATTTTATTGTATCTTCTACTTCTGAAATACTTTCTTCTATTTGTTGTAATTGGTTGGTGATGCTTGTCCAAAGTTACTGTTTAACTTTTAGTTTTGCCATAACCAGTGATGCTTCTGTTTTTGTTTGTTTTATTGCTTCTATTTCTTTTTACAAATATTGAACAGATTTATTCATTTCCTTCACTGCATGATTGCATTTTCCTCCACTATTTTAAGGGATTTTTTTTTTATTTTATCGTTAGAATGTCTATCATCTTCCTAAGGTGAGATTTAAAGTCATTGTATTGTTCTTCATGTATCTTGAATATTCTGGGCTTACTGTAGTAGGAGAACTGGGCTCGAATTGTGCCATATTGCACTGAACTTTGATGATTGTGTTCTTTTGCTTGCCTTTAGAAGCCTGGTTTTCTCTGGTGTTGGTTGGCCTGGTAAGTCCTGGTAATGGTAGCCTCTGGGAATATTGGTCCCTGGGGGCAATAGGTCCTGTGTGAGGCAGGCAGAGTTGTAGCCTGATGAGTAGAGTATAGATCTACATTTGCAGTTAGTACTATGGACTGGAAGATTGAAACAGAAAACACGTGGCACACCAGACAGGTGATGGGCTTGCTATAGGTCCAGCAGGTGGTGGATTGTGGGGTAGTATCTCACTGGGTTGAACTGGGTGACAGCAGGGTTCTTGGGAGACAGAGTTGTATGTCAGTGAATGGAGTGCTGACCTGGGACTCCAGGTAGAGGTGTAGACAAGACAATTTTCTAGTTAAATTACTTATCCAGCTACTTCTCTGGAAGCATTTGCCAATGGTAGGATGCCCCTGGTGAAACTTTTAGTATCACTTATGTGTACGATGATATTATCCGCAAATAAATGAAAACTTTGACTTCTTCCTTTCCAATTTGTATTATATGGAGACGGGGAGGGAGAGGAGAGGGAGAGAAGAGGGAGATGAAGAAAGAGATTGATTCCCATCTCTGCACTACTGTTTTATAAAGCAAATATGATCTATTTCCTGCATCTCCTGGATTATTCTCCAAGGCATTCATACCTAGGTTTCTCCTTAAACATAAACATTCACTAAAAGTTTAACTGATGTAGGAAAGTACTGAGGGCCTTTGACTATAACACTTGGAGAACTAATTTTACAGTCAACACAAAAGACAGTTCAGAAAGTACTTTTATTATAGGCTTTTGGACAATAACTTATATAATAGGAAACAATTAGAGTTAACTAAATAGCAGAGAAATTCCCAAGAGAAAGGGGTACCCTGAGATTTGTTGTCCAAGGTTATATAGGCTTTATGGAGTTGACAAAATCAGGTCATCATTCCAGGTGACATCCACAAAATCAAAGTGTTTGTGTTCAGCTGCACTCCAGGTTCTGGGACTGAAATGTTGACTATAAAATAGTTTCACGCTTAAGTTCTATGACCTCAATGTGAGATACAAATACCAGTCCAGAGACAGAATGCTCTTCCCTTCCCAGTATTTCCACATTTAAAAAGAAAAAGTCTATTCAGTGTGCATTTGTTTTCACTACCTCTGATTTTAAAAGGGAAAGTACACACAATGTCTGAGAGCAAATAAAAGAAGAATTTTTAACACTTTTAGCCTTTCAAACACACTACTCCATAGACAAAAATTCAGGTTGTTCTGCTTATAATGGTAGAATAAGCTCATCTATGTTGGAAGATATTAAGAAAAAGTAGATATGCTATAGTCAAGCTGACAACATAATTTTGTGACACACATTATCAGTACCTGGCATCTTAACTAAGAAGAGGACAAGCAAGTTTAGGACAATCTATAGGCATATGATCTTCCAAAAGATGCTAAAATATATTAAACCCTATCTAACTTGAACAAACAGGAAAATCCTGAACCTCATATTCAGGTTCAAAAGATGTCTCCTAAAAGACACTGGGCTTTTGATACTAATGACAGATAATTAAGTTACATGCAATATCTAGAAGATATTCTAAAGACTAATTCTAATTTATAGACTAGCCTTCTTCAGTGAGGAAGGTGATGTTGAACATAGAAGGAAGATTAAGTTCAGTAAATAATAAATAAATTAATAGAAACTTGTTACAATATGTATGTACTATCACAGATTGCAAGATAATCTATAGAGTTTTCACATAAAGTCATGTACAAATTGCACGTTTTTAGAAATATGGATAGTCATAATACTCTGTGAAAAGGGACAGTATTCAAGTAAATTGAAAAATATTTGAGTTTTATAATCAGTTGAAAACAATATAAACTTCAAAGTAATATCAAAGTTTCTGAAGCATGAGAGAATTCTACTTATTTTGCTTTCAAAATTTTGGGTTCTTTGCAGAGTCCATAAGATGCATATATACAGTATTCTTGTCTTGGTTCCAGATAATTTATTGAAGTCTTTAATTAGCTCAAGAGACTACTAATGAGTTCCCCCTATATTAGGAATATAAAGTAAAAAATAAGTGACTTGATTTATATATATACATAAAAGACAAAGAATTATTGTTGGTACATCAACGCAGATGGCAAGAGTGTACCTAATTTCTCTGAACAACCAGGTACTATGCCTTGGATTTGGTTAGCATGCTGAAGGAAAGTTGCTGTAAATTGTCTGTTAATCAAAAAGAAAGAAAACAGTCTAAGAATTGGGAAGCTTCTGAAATCAGACTCCACATCAGGACAATAGTACTGTAGGGAAAGGGCATCACTGATAGAAAAGCATCCAAATATTTTGATAAACTGCTCCCTTATGACTAAAAAAACACTCATCTGGGATGGTTACTGTTAATTGTTAATGTGGTAGAGTTTTGATTTACATAAGAGAGGAGTCCTTGTGTGTCAGTGCAGACTATTACTGTGATCATGCTAATTGAGACAGGAAGACCTATGTTAGGTGGGATAATTCCCCGGGTAGAGAACACTGGACAATACAAAGTGAAGAAAGCTAGAATAGCCTTAGCATACATTCACTCATTTCTGCATCCTGAGTGTAGGCCTGATGTGACTAGTTGTTTCAAGTTCCTTCTTCCTGGACTTGCCCACCGCAAAGAATTACATCATATTTTATGAATCCAAACATACCTTTTTCACAGAAGTAGGTTTATTAGAGAATTTTATCACAGCAAATGGAAGAAAACTAAGACGCCCTCTGAATCTGACCTTCTTCCTGCTCTTTAATGAGCGTCTTTGGTACTTGCATAAGTGCCTGATCAGAGGCAGTAACCAAGGCTTTCTCACAGTGAGTTAGAGTAGGAGCTGAGAAAGCAGGCTTTGTATTTGGAAAAAGTATAATCAATGCCCAAAAAGAAGATGGTTTTGCAATGGTATTTCTCCTTAAAACCACTAGAGTTAGTCCTTTTCCTTATAACGTTAGGTGAAAACCCCAGGGGTAATGGAATAAAAAAATGGGATCTATTAACTACCCACACACAGACTGCAGTTTTACATCTCAATGGTCATGATAAGGAATATTCAGAAATAATAACGAGAAGGTGTGCAGCTGACACCATGGCATCAGAGTCAAGACATTGCTTAGCTGTTTATCTTCTTCAAGACTCTCTAAAATTATTCCATTCTCGTTAGAGGAAAACACAGAGGAAGAAAAATGGAGACAGGATGGAAGGATTGCAGATTACATATACGTTTTATTTCCAAGTAGGTTTCACAAAAACAAACAAACAAAAAATATCAATCCATTTGCCATAGAAAAAAATAGCCTGGGTGATTTGCATATCATTACATTCATTGTTGAAAAAATTGAACTATAAAAGTGATTTTTTGAAGTAGTATACACTCTAACGTAAAAGGAGTTCACCATCAGTTAATGTAGTAGAAAGTAAACATCAAATAACATTCTGAAAGTGACTTTTCTACTATGTCTACCAGTCTAAAGAAAGGTACATTGTACCAAGCAATCAAATTTTCCTTGAAAACTAAGAGAGTAAAGTCTACTCTCTAGGTATCAAGTAGGTAGATTCTTGCAAGAAACATCTGCCCAGCTACACATTATTAGAAACTTGTGCCTCTAGGAAAAAGGAATGAGTTCTTAAGATGTCCAGATCCACTTCTCAAGGGATGTATATGTAATTCATGGGCAAAATGATGCTTGATTATCTTAGATCATATCCAGCTCAAGCAGCATATACATATCTCCTACTGCACACTAACAACTCTTTAAATATGAAATCTATTTTGAAAAGACTGAAAGATAAGGATCTAGCATCCATAGTTAACCTTCACAATGTCACAAGTAAGTTGTTTTCAGGGTTATTTTTCTGCTTTTACTGGGGCTAAAGTCTATGATTTTTCATTTTTTTTTGTTTTGCTTTTAGTCTAGCTAATGTATCTATTTAACTGAGATAGTTTATCAATTATATCTCAATGAAATTCACTTTAAAATGTAGTAAAAAAAAAGAATTCTGAGTGTACTTTGCTATGGAAAGTGTTGCTTTATGGGTAAGATCCTGGTTTCTCTTCCTAGAAGTACAAGATATAGTATAAACAATTACAAAAGTAATTGTTTCTCTCCTGTAGCATTCTGCCCTTAGTGGGCCTAACACTTATTTCACATAAGTGTTTTATGGTTTTGTATAGGAAGGCATAACAAGTAACCTTCAATCAGAAACTATTTAAAAAGAAACACCTCTGTGTCTAGACTTCTTGGAAATGAAAGTGAACTATTTGGGGAATGGAACCCTTTGCTTCCCAGCAGTTCAGTGTAAAAGGCTCCTCACAGGCTCACCTCTCATATTTTCATATCATCAAAGCATCTTTCCTTTGTGTTGTAGCTACAGGTGACTTATATATGAAATCAGTTCTGCTGAATAGTATTCCAGTGTAGGTAGCTATAACTTTAACCCTTCAATGTTCAGAATTGTTGCTTCTATCATGTGTTTTTTTGAAAATATGCTCCAAAACCAGAACTAAGTCTAGTTATTTGAAGTAACATAATCTCAAATTTTCATTTATAAAATAAGGATTATTCTCAATAACCCCACAACCACAATATTTTGTTAATTTGAAAATAAATTTTATATTTCTAGTCATATTAGAGTGTTACTGAAGTAACATGTTTGTAAGTGACAATTTTTAAAAGTGAAAGTCATCACTATTTTTAAATAGCACAATTATAGTATTAGCTACATAGCACTATTTATATGCCAATGCAATGCTGTACTTAGAAATCATCAGGCAATTTCAGATTATTATGACAAAGACTGACTTCCTAAGAACATATCAGAAAATATGATGTGTGTGTTTGTGATTGTGTTTTTGTGTGCGTGCATGCGTGTGTGCGTGTGTGTGTTTGCGTGTGTGTGTCTGTTTCAACAAAACAAAAAATAGAAAGGAAGCCTGACTCTTGTACACAGAACACTGAAAACTGACCTTTCCCAGTGCTGGAGAACTTTCTGCCACCCCAAGAAAAACCTTATACTAGACCTCAATAGTGGATAAAGTCCTGTCTACTCACCAAGTATGCTTAAGACTTAAACCAGACAATTGAGCAGAATGAATTATGGGATGAAAACTGAATAACGAAGAGCATTTTAGGTCAGAGATAATCTATGGTAACATGACAACAAGGACATTCACCTATAACGGGCTCACAAACAAAAAAAGTGGCTTTACTAATACTGGAAAATAATCACTCACATTGCCAGAGAGAGAGATACCTGGCAGAATGGTAAGGAGAAAGCAAGAAGTACAACAGGAAACTTATTGAAGATATTTAGTTTAGAGAAGGGAATCATCTGGACAGTAAGTAAAATGTAAGGACTTAGAAGTTTCACACTGCTTGGGTATGTATTAAAGGAAGAAAGGGCAGATTTTGCTGTTTGATTCAATATGATTTGAAGTAAATGATAGCTATGTTATTGGATGTTTAAGCATAAATTTGACATACTTTAGACAAGAGAAGTGTCTAAGGTCTGTTTCCTTGTTATTGACACTGGAGATGCCAAGAACAAGATAATTCTTAAATATAAACACACCATTTTTAAGTCAAGCCATAGTTCATTTGTGAGAAATGTCCAGGCTTAAAATAGATACTCATAAATTACCAAGATTAATTAAGTTTTAAAACTAAAGCAACAAAAAAAGGCTTTTTAAAGAGACTCTCTAGGCAGAAACGATGAACGTTCCTCAGCAAGTGTATGGATTTTTCTAATCTGACAGAAGACACAGAGACTGACATGGGAAGGAAGCAATAGCCAAGTTTATAACATCCTGGGTTTATATATTTCTCATTTATGAAAACATTACTTGAAAAATGCACTAAATGTGTTAATAATCAATTTTGTGGGGGTAGTTTATTTTCTTACAATTCTAAAATGAATAATTAGGAAGGATTCTCTAAATTACAAACTCCTGAGCCTCATGACACAAGTACAAAATAAACAATTGAGCACCAAAGATACGTCTTCTAGTTTTTCTTATGGAATATTCATGGCTCTATGCAAACATTTCCTTTGTCATATTCAGTACTATTTATGTTTGAAAGTCTCTAGTTGCTCCTTATTTTGCAAACCACAAAACAGCTCACAGCTGGGTTATGATCCATTATTTTGTATTCACTACTATGTAATGTAGTTTATCCAGAGTATAAAAAGAGAAGTGAATTTGATGCTGGAAAAGAAGAGTCACATTACAACAATTTGGACTGCTTATTAGCACATTATTTCTCCCTTGTTGGTGGTATCCCTTCAATTGTTGAACACCATCTCCCATTTTAAGCATTCTTTATATTTGGACTTACTGGAGAACATTTCATTAAGATTATCATAAAGCTGGCAACAAATGTCAGTTCTAAATAATTTCCCTGTGTAAACAAATAGGTTATAAACATTTCTTTGTCTAATATAAAAGTTGAGTGGAATGCATATGGGAGTCTTACTGAATCTGTAAGCTCAGTTTTACTTTTTATTCTTATTTCAGCAGTTATTAGAGTTACAATAACAAAATAGAAAAGAGAGAAATAGTGGAGGAGCAGTAATCAGAAAGAAGCTTAGAGTTATATCTACTAATTTCAATGCTTTTGACTTACTGAACTCTTTAAGAACTTGGGTGAAGCCTGCAGTTTATATTTAATTGGCTAAATATAATAAAAGTTTGAATTAGATAAACTAAATTTATTTACATTTTATAAGGTGAATGATAGTATAAGAACTAAAAGTAGTAAAGAGATGTAATGTAAATAATAAAAGCTTTTGTCAACTGATAATTCCTCAGTTGAAGAAAAATATAAACACATATTTTCTAAAATTTAAACCTCAAATATCAATATTATGCCTTGTCATATATTTATATTCACTTTAATTATTAACCTCACTTAAATGTATCTGATATCCTAAACTGTGTGACATGCATTTTTCATTTTTAAAATTCTTTTACACATTTATATGATGTAAGATGTAATAATTTGTAAAAACAGTTGAGATTTACAAATATTTTAAATATCCCTTTTACTAATATTGATGACGAAACATTGGTCTGATATGATAATTATAGAAATTTAATCCTCATTTATGAAACTACGTGCCCATGCTCTACTTTTATTCTGGCCCACTTTTCTTCTTGGGTCAGTACAGGAGCAGATAAATGCCCAAACCCTACAGCTCACTTGCCTCCAAGGAAGTCCACAGAAACCAAAGATGCAGGGGAGAATCTCACCCAAATACCCATACCAGTTGGGATACCAACACAGCCCAATTTAGGATGGATCCACTGCCCAATCTGCCAACAACCAGGGCCATATCAGCAGCCTGATACCTGCCCAAATGCTCCATCTTGCAAGCCTCCCAGGAGGTCCAAAGTAAACAAGGCCACAGGAGGTCCACAGTAACCAGATAAACAGGAAGCTCACCTTAACTCCAAATGCCTTCAAGGAGGCTGGTTCCAATCAGGAACAACTAGAACAGTTAACACCAGAGAGAACCAGATACCCAAAGGGAAGCACAAAATCATAAGCTACTGAATCCAATGCAATTTGACATTATCAGAACCCAGTTCTCCCACCACAACAAAGCCTGGATAACCTAACATGCCTGAAAAGCACGATAATGTCCTAAAATACCACTAAAATGATTATAGTGGCCTTTAGGGAGAGAAAAAAGAAGTCCATTAAAGTACTACAGGAAAACACAGACAAACAGGTAGAAGCCCTTAATGGAGGCAAGAATAATCACCTTAAAAAAATACATGAAAATACAATCAATCGTGTAAAGAAAATGAACAAAAAGGTCCAAAAACTAAAAATGGAAATAAAACAAAAAAGAAAACATGAAGGGAGGCAACCATGAATATGTACATCTTAGAAAAGAGATCAGGAGCTAGAGATGCAAACATCATCAACAGAATACACAAAGTAGAATAATCTCAGTAATAGAAGCTACCATAGCAAATATTCACACACAAGACAAATAAAATAAAACCTGTAAAAGAACCTAACTCAAAATAGCCAGGAAATTCAGGACACAACAAAGGAAAAAAAGCTAAGAATAATAGGAATAGGAGAGGGTGAAGAATCACAGTTCAAAGGACCAGAAAATATTTTCAAAAAAAATCATAGAAGAAAACTTTTTTAACCCAAATAAAGAGATGGCCATAAATGTACAAGAAGCTGACAGAACACCAAACAGATTTGACCAGAAAATGAATTCTTTGTGTCACATAATAATCAAAATGCTAAATGCACAGAATGAAGAAAGAATCTTAAGAGCCATAGTGGAAAAAGACTACATAACATATAAAGGCAGAGTTATCAGAATTACACTTGACTTCTCAACAGAAACACTAAAAGCCAGAAATCCTGGACAGATGTTACACATAACCTAAGAGAACATAAATAATAGTCCAGGCTATGATACCCAGCAAAATATTCAATCATCATAGATAGAAAAACCAAGATATTTTGTGACAAAATCAAATTAAAACAATATCTTTCTACTAATCCAGGTTTACTGAGGGTAGTGGAACAAAAACTCCAACACAAGGAGGATAACTAAACAAAAGAAAACACAAGAAACTAAACAGTTGAAAACAAACCCAAAAGAAGAGAATTATACACGCATAATATCACCTCCAGCAACACAAATAACAGAAACTAATAATCATTTCTCTTTAATGTCTCTCAACATCAATGGACTCAACTGGCAAATAAAAGACACAGGCTAACAGAATGGACAATAAAACATGACCCAGCATTTTTTTGAGCACAAGAAATGTACCTCAGTGACAAAAATAGACACTCCCTCAGATTCGAAGGCTGGAAAGAAAAGTTTTCATGCTAATGGCCTCAAGACAAAAGCTTGAGTTATCATTCTAATATCCAAAGAAATAGACTTTCAACCAAAAGTTTTCAAGTGAGATGGGGAAGGACACTACATATTAATCAAAAGAAAAAGCCACTGTGATGAAGTCTCAATCCTGGATATCTTCACTGCAAATGCAAGGTTACCCACATTTATAAAAGAAATTTTATGAAAGCTCCAAAGACACACTGTACTTCACATAATAAAAATGATTTCAACACACCACTCTCACCAATAGACAGTTAATTGAAACACAAATTAAACAGAGATACTGTCAAACTAACAAAAGTTATGAACCAAATGGATTTAAAGATATCTACAAAATATTTCATGTCAAAATAATATATTATGCCTTTCTGTCAGCATCTCTTGGAATCCTCTCCAAAATTGACAAGATAATCAGACATAAAACTCATCTCAACATATACAAGAAGATTGAAAAAATCTCATGCATTTTATCAGATCACAATGGACTAAGGCTAGACTTGAATAGAAACAAAACAACAGAAATCCCACACACTCATGGGAATGAAACAACTCTCTGCTCAGTAATAACGTAGTCAGGGTAGAAAGAAAGAAGTCAAAGATTTTATAGAATTCAATGAAGTGATGTCACACCATACCCAAAATTATAGGACACAATAAAAGCTGTGTTAAATGGAAATTTCATAGCAATAAGTGCCTTCATAAAGGTACAGATATAGATGTACACAGCCAAAAATTGGACCAAGCATGGGGACCACAATGGAAATGTTAGGTCAAGGACTGTAGGAGTGGAAGGAGTTTGCAACCTCATAGGAAAAACAATAATATCAACCAACCAGATACTCCAAAGTTCCCAGGGACTAAAACACTAACCAAAGAGTACACAGGGGATACCCATGCCTCCAGCTGGATATGTACCAGAGGAATGCCTTATCTGGCATCACTGGGAAGGGAGGCCCTCGGTCCTGTGGGGACTTGATGACCCAGCATAGGGGAATGCTAGGCTACAGAGACAGAAGTTAGTGGGTGGGTAGAGGAACTCCTTCCTAGAGGCAGTGGGGAGGGAGAAATGGGTTGTGAATTGTGGAGGGAAATCTGGGAAGGGGATAACGTTTGAAATGTAAATAAATAAAATAACCAATAAAAAATATTTGGAGAGATCCCATACAAGCAACTTAACAGTATACCTGAAAACTCCAGAAGAGAAAGAATCAAGCACACACTAGAAGAGTAGGAGGCAGGTAATAGTCAAACGGGGGGCTGAAATAAACCAATTATGACCAAAGAGAAAGATACACAAAAGTCAACAATACTAAGAGCTGGTTCTTTGATAAAAAGAACAAGATAAATAAACCTTTATCCAAACTAACTAACGGACCCAGAGACAGTATCCACTTTAACAAGATCAGAAATGAAAACAAAGGCAACAACAGAAACTGCATAAATTCAAAGGAGCATCAGAATGAACTATAAAAGCTGACACAACTGAAGTGTGATGTGTGTTAGATGAAATGAATGGTTTTCTAGAGAGATACTTCACACCGAAATTAAATCAAGTTCAGAAAAACTACTTAAACAGTTTCATACCACTTAAGGAAATAGAAATAGTCATCAAAAACCTCCTAACCAATAAAACCCAAGTGCCAGATGATTTTAGTGCAGAATTCTACCGGACCTTCAAAGAATAGCTAATACCCATATTCCTAAAACTATTCCAAAACGTAAAAACAGACAGAATACTACTTAATCCATTACATAATGGATTAAGCCATAGATACTATGATACCTAAACGACACAAAGACACAACAAAAAAGAGAACTTTAAACCAATTCCACATATGAGTATCTATGCAAAAGAACTCAATAAGATTCTCACAAACAAAATTTAAGAGCACATCAGAACCATCATTCATAATGATCAAGCAAGCTTCATCCTAGGGGTGCAGGGATTGTTCAATACGCAAAACTCCACCAATTTAAAACACTATATATACAAACAAACAAAAAAACAAAGACAAAAACCATAAAAACACATCATTATCTCATTAGAAGCTGAAATAGCCTTTGACAATTTACACCACACCTCATGTTAAAATCCTTCTAAGGATCAGAAATTCATGACACAAACCTAAACAAAATAAAAGCAACTTGTAGTAAACCAACAGTCAGCATCAAGTTAAATAGAGAGAAACTAGAAATAATCCCACTAAAATCCAGGAAAAGATAAGGCTGCCCATTCTCTCTTTCTATTCATTTTAGTACTCAGCATTCTAGGTAGAGCAATTTGACAACAAAAGGATGTCAAGGGGATACATATTGGAAAGGAAGAATTCAATGTATTATTATTTTCAAATGATTTAAACATAAGCAACTCCAAAATTTAAACAGTGAACTACTACAGCAGATGAACAACTTCAGCAAAGTAGCAGACTATAAAATTAACTCAATCAAATCAGTGACCTTCCGTTTTTTTTTAAAAAAATTATAAACAGGATGAAAAAGAAAATAGGAAACAATACACTTCACAATAGCTACAGATAGTATAAAATATCTTGGTATAACTCTTATTAAGCAAATGAAAAGTCTGTACAACAAGAGCTTCAAATTCCTGTAAAAGAAAGTCCAAGTGGATCAAGGACCTAAACATAAAAAAAAAAATATAGTGAATCTAACAGAAGAGAAAGTGGGAAAGAGCTTCTAAAACCTTGGAACAGGGGAAAATTTACTGAATTGAACATCAATGGCTCAGCCTCTAATATAAACACTTGATAAACAGGACTGCATCAAATCTTCAGTAACACAAAAGAACCATCAATAGGGCAAAATAGCAACCTACAGATTGGTAAAAATACCTTCACTAATCCTATATTCTATATTTTGATATCCAAAATACATATAGAACTCAAGAAAGTAAACTCCAAAAACCCAAATAACACAATTAAAAAATAAATAAAATAACATAAAAATGTGACATCATGAAATTAGGAGGAAAATAGATAGAACTAGAAAAAATCATCCTGAATGAGTTAACCTAGACCTAGAAAGACAAACATGGAACATAGTTACTTATAAGTGGATAATAACTGTTATGTTAGTGATAATCATGTTAGAACCATAGACCCAAAAGGCTAAGTAATAAAAAGAAATCTAAGGCAGGTATTTGGATCTCTGTGGTATATGGAATCAGAATATATATTTTGAAGTAGAGTGTGAAGAGGTACAAATGTGACTAAGAGGGATCATGTTAGGAGAATGGAGGGAGAGGTAACATTAGAGACAATTGTAATTGGAGAGTATCTGGGAGGTGATGGGGAAAGCTAGTACAGTTGAAACTCCCAAGATTCTCTGAGGGTAACCCTAGTGATGAATCCTAGCAATAGAGGATTTGGAGCCTGAACCACACATCTGTAATCAAGCAACTTCCAGGGCAGTATTGGGACACCAACATAGGCATGAAATATTCAATCTACAATCTACCCTTCATGTAAGATATGCTGGGGTAATAGAGACACAGAAGTTGTGGGAGTGGTCAATCAATGCTTTAAGCTATGAAAGGAAGTCAATGTCCTACACTCCCTGGATAACAAGTAACCAGAGGCCCCAAAGACTGGAGATCTAGGACAGAGAAATAAAAATATAAAAATTATTCTTAATGATATTCTGCTATACTCATAGATCAGTGTGTAGCCCAAACATCATCAGAGATGTTCTCTCCTCTAGGTGATAGTAGCAAATGGAGAGACCCAGAGCCAAATATCAGGTGTAGACCGAGGGCAAATTAGAGATCTCTACCAAGACCCACACCTTAGAGTTTCCAGAACGCCAAGGAAGAAGGGGTAGGAAAATTTAAGTAAACACAGTGGTTAATGCAGGCCACAGAGTCAACTGAGCACAACACATAAGGTCTTACCGAAATTGAAACAAGAATCATGGAACCTGCATGAGTCTGAGGTAGGCCCTATGGATAGATGTTAGGGATGTATAGCTTGGTTTTCTTACTTTAACTCCTGAAAATGACAATAGGCTGTCTCTAACACTTTTGCCTGTTCTTTTTACTCATTATCTGATACTAGATTTCTTATGCAACTGTTATGTGCCTAGTCCTATTATTGTATTTATTTGATATCACTAGCTTGTTTCTGAAGGGAACAGGAGAGGGGATGAATCTGTGGGAGATGGGAGGAGATAGTGGAGATAAGGTAGGAGTAAGATAGGGCAAACTCTAGTCTGTGTGTATTATAGGAGAGAAGAAAAAGAAAAGAAATTGTAGGAACTATTATCATGGTAGTCCTGATTTAGTAGTTGATTATATGGTTGGCATTTTGTTGTAATGCTATGAATTATATGTTGTTGTATGATAAACTTTGATTTGTCCCATATACTAAAAAGACAGCATAATGGCTAATATCTGTTAACATGACTGGACTAAGTGTATCCCAGGCAACACTGTCAGAGTTGTCTTGGTTTTTAGATGCCAAATAGAATAAGGAAGTACAATAGCTTTGCTTCTTCACTGTCTCTGTCTCTATCCTTGATTCTCCTCTGTCTCTGTCTCTGTCTATGTCTCTGTCATTTCTCTGTCTGTCTCTCTTGCATAGAACATTATTAACCTTCTGCTCTGGAACTAAGATGCAAAAATTTTTATAAATGTTTGAATAAAATATCTAGAAATTCACATCTGGATAGATGAATGAAGATTTAATTTATATTAATTTATTGATAAAATGGAATGGTAATTTTGTAAGATATCTTTTGGGACATGAGGAAGTTGTTTGAAGCACTTGAGTTTCACATGATATTTTCTGATATGATAATAATGCTAATACGATTATTAAAAAATAATTTTGTACTAAAATATACTACAGTGTGTCTGCTATCTCAGGGGAACCTCTCCAGTCACCTTCATCAGACTTGCTGAGTGTGAATCATAGAGGTAATGTTCCATATCTTACCCATCTTCCCTGCTCCCTGATTCATCTGGGGCACTCTAAGCTGCCATTAGCAGTTTGCTATTCACTATGGAATTCCATTTTCCTCCCATTTCTCTATCCACCTTCATCAGAACTCTGAATCATGAACCAGGCAGACCGGTAGATCTGGAATTGTACAGCCCAAGTATACCCACCAGAGGCCTGCTGTCCCTGATCACTGAGGTTAATTCCCTTCCCAATACTTACTACAGCAGGAACACAAAAGGAACCAAAGCCATCCAGATGCTAAAGGCCATAGAAAGAACACAAATAAACAAAAGCCAGGTCAATATGGTACTTCATAACACACCTACCCTACTATAACAAACCCTGGATATCCTTACACAACCAAAGAAAAAGAAGATGACCTTAAATCTAATCTAATAATGATGATAAAGACCTTTAAAGATGAAACTAATACATCTCTTAATGAAATAAAAAGGATATGTGCTATACTATGATCATAGCACATATACTTTATTCATAATAACCAGTAGCTGGAATCATTCCAGGTGCCACTCAACAGAAGAATAGATACAGAAAATGTACTTCACTTACCCATTGGAATACTACTTAACTATTAAAAACAGGATATTATGAACTGTGCAGGTAAATGGGTGGAACCAGAAAATATCGCCCTGAGTGAGGTAAGTCAGACTCAAAAGGATATACATGGTATGTACTCGATCATAAATGGATATTAGCCAAAAAGTTCAGAATATTTGTGATACAACTCACAGCCTATATGAAGTTTATCAAGAAGGAAGGCCTAAGTGAGGAAGCTTCAACCCCACTTAGAAAGGGGAACAAAAAAACATGGAAGACAAAGGGAGGGAGTGACCAGGGTGGAGAAAGAGGAAGGGAAAAGAAAAAGGGGAACAGGATCAGGTATGGGACAGACAGAAGAGACTTCCACATTACCAGGAGAATGAATGGAAATATGTAGCCACAAAGGATAAAAGCAGGGGAACCTCAAGAAAACAAAGCCTGGATTATGACAACATCCAAGGACTCATGAGGGTGACCTTAGCTAAAATGCACAACTGTGGGTAGACGGAACCGGAAGAGACCACTACCAGTGTAAAGAGAGGGCCCATAATGAAGGAATGGGGTTACCAACATACCTTCAAAAATTTTGACCTGAATTTTTCCTGTCTAAAAGAAATATAGGGACAAAAATAGATTGTGGGAAGGGCCAACCATTAACTTGTACAATTTGAAACCATGGACAGCATCAATCCCTGACACTTATAATATTAATATCCTCTTATGGTTGCAGACAGATGTCTAGAAAGGCTGAACTCAGGGAGATTCCACCCAGAAGCTGACAGACCGATACAGATACCCACAGCCAAAAAGTGGATGGAGCTTCAGTACTCTTATGGAAAAATAGGTATAAGGATTATGGGCCCTGAAGTGGTTAGAAACACCATAGGAACACTCTGCTATTGTTAGTAGGGTTGCAAGCTGGTACAACCATTCACACAATCAGTCTGGAAGATCCTCAGAAAATGTGATGTAGTACTACCTGAGTACCCAGCTATACCACTCCTGGGCATATACCCAAATTATGCTCCAACATATAACAAGAACACATGCTCTACTATATGCATATCAGCCTTATTTGTAAGAGCCAGAAGCTGGAAAGAACCCAGATACCTTTCAAAAGAGGAATAGATACAGAAAATTTGGTACATCTACACAATGGAGTACTATTCAGCTATCAAAAACAATGACTTCATGAAATACTTAGGCAAATGAATGGAACTAGAGAATGTCATCCTGAGTGAGATAACCCAATCACACACACACACACACACACACACACACACACACACACACACACACACACACGCACGCACACACACACAAACACACACACAAAACAACAACAACAACAACAACAAAACACACACACAATATGCACTCACTGATAAGTGGATATTAGTTCAAAATCTGAATTACTCAAAAATACAATCTACAGACCTTATGAAGCTCAAGAAGAAGGATGACCAAAGTGCAGATGCTTCAGTCCTTCTTATAAGCCATAATAAAAATATTCAAAGGAAGACATATGGAGATAAAGTTTGGAGCAGAGACTGAAGGAATGACCATTCAGAGCCTGCCCCACCTGTGTATACAGCCTATGTGTATATATATATATATATATATATATATATATATATATATATCCACCAAAACTAGACAATATTGATAAAGCTAAATACTGCATGCTGACAGGAACCTGATAAAGCTGTCTCCTGATAGGCTCAACCAGAGCATGACAAATACCGAAATGAATGCTAGCAGAAAACCATTGAACTGAAAACGGGGTCCCCACTGGAGGAATTAGAGAAATGATTGAAGCAGCTTGCAACCTAAAAAGAACAGCAATACCAACAACCAGAGCTCCCAGGGACTAAACCACTACTCAAGGAATACGCATGGACAGATCCATGGCTCCAGCTGCATGAGTAGCAGAGGATGGCTTTGTTGGGTACCAATGGGAGAAGCCCTTGTTCTTGCCAATGCTGGATCCCCCAGTGTAGGGGAATATCAGGGTGAAGAGGCTGGAAAGGGAGGTCGTTGGAGAGGGGGAACACCCTCATGAATGAAAAGGGATGGGTGGGTATAGGGGGCTTATGGATAGGAAACCTGGAAAGGAAATAACATTTGTAATGTAAATAAAAAGTAGCCAATTAAAAAAAAAAGAAAGAAAGAAAAGAAATACCACAGGAAGATCAATAGAGTCCACTTACCTGGAAACTTGGTGCTTTCAGAGATTGAACGACCAACCAAGTAGCATACAAGGGCTGGACTTAGGCCTCTCTGTACATATATAGCAGATGTGCAGGAATTCATGTGGTTCTGAAATAATTTGAGCATGAGCTATCCCAAAACTTTTGCCTGTCTGTGGATATTTTACTCTAGATGGGCAGCCTTGTCTGTTCTCAGTAGGAGATTGTGCCTAGTTTTGAGGAGACTTGATGTTCCAGGGTCTCGGGATATCCCAGGGACCCCCAACAGCTCAGAAAAGGCAGTGAGGTAGATGTAAGTTGAATAAGCAGTAAATAAATGAATGAATAAATAAATAAATGAATAAATAAATAAATCTAAAATACATAAAAGACAATGAGTAAAATTTCTACAATTGGAGGGTACATGAACTTGCATTTATAACATTGCCATGAGTATATATTCATTTTCCTACATGCGTTTTGCAGTTACATCACTGTGAAAATAGAGAAAACTAAAGATAAAGAGAGATCCTATATAAAGATTGTGACCAAACTACTGCATATTAAAAAATAATGTGGACCAATTTTTCAGTGTATCAGTTTAGGAGATTGAAAACCATTCCACCATGTAAAGAGTTATATCAAGTAATGATCAAGGGATCATCATATATTTCTACTCAGAATGTACATTACTATGACTGTTGAAAAATGTCAATTCTTTTTTATCATTTAGTATACTCAAATTGAGTTAATTTAACTCAATTGAAACTTAAGAGGTTTACCCCAACTAAATTCACCTTGAATATATGTAGAGTTAGACAAATCGAGGGGTTCATGCAGTATCACTGTGTAAAAATTGTGAGAACAAACCATAAAAATGTTTATAATTGCTGCGATTATTGGGTTTTATAAAAGCAAATTGCCTTGTAAAGGGAATAAATCGAATGAGTTGTAGGCAAAAGAAGCAAAGCACATGGAAAGTATTGATATCAAGTATTGATAGCAATAAAGATACAAAATACATAAAATGTCAAGAAAGAAATCTATTGCATGTAATATCTAAGTTTTGATAACAGATTCATTGTGAAGAGTAACTTGGTGACACTGAAGGGTGACCATTTGTAATCCTATCAACTGTAGAGCTTTTATCTACCGGAAACAAAGTCAGTCTAGAAAGAGCGAAGAGGGACCTACTGATCTCCAATTCAATAGGATGGCATCAAAACCAGAATTACCTTTCTTTATAGTTTGATTTATGTTCAGAGGATTTCATATTTAATGTTTCTTGGGGTGTGTAATAATTTCTTATTTTGTAAAACACAACCTACTGGCATGGTAGCATTTTTTTTCTTTTAAATTGTAATGAAACACAATGTAACCTAACCTGCTAAAACATGGCTTAATATTTTTAGAAATATAACAGTAGGGTGCTTATCTACTTTTAATGCATATTCTAGGTTGTCTGATTTACTTCATCAGGAATAAGCAAAAACTGAAAAGACGGGAAATATCTGTGATAGATAATTCTTTTTTAATTTTTTATTAGATATATTTCTTTACTTACATTTTAATGTCCATAAGCCCTCATCCCCTCCCCTTCCCGTCCCCCACACATTCCCCTTACTGCCCCCCCATATTCCCCTGCACTGGGGTCCAACCTCGACAGGACCAAGGGATTCGCCTTCTACTTGTGCCCCTACAAGGCTATTCTCTGCTACATTTGGAGCCCTGGTAGACAATTCTTAATGAAATCATTTGAAGTGGGAAGACCCATCCTAAACTGGGAACTTCTGAGGTTGTACAATACATTTTAAATATGGACTACATGTTTTGGTGGTACTAGGGACATAGAAGAAGGAAATTTTGTCTTTTGCATATTTGCTCTAACTCTCCCTGGTAAGCTCATTCCTTCACTGGCATTACATTTATACCGAAGACCAGCAGAATCATCAAGCCTGTGAACCACTGCTAGATTCCTGAACGTACTCTTGGGAGACAGCGTTGTTGAATTAGTTGGACCACAGCCTATAAACCAGTCTAGTAAGTATGTGTGGTGTATTTACATATATATATATATATATATAATTTATAAATTTATATGTATAATATATGTCATTTATATGATACTTGTATACTATGCATGCAATCATTTTGTCAGTTCTGTTCTTCTAGAGAACATTAACTAATATATTTCTTGTCCGAAATTAATCAAGTTTAGTTCTGATGCTCTTGCCTTTGTGAAATTATATGTCAATTCTTTGATCTCACAACACTCGAGACACTTCATACAGGGGGTCAATATGCCAGCTTGACATTGAACAAAATCTGTGCATGATAATTTGTTTTTCTCATGTTTATCCTTGAAATTTTTCATTTGTATTTTCCATATGGCAAAAATGGGTACATATTCTGTGAGCATCTGTAAAGCAATATTTGATATTCTTACATTCCTAAGAATTCATGTTCAAGCTGACACAATTTCACAAGCAATGTAGTTTAAATGTGTAATGTCATTCTGCCCAAATTAAATGTGAATCTATTGTCAGCTGTGTTGATGCTCTTTAATTCTCTTTGGGGATAAAGTGCATGCTAATTAATTTCTTTCAACAAATATATTTCACCATTCCATTTGTGTGTGTGAGTGTGATGATTTTTCTATTCTCTTCAAATGTTCATCAGAAGGAAAGGAAGAAAAACAATAAGAAAATTTCAAGGTTTGGTAAATGAAAATAATAAACTACAAGGTTTCAGATTACTTCATCAACTTTATGTTCACAAGCTTTTTGTGCCCAAAGTGATGATATTTTATAGAGTGTTACAAATCTGATATTTTCAATTTCATAAAAATATACCAGTTTTATTCATGTTTATTTTGTTAAAACATTGTAACTGCTTTTAAAAAATTTCATTACCATGAGAATACAATGACTTTGGAATAATATAAACTATTGTTTTCTTTTTCACATTAAAATATTATATTGTCAGTTGCTCTATACGTAGTCTAGTTACAGAGTCTGAAAAGAAATAAGATGCTCTTAATTTTAAATTCACCATTAAAGGAAAAATGGAAATTTATACAAATACCACAGTACCCACTAAAGCATACTTAGTCTCAAGTACTGTCACTAAATCTTCTGTATAGTTTTAAATTTGCATCTTATACCAATTATGTTTTTATATATAATATTCATCCTCAGGTTGAATTTATGGTAAGTACATTCAAAGTTAAAATTTTATCTGAATGAGTTTAGTATTAAATTCGGAAGAATACTGGGTTGGGGATTTAGCTCAGTGGCAGAGCACTTGCCTAGCAAGCTCAAGGCCCTGGGTTCAGTCCCCAGCTCCGAAAAAAAAAAAAAAAGAAAAAAGAAAAGAAAAATTCGGAAAAATAAAATTTAAATATAGTAGTATTTTGCTATACATATTTACCATAAATATTCATTAATTTAATGTTTATAAAAATTACATAAATAAGTAAGGTACAATTTAAAAATATCTCTCAAGCAGGAGAATTCCAACTCATCTACAGAAGTATGCATCCATGGTACATAGAATTTTTCCCTTTGTTTTTGTTTTATTTTCTTTCATTTGCCTTTGTCTTTCCTTGCTAAGCAAATGTGATTTACATGAAGTCTGGTACAGAGAATGGTACAGAAAATACATGATGGAATATCCAATTGGATAAATGTGAGAGACACTATCTCCCAAGAATTCAAATTAGATTGTCCAGTGTCAAGTCAAGTGGCAAGAGTCTTCTCCTAATATTATACTATACAATGGCTCTTTGACTACTAGAGAGATGAATTAGTCATTGAACATTTGCTGCCCTTCCAGAGGAAGAGAGCTTGGTTCAAAAATCCTCATTGAGAAGCTCATAATTGCCTGTAGTTATAGAAAGGGGGTCTCTAATACACGCTTTACAGAATTGTAAATGGCATACACTTACTATACTTCTTAAGGAAGTTTATTTGTTTTGTCATAAATAGCTTACATACATTTAGAGACACACATACACAAAATTTATTCTTTTAAACCTTAAAGGTAAATAGATTTTTCTTTCCGTAATCTACTCCTCAAAGCACATCCACATGCCTAATGCATAGTTATTTGAAAACAGATATAGCCTAATTGAGGAAATTTCTAACATCTGACAATTGTTTTTTTTTTAAATTTTATAGAGTTCATCCAAAACAATGAAAGTACAAGAGTCTGTCATACCTGTGAAGATACCAAGGAGAGCCGAACAGAAGTTGGGATATGGTGTCTAAAGTTCATGGAACAGCAAAAATGCATTAGGGACAAAACATGAAGGATGAATCATTCTCTGTCCGTTCATCATGCTGAGCATACCCTCCTCATGTAAACTATTTACTACAAATTCAACTTGGTTTGAGATATGAGGGTAACTTTGTCCTTCCTCTGTATTGTAATATCATTCTGTAATAAATCTGTATGTTTTTAAATTACCTATCCCACTCTCATGACATTTTGTTCTACTTCCAGATTACAAAGTGAGAATATGTTGAGAAGTAAGTCGGCAAGCTGCCTCACTTATTTGCTGAATAACATATTGCTGTTATTTGTGGAGCCCACAGTCATTTGGAGACAGGAATAACAGTTTAAGAAATAACAGTTTGAGGGACTGAGAAAACAGATTCAAATATGGTACAATATCCTCTTCCGGCACATGTCACATTCTCTCTGTTTTTCTCCTGTACAAAAGGTCAATGGTTTAATAATATTGGGATTTTGCATTTTTGTCTAAAGACCAGTGATTGGTAGGTGAGAATTAATAAAATTAGAAGAAAGTATTTGAATTTGTAAACTGTCTTTTCTGGGATGACAGATTTCACTAAATAAGATTTCACCTCCTTGATTGTGTTGCTGTTTACATCTAAATCTAACTACCATATTTATAATTCTATATTGATATGAATATCATTTTAATATCAGTATGCTGCCCATATATAAAGTCCCATTGGAATACCTGTCTTAATCTTCAGTTTTATCTTCTATCTAACTTGGCAGAGAGATTATGACTTGTAAGAGTTTCACCTTAGTCTTAATGAATCTTTAGAAGAAATGATGTAGCCATGTACCCTATACAAGTCATTAGATAATAGTTAAGAAATAAAAGGAAAATGTTTTATTTTCTATGGTTAGTTTGCTATGTAAGCATTATTAATGCCTAGTTCTCAAACTCTACAGAAATAAAACAAAAACTACTTCTATGATAAGTGCTTCTTGGTATATATAAAGAATCAAAAGTAAAGTTAAAGATTTTCCTATTTACTTTATCATAAAAAACAAGTTTAAAATTCCCCTCAGAAATATTTTATCATATTTATACATAAATATCATAGTTTCAGTTCTAAATACAGACTTAAGAGGTCATTGTTCTTAATATTGCTTTCAGTTTATACATTTGTTTTACTTAAACTAAACTTCTTTTCTGAAAGAAAATGGAAGAGGAGTGGATCTGGGAGTAGAAGGGAGGTAGGGTAGGACGGAGAGGAAGACAGGAAGGGAACCTGCCATAAGGATGTACTGTATAATTAAAGAAGAAAAAAATATTTGTCCTAATTGAATTTCATTTACCCAAACTTCATATTTTCTTTGCTTCCTTTTAAAATTTTATAGAGTGTGCAATATAACTTGATTAAGTAATGTAGCTATGATATCTGAAAATACTTATGATTTAAAATTACCTTGGCATGGAATAACATTCATTATTTGAAACTATGTCTTATTAGTTTCAAACCCATTTTGAATATGCACATATATGGACGATTTCCTCAAATCTTAGTTATAAATTAATTTTTCTTATTCGGTTTTTATGCATAACATTTCTTGAAAACATAATTGTGTAAATGTTTTTAGATCATTTTCAAAATATAATCAATAATTTAATTTCTAAAATATTTTGCAATATGTAGCCCTAGAGAAAATATTAATCTTTGTCCCCCTATTGGACCTAACAAGGAATGTCAATGAATATCAATGTTACATTTTAAAAATTTGACTAAAACCATCCACTGTGCTTTGTAAGAAAACTGGCTTTTGGCTATTTGCTCATAAAAAATATTTCTGTTTCCATGAAGTTGAATTTTAACATTTTGAATTATCTTTCTAAGTGAAATGTTGATGACAATCAAACAAAAAGTGACCATTTGTCAGGACATTTGTGCCATATTGGCGAAAGCTTAGACAAAAAACTAGATGGAGTGAAACAGGCATGATGTCCATTGCTTTGGGATGGGTGACTGTAAGCCATTTAAAGCAGAGCACATGGAAACACTGTACAAATAACAAGATTCTATGTCATGTAGAAAAATGGAAAAGGTTATCATCTCTATCTTTGTAAAGATCAGGGTTACAATCTCACAGATAGTAGTTCATCTGCTCTCTTGCTTTCCTATGTATTTTTCTTCCATGCCTGGGTAGCAGAGTAATAAAGTGAAAAAAACACACTGAAAATGTGATAGATATAATTTGCTAAGGTAGGTCAGGTTCAACTTGCATTCTTTTATTCACTTTTGTAGGTCACCACACACACAGTGTAATGTAACCTTTAAATATACCATTGTACTGAATAACACCAAAATAGTTCAGTGGTTGCTTCTTACATATCTTTTAAAAATATTGGTTTTTAACACAATCCTCTTTTCTTAAAAAATAAAATAAAATGCCTAAATGTTGTCTAAGCAACATATTTTCTCTGAGGGAAAAAATAATCACAGATTTCCATTTTCTGCTGCTTAATCCGTGTGTGTGTGTGTGTGTGTGTGTGTGTGTGTGTGTGTGTGTGTGTGTGTGTGTGTGTTGTGGGAGATATTTTTCACCAGCTATGTGGCACAAGAGCTTGCTCTGTAATGTACTCCCCTACCGAAAAACTCTACAGTAGTTTCTTATTGTATAAACTAGTTATCTGGAAATTTTCCATTATTTCACAAAGGTACAATTTTTTCAAATTATGTAGGGATTATGTGCTCTTAAAGGTACTTTGAAAATGATGGGTTTTTCAAAGAAAGTCTTAAAAGCATTTATGAGAGTCCCCCAAAAAAGTGCATTCAATAAGTGGAAAAAATTTGATTCTCTTAAATAGATAACCTAAAATTATTCTCCACACAGCTTCTCTAAAGGAAGCATCATTTTACCTCAC
This sequence comes from Rattus rattus, assembly GCF_011064425.1. Lineage (NCBI taxonomy): Eukaryota > Metazoa > Chordata > Mammalia > Rodentia > Muridae > Rattus > Rattus rattus. The sequence continues at coordinate 105,346,309 of NC_046154.1, read as the reverse complement.
ACATTTCATTTTCATGCCCATAATTGTCCTTCCTAAGATTATTATGTATAATGTAATTTTGATTACTTTAATGCACTAGTTTATAGAAATACAGAAAAATAGTATATAAACAAGAAGAAAGGCCAACATGAAAATGCACCCCATTAGCATGTTTTATTGTGTCCAGATTCAGTATTGACATTAATCATGGAATCATGCAAGCATACTCCAAATATGCTCATCACCCTCATAAAAGAAAACAAAACATAGTTCTATAATTTACAGAAATGCTTAATATATTTTGCTTACATATCTTTTCCATAAAACTAATGCTGTAACTTGATAAGATTCTCAATATCATTATTTCAAGGATAATAAAAGGAGTTAAATGCCTATGAGTCATATGGCTCAAAAGGAACAATCTAAGCCTTATATCCTTTAGACTTTCTCCTCCAAAGATGAATCTCTCTGTCTCATTAGTGTTGACATTAAGGAAAAATAGTAACTTAGCAACAAATGACTTACATATATATGTTTTGTGTGTTTTGGGAGTTGTTGTGTCTTACCAGCTAGTATCTTATGATGTAGCCCAGGGTGGCCTACAACTGGTACTCTTCCTCTGTCAGTCACACAATGTGATTGAAGATTCATGTGTGATTTTAAATGCTAAAATTGAATCAAGAAAGCTTCTTACTTAACATGTAACCGGTAATAGAAAGGAACAACAAAAATATCACCACCAACAGCAAAACTGGAAAATGGAAATCAAACTATCAAACTATTCCTGAACCAAGAATTGTGTTTCTGTACACAGAACAGTAAACAAAAAACTGTCATGTGATTCTTGCATTAATAGAGACATTAATATATGATATCACTGTTGTTCAAAGTTGCCAATGTATGTGAGTATTTTACTGTATGGATTTGACAGATGTCATACAGACCCTAAGAGAACACAAATGCCAGCCCAGGTTACTGTATCCAACAAAACTCTCAATTAGCATAGATGGAGAAACCAAGATATTCCATGACAAAACCAAATTTACACAATATCTTTCTACAAATCCACCCCTACAAAGGATAATAAATGATAAAACCCAACAAAAAGAGGCAAGCTGCACCTTAGAAAAAGCAGGAAACTAATTGTTTTGCAACAAAACAAAGAGAAGACAATCACAAACATAATCACAAATTTAAACACTAATATAACAGGAAGCAACAATCACTATTCCTTAATATCTCTCAATATCAATGGATTCAATTTCCCAATAAATGACACAGATTAACAAACTGGGTAAGCAATGAGGACCCAACATTTTGCTACCCACAGGAAACATACCTCAGAGACATAGACAGACACTACCTGAGAGTAAAAGGCTGGAAAACCACTTTCCAAGCAAATGATTGGAAGAAGCAAGCTGGAGTAGCCATTTTAATATCGAATAAAATGTATTTTCAACTAAAAGTCATCAAAAAAGATAAGAAAGGACACTTCATATTCATCAAAGTAAAAATCCACCAAGATGAACTCTCAATCCTAAATATCTATGCTCCAAATAAAAGGGCACCTACATACATAAAAGAAACCTTACTAAAGCTCAAAGCACACATTGCATCTCACACAATAATAGTAGGATTCAACATCCCACTCTCATCAATGGACAGATCATGGAAACAGAAATTAAACAGAGACATATACAGACTAAGAGAAGACATGAACCAAATGGATTTAACAGATATTTATAGAACATTCTATCCTAAAACAAAAGGATATACCTTCTCCACACCACCACATGGTACGTTCTCCAAAATTGACCATATAATTGGTCATAAAATAGGCCCCAACAGATACAGAAAGAGAAATAATTCCATGCGTCCTATCAGACCACAACGGGCTAAAGCAGGTCTTCAATAACAATAAGGAAAGAATGCCCACATATACATGGAAAGTGAATAATATTCTACTCAATGATAACCTAGTCAAGGAAGAAATAAAGAAAGAAATTAAAGACTTCTTAGAATGTAATGAAAATGAAGGTACAACATACCCAAACTTATGGACACAAGGAAAGCTGTGCTAAGAGGAAAACTCATAGCTGTGAGTGCCAGCAGAAAGAAACATGAGAGAGCATATGTCAGCAGCTTGACAGCACACCTAAAAGCTCTAGAACAAAGAGAAACAAACACAACCAGGAGGAGCAGAAGGCAGAAAATAATCAAACTCAGAGCTGAAATCAACCAAGTAGAAACAAAACAGACTGTACAAGAATCAACAGAACCAAAAGCTGGTTCTTTGAGAAAATCAACAGACTAACCAGAGGACACAGAGAGTGTGTCCAAATTAACAAAATCAGAAATGAAAAGGGAAACATAACAGAGCCAGAAGAAATTCAAAAAATCATCAAATGCTACTACAAAAGCCTATATACAACAAAATTTGAATATATGGAGGAAATGGACAATTTCCTACACAATACCAGCTTCCAAGTTAAATCAGGAACAACACAACAAAAAAAAAAAAAAAAAAAAAAAACCACTTAAAACCGCTTAACAACCCATAACTTGAATGAAATAGAAGCAGTCATTAAGTCTACCAAAAAAAAGCCCAGGTCAGATGGGTTCAGTGAAAGAAGACCTCACTAATATCCAAACTATTCCAATTTGCTCTTCCTTCTATTAGGCCACAATTACTCTTATACCTAAACCACACAAAGACTCAACAAAGAAAGAGAACTTCAGACCAATTTCTCTTATGAATATCAACGCAAAGATACTCCATAAAATTGTTGCAAATCGAATCCAAGAGCACATCAAAACAATCATCCATCATGATCAAGTAGGCTTCATTCCAGGGATGCAGGGATGGTTGAATATACGGAAAACCATCAACATAATCCACTATATAAACAAAATGAAAATTAAAAACCATATGATCATTTCATTAGATGCTGAGAAAGCATTTGATAAGATTTAACACCCCTTCATGATAAAAGTTCTGGAAAGAACAGGAATTCAAGACCCATACCTAAACATACTAAAAGTCATATACAACAAACCAGTAGCTAATATTAAACTAAATGGAGAGAAACTTGAAGCAATCCCACTAAAATCAGGGACTAGACAAGGCTGCCCACTCTCTCCCTATTTATTCAGTATAGTTGTCAAAGTCCTAGCCAGAGCAATCAGACAACAAATGGAGATCAAAGGAATACAGATTTGAAAGGTAGAAGTCAAAATATCACTATGCAGATGATATGATTGTATATTTAAATGATCACAAAAGTCCACCAAAGAACTACTAAACCTGATAAACACCTTCAGCAAAGTGACTGGGTATAAAATTAACTCAAATAAATCAGTAGCCTTCCTCTACACAAAAGAGAAACAAGCCAAGAAAGAAATTAGGGAAATGACACCCTTCATATTAGTCACAAATAATATAAAATACCTCAGTGTGACTTTAACCAAGAAAGTGAAAGATGTATGATAAGAACTTCAAGCCTCTAAGGAAAGAAATTATTAAAGATCTCAGAAGAAGGAAAGATCTCCCATGCTCATGGATTGGCAGGATTAATACAATAAAAACGGCCATTTTACCAAAAGCGATCTACAGATTCAATGCTGTCCCCATCAAAATTCCAACCCAATTCTTCAAAGAGTTAGACAGAACAATTTGAAAATTCATCTGGAATAACAAAAAAACAAAACAAAACAAAAAAAACAGGATAGATAAAACTCTCCTCAACAATAAAAGTTCAGGGGGAATCACTATCCCTGAACTCAAGCAGTATTACAGAGCAATAGTGATAAAAACTGTATGGTATTGGTGCAAAGACAGACAGATAGACCACTGGAATAGAAGTAAAGATCCAGAATTGAACCTACAAACCTATGGTCACTTTATTTTTGACAAAGAAGCCAAAACCATCCAATGGAAAAAAATAGCATTTTCAGCAAATGGTTGCTGGTTCAACTGGAGGTCGGCATGTAGAAGAATGCAGATTGATTCATACTTATCACCCTGTACAAAGCTTAAGTCCAAGTGGATCAAGGACCTCCACAACAAACCAGATACACTCAAACTAATAGAAGACAAAGTGGGAAAGAATCTCGGACACATGGGCACTGGAGAAAATTTCCTGAACAAAACACCAATGGCTTATGCTCTAAGATCAAGAATCGACAAATGGGATCTCATAAAACTGCAAAGCTTCTGTAAGGCAAAGGACACTGTTGTTAGGACAAAATGGCAACCAACAGATTGGGAAAAGATCTTTACAAATCCTACAATTGATAGAGGGCTTATGTCCAAAATATACAAAGAACTCTCGAATTTAGACTGTAGGGAGATAAATAACTCTACTAAAAATGGGGTTCAGAGCTAAACAAAGAATTCACAGCTGAGGAATGCCGAATGGCTGAGAAACACCTAAAGAAATGTTCAACATCTTTAGTCATAAGGGAAATGGAAATAAAAACAACCCTGAGATTCTACCTCACACCAGTCAAAATGGCTAAGATCAAAATCTCAGATGACAGTAGATGCTGTTGAAAATGTAGAGAAATAGGAACACTTCTCTATTGTTGGTAGGATTCCAAGCTTGTACAGCCACTCTAGAAATCATCTGGAGGTTCCTCAGAATATTGAACATTGTACTACCTGAGGACTCAGCTATACCACTCCTAGGCATATACCCAAAAAATGCCCCGACATATAACAAAGACACATGTTCCACTATGTTCATAGCAGTCTTATTTATAATAGCCAGAAGCTGGAAAGAACCCAGATGCCCTTCAACAGAGGAATGGATACAGAAAATGTGGTACATCTGGACTTTGGACTATTACTCAGCTATCAAAAACAATGCCTTTAAGAAATTCAAAGACAAATAGGTGGAACTAGAATATATCATCCTGAGTGGGGTAACCCAATCACAGGAAAACACACATGGATAAGTGAATATTAGCCCCCAAGCTCAATTTACCCAATATGCCATCTACAGACTCCATGAAGCCCAAGAAGAAGGATGACCAAAGTTCAGAAGCTTCAGCCCATCTTAAAGAGGGGACAAAAAATTTCATATGAGGAGATATGGAGACAAAGTTTGGAGCAGAGACTGTGCGAATGGCCATTCAGGGCCTCGTGCTACCTGGGGATCCAGCATATATATATACACACCTATATCTATATCTATATCTATATCTATATCTATATCTATATCTATATCTATATCTATATCTATATCTATATCTATATCTATATCTATATCTATATCTATCTATATCTATCTATCTATCTATCTCCCTATCTATCTATCTATCTATCTATCTATCTATCTATCTATCTATCTATCTATCTATCTATCTATCTGTATATAGCGCCACCAAAACAAGACAACATTGATGAAGCCAAGAAATGCATTCTGACAGAAGCCTGATATAGCTGTCTCTCCTGAGAGGCTCAGCCAGGCAATGACAAATATAGAGGCTAGCAGCAAACCATTGAAGTAAACATGGAGTTGGAGGAGTTAGAGAAAGGATTGAAGGAGCTGAATGAGACTTGCAACCCCATAAGAACAACAATACCAACCAACCAGAGTTCCCAGGGAATAAACCACTACCCAAAGAGTAAACACGGACAGACCCATGGCTCCAGCTGCACTTGTAAAAGAGGATGGCCTTGTTGGCCACCATTGGAAGAAGAAGCCCTTGGTCCTGCCAAGGCTAGAACCCCCCAATGTAGGGGAGTTTCAGGTCGGGTGGTAGGAAGGGTCAGGGAACAGTCTTTTAGAAGAAGGGGATGGGGATGAGATAGGGATATTATGGAAGGAAACCAAGAAAGGGAAAATGTAGATAAAAATATCCAATAAAAGAAAAGGAGACATTTAAATATTTTTTACACCAAACCTTCACACATGGGACCTAGACACATTGCAATATTCAGGTATTAAAGGAAGAAATGCTATAAAAAGCACCATAGTTGCATTATATATTGCATTAAAAATGTTTTCTGGCAGGAGACTCACATAACTGTCTTCTGAGAGGCTCTGCCAGAGCCCTACCAGTACATGTGAGGATACTTGCAGCCAACCATCGACCCCATGGAAGAGTTAGGGGAAGGACTGATGGAGGTGAAGGATTTTGCAACCCCATAAGAAGGACAACAGTATCAACAAATAAGACCCTGTTCCCCACGCCGAGCTCCCAGGGACTAAACTACAAACTGAAGAGTACAAATGGAGGGATCCATGCCTCCACCTGCATATGTAGCAGAGAATCACATTGTCTGGCATCAATAAGCAGAGAAATCCTTGGTCCTGTGAAGGATCGTTTCCCCAGTGTATGGGAATGCCAGGGCAGTGAGGTGGGAGGGGTGTGTGGAAGCAGGAGCAGCCTCAAAGAGGCAGGAGGAGTAGGAATAGTAGAGGGGGGAACCAGGAAAAGGGATAACATATGATAAATAACATATGGGAGGGGAGGTCCATGATCTTGTGAGGACCCTAGCATATGGGAATGCTAGCTAAGGTTGTGAGGTGGGAATCTCACCTTCTGCTCAATTTTTTCTCAATTCTATTTTCACCTGTCCATATATTGTTTCCACTATTATACCTGCTAAGACTAATTTACTGAAAATACAAACACTGCTCTGCCTGTAAGTTTTTCAAATGATCTCCACTTACCTAAGTATTTTTCTTTTTCCATTGGCAAGTACTCTCTTCAAAGCTTATTCATTGGTTTATACTAAATCTGTGCCTGGGTAATTTCAGATTCACAGCTGACTAGTATAATTTTAATTTTTACCAGCAACCAGATTTATTTTCTTAATGACTTTGAAGTCATTTTCTCAGTAGAATGTATTGAGAAAATACCTGTTTTCATGAGGCCAATTATCTACATATATTTGTGAACTTAGTAATAAAAGAATCCTTATTTGGAAGAGGCTACTGTGGCTGAATTTTACTAAGATTCCAGGCAAGAATGACTTCCTAGCTACTAAATTATTCCCTATCACATCCTGTAGTGATACTCTTCAAGTTTTACTGTTGAAAGTTAATCTCAAATTATGTTCTTGTGTCTACCAGATGTGTGTTCAAATATTCATTTATTTTACAAATAAAATTGGAACGTAAAAGATAAAGTATATAATTTCTGTTACTCTTTATATTTAAGTAAAAATGTATCTCCAAACTGAAATACATAGGAAATCATAAATTAAATCATTTTTATGTCATGATTAATTTGTAATAAGGTGATTAATTTAACAATTATTCTATTAGTCAAACAACACCATGAGATCAAATAGCAATTCAATAAGGACCTCAAACTACAATTAACACAATTCTAAAGCAAATGTACAATTATGTTAACATTGAAAAATCATAATTCTTCGTATCTGTGTAATGGGAGTTTCTTATACATAGAAAAGTTAATTCTTTCATGTGTATATTATTATACAAAATGTTAACACTGTATGTTCTGCTACTATCTTTTAAAGGGCTAAAAAGGTATCATTTTCATGGTACTTGACCATGTTTTAATTATCGCTGTCACAAACAATTGCTCTTCTGATTAAATATTTGTATGTGAACACAAATTTACATATGTTCCTCAGCAAAATTTAAAAATAGAATAGTGTTGTTAAGTACAGAGAAAATATAAGAGCTTTCTGTCTCAGAAACACACTCCAGGTGACTTATTAAAATACTTGGTGATCAGTCTGATATGATTTGCTTTCATCCCTGGCATTCTATCATCACATATTTGTGTATATCACCAAAGAGAGAATCTAAACTCACATTTTGTAAGGTTAAATGATTAGAGATTGGATAGCATGACTATCTCAGAATTACTTGGCATGTTTAGAAATGCAATTATGCAAGTGATCATGAACTTCAGTATCAGAAACAATGTTTGACGTATTATCTTTAGAAATTCACTTAACTTATACCATGAAACACAAAATGTATATTCTTCTTTTCTTAGTGAATGCAATGAGGAAATCTCATGCCCAGATTAAAAATCAATGTTTTATTCAAACATTTGCATGCCTATACAAAATCTTTTTTCTTCAGGATACTCTTGTTTATGCACATTATGTACAATAAGGTTCATTATCAGTCAAAGGTAAACAAATTTTGTCATATAATAATGAGAATATTTGAATGTTTTGGGGACAATTGACAATATATTTTCATCATTTTTGAAAATATGAAGGCATTATTTCTATGGAACTGGGTGACCTCATTGAGCAATGTATAGGTTCTTCAACATATCTACACTCTTCATAGTTGATATTTTTACATTGAGGAATATTTTGTAGTCTACACCCACATACTGTCAGTATCTATTTGTCCATTGTTATAAATCTAGATGAATTCTATTTCCCAGCTCTTGTGAATGGAGCAGCAATAAATATAGATATGTAAGTGTCTCTGTAATAATATACAGCCATTTGAGTATATGCCTGGGAGGAATAGATCTAGGACACAGCAAATTCTTACTATTTTTTGTGACACATTCAATAGAATCCCGAAGTCAGTGCACTACACTGGATTATACTCATATCAACAATGAGTAAAGACTAATTTTTTCCATATCCATCTCATTATCATTTTCTCATTAACATTCCTTTTGAATTTATTAATTTATTTGTATTGGATATTTTATGTATTTACATTTCCCCATATCCCCTCCTCCCACCACCTCCCTCTCCCCTTGCTTCTATGAAAATGCTCCCACTCTTACACACACACACACACACACACACACACACACACACACACACACACACACACACACACACAAACACACACCTATCTCAACCTGGCATTCCTCTACATTGGGGAAAGGATCCTTCACAGAGCCAAGGGTTTCTCCTCCTATTGATGCCAGACAATGCTATCTTCTGCTACATATGCAGCTGTAGCAATGGGTCTGTCCATGAGTACTCTTTGGTTGGTGGTTTAGTCCCTGGGAGCTCTTGAGGGTCGGGGTATTGGTTGATATTTTCTTCTTATCATGTTGCAAAATTCTTCAGCTCCTTTAGTCCTTTTACTTATTCATTGGGTCCCCTTGTTGAGTCCAATGGTTAGCTGCAAGCATCCTAGTCTGTATCAGTAGGACTCTGGGAGAGTCTCTCAAGTGAAATCAGGCTCCTGTCAGCGAGCACTTCTTGGCTTCAGCAATAGTGACTGGGTTTGGTGGCTGCATATGGGATGGAGCCCTGGGTGAAGCAGTGTCTGGATAACCTTTTCTTCAGTCCCTGCTCCACTCTTTGTTCCTGGGTTTCCTCCCGATAGGATTTTGTTCCTCCTTCAAAGAAGGACTGAGCCTTCCACATTTTGGTCTGTTTTCTTCTTTTTTGTGGGGGAGGGGGCGTGGAGGTGGCATCCTGTTTTAGGTAGCTTTGTTTGTGGACTATGGGTTTAATCCTGTCATCCTAATTGACTTGTTTATTCAAATAACTAATATGTATCAAGCCTGTCTTTGCTTGTTAAAATTCTGAGGCTTCTGTAGACTGTACAAAAGAAAGAATATATCAGGTACTTCAAGTGATTTATAATAATCTGCTATAATTTTAAACTATATCCAACTTATATAAAATAAACTGTTTTAATAGTTATTCCAGGTAGTTAACAGAAAATGTTTTCTTTTAATTTTATTTTTCATGGATATTTTATTTATTTACATTTCAAATGTTTGGCCCTTTCCCCCCTTTCCCATAACACCTCTCTCCTCCCCTGGCTTCTGTGAGAATGCTCCCACGCCCACCCACCCACTCCCTCCTCAACATACTGGCATTTCTATACATTGGTGAAATGAGCATTCACAGGACCAAGGGATTTTTTTCCTGTTGGTGGGGGACAATGAAACCCTCTACTACATATGTGGCTGGAGTCATGTGTCCCTCCATGTATACTCATTGGATGGTGATTTAGACCCTGGGAGTTCTGATGGGGTGTGGTTGGTTAATACTGTAATTTTTCCTATCTTAATGCAAACCACTTAAGCTCCTTCAGTCCTTTCACTCTTCTATTGGGGTCCTCTTGTTCAGTCCAATGGTTAGTTCCAAGCATCCTCATCTATATCAATAGGGCTCTGGGAGAACCTTTTGAGGGAAATCCATATCAGACTCCTGTCAGCAAGCACTTCTTGGCATCAGAAATAGTGACTGGGTTTAGTGGCTGCATATGGCTTCCCCAGGTGGGGCAGCCTCTGGATGACCTTTTCTTCAGTCCCTGCTCTACTCAGGACTTTTCTTTGTACCTGTATTTCCTCCCATGAGTATTTTGTTCTCCATTCTAAGAAGGAATAAAGCATCCATGTTTTCGTCTTACTTCTTGAGTTTCATATGATCTGTGATTTTTTTCTTAGGTATTCCAAGCCTTTGGGTTAATATCCATTTATCAGTGAGTTCATACTGTGTGTGTGTTTATTTTATGGCTGGGTTGTTTCACTCAAGATGAAATTATTTATTTCTATTCATTTGCCTAAGAATTTCATGCAGTCATTGTTTTAACAGCTGAGAACTACTCTATTGTGTAAAAGGACCATGATTTCTGAATCCATTCCTCTGTTGAAGGACATCTAGATTCTTTCCAACTTCTGAATATTATATATAAGGTGCTATGAATATAGTAAAATATGTGTCGTTGTTATATGTTGGAACATCTTTTGGGCATAATCTCAGGAGTGGTCTATCTGAGTCATCAGAAAGTACTATGTTGAATTTTTTTTGAGGAACTACAAGACTGATTTACAGAGTTGTTGTACCAGGTTGCAATCTCACCAAAAATGGAGGAGTATTGCTCTTTCTCCACAAGCTTGTCAGCATCTGTTGTCACTTGAATTTTTGATGTTAGCCATTCTGACTGGTGTGAGGTGCAATCGCAGAGTTGTTTTGATTTGCATTTGCATTGATGACTAAGGATGTTAAACATTTCTTTGGGTGCTTCTGGGCCATTTGATATTCCCTAGCTGAGAATTATTTGTTTAGCTCTCTACCATTTTTAATAGCATTATTTGCTTTTCTGGAGTCTAACTTCTTGAATTCTTTGTATATACTAGATATTACCCCTGTATCAGATGTAGGATTAATAAAAAGGTCTTTTGCCAATCTGACGGTTGCCATTTTGTCCTACTGACAGTGTCCTTTGCTATACAGAAGCTGAGCAATTTGGTGAGGTCCTGTTTTTTGACTCTTATTCTTACAGCATAAGCCATTGGTGTTTTGCTCAGGAAAATTTCCCCTGTGCCTATGTGCTTGTGGTTCTTCCCCACCTTCTCAACTATAAGTTGCAGTGTATCTGGTTTTATGTGGAAGTCTTTGAATGACTTGCACTATATCTTGGTACAAGATAGTAAGAATGGGTTGATTGGCATTCTTCTACAGGCTGACCTCCAGGTGAATCAGCACCACTTGTTGAAATTGCTGTTTTTCTTCCACTGGATGGTTTTAGATACTTGTTCGAAGAAAAGGTGATGATAACTCTGTGCATTCATTTCTGGATCTTCAATTCTAACCCATTGATTTATCTGACTGTCTCTATACCAATACCACGCAGCTTTCATCATGATTGCTCTGCAATACAGATTGAGGTCAGGAATGGCGATGTCCCCAGAAATTGTTCTATTGTTGAGAGTAGTTTTCCTTATCATGGGATTTTTGTTATTCCAGATGAATTTGCAAATTGCTCTTTCAAAATCTATGGAGAAGTGACTTCGAATTTTGATGGGGATTGCATTGAATCTCTAGATAGCTTTCAGGAGGGTGGCCATTTTTACTATATTAATTCTGCCAACTCATGAGCATGGGAGATCTGTCCATCTTCTGAGAGTTTCAATTTCTTTCTTCAGAGATTTGAAATTCTTATCATACAGATCTTTCACTTGCTTGGACAGAGTTAAACTGATATATTATTGTGACTAGTGTGAAGGGTTTTGTTTTCTCAATTTCTTTTTTAACCTGTTTATCCTTTGAGTAGAAAAAAGTTACTGATTTCTTTGACTTATTTTTATATCCAGCCACTTTGCTGATGTTGTTTATCAGGCTTAGGAATTCGCTGGTAGAATGTTTATGGTCACTAAATTATACTATCTTATCTGGAAATAGTGATATTTTGACTTCTTTCTTTTCAATTTATATTCCTTTGATGTCTACTTATTTTGCTCTGGTTAGGACTTCAAGTACTATATTGGATAGGTAGGGAGAGAGTGGGCACCCTGTTTAATCCCTGATTTTCATTGGGTTGCTTCAAGTTTCTGTCCATTTATCTTGATGTTGGCTACTAGTTTGTTGTATATTTATTTATAGGCCTTGAATTCCTTATATTGCTAAGATGTTTTCATAAAGGGATTTTGACAAATTCTTTCTCAGCATCTAATAAGATGATCATGGGTTTTAGTTTTCTCCTATGTGTTTGTATATATAGTGGATCAAATTAATGGATTTACCTATAATGAATCATCCATGCATACCTGGAATGATGACTACTTGATCAGGGTGAAAGTTTTTTTTTTCCTGATATATTCTTGGATTCTATTTGTGAGAATTTTATTATTTTTGCAACTATAATTTTGCATGAGAGAAATTGATCTGAAGTTCTCTTTCTAGGTTGGCTTTTTGTATGGTTTAGGTATAAGCATAATTATGACTTCATAAAAGGGATTGGGTAGTGTTCCTTCTGTTTTTATTTTGTGGAATAGTTTGAGGAATATTGGTATTAGGTCTTCTTTGATGATCTGGTAGATTTCTGCACTAAATCCATCTGATCCTGTGTTTTTGGTGGGGAGACTTTTAATAGCTGCTTCTATTTCGTTAGGGTTTAGGAGATGGTTCAGAAGTTTTTTTCTGATCCTGATTTAATATTGTGACCTTTTATTTTTCTAGAAAATTGTCCATTCCCTCCAGATTTTCCAGTTTTATTGAGTATAGCCTTTGTCATAAGATCTGATAATTTTTCTCTTTCTGTTTTTATACCTTTTTATTTTATTCTGATTTTGTTTATTTGGATGACTCTGCCCTCTGGTTAATCTGGCAAGGGTTTATTTATCTGGTTGATTTTCTCAAAGAACCAGCTCCTGGTTTTGTTGATTATGTATATAGTTCTTTTTGTTTCCTCTTGATTGAGTTCACCTCTGAGTTTAATTATTTCCTGTGGTCTACTCCTCTTGGATGTATTTGCTTCTTTTTCTTCTAGAGCTTTCAAGTGTGCTGTCAAGCTGTAGTTTATCCTCTCCCCAGTGTCTTTTTGGAGGAATCCAGCACTATGAGATATACTCTTAGCACTGCTTTCATTATGACCCATAGGTTTGGGTATTTTCTGCTATCAGTTTTATTAAATACTATAAAGTCTTTAATTTCTTTCTTATTTTCCTGACCAAGTTATCTTTGAGTAGAGCATTATTTAGCTTCCATGTTTATGTGTGGGTTTTGTGTGGTTCTTGTTGTTATTGAATACCAACCTTAGTCCATGGTGATCTGATAGGATGCCTGAGATTATTTCAATCTTTTTCTATCTGTTGAGGTCTGTTTTATTACCAATTAGATGGTCAGTTTTGGAGAAGGTACCACAAGGTGCTGAGAATAAGGTATATTCTTTTGTTTTAGGATAAAATGTTCTATAGATATCTGTTAAATCCTTTTGGTTCATACCTTCTGTTAGTTTTACTGTGTCTCAGTTTAGTTTCAGTTTCCATGATCTGGTCATTGATGAAATTGGGGTGTTAATGCCTATTATTGTGTGTGTTGGAGTGTATGCTGTGAGCATTAGTAAAGTTTCTTTTATGAATGTGGGTGTCCTAGCATTTGGAGCCAGCTGTTCAGAATTAAAAGTTCCTCTTGGTAGATTTTTCCTTTGATGAGTATGAAGTGCCTTCCTCAATTATTCTGACAACTTTTGGTTGAAAGTTGATTTTATTGGATATTAGAATGGTTACTCCTGCTTGTTTCTTGGGAGCATTTTTTTGGAAAATGTTTTTCCAGCCTTTTATTCTGAAGTAGTTTCAGTCTTTGTCACTGAAGTGTGTTTCCTGTATGCAGCAATATGCCAGGTCCTGTTTACATATCCTTTCTGTTAGTCTACATCTTTTCTGTGGGAATTGAGTACATTGATGTTAAGAGATATTAAGGCATAGAGATTGCTTTTCCCTGTTGCTGTAAAGTTATAAAAAAGGCTGTTTTTTACCCTGCACTAGATCTGTCACTGTAGTGACCCAAGATATATGATAGATATCTTCATCTCAGTCAGCAGAGTGTCTCACTGGCTTTGTTCCATCCCAAATCACACTGCCTATTGCTTCTCTCTGAGTCTGGCAACAATCTATCTACCCATCTAATTCCCATGGCAGTTTGCCACCAAGCAAGAAATATACATCTCAATTCCATGGCAACCCAGTGTCTCCACCAAACTCTTAAACTTAAATTGCCATATAAAAGAACAAACAACATCGTAACCTCTATCCAATTGATAAGATATAATTGCCCATCTACAGACACAAAAGCCTCTGCACATCCATCCCTTAAGAATATTCATAACAACCTGTAAATGTGCAGAGAGGGATCTTAACATCAGCCTCCATGTTCTCTCTGTGGCTTCTCCTTCCTCCGCGTTCCAGTCTTCTCCTCGTCCTAAAACTTTTCTCCTGGCCATCCTTCTTTCTCGTCCAATGGCAGGCCTCATTCTATCTTATACCCTACAACTATACCTACACCTGCGTGATGACATCACCCTACAGTTTCCTGTTACTTTTTCTGTTAGAGGTGGAATTATGTTTGTGTGACTATCTTCTCTTGGATTTGTTGAAAGATGGTTACTCTCTTCATTAGGGTATAGTTTCAGTACTTATGTTTTAATATTCCATCTATTATCCTTTGTATGACTGGATTTGTGGTAAGATATTGTGTAAATTTGTTTTTCTTACAGAATATCTTGGTTTCTCTATCTATGGTAATTGATGGTTTTACTTGATATAATAGCCTGGGCTGACATTTGTGTTCCCAGAATCAGCTTGATATTTGCCCAGTATCTTCTAGTTTTCATCGTCTCTTTTGAGAAGTCTTATGTAATTCTGATAGATCTGCCTTTACATGTTATTTAACGTTTATTCCTTACTGCTTTTAATATTCTTTCTTTGTTTCGTGCATTTTTATCTTTCCTGGTCCAATCTATTTGGAGTTCTATAGGCTTCTTGTATGTGTTGGGTATCTCTTTCTTCAGGTTAGGGAAACTTTCTTCTATAATTTTATTGAAGATGTTAATGCCCCTTTAATTTGGGAATCTTTGCTTCATTCTATACCTATTATCAGTAGATTTGGTCTTCAAATTGTTTCCTGACTGTTTGGGTTAGGAGCCTTTTGCATTTTGAGTTTTCTTTGACTATTGTGTCAAAGTTTTCTATGGCATCTTCTGCCCTTGAGAATTTCTCTTTAGTTTCTTGTATTCTGTTTGTATTACTGTGTAATATTCATCTGTTTCTCCTGATCTCACTCCTACGGTTGTCTCTCTTTGTAATTTCTTTATTGTTTCTATTTCCATTTTTCCAGGGTTGTCTCTCTTTGTAATTTCTTTATTGTTTCTATTTCCATTTTTAGAACCTGTATGGTTTTATTCAATTCCTTCTCCTGTTGTTGTATTTTCCTGTAATTCATTAAGGGATTTTTGTGTTTCCTCTTTAAGGGCTTCTACTTGTTTACCTATGTTGTCCTGTATTTCTTTAAGGGAGGATCCAGAATGTGTGGGAAACTTAGCTTTGGGCACACCCGGAGACTGGAAGGATGCTGTTCTAGATTGGTCTGTGGTTACTGTGCCATGTGTGCTCCTGGTGGATCCCTTTTTGGACATTTAGCAAAAGTGGGATCTCACCTTTGGGTTTATGAGTGAGAATGCTCCTGGGAGACCAGCTCTCTCCAGGCATGTTTTGAGTCTAGAGGTCTGTGGGAGAGCCTTAGTTCCCTGTGTAAATGGAAACTGGAAATATCTAAGTCCCAGGCTACTCTGTAGTTCCTGTGTCTTGTGCACTTCTGGTTGGTTACTCTTTGAATTTTAGTAGATCGACAGTGGGGTCTGCCCTGTGAGCTTAGGAGTGAGAGTGCTCCTGGGATACCACATCTTTCTTGGCAGGTTTTGGGCCTGGAGGGCTCTGAGACAGCCTCAGCTCTGGGTGCAGATGGTGTCATAAAGGTATACTTTCATGCTTAAGGCTAAGGGTTGAAGTCAAGTGTAGTGTGTTTGTCTAGAATGTACAATACCATGATGCTTGATCCTTGTCCTCCAAGAGTATAGACAGGAACGCAAATAGAGTGCCAACAAAATTCTTGCTGCACACATCATTCATTAAATAAAATATACCAAATAGTTAGAAGCCAACTGACTAGGAGAACTGTAGAGACTTAATTTCTTTTAGATGAAAACTCTGAAAAAATACCAAGTAATGAAAAATACAGTTCAATTTTTGGAGTAGGCAGACTTATAACAAAGGAAACAAGTTACAAGTGCTAAGATTTTAGATGAAAAACAGAGTAGTATGAAGACTATTAATGAAACTGAGAAAATACTGAAGCATGATTATCATGTACTTTTAAATAGTTGACTTCAAAATCAAAAAATAGTAATAGCAATATTTTAGTTAACATATTAAATGCAAATTATTTGAAAAAAATCAGCACTAATATATATCTTTATTATCATTTGACAGCAAAAGATATAATAACAAAATATGAATATATTTGACAAAATTAAATATTTCATGTAATATAAAATGTAACATATTTAAATGCTTTTGAAAATATATATTCCATGTAAAACTACATCTATACTAATTTTCCATGTTAACAATTATAGGGAATACTGTTGGTGCCTGCACTGCCATGAAACTAAGAACAGGGCGTAAACCTGCTATGTTTAAGTAAAAGACACATGCATGTTAGGAGAATGCAAAATTTTTACTGATATTCAGCAAATATTACCCCAAGTTCACTGAATGGAGAAATCCAGGAAGCACAGTTGTAAAACAGGCTTATGCCCTCAGGAAAAAAAAAACAGAAATAAACAAACAAACAAAAAAAGCAGGAACAAATTTAACTGTGTTACCACTCGGGTGTATCACAAAGGGCAAACAGAAAGGTCAGGGCATTCCTATTTAGGAACAAAACGCTTCCACATGCATCAGCACTGCTCAGCAGGGGTCAAACAGTACAGAGACCCAAGAGGGTGGAACAGAATACAATCTCAACCAAGCTGTGACATTTACATTCCTGAAGAAAATATTCTAAATTTAAGTTGTCCTATTGTGTACCAAATGCATTCAAGGCTATTTCCTACTTTCTCTTCTATGAGATTTAGTTTATCCAGGTTTTGCTGTTGTGTTTGTGTGTTTGTTTGCTTATTTGTTTGTTTTGGGCTTAGCCAAGATGCCTAACAGTGGGGACATGTAACCTGAAGGTGTCATCTCCTGTAGCCACTAAGAACTCCCAGTGGAAAGATAAGGACACCAACCCACCCAGAAAACATTAAATGCAATTTTTGTCCTGTCTAAAGAAATGCAGGGACAAAAATGAAGTAGAGGTTGAAGAAATAGTCAACCAATAAACAGTCCAACTTGAAAACAATCTCTGACATTATTAATAATACTGTGTTAGACTTACAGACTAGAGACTAGCATAATTCTTCTCTGAGAAGCTCTACCCAGAAATTGATTGGTACAGACACAGATACCTACAGCTGAACATTGAAGAGAATTCAAGGACTCTTGTGGTAGAATTGGGAAGGCATTGAAGGTCCTGAAGTGGATGGGAACACTCTACAGGAAGACCAACAGAGTAAACTAATCTTGACCTCTGTGAGCTCTCAGAGACTGAGCCACCAATCAAAAAACACACAGAGACATGAACAAGGAAGGGGCTGCTTACATATGTAGGAGACATGAAGCTCTGTCTCTTTGTGGGCCCTCTAACACCT
Organism: Rattus rattus; assembly: GCF_011064425.1. NCBI lineage: Eukaryota > Metazoa > Chordata > Mammalia > Rodentia > Muridae > Rattus > Rattus rattus. The sequence continues at coordinate 105,328,373 of NC_046154.1, read as the reverse complement.
TGAGCAAAGGCTCTTACTAATGCTATAGCCTGACTGATGTAATGGTTTGCCAACAGGGCTGCCATATTTAGCCTCAGTGAGAAAGTATGTTCCTAACCTGGCAGAGACTTGATGCACCAGTATGGAGTAATATGAATGGGAGATAGGGGACCACCTTCTCAGAGGAGAAGGAGAGATGGGATCAGGAAAGCTCCTCTGTGAGGGGGACTGCTCTTCCTCCATTCTCTCTGCACCTCAATATTGGAATAGGATTATTCATTGATCTGCTGTAACGTGTAAAGTATACATCCAAATGATTTCGTCAGATAACAAGCCAACGGCATTATGATTATTTACTAATTCCTATGAATCCAGTTAAGCAGTCACTAATGAGAAATCAAAACTGGAATTTTAAGTGAGATCTGAAAATCAATTTTTAGAAACAAATTTTTAAAGACATATATTTACAAAAGTAAGCTGTAAAAGTTAATCATTTTTACCTGTAAAATTTACATTCATTCTTTTTCTATCCTTTGAGTGAAAATTGTCAGCTCTGATACAAAACCTAGAAAGCAATCATCAAATGTTAAACATTTATGGGCTTATGTTGAATTTGTACATTAGTTTGGTAGGCTGGCCAGTTTCACACTATTAATCTACCATTTATGACCACAGGATGTCTTTTCATGTTATGATATCTTGTTTAATTTAATTTTTCAGTGTCTTAATGTGTTCACTATACAAGTATTTCTCCTTTTTGGTTAGATTTCCACCTCAAATGAAGGTGTTATAGAAAGTGTTCTTAAATATTTTCATTTCCCAGACTCTTAAAAAGCTGGACTGTCAATAATCCTTGTTACTGGAAAATGCATTTAAATACACAAAATAGTCCCATGACAAATTATACTATTACAAAATAAATTATTGTATTATTAAAAAGTATAAGTGTTATTTATTCACTTTTAATTGTAAAAATATTGTATGTGTTTGTATCGTACTAGAGATAGAAATCAAGGCCTTCCACATACTCTCCAACATAGAGGTAGAGTTATGTTTTATATTTTAGTGGAACACCTATATGAAGTTGGCAGGTATTTGTAGTTAATGAATCTTTATGTCTTATTTTAAAATTTTATATCAAGGACGTCCACATAAAAACAGATACACTCAAAGTAATAGAACAAAAAGTGGGGAATAACCTTGAAGACATGGACACTGGGGAAAATTTCCTGAATAGAATACCTATGGCTTTTGCTCTAAGATAAAGAATTCACAAATGGGACCTCATGAAAGTTCAAAGCTTCTGTAAGCAAAGGACACTGTCATTAGGACAAGACAAAATGGCAACCAACAGATAAAGAAAAGATCTTTACCAATTCTATATCCAATAGAGGACTAATATCCAATATATACAAAGAACTCAAGTAGTTAGACTCCAGAGAGCCAAATAACACTATTAAATATGGGGTATAGCGCTAACCAAAGAATTCTCAGCTGAGGAATATCAAAGGGCTGAGAATTACCTCCAAAAATGTTCAACATCTTTAGTCATCAGGGAAATGAAAATCAAAACATGCCTGAGATTCCAACTCATACCAGTTAGAATGGCTAAGGACAAAAACTCAGGTGATAAAAGACACTAACAAGGATGTGGAGAAAGAGGAACACTCCTCCGTTGTTAGTGGGGTTACAAGCTGCTATAACCATTCTGGAAATCATTTTGGTGGTTCCTCAGAAAATTGAACAATGTACTAACTGATGATCCAACATATACCCCTGTATATGTTGGAGCATATACCCAAAAGATGCTCCAACATAAAACAGTGACACATCCTCTAATATGTTCATAGCAGTCTTATATAATAGCCAAAAGCTGAAAAGTATGCAGATGTCCTTAAACAGATAAATGGACACAGAAAATTTGGTACATCTACACAATGGAATACTACTATTAAACAATGGCTATTAAAACAATGGCTTCATGAAATTCAAAGGCAAATGGATGGAAGTGAAAAATATCATCCTGAGTGAGTGAATTAATCCCATCACAAAGAATCACACATGGTACGTACTCACTGATAAGTGGATATTAGTCCAAAACGTGGATTACAGAAGATACAATACACAGACCACATGAAGCTCAACAAGAAAGAAGACCAAAGTGAGGATTCTTCAATCCTTTTTAAAACAGGGAACCAAAATATTCTAAAGAAGAAATCTGGAGACAATGTTTGGAACAGAAACTGAAGAAATGGCCATTCAGACCCTGCCCCATGGGGATACCTCCCATATATAAACAGCCACAAAACCCAGACAATAATGCTGATGTCAAGAAATACATGATAACAGAAGCCTCATATAGCTGTCTCCTGAGAAGCTCTGCTAGAGCATGACAAATACAGAGGTGAATGCTAGCAGCCAACCATTGAACTGAGAAAATGGTCACCATTGGAGGATTTAGAGAAATGATTGAAGGAGATGAAGGGCCCCTGCATCCCTATAAGAAAAACAATAACAACCAACCAGAGTTCCCAGGGTCTAAACCACCACCCAAAGAGTACACACGGACGGACCCATGGCTCTAGCTTCATATGTAGCAGCAGATGGCCTTGTTGGGCACCAAAGGTAGGAGAAGCCCTTGGTCCTTCCAAGTCCAGACACCCCAGTGTACAGAAATGTCAAGGCAGAGAGGTGGGAATGGGTGGCTTGATGGGTGTGAGAACACCCTCATAGAAGAAGGGGGAGTTGGGATGGGAGGGAGGGTTTATGGACAGGAAACCAGGAAAGGTGATAACATTTGAAATGCAAATCAAAACAACCCTGAGATTCCACCTCACACCAATCAGAATGACCAAGATCAAAACTCAGGTGGCAGTAGATGCTAGTGAGGATGTAGAGAAAGAGGAACATCCCTCCATTGTTAGTGGGAATGTAAGCTGGTACAACCCCTCTGGAAATTAGTCTGGAGGTTCGTCAAAATATTGGACATAGAACTACCAGAGAATCCAGCTATAACACTCCCTGGGCATTTACCAAAAGATGCTCCAACATATAGCATGAATACATGCTCGATTATGTTCATAGCAACCTTATTTATTATAGCCAAAAAAAAAAAAAAACTGGAAAGGAACCAGATATCATTCAACAGAAGAAGGGATACAGATAATGCAGTACAATTATAAAATGGAGTACTACTAAGTTATTACATACAATGGCTATATGAAAATTTAGGCAAATGGTAGAACTAGAAAAGATTATCCTGAGTGAGATAACCCAATCAAAAAAGAATACACATAGTCTGCATCCACTGATAAGTGGATATTAACCAAAAAATTTCTGATTGCCCAAGATACAGTCCACAGATCATATGAAGCTCAAGAAGAAGGAAAACCAAATGGAGATGCTTCAGTTCTTCTTAGAGGAGCGAACAAAATACTCCCCGGAGAAAATTCAGGGACAACAATTGAAGGGACTGAAGAAAATGTCATCCAGAGACATCCCCTCCTGGGGATTTATCCTGTATGTAGCCCCCAACCCTGTTACTATTGCTGATGTCAAAAAGTGTTTGCTGACAGAAGCCTGTTATCTATGTCTCCTGAGAGGATCTTCCAGAGTCTTACTGATACAAATGAGGAGGTTTGCAGCTAACCATTGTACTGAGCACAGAGAAGCCATTGGAGGAGTTTGAGAAAGGAGTAAAGGAGCTGAAAGGGTTTACAACACCATAGGAAGAATAACAATATCAACCAACCACAACCCCTAGGGCTTCCAGTGACTAAATCACCAACCAATGATTACACATTGAGGGATCCATGGCTCCAGCAACATGTGTAGCAGAGGATGGCATTGTCTGGCATCAATAGAAGGAGAAGCATCTGTTCCAGTGAAGGCTCATTTCCCCAGTAAAGGAGAATGTCGAGGCTTTGGAGTGTGAGAATGGGAGCATCTTCATAGAAGCCAGGGAAGGAGGAGGTGATTGGGAGGACTGGGAAACGGGATAACATTTGAAATGTAAATACATAAAATATCCAATAAAAAATAGAAAAAGAATAAAAAGGAAAATATTTTCCATAGAGTAATTTAAAATAAATTACTTTTAATTTATTAATAAAGGTATTACAGTCAGTACAAAAAAATTATTAAATGTCATATGAGCAAGGTGTTATGTTAACCAACTATTTGCAATTGATACCTGTTTTAAAGAGGGAAAAGATCAGTTTTTCCACTGGCTTATCTCTGGACATATCAATAATATTATTATTACACTTTGAAAAGCAAAAATAAATGGACCACTAATTTGTATTTAAACAACTTTAAGACTAAAGTTAGTCAATGTTACCTTTGAAATGGATTGTATGTAAATTCATAAGAATACAGTCACAAAGTTTTCCAGACTAGGACCAAAACCAGCAATCACACCACAATTCAAACATATAACCATAACTTTGCTTGAAAATATAAAGATACAACTTTCTTTCAGCAATGTAAAAGTATTAAAATCTTAGAAATGTAAAAAGATTCTTTAAAAAAATCAGAGAAAATCTTAAGTTCATAGGTCATAGCACTCTGAAACATTGCTATCACCACTGCAAATGAATGTATACTATCTCTCTTTTTGTCTCTTTCCAAAGCCAGCTTTTCTCGAGTAGCATGACAGTAGACACTTTAATTTTGTTTGACATACTCAGCTTACAAAAGAGAAATATTTGACTTAGAAGTGAATGTAACATGATATCATAAGCACTTCGTTCAGATGCTTCTCACAACTCACATAATTCAAGACAGACTGCCCTTGAATATGTGGATGCAATAAGACAGAAACTATACAGGCCTTTCTTAAAGAATTTGCTTAAGCCTCCTACAAAATTGTAAGCATTCTGCATGCATATGCATGTGAACATTTACATATCCTGAAATTCATGCTTTTGTTATGTATGCCATCTACTATTTCTTTTTTTTTTTTTTTTTCCGGAGCTGGGGACTGAACCCAGGGCCTTGTGCTTGCGCTTGCTAGGCAAGCGCTCTGCCACTGAGCTAAATCCCCAACCCCTACTATTTCTTTAAACAAAACATATGATTCATTCAGTTAAATTGAGTGTTGAAAATTTGTTAATACAGGCTGTATGGTACAAACATTTAACACCACATTTTAACTTCATTGTAATACAATGCCAATTTCATGTACATTTTAAACATTTATGAAAATTAGATTGATTTTATAACATAAATTAAAGCAATAATTCAGGGAAAGTTTAAAATAAATCCAGAATTTGTAGTTTCTGGAAATCTACTAAATTGGTGGGCTGTTTTCCTTAATAATGAATTAGAAAACAAAGACATAAATCTTAGAAAATAATCATCACATTGATGTGTAGTATCATTAATTTTTATGACATGCTTAATACTTACTGAAGACAACAATTATATGTTAAGTTTCTTTCATTTAAATACCAATTTAGCACTTTAACTACTCATATTAATGAACAAGGAGATTTTAAAATATATTTCAATACCTCACTCTTCTGAATACAATTAGGGTATGAGTGTCTCTCCTCAGGTTCCATGTAGAATATATTTGAGGTAGGGAAGGGAGAGAGTGACCAGTTGTTCTTTCCCAGACATAGATGGAAACTAGGGTAAGTGATTCGTTAGTTATCTGCTCTTGCTCATAATATCCCTCCAGATAGATTATGGCTCTGTTCTGACATTAGTTTACTCAGCCAGGCTTCCAAAACAAAATCCCTCTCCATATGAAAAGTAAACAAGATTGTAATAATTCTATATTGTCATTTATTCTTCTTCTTACTCAATAAATAAGTGTGATGAATCCATCTGCATGGTAGAGAATCAAAAATCTAAATGGAAAGAGAAGTGGCTTGCATTGGCAAAAGTTACATTGAGGAAAATCATATACAAAAGGATTACTTCAAATTACAAGTGTTAGTTTAAGAGAAGAGAATGATAGGTGACAAGAAGGGCTGATTTAGATGATGTAGTTAGGAAACATGTACCTCTTACGTATCTTTCCCAATACCAGTGATTCAGTGTCAAGTACTGGAAAATGTCTAGGCAATTGCAGCCACTGCTGAAATGGATTTTGTCAATGAAAACTGCTATGATGACCTTCATAAAAACATAAGCAAGAATAAAATGTGTAAGGATAGAAAACCAAAGCCTTCAACACGGTCTACTACCTCCAATGGCAAAAACTAATAGAAAAACTTCTCTAAAATCCAGTATATCGTGTGTGTAATTTCATGCTGAGAATGTTTTAGTTAGAAAATTTTTGTAAAGCACTGTAAGAAATGACACAGTGGGAAAGTTTAAGTAAATGAAAGGAAATGAAATGCTTTGATCATAAGAGTACACAATGATGGAGTACAAATTGGGAAAGAATTTACTAGCATGACATGGGCAACATAATGAGACCTGGGATAAAGAAACTGGGAGAATTTTCCAATATGCCTTCCCTACCAAGAATAATAGTGATGATTTTAACGTACAGGAGACAGATAATACTGGAGAGTTTATTCAACTTTTTTAGGTTATTACATTTAAAGAACAACAGTCTCTAGTTTGGATAAGCTCACACAGTGTATCTTATGACTTTAGTGGGAGAGGCTTGTTCATAAGTTAGGTGCTTCTTGTAGAGAAATGCTGTATATTTGGATTACAGTATGAATGAAACAAGAGAGAAGATAAATGAAAATGTGATGCAGGAACAATTAGCATATTGCATTGTGGCAGTAGTAAACTTGAAATTCAAACATACTCCAGATAAAGAAATTAACTTAATATTTGAGTTTGTTGAATATAAAAATGAGAAAGTGTTGTGTAATGAAAAATAATGTTCATAGATATTCATTTTACTTACAAATAAAATAAATGAACATATTTATATTTGAGTATTTACAGGTTTATTATGTCCGTAAAAGTATCAGCTTATAGATGACCATTATCAAAAACCAAATTCTGCAAGGGAGTATTTTAAAATGGGAAGTCAGTTAATAATTAAAGATGTGGATATACAGAGCCAAACAGTGCACTGAGCACAGGGACTCAAATGGGGAAGTTAGGGCAAGGAGTATAGGAGTTGAAGGGGTTTGTAATCTCATGGGAAGAACAACAATGTCAGCCAACCAGAACCCCCAAGGCTCGCAGGGATAAAACTACAAACTAGAGAGTACACAGGGAGTACCCATGGCTCCAGCTGGATGTGTAGCACAGGATTGCCTTATCTGGCATCACTAGGAGGGGAGCCGCTTAGTCCTCTGGAGGCTTGATGACCCAGGATTGGGGAACAGTAGGTTGCTGAGGTAGGAGTGGATGAGTCAATGGGGGAGCACCCAAGTAGAGCATGGGGAGGGAATAGTGGATGGGGCTCGTGGAAAAGAAACTGGGAAGGATGATAACATTTGAAATGTAAATAAATAACTAACAAAAAGTGACCTCCACATATATCATTCTAAGGTGTTGGAAAAAAAGGAAAGTAGGAAAATAGTAAAGAGAAGAATAAATGAAGACATGCAAGCATGTCTAAGAGTTCAAGCCTTAGAGTGTGAATGAGTACTGACTGAATTTCCAAAGAGGAAGAGTAGCTTGCTTTCTCCAGTTGTGAACAACTCATAAATCAGCCCAAGGTCTAAGAAGTATGATCCTTTTGTCTAGACAGAGCTGGTTTAACCTTTCAGAGATCAATTTCTCTACAATTGAGGAGTGAGAATCCAAAGTGAAAAGTATTGAGATAGAGAATTTATTGTCAAAGTTGAAAAGTTAAATAATCATTAGAAAGAAGTTCATAGGGCAATTATTTAGGAAAACTATTTTCTGTGATTGAGGATGTGTTTCCATATATATATATATATATATATATATATATATATATATATATGGATATAGCAAAATAGCAAGTTTAGGGAAATATTAATATCTATATTTTATTAATTAATTTACAAGTCCTTAGTTAATACTTAGCATAAGTCATTCATGACTTTCTTTTGAAAAAAGATAGAGGGATAGATAATGCTAGATAAGAGGGATAAATGGGGATGAGTATAGAAGTCTTGAATTCTGAGAGGTGATATAGCTTAAAAACTTTATAAATAAAAAATATATTAAAACACCTGGCTTGCTAATTGCTCAAATTTTCCAAATTTTATGAATTGCTTTAATTAATAGGGTCAATGATGATAGTGACAAAAACAATTTCAGGCAAAAATTTAACCTAATATCCAAGATTGTTTCTTCCCAGTATGTATTTGGAGTAGCCATTTTATGCTCTGATGATATTCTTTAAAAGGGAGTATCATTGATTTATCTTACTGACATCAATGCTGGTATTGGACTGCAGTTTTTAATGTTAAATTTTCTCCTCTAATTAACATTTCTATGTCCCCAGTTATTACTTATTTTAGAATTAATTTTAAAAATCAAGATTTCCTGACTCCATCTTCACCTCAGAATTAACCCCATGCCACAGCACTCAGGACCAAAATACTGCCTAGAGTGAGCTGGTCTCCCAGGAGTGCTGTCACCATAAGTTCACAGACTCACAGGAGAGGCAGGCTCCAGTCAAAGACAGGAGGACTAACTAATACCACAGATAACCAATGGCAAGAAGCAAGCACAAGAACCTAGGCAAAAGAAACTAAGGCTATATGGCATCATCAGAACCTCGTTCTCCAAGTAAAGTGAGTCTTGGATATCCCAGCATACCAGAAAAGCAAGATTTGGATTTAAAAATCACATCTGATGATAAATAACTCCCTTAAAGAAATCCAGGAGAAAACAGGGAAACAGCTAGAAGCCCATAAATAGGAAACACAAAAATCCCTCAAGGAATTACAGACGACAACAAAACAGATGAAGGAATTGTGCAAAACCATCTAGGATCTGAAAATGTAAATAGAAACAAAAAAAATTAAAGGGAAATAAGCTTGCAGATAGAAAACCTAGAAAAGAGATCAGGAGTCATAGTTGCAAGCATCACCAACAAAATACAAGAAATTGAAGAGGAAATCTCAGGTGCAAAAGAAACCATAGAAAATAATGAAAAAACATTCATGGAAAATGCGAAAAGCTCCTGAACAAAACATCCAGGAAATTCAGGACACAATGGGATGATTAACCCTAAGGATAATAGGTATAGAAGAGAATGAAAATTCCCAAAGGGCCAGAAAATACCTTCAACAAAAATTGTAGAAGATAACTTCCCTAACTTACATACAGGAAACCCACCTCAGTGACAAAGACAGACACTACCTCAGAGTAAAGGCTGGAAAAAAATTTTCCAAGCTTATGGTCGCACAAAACAAGCTGGAGTCGCAACTTTAATATTGAATAAGATTGACTTTCAAACAAAAGTTATGAAAAAAGATAATGAAGGACACTTAATATCCAACAAAGAAAAAATCCACCAAGACGTATTCTCAATTCTGAATATCTATGCTCCAAATGCAAGGACACCTACATTAATAAGAGAAACTTTGCTAAGGCTCAAATCACACATTATAACTCACACAATAATAGTGGGAGATTCAACAGACCATTTTCATCAATGGACAGATCATAGAAACAGAAACATAACAGAGACACAGAGAGTTAACAGAAGTCATGAACCAAATGAATTTAATTGTTATCTATAGAGCATTTCATTCTAAAACAAAAGAATATGCTTCCTCTCAGCACCTCATGGTACCTTCTCAAAAACTGATGAGATAATCAGTCACAGAACATGCCTCAACAGATACAAGAAGATTGAAATAGTCCCTTGCATCCTATTATATCACCAATGACTAAGACTGAACCTCAATAACAATAAAAACACAGAAAGCACACATATACTTGGAATCTGATCAACACTCTACTCAATGATTACTTGGTTAAGGAAGAAATAAAGAAAATAAAGACTTCTTAAATTTAATGAAAATGAAGGGACAACATATCAAAACTTACAGGACAGAATGAGTGCAGTGCTAAGAGGAAAACTCATAGCTCTGAGTGCCAAACAAACAAGCAAACAAAACAAAAAAAGGCCAAAAACAAAACAAAAACAAAAACTGAAGAGAGCATACAATACTAGCTTGACATTTCATCTGACAGCAATAGAACAAAAAGAAGCAAATGCACTCAATAGGTGTACACAGTAGGAAATAATCAAACTTGGGGCTGAAATCAAACAAGTAGTAAAAAATAACTATACAAAAAAATCAACAAAACCAGGAGCAGGTTCTTTGAAAAAATCAACAGGATAGATAAACCCTTCACCAGGATAACCAGAGGGCACAGTAACAGTAACCTAATTAACAAAATCAGAAATGAAAAGGGACACATAATAATAGAAACTGAGGAAATTAAAAAAATTGTCAGATCCTACTACAAAGCCTATACTCAACAATACTGGAAAAAATCGATGAAATGGACAATTCTCTACATAGATACCAGGTCCCAAAATTAAATAAAGATCAGATAAACCATCTAAACAATCCCATAACCCTTAAAGGAATATAAACATTCATTAAAAGATTTCCAACCCCTCCCCTTAAAAAAGGCCAGGAATGATTGGTTTAGTATAGAATTCTATCAGACTGTCAATACCAACTCTTCAAATTATTCCACAAATTAGAAACAGAATAAACACTATCAAATTCATTCCATGAAACCACAATTATGCTCATTCCTAAACCACAGAAAGACCCAAAAAAGAAAGAGAACTTCAGACCAATATAACTTATGACTATCAATAGAAAAACACTCTCTAAGATTCTCATTAACAAAATCTAAGGAAATATCAAAATGATCACAGGGGTAATTTTTCTGAACAGTGCACAAATGGCTTATACTCTAACAATCTACAAAGAAGACTTCATAAAATTGAAAAGCTTATTTAAGGCAAAGGACACTCTCAATAGAACAAAACAGTAATAAACAGATTGGGAAAACATTTTTCCCAATCCTGTATGTGATAGAGGGCTGATATCTAAAATATGTGAACAACTCAAGAAGATAGACTCCAGAGAATGAAATATCCCTACTAAAAATGAGGTTTGAAACTGAACAAAGAATTCTCAACTGAGGAATACCCAATGGCTGAGAAGCATCTAAAGAAATGTTCAACATCCTTAGTCATCAGAGAATCAGAGAAATGCAAATAAAAATAACCCTGAGATTCATCTAGCACTAGTCAGAATGGTTAAGATTAAAAAAAAAACTCAGGAGACAGCAGATGGTGGCAAGGATGTGGATAAAGAGGAACACTCCTCCATTGTTGGTGAGATTGCAAGCTGTCATAACCACTCTGGAAAATTGGACAGAGTATATTACCTGAGAACCCGGCTATATAACTCCTGTGCATATAGCCAAAAGATGTTCCAGCATATAGCAAGAACACATAGTCCACTACGTTCAAAGTAGCCTTATTTACAATAGCCAGAAGATGGAAAGAACCCAGATGTCCTTCAACAGAGGAATGGATACAGAAAATTTGGTACATTTACACAATGGAGAACTAGTGAGCCATTAAAAACAATGACTTTATGAATTTCGTAGGCAAATGGATGGAATTAGAAGACATCATCCTGAGTGAGGTAATCCAGTCACAAAAGTACACATAATATTTACTCCCTGATAGGTGGATATTAACCTAGAGTCTCAGAACATCCAAGATACCATTCACATGATGATCAAAAAGAAGGAAGACGGAGTATGGATGCTTCAGTCCTTCTTAGAAGGAAGAACAAAATACTCAAGGGAGGAAATATGGAGACAAAGTGTGGAGCAGAGACTGAAGAAAAGATCATCCACATGCTGCCCCACCTGGGGCATCTATTCCATATACAGACACCAAACCCAGACAATATTGCTGATGCCTAGAAGTCTTGCTGACAGGAACCTAATAAAGCTGTCTCTTGAGAGGCTCTGCCAGAACCTGAAAATACTGAGGTAAATGCTCACTGCAAACCATTAAATTGAGCACATGGTCCTCAAAGGAAGAGTTAGAGACAGGTCTGAAGGAGCTGAAGGGTTTTGTCACCCATAGGTAGAACAACAATATCAACACACCAGGTGCCCCAGAGCTCCCAGGAACTAAACCACCAACCAAAGAGTACACAAGGAGGGACCCATGGTACCAGCAGCATATGTAAGAGAGGCTGACCTTCATGGATATCAATCGGAAAAGAGGCCCTTGGTCCTTTGAAATCTCGACTGCTTCGTGTAGGGAAATATCAGGGAGGGAGTTGGGAGCACTCTCATCAAAGGAAGGGGAGGTAGCCTGGGTTAGGGAGTTTCTGCAGGGGAAACGGGGAAAGTGTATAACATTTGAAATAGAAATAAATAAAATATCCAATGAACAATTAAGATTGTATTAAATATATTTTTCTTCCAGTAATAGATTAAGATGATCAAAAACAGCTTGTAGAGGAAAAGTTTTCCTTTGTTTGCCATCTGTAATTGTCAGCTCGGAGGCTGACTTCTGATAAAGCCACCCTTTCTATCTCTTTCTGAACGTCGGCTGTTTCAACTCTGCCACTCTGGCTCGACCTCCCTGCCAAGCTGATTTGTTCAATCTGGCGTCACTTTGCTTTTCCCTGAATTGTTCTGCTTGGCCTCAGACTAACTCTGGCAATTTGTTGTAATCTTCTGGCGCTTTCATATTCCCTGGCTTCAACTGCCTCTGCCGACCTTCCCTGCTGGAACAGAACTCACAAAGGAACGCAACTGCATTCAACGCACTGACTCCCTTCATGAGTTGTTAATAAATGGTTTCCTTCTCCATTGCTACTCCCTCGAGATTTGGGCTTATTTATCTTGTTCATTCTGTCAAATCTTTCGCTCATTCATCATTTTGTCTGACATTCAGTTGGACACTCTAGTTGAAAATTGAAGATGCGCACTAAGGTCTTTTTATTAAAGGCATGTTATTCCAGCCTGATCGCAGAGACTCGGAAGGCCTTTGGGTGTGATCCCTTGTCTCTGGAGCCATGTTGCTGGATTAAAATTTCTCTACAGAAAACGTCTTCCTTGATTTGTGGTTATTGAGAGATGAGTTCATCCTGGGAGGCTATTGTGGTGTCAAGAGCAGTAAGCCAAGAACACCCATCTTGCCATCAGAAGTGGAGAGCAGCAAAGAAAAAGAGGAAGTATAAGAAGCTTATAAATTCTCAAATCCTGTTCCTAAAGACATGTTCCTCCTGTAAAGCTGTACCTCCTAAACCCCTCAGAGAGCAGTAAACCTGGGACCCTAATCCTGTGGGAGACAATTGCTTGAAAGAAAGCAAGGTGTTTGAGACAATTTCTCTGTTTGGCATTATTAGTGATATTTTTATGCTTTATTTGAAAATGTTAGAAATCACTGATTTTCCTATTATTAGAGTCTGCATTTTGGTCATCTTTGGATAATTGTACAAACTACACATCTTGATTCAATTTACAGTAAAACATTAACTGCAGTTTATTTCAAATAAGCTGCAATGCTCTAGTATAATCCTAATGACACTTTTAGAATGACAATCTTAACTGTCTTCCAGATATATTAAAAGAACTTATATGTTTTTCTAAATGTATTTATTAAGGTAGATATTTTCTCTAATATTTTTTCCTTTGCTTTATTTTTTAAGTGCATAGTGCCGTATGCATAATCTGAATTCTTTCAGGTGGAAAATGTTTCTCCATATTCCCTAAAATTAAGATTGAGTGGTTACCAACTTTTCCAGCCTTTAATTTACTGAAAAATTATTTTCCCTCTGTTTTAGTATAATACTTTTAGGTGACACTGATGAAAGGTAATGTGCACTTTAACTTGATTGCAATATTTTTCTAGCACAGTTGGTCAAATATCAGTTGAATTTCCAATATTGTGGCCTGTCAATAATACCATAAAGTATAAACTTTATTTTTCACAGTTCACAAGTTCTGGTGTTTTGTTAGTGAAAGATGCACATTGTGATTATTCCTAAATACATCACTTTTCACTTATTCATTTGATGATTGATTACTGTGTAGCTCTGTTCATGTACTGAAAGTAAAGCAAGTAGGTTTTTATTCTATACTACTAAAGCATAAGTTATCATGCCAATTATTTTAAAAAGGTGAGTCAGTCAACAAATGTTCTTTCTTCAAAGAAAATAAATCATCTATCTTGGTGAAGCTTCTATTGCTATGATAAAACACCATAACCAAAAGCCACAGGAGGATGAAAGGGTTGTTGTAACTTGCCACTCTCAAGCCACACTCCATCATTGAGGGAGATTAGGGAAGAAACCTGGAGGCAGAGGCAAGAACTGAAGGAGAAACCGTGGAAGAGTGTTGCTGACTGCATTGCCATTCATGTTTCGTTCATCCTACTTTCTTGGACTATCATGTACCATAGGCCCAAGTTGGTACTACCGGCTGTGTACTAGATCCTCTCAGAACCTTGTAATTCTAGCATACTGAAGGAGCATTAATGTCAAATGTAGCTAAACTGAGAGTCTCAGGACAGAAGCCTGGGCTATAAAACGAGTTTTAACTCATAATCATGAAAATCAAAGTATAGGTAAGTGGCAAACGAATAAGAAAATTCTCAATTTATGGACACTGTAGCACAGAAAATTAGGCATTAAACAGTGAAAAAAATGGAAATTCTGAACCTAATATTTTGAGTACTGAAGATTAAAACCCCACCCAGCATTACCATGCAGATATCAGAGTTATTTTTGTAAATGCCCATGAATGTTGTGAAGCTTCAAAGACTCACAAAATAATAAGGCTCATTTAAAAAGAGAAATGGAACTACAGGATTGAAAATATATTATAACATTTATTATGTTATTCAAAATATGATTTGAAATATCATTTCAAATCCTCTCCAGGAAACATAAATATTCACACATACTAAATAATAACAGTTTAATTTATTAAACAAATGTGGATAATTTATTCTTAAAATTATTTTAATTGAATATTCATTTTTCTAGTAATGTATTTAAACTTCTAAATATGTTGATTTAAATGAGTATAAATGTACATCTGTTTCAAACATTTCTATGGCTGCTTGCTAGCTGAAACTTTTAGGAAGGCTTGGCTAAGAGAATATGAAAATATTTTTCTCATCTCCTTTTAAACCAGAGCATCTCATGTCTTTTAAAACATGGGATGGATGCATGATTTTCTTTTATATTAATAAAGATTATCTTCCACAAAGGTTGGTAACAACTGTTTGTATTATACAACTTGCAGTACAATGTAGCTTCTAGTCTAAATAAATGACTGACACCATCACAGTGTAAGGTATTAGCTTGATTCTGAAGTGGCTTAGTTAATATTCCACCTCTCCACAACTACTAGTACACAGACCAGGATGATTTATGGTACCTTGTATCTTGATGAAGTCTGAGAGCTTGTTCTTTCCCAATTAGTCTCTTGTAAAAAAAAAAAATCAGTAAACTTCCCTTAAGAACTAGCATATAGCAACAATCAGTTTAGCAGTCAGAGGTCTCCCACAGCATTATTTTGTCATTTCTTGACTTACATGAGCAATTAAAATGTGCTTCTCTCTAGAATGTGCATGCAGTTAGTCCCTGACTGAAATGCTGTTGAAAATATCATAAAGCAGGCACTAATCACTAATGTGATTTGGAAGTCTTATACATATCATATTGAATTAGAATCATATTTCAGTTAGTGCTTGTTTAGGTTAATGGAAAAAGATTTCTTGTAATTAAACCTTTGCCTCATATTTACAAAAACAGATATAATTTGGACTAGATATTGCTTTTCATAAAATGACTAAAAAGCCCTAATGGAGGATCATTCACAGGATAATTTCCTTAAGACATAATCTGTGTACTTAATTTTTCTATGTACATATGTGCATAAGAACGTGTGTACGTGTTTTTAATAGATATGAAATGTAGCTAAACATAGGAATAAACATTATTTTCTCAGTGATTACAATTTGTTTTTGCATAAATATCTTTATATTTACTTCTCTGTCTATATACAGATATGTATTACTGAGTGTGAACATTGTTATTTGAACAAATGTATACTCATAACACAGGTAGGTAATTTATACCACTGATTTCTAATTCAGATCATTAGGAAATAAACTATGTTTGAGGGTTAATAAACTACATACATATGACGAACACAGTTTTTAAATTATAAATTTCACTTTTCAATGTTATCTTTTTAGTTTATTAAAGTTGTTCTTTGACACCTTCATGCATGTGCAAAACACAGTTTATTTTCCATTTCTTCCCTTGTCTTTCTTTACCTCCCATACCTACCCTGTACCTTCCTACCAATCCCTTTTTCATATTCACATGTTTTCATATAGGTTCTATTAATTTTCTTCTTTGAAAACTTCATACATATACTAATTATATACTCATTCCCATATGCTCCAATTGGCTTCCTAGGTCTGTTATTCTTTTATGACCTTTATTCTTTTTAAGAATTTCTTTGTCATACTCATGTCTTTTTGTTTTGTCTTGTGATCCACCCGTTTTAACAGCATTTTCAGTTTGACCATGGGTTTTGTAATTCATTGCACATTGTTGGGCTTTCCTGTTGCTACACAAGTAAAAACAATGACTACCTACCTCTCCAGTGGAATCTGCCACTAGACAATAGTTTAGCAGGGTGAAATGTAATTTCTCCAAGCCCCATACTTGACTGGCAGAGCCAGGTTTATGTACATTCAGTGTGGGTAACTGTAGGGAGCGGCTCGGTATAACAAAGATTGCGCTGACATCTGGCGCTCTCCTGTGGTAAACAACAGTACTGCGCATGCGCGGGTTTGCCCCTGGCATCAATCTGGCCAGGTGGTACCATGCTAGTGGGGTGATTCGTGCTCCGCCAATCCCTGAAGGACAAGTAGCACAACCACAGCCTGTTGTGTATATAAGGCGAGCGCCTTTGCCGCTCGAGGTCCCCGTATCATCAATGAGGTGGTTCTGCAGGTAACCTTAAAAGCTGTGATGGCAGTGGGTGTGCTGCATTCAGATTATGACATTTGAAGCTCTTCTCCCTAATTTTCAGCCCGTATATTCTTTCTATCCTCCTGTCCGTGATGTTCTCTTAGACATAAAGGCAGTACTATAGTATCCCAGTTTAGGGCTGAGCAATGAGGTCACATTTTAGAAAACATTTAGGATCAATTCATTTGGGCATTCATTATGGTTCATAGCAAAGGAAAGATTTTATACATAAGGCTAAGGGTGGAGTTTGCCTGTGCATATAAACATAAATAATTAGAATATAGTTTGTCATCCCATTTCTTTAGCTAAACATCTGCTATAAGTGTATGTTAAAGTTGTGGTTCTCAACTTTTCTAATGTGACCATTTAATACAGATTCTTATTGTGGTGACCCCCAACCATAAAATTATTTCATTGCTACTTAATAACTGTGATTTTGCTACAATTATAAATTTTAGTGTAAATATCTAACATGCATAATATCTATGTTTCCCCACCAATGGTTGACACCAATAGTTACCTGCTATTGCCTTAGGGACTAAAACTACTTTATCATCTTTACTTCTTTTTTTTTTTTTTCCCAGAGCTGAGAACTGAACCCAGGGCCTTGTGCTTGCCAGGCAAGTGCTCTGCCACTGAGCTAAGTCCCCAATCCTTTATCTTGACATTTTGATTCTAGTTTATTTCTTGGTATTAATCCTCTTCTGAGAAGTGGGCCTTGAATAAATTCAGAGAAGGGAATATTGTCAGCATGACAGTTGTGTCACTATAGTAAGAGTAGTCATGTGCTGCTTTATGGGTTTGGATTATAATTCTCAGGTTATAGTTGGGGAATTAGGGATGCCTTTTACTTCCAGCAGTTTGCATTGTACCTTTTGATGATGGGCATGCCAGCCAAGGAGGAATATTTTCACCTTGGTCTGAGCTTTATTTGCTTATCTTACATCAAAATTATGTGATGTCTTCAGGAATAAGGTCTTACTAACTACCTCTGGTGGTAAACCAGGAAAATGGGAAGAGCATTTATGTTTTGGGAGATCATTTAGCTTTCTTTACATAATTCATGAGTATTCATACCCACTATGATATTTTTGGTCTAATAATACAGGTATTTTAGAGAATTAATATCCAATCCGTATGTTATTCCCATTCTAAATACATTTAGCATATTTTATAGGAATATAAATTAATAAATTTCCATATGACCCTTTCAGAACCTTTTCAAAATGATTAATCCTTTTCTGTGAAGTGAACTCAGGACCTCTGGAAGAGCAGTCATTATTTTAATGGCTAAGCCATCTCTGCTGAGCCAATCCTTTTTAAAAAATATCTTTCCATTCACCTTTCTCACTTTCTTCTTGAACATCTCAATCCTCAAAAATTGCCTTTTCTTTGTTTAAATCTCCCTTGTTCTACCTTAAGGCTTTCCATTCCTTCAACTGATTTTCAAGTTTTTTGTCTTATACACATATCCTAACTTAAACACCTTTAGCTTAAATTTGAAAACTGGAATCCATACGTGCGACACAATATGTGGTATCTGTGTGTATTTCTGTATCTGGAATCCTCATACAATATATAGTTTTCAATTTCTATTCATTTTCTAGATAATTTTCTAATTTCATTATTTTACAGCTTAATAAAATCATTTTTACCACACACTTCCATCATCCATGATGCATATTTACAGTTTCCTTTTTCTAAGATATTAAAAGCAGAACTTCAGTAAACATGGATGATAAAGAATCTCTGTAGAAACACTAAGTTTACACTCATCCCCATAAACAGTTCCATATTTTATTGCATTGTAATTTTGATTCTAAATAGAAGCTCATCATTTATCATGGTTTTCATTTTCCTTGCTTTGTATGATTAAGAGGGCACATAATTTACAGCTCATGTAGATAGTTAAAATGTCACATAATAAATTATATTTACTAATTTGCCTAATAGTGTATTAAAGGACATAATTTGTAGCAAGTATGTATAGATAGAGTCAGTCAATATATGATGTTACAATGCAAAGCTTTGCCTCTAACAAAGAAGAAATGAAGATGTTAGAACAACAAATGTATAACAAGAGAAACATCATTTGGATTTGAAGAGACATTTATTCCTTCTTGCTTATTATCTTTTTGTCTACTGATACCTAGAATATTCTAGTAACATTTTCTTTTTTTTTCTGGTGTTTATTTTTTTCTTTATTGAATATTTTTTTTATTTATTTACATTTCAAATATTATCCCCTTATCCGGTCTCCCTTTCCATTAACCCCCTATGCCATCCCCCCGCCCTTCTATGAGGGTGTTCCCCCACCCATACAACTACCGCTTCCCACCTCCCTATCCTGACATTCCCCTACACTGGGGGAGTCCAACCTTGGCAGGACCAAGGGATTCTCCTGCCATTGGTGCCCAACAATGCCATCCTCTGCTACATATGCAGCTGGAGCCATGGGTCTGTCCATGTGTACTCTTTGGATGGTGGTTTAGTCCCTGGGAGCTCTGGTTGGTTGATATTGTTGTTCTTATGGGGTTGCAAGCCCCTTCAGCTCCTTTAATTCTTTCTCTAACTCCTCCATTGGGGAGCCTGTTCTCAGTTCAATGGTTGGCTGTGAACATCTGCCTCTGCATTTGTAATGCTCTTTCAGAGACTCTCAGGAGACAGCTATATCAGGCTCCTGTCAGCATGCACTTCTTGTCTCGGTTTGGTGGCTGTATGTATATAGGCTGAATCTCCAGGTGGGGCAGTCGCTGGATGACCTTTCCTTCAGTTTCTGCTACAAACTTTGTCTCTGTATTTTCTTCTATGAATATTCTTGTTCCCCCTTCTAAGAAGGACTGAAGCGTCCACACTTTGGTCATCCTTCTTCTTGAGCTTCATGTGGTCTGTGGGTTTTATCTTGGGTAATTTGAGCTTTTGGGCTAATATACACTTATCAGTGAGTGCGTACCATGTGTGTGTTTTTTGTGATTGGGTTACCTCACTCAGGATGATATTTTCTAGTTCCATCCATTTGCCTATGAATTTCATGAAGTCATTGTGTAAATGTACCATATTTTCTGTATCCCTCTGTTGAGGGACAACTGGGTCCTTTACAACTTCTCATTTTTATAAATAAAGCTGCTATGAACATAGTTTGGATGGTGATTCAGTCCCTGGGAGTTCTGGTTGGTTGGTATTGTTGTTATGGGGTTACAAGCCCCTTCAGCTCCTTTCTTTCTCTAACTCCTCCATTGGGGACCCCTGGTTATATGTTGGAACATCTTTTGAGTATATGACCAGGAGTGGTATAGCTCATTCCTCGGGTCCAATTTTCTGAGGAATCCCAGATTGATTTCCAGAGTTGTTGTACCGGCTTGCAATCCCACCAACAATGGAGGACTGTTCTCTTTCTCCACATCTTCGCCAGCATCTGTTGTTACCTGAGTTTTTTTATTTTTTTATTTTTTTTTTATTATTATTAACCTGAGTATTTATATACATTTCAGTGTTATTCCCCACCGGTTTCCGGGCAAACATCCCCCTCCCCCCCTCCCCTTCATATGGTGTTCCTCCCAACCTCCCCCATTGCCCTCTCCCCAACAGTCCCAGTTCACTGGGGTTCAGTCTTAGCAGGACCCAGGGCTTCCCTTCCACTGGTGCTCTTACTAGGATATTCATTGTTACCTATGAGGTCAGAGTCCAGGGTCCAGTCAATGTATAGTCTTTTGGGTAGTGGCTTAGTCCCTGGAAGCTCTGGTTGGTTGGCATTGCTGTACATATGGGGTCTCAGAGCTCCTTCAAGCTCTTCCCAGTTCTTTCTCTGATTCCTTCAACAGGGGTCCTGTTCTCAGTTCAGTGGTTTCCTGCTGGCATTCGCCTCTGTATTTGCTGTATTCTGGCTGTGTCTCTCAGGGCGATCTGCATTCACATTTTGATCATCCGTCTTGAGTTTCATTGTTCTAGGCATCTAGGGTAATTCAAGCATTTGGGCTAATAGCCACTTATCAATGAGTACATACCATGTATGTCTTTCTGTGATTGGGTTAGCTCACTCAGGATGATATTTTCCAGTTCAACCATTTGCCCTACAATTTCATAAAAGTCATTGTTTTTTGATAGCTGAGTAATATTCCATTGTGTAGATGTACATTTTCTGTATCCATTCCTCTGTTGAAGGGCATCTGGGTTCTTTCCAGCTTCTGGCTATTATAAATAAGGCTGCGATGAACATAGTGGAGCCGTGTCTTTTTTATATGTTGGGGCATCTTTTGGGTATATGCCCAGGAGAGGTATAGCTGGATCCTCAGGCAGTTCAATGTCCAATTTTCTGAGGAACCTCCAGACTGATTTCCAGAATGGTTGTACCAGTCTGCAATCCCACCAACAATGGAGGAGTGTTCCTTTTCTCCACATCCTACGCCAGCATTTGCTGTCACCTGAGTTTTGATCTTAGCCATTCTCACTGGTGTGAGGTGAAATCTCAGGGTTGTTTTGATTTGCATTTCCCTTATGACTAAAGATGTTGAACATTTCTTTAGGTGTTTCTCGGCCATTCGGCATTCCTCAGCTGTGAATTCTTTGTTTAGCTCTGAACCCCATTTTTTAATAGGGTTATTTGTCTCCCTGCTGTCTAACTTCTTGAGTTCTTTGTATATTTTGGATATAAGGCCTCTATCTGTTGTAGGATTGGTAAAGATCTTTTCCCAATCTGTTGGTTGCCGTTTGTCCTAACCACAGTGTCCTTTGCCTTACAGAAGCTTTGCAGTTTTATGAGATCCCATTTGTCGATTCTTGATCTTAGAGCATAAGCCATTGGTGTTTTGTTCAGGAAATTTTTTCCAGTGCCCATGTGTTCCAAATGCTTCCCTAGTTTTTCTTCTATTAGTTTGAGTGTATCTGGTTTGATGTGGAGGTCCTTGATCCACTTGGACTTAAGCTTTGTACAGGGTGATAAGCATGGATCGATCTGCATTCTTCTACATGTTGACCTCCAGTTGAACCAGCACCATTTGCTGAAAATGCTATCTTTTTTCCATTGGATGGTTTTGGCTCCTTTGTCAAAAATCAAGTGACCATAGGTGTGTGGGTTCATTTCTGGGTCTTCAATTCTGTTCCATTGGTCTATCTGTCTGTCTCTGTACCAATACCATGCAGTTTTTATCACTATTGCTCTGTAATACTGCTTGAGTTCTGGGATAGTGATTCCCCCTGAAGTCCTTTTATTGTTGAGGATAGTTTTAGCTATCCTGGGTTTTTTTGTTATTCAGATGAATTTGCAAATTGTTCTGTCTAACTCTTTGAAGAAGAATTGGTTGGTATTTTGATGGGATTGCATTGAATCTGTAGATACGCTTTTGGCAGAATGGCCATTTTACTATATTAATCCTGCCAATCCATGAGCATGGGAGATCTTTCCATCTTCTGAGATCTTCTTCAATTTCTTTCTTCAAGTCTTGAAGTTCTTATTGTACAGATCTTTCCTTGCTTGGTTAAGTCACACGAGGTACTTTATATTATTTGGATCTATTATGAAGGGTGTCGTTTCCCTAATTTCTTTCTAAACTTTCTCTTTTGTGTGAGGAAGGCTACTGATTTATTTGAGTTAATTTTATACCCACCACTTTGCTGAAGTTGTTTATCAGCTTTAGTAGTTCTCTGGTGGAACTTTTGGGATCACTTAAATATACTATCATATCATCTGCAAATAGTGATATTTTGACTTCTTCTTTTCGATCTGTATCCCTTTGACCTCCTTTTGTTTGTCTGATTGCTCTGGCTAGAACTTCAAGAACTATATTGAATAAGTAGGGAGAGTGGGCAGCCTTGTCTAGTCCCTGATTTTAGTGGGATTGCTTCAAGTTTCTCTCCATTTAGTTTAATGTTAGCCACTGGTTTGCTGTATATGGCTTTTACTATGTTTAGGTATGGGCCTTGAATTCCTATTCTTTCCAGGACTTTTATCATGAAGGGGTGTTGAATTTTGTCAAATGCTTTCTCAGCATCTAATGAAATGATCATGTGGTTTTGTTCTTTCAGTTTGTTTATATAATGGATCACGTTGATGGTTTTCCGTTATATTAAACCATCCCTGCATGCCTGGGATGAAGCCTACTTTTGATCATGGTGGATGATTGTTTTGATGTGCTCTTGGATTCGGTTTGCCAGAATTTTATTGGTATTTTTGCATCGATATTCATAAGGAAATTGGTCTGAAGTTCTCTTTCTTTGTTGGGTCTTTATTGGTTTAGGTATAAGAGTAATTGTGGCTTCATAGAAGGAATTGGTAGTGCTCCATCTGTTTCAATTTTGTGGAATAGTTTGGATAATATTGGTATGAGGTCTTCTATGAAGGTCTGATAAATTCTGCACTAAACCCGTCTGGACCTGGGCTCTTTTTGGTTGGGAGACCTTTAATGACTTCTTCTATTTCCTTAGGAGTTATGGGGTTGTTTAACTGGTTTATCTGTTCCTGATTTAACTTCGGTACCTGGTATCTGTCTAGGAAATTGTCCATTTCCTACAGATTTTCAAGTTTTGTTGAATATAGGCTTTTATAGTAAGATCTGATGTTTTTTTGAATTTCCTCTGAATCTGTAGTTATGTCTCCCTTTTCATTTCTGATTTTGTTAATTTGGACACTCTCTCTGTGTCCTCTCGTTAGTCTGGCTAAGGGTTTATCTATCTTGTTGATTTTCTCAAAGAACCAACTTTTGGTTCTGTTGATTCTTTCTATGGTCCTTTTTGTTTCTACTTGGTTGATTTCGGCTCTGAGTTTGATTATTTCCTGCCTTCTACTCCTCCTGGGTGTATTTGCTTCTTTTTGTTCTAGAGCTTTTAGGTGTGCTGTCAAGCTGCTGACATATGTTCTTTCCTGTTTCTTTCTGCAGGCACTCAGCGCTATGAGTTTTCCTCTTAGCACAGCTTTCATTGTGTCCCATAAGTTTGGGTATGTTGTACCTTCATTTCATTAAATTCTAAAAAGTTTTTAATTTCTTTCTTTATTTCATCCTTGACCAGGTTATCATTGAGTAGAGCATTGTTCAATTTCCACGTATATGTGGGCATTCTTCCCTTATTGTTATTGAAGACCAGTTTTAGGCCGTGGTGGTCTGATAGCATGCATGGGATTATTTCTATCTTTCTGTACCTGTTGAGGCCCGTTTTTTGACCAATTATATGGTCAATTTTGGAGAAAGTACCATGAGGAGCTGAGAAGAAGGTATATCCTTTTGCTTTAGGATAGAATGTTCTATAAATATCTGTTAAGTCCATTTGGCTCATGACTTCTCTTAGTCTGTCTATGTCTCTTTTTAATTTCTGTTTCCATGATCTGTCCATTGATGAGAGTGGGGTGTTGAAATCTCCTACTATTATTGTGTGAGGTGTAATGTGTGTTTTAAGCTTTAGTAAGGTTTCTTTTACGTATGTAGGTGCCCTTGTATTTGGGGCATAGATATTTAGGATTGAGAGTTCATCTTGGTGGATTTTTCCTTTGATGAATATGAAGTGTCCTTCCTTATCTTTTTTGATGACTTTTAGTTGAAAATTGATTTTATCTGATATTAGAATGGCTACTCCAGCTTGCTTCTTCTGACCATTTGCTTGGAAAGTTGTTTTCCAGCCTTTCACTCTGAGGTAGTGTCTGTCTTTGTCTCTGAGGTGTGTTTCCTGTAGGCAGCAGAATGCAGGGTCCTCGTTGCGTATCCAGTTTGTTAATCTATGTCTTCTTATTGGGGAGTTGAGGCCATTGATGTTGAGAGATATTAAGGAATAGTGATTATTGCTTCCTGTTATATTCATATTTGGATGTGAGGTTATGTTTGTGTGCTTTTCTTCTCTTTGTTTTGTTGCCAAGATTATTAGTTTCTTGCTTCTTCTAGGGTATAGCTTGCCTCCTTATGTTTGGCTTTACCATTTATTATCCTTTGTAGTGCTGGATTTGTAGAAAGATATTGTGTAAATTTGGTTTTGTCATGGAATATCTTGGTTTCTCCATCTATGTTGATTGAGAGTTTTGCAGGATACAGTAACCTGGGCTGGCATTTGTGTTCTCTTAGGGTCTGTATGACATCAGTCCAGGATCTTCTGGCCTTCATAGTTTCTGGCGAAAATCTGGTGTGATTCTGATAGGTCTGCCTTTATATGTTACTTGACCTTTTTCCCTTACTGCTTTTAATATTCTTTCTTTATTTTGTGCGTTTGGTGTTTTGACTATTATGTGACGGAGGTGTTTCTTTTCTGGTCCAATCTATTTGGAGTTCTGTAGGCTTCTTGTATGCCTATGGGTATCTCTTTTTTTAGGTTAGAAGTTTTCTTCTATGATTTTGTTGAAGATATTTACTGGTCCTTTGAGCTGGGAGTCTTCACTCTCTTCTATACCTATTATCCTTAGGTTTGATCTTCTCATTGAGTCCTGGATTTCCTGTATGTTTTGGACCAGTAGCTTTTTCTGCTTTACATTATCTTTGACAGTTGAGTCAATGATTTCTATGGAATCTTCTGCTCCTGAGATTCTCTCTTCCATCTCTTGTATTCTGTTGGTGAAGCTTGTATCTACAGCTCCTTGTCTCTTCTTTTGGTTTTCTATATCCAGGTTGTTTCCATGTGTTCTTTCTTGATTGCTTTCTATTTCCATTTTTAATTCCTTCAACTGTTTGATTGTGTTTTCCTGGAATTCTTTCAGGGATTTTTGTGACTCCTCTCTATGGGCTTCTACTTGTTTATTTATGTTTTCCTGGAATTCTTTTAGGGATTTTTGTGACTCCTCTCTATGGGCTTCTACTTGTTTATTTATATTTTCCTGGAATTCTTTTTAGGGATTTTTGGATTCCTCTCTGTAGGCTTCTACTTGTTTTATTTATGTTTTCCTGTGTTTCTCTAAGGGAGTTCTTCATGTCTTTCTTGAAGTCCTCCAACATCATGGTCAAATATGATTTTGAAACTAGATCTTGCTTTTCTGGTGTGTTTGGATATTCCGTGTTTGCTTTGGTGGGAGAATTGGGCTCCGATGATGCCATGTAGTCTTGGTTTCTGTTGCTTGGGTTCCTGCGCTTGCCTCTCGCCATCAGATTATCTCTAGTGTTACTTTGTTCTTCTATTTCTGACAGTGGCTAGACTGTCCTATAAGCCTGTGTGTCAGGAGTGCTGTGGACCTGTTTTCCTGTTTTCTTTCAGCTAGTTATGGGGACAGAGTGTTCTGCTTTCCGGCGTGTAGTTTTTCCTCTCTACAGGTCTTCAGCTGTTCCTGTGAGCCTGTGTCTTGAGTTCACCAGGCAAGTCGTTTGTAGCAGAAAAGTTTGTCTTACCTGTGACCCAGGCTCAAGTTTGCTCGAGGGGTGTTGCCTATGAGCTCTCCGTGGCCTCAGCAACCAGGAAGATCTGCGCCGCCCTTTCCGGGAGGTTCCGTGCACCAGGGTTCCAGATAGCTTTTGTTTTCCTCTGGGATCAGTACTGTGTGCAGCGTGCAGTCTCTTCTGGTTTCCCAGGCGTGTCCGCCTCTCTGAAGGTTTAGCTCTCCCTCCCACGGGATTTGGGTGCAGAGAACTGTTTATCCTGGTCGGTCCCTTCAGGTGCGGTGTCTCAGGCGCAGTGGACCTGCTGCTCCCTGGGCCCTCCTCTCACGGTTACCCAGAGGCCATATACAGTTTCCTCCTGGGCCAGGGATGTGGGCAGGGGTGGGCAGCGTTGGTGGTCTCCTCCGCTCTGCTGCCTCAGGAGTGCCCGCCCGACCAGGCGGCGAGAACTCCCCTCCAGGGGGCCTGGGAGCAGAGAGCTGCTGAAGGCAGGGATCCTCTGCTGGTCCGGGACTCTGGCCATCTAGTAACATTCTCAACCAACACTATATATCATTGTATGACATTTTTATGGAGTCGTACGACAATGAGTCCCACAGAACCTCAAATAGAAGAAATTACTGACATAACTCTTTGTTACCCTCCAGTACATGACAGTAGGACCCTGTTGCTGAAGAGTTACTTGAGTTGAAGAAGATCAAGCTATTTTTGATATAGTTAATGTCTTGCTATCTTGATGAAGGGACACACAGTGAATGTTACTGCAGAGAAAAAAATCACTATTAAAGCTCAAGTATGAGCTATATGAGCAACAATGACCAGTCAGTCAAGATATGCCCAGCAGTACCAATCACTTTCTAATTGGATTTTAAAGTCCTCCACCTGAATATGAAACTTATGCCTGAAATTATAGAGAAAAGAACCTATAGTTACACAGGTCATAAGCCCTAGGGTAGAAAATGTTGCTATTATGCAGCTAATAATCAGTAGTAAACTGATTCCTAATGTCCTCTCATTCTAGCTAGAGGTTTATGCGTCTTTCAAACTTTTGTGAAAAGTCCTAAAAGAAATAAGTACTGTGCATAACACTAAAACTCATTGATCATGGCAGATGAGATAGCAGAAAAATAATAAGAGGTGGTGTATAAGTACAACGGAACATATGGAGGCATCTGCGAAGCTTCCTGTATACATTCCCAGAAGTTGTGACAACATGTGAAAGACCTATGCAAGCTGAATCCAGACCAAATCACTGGACAGAAGGGGAGTATTGGGTGTTCAGATCTTTGCTATGTGTTGTAATGCTAAATACTGACTCCCAAATTCTAGTTGCTACCAGGGACCAGAGAGTTCACATGTACAATGTGACCTTGCTCCTTAATTTAAAACCATTGGTTAAATAAGCATGCTGGTGAAAAGAGATATGGGTAGAGTTTGGGATTCCCAGGCTTGGAGGTTGAGGAGAAAAACAAGTTTGAGAGAGGGGGCAGAGAGAGCAAGAGAGAGAGACAGAGAGAGAGAGAGAGAGAGAGAGAGAGAGAGAGAGAGAGAGAGAAGCAGAGAGAGGAGATATGCCATGATATGCCATGCTGTAAGTGAGTTATGAAAACATGGTCATGAGGGCTGGTCAATTGGAGTTAAGACCAGGCCACATGGAACATGGCAAATTATAACTTGCGGTTACTGATAGGGAAGTTGATTCTAATAAGTTGGATGGTAGGTATCAGCCCAGCTCTAGTGTTTAAAAGGCATTTTTGCTATATATATATATATATATATATATATATATATATATATATGTGTGTGTGTGTGTGTGTGTGTGTGTGTGTGTGTGTGTGTGTGTGTGATTCTGTGTCTTTTATCTTGGAACTGAGTAAGCAAATGTGTGGTAGAAGCCTCTGGTTGAGATATTTTCTACAACAGTTGGGCATATAATGCCAGCTGTGGTATAATTGGCAATTCTTGGTTAATGGGAAAGGAAAAGTTAGTTTTTTACTAAAAGTATAGCTCTGATAAGCAAATATATTAAGACCTCACATCCAACCGTACGGTGGGGGCGCATATTGATTCTAATGAGCATTTTTAAGAAAACATAAAATGAGGTGAGTAATGAAGGTGGAACGATCCTATTTAAGTTTCTATTACAAAGTCAAAACACCATGAGTAAAAGCAACTCAATATGGAGTTCGTTTCTTCTTGTACTTACAGCTAGCAAGTGATCACTAAGCAAAGATTTTGCAGGAACACAGGGCAGGAATCTGGAGACAGCTCTTGAAGCAGAGACCCTGAGAGAGTGATGCTTATTTGACTTTCCTACTTTCAGATTGCTCAACGTACCACCTTATCATTCAAGGACAACCTTTCTAGGAATGGTACCACCCACATTAGGCTGGGCTCATCCACATCAATCATTACCCAAAATGTCCTCTAGGTTCACCTATATACAGGAGTAAGATCGAAGCAATTTCCTAAATGAGCTTTCTCTTTCCATACCTAGTGTGTGTCAAAATAACAAAACAAAATAAATATCCCAAAATAATTGATGTTTCAACTTGAAACCAGCATATCACCATAATTTTCCTTTTTGTTCTTTCCTGGAATCTCAATATCATAATATAAAGCACAATAATTTTAAAAGTCTCAAAGTATTTGAAAGTTTAAATACTTTTGAAAATATATCTGAAATCTCTTTACAAGTTTAATGTGTTTCCAAAATATCCACAGTCTCATAACCATTGTTTCATGTGAAATATATTAAAAACAAACAAGTTAAATTTAAACCACACTTCTACCTGCAGCCATCAGCAAACACCAGGTGAGACCCTTACCCCAATTCCCTGCTTACAAATCCCTCTGGGAAAACCCAGCAGCAGCAAGCTCTGCCTTGGTGTCTCTGTACTCCATTTCCTGAGCCCCATCTCTCCCTGAATCTATGGAGGACAGATGCTTCCCAGGACAAACAGAGGACTACACCTATCAGGAAGCACCAACTCAACATGCATCCCTGGAGGCCAGCCAAAACCTGAGACAACCAGCAACCTGAAGGTATCAGGGAATCCCTCCTTGGCCTGTATCCCTACAGGTAGAATCCCCAATGATACCAAATAGCCTGAATTCTCTAGGACTATCAGTTCTGCCTTCAACTCTGAAGTCTGGAGAGGACTGTTGACATCAGGAACTACCAGCAGCCCCAGAGGCCTGCTCCGATTAGGGAATGCCAGGCTTGCTAATACTAGGGACAACCAGATGGGTAAAGGTCAGTTTAAGAAAACAATAAAAACAAAAAACAAAAAAAAAAAAACAAAAAAACAGGAGTAATAAAATTTCACCAGAACCCAGCTATCCTAGTATAATAAGCCATGAATATCCTAATACACCCGAATCATAAGAAAATAACCTTATATCAAATTTAAAGATATAGAGACTTTTAAACAGAAAATTATTAAACATCTTAAAGAAATACAGGAAAATAAAATCAAACAAAACAAATCAGAAAGGGGACATGGATAAACATAAAGAAGTATAGTAAAGTAAATCAAACAGGTGAAAAAAATGAATAAAACACTTCCAAAATGGGAAAGGAAGCAATAAAGAAAACACAAACTGTTACAATCCTAGAGTTAGAAAATTTAAGTAAGAGAACAGGAACCGCAGATACAAGCAACACCAACAGAATACAAGAGACAGAGGACAGAATCTCAGGTAGAAAAGACATTGATACATCTGGCAAAGAAAATGCTGAAGCTAAAAAGTTTCTAACACAAAATATCTAGGAAATTTGGGACATATGAAAAGAGAAAAACCTAAGATAATAGGAATAGATGAAGAAGAAGATTCCCAGACCAAAGGCCCAAAAATATCTTCAAAAAAGGCTTAAAATTTCCCAAGGAAAAAGATGCCTATAAATGTACAAAAAGCTTATAGAACAGCAAATATAGTGCAGCAAAGGAAAACCCACCTACCACATATTAGTCAACAGACATGTATAAATAATTAACAACAATAACAATAATATAATAATAATAAAAAGTGCAGAACAAAGAAACTATCAAATCTAACAGCCGATAGACATATTAAAATCACACCAAACTTCTCAACAGAGACTTTAAAACCCAGAAGGGTCTGAGAAAATGTCTTACAATTTCTAAGATCACCGATACATGCTCAGACTACTATACCCAGAAAAATTTTCAATCACTATAGATGGAGAAAACAAGATAATTGGCATTCAGCAAAACCAAATTTAAATAATATATTTTTATTAATCTAGTGCTTCAGAGGATACTGGAAAAAGAACTACAACCGTAGTAACATTATACCAAAAGTAATATATAATTACCTTTCAGCAAAATCAAAAGAAAACACATAAACATGCATGAGCAGGCATATGAGCATGCACAGCCACATGCACACACACACACACACACACACACACACACACACACACACACACTACCAAAACCAACATGTAACTAAGAGGAACTAACATTTATTGGGCATTAATATCTCTCAGCATCAATGGTCTCCTATTATTCCCAATTAAAATATTTATGGTCTCCCATTTATTCCCCAATAAAAAGGCAAAGGATAGCAAAGTAGATACATAAAGTGGATCCATAATTTCAGTTATTAAAGAAACACACCAGAGTATGAAAGATACACAGTACCTCATAGTAAAGTGAAGTACAAATTTCTGGTTCCTTTAGAGACTCATTTTTGTCATGTAATATTTTTCTGGAAACTGTCTCATAGGAGGAAAGTAGGCATATGATGTTTTTGGAGCTGACCTTTGAGATGACATGTGAAGTTTGAAAAGGATGTAAGTATATCCCAAACAAAGACTGGACAATGCTGTGGAATTAATTTGCCTTGACTTCTTCAGTGATCATCCTTTGGAATGACTTTAAAGAGAGACATGCTCCAAAGAACTTCTCTTGATATTCTGGCACTTTCCTGGTACTTCGGCGGACTCAGGCTAATTGGCAGAGCCTTGTAGCTTCTACTGTATAGAACTGTCATTGCTGATTCTCTGAGACATGTTTTCGAGTGGATTGAGCAACTGCTGCTGATTAATATGATCTGAACTGCTGATAGCCTGACAATAGAGGTTGGAACTGCCCCCAAAGAACTATTTGTAGATAGGACTACATCTCCATTTGCTCTAACCTTTCCATTCCACTACCTCTGGAGGGTGGTGACCTAGAACGGGGAAGAAAGTGTTTCAGAAGAAATAATTATAATAATAAAAAAAACACAGGATAGCAAAAACTATTCTCAACAATAAAAGAATGTCTGATGGAATCACCATCCCTGACCTCAGGCTCTTCTACATAGCAATAGTGGTAAAACTACATGATATTGGTACAGAGCCACACGGGATGATCAATGAACTAGAATTGAAAACCTAGAAATAAACCACACATGCATACTTAATCCTTGACAAAGATTAAAAAAAATACTGGAAAAAGAAAACATTTTCAATAAATGGTGCTGGACAAAGTGGCTGTTGGTATATAGAAAAATGAAAATAGACCTACATTTGTCACCAAGCACAAAGCTCAAGTTCAAGTGGATCAAAGACCTCTACATAAAACCAGATACACTGAATCTAATAGAAGACAAAGAGGGAAAGGAACCTTGAACTCATTGTCAAAGGGGGTAATTTCCTACACTGAACTCCAATGGTTCCCCCTCTAATATCCAGGATAAATGAGACCTCATAAAACTGGAAAGCTTTTGTAAAGCAAAGCACGCAATAAGACAAATCAGCAAACTTCAGATTGGGAAAAATCTTCATTCGCCCCAAATGGTTGCATTCCTAACACCTTGTACAAAGCTCATGTTCAGTGGAACAAAGACCTCCACATTAAACTAGACACACTGAAAGTAATAGAAGAGAGTGTGTGGACTAGCCTCGGACACTTGTACACAGGGGGAAAATTCCTGAGCAGAACATCAACGGCTTATGCTCTAAGATCAATAATCAACAAATGAGACCTGATAAAATTACAAAGCTTCTGTAAGGAAAAAGTCACTGTCAATAGGAAAAAACAGCAATCAAAAGATTGAGAAAAGATCTTTACCAATCCTATATCCAACACAGGGCTAATATCAAATATATATAAAGAACTCAAGAAGTTAGTCTTTGGAGAATCAAATAACCCCATTAAAATAGGGTGCAGTGCTTAACAAAGAATTCTTAACTGAGGAATACCAAATGGCATGGAAGCACCTAAAGAAATGTTCAACATCCTTAGTCACCAGGGAAATGCAAATCAAAATGAACCTGAAATGCCACCTTACAAAAGTGAGCACGGCTAAGATCAAAAAATAAGGTAACAGAAGATGCTGATGAGGATGTGGAGAAAGATGAACACTCCTCCATTATTGGTGGGATTGCAAGCAAGTACAAACACCATGGAAATCAGTCTAGCGGTTCCTCAGAAAACTGAACACATCCATTCCTCTGTTGAAGGACATCTCGGTTCTTTACAGATTCTGCTTATTATAAACAGGGCTGCTATGAACATATTGGAGCATGTGTGTTTGTTGTATGTTGGAGCATCTTCTGGGTATATGCCCAGGAGTGGTATAGCTGTGTCCTCAGGAAGTGGAATGTCCAGTTTTGTGAGGAACCTCCATACTGATTTCCAGAGTGGTTATACCAGTTTTCAGTCCAACCAACAATGGAGGAGAGTTCTATCTCCACATCCTTGCCAGCATCTGTTGTCCCCTAAGTTTTTATCTTAGCCATTCTGACTGGTGTGAGGTGGAATCTCTGGGTTGTTTTGATTTGCATTTCCCTGATGACTAAAGATGTTGAAGATTTCTTTAGGTCCTCTCAGACATTCAATATTCCTCAGCTGAGAATTCTATGATTGCTCTGTACACCATATTTAATAGGGTTATTTGGCTCTCTGGAGTCTAACTTCTTGAGTTCTTGGTATATTTTGGGTATTAACCCTCTGTCAGATGTACAATTTGTAAAGAACTTTTCCCAATCTGTTGGATGCTCTTTTGTTCTAATGAGAGTGTCCTTTACATTACAGAAGCTTTGCCATTTTATTACATCCCATTTGACCATTCTTGATCTTAGAGCATAAGCCATTGGTGTTCTGTTCAGGAAAATTTCCCCAGTGCCCATGTGATAAAGAATCTTCTCCACACTTTCCAATATTAGTTTGAGTTTATCTGGTTTGATGTACAGGTCCTTGATGCAGTTGAACTTAAATTTTGTACAGGGCAATAAAAATGGAACAATTTGTATTCTTACATGCTGACCTCCAGGTAAATCAGCACCATTTGTTGAAAATGTTATCCTTTTTTCCAATTTATGGTTTTAGCTCCTTTGTCAAAAATCAAGTGACCATAGGCTTGTGGGTTCATTTCTGGGTTTTCAATTCTATTCCACTGATCTACCTGCCTGTCTCTGTACCAATACCATCCAGATTTTATCACTATTGCTCTGCAATACTGCTTGAGGTCAGGGATGGTGACTCTGCCAGAAGTTCTTTTATTGTTGGGTGTAGTTTTTGCTATTTTGGGTTTTTTGTTATTCTAAATGAATTTGCAAATTGGTCTTTCTAACTCTATGAAGAAATGAGGTGGAATTTTGATGGGGATTGTACTGTATCTCTTGATCACTTTTGGTAAAATAGCCATTTTTATTATATTAATGTTGCCAATCCATGAACACGGGAGATCTTTCCATGTTCTGAGATGATCTTAAATTTCTTTCTTCACAGACCTGATTTCTTGTCATACAGATATTTCACTTGCTTGGTTAAATACCAAGGTATTTTATATTATTTGGGACTATTGTAAAGGGTGTCATTTCCCTAATTTCTTTCTCAGCCTGTTTATTCTTTGAGTAGAGGAAGACTACTCATTTGTTTGAGTTAATTTTTTATTCTGCCACTTTGTTAAACTTGTTTATGGGAATTGTAGTTCTCTGGTGGAACTTTTGGGGTCATTTAGGTATACTATCACATCATCTGACAATAGTGATATTTTGACTTCTTCCTTTCCAATTTGTATACCTTGCACCTCCTTTTGCTATCTGATTGATTTGTCCAGGACTTTGAGTACTATACTGAATAAATAGGGAGAGAGTGGCATCGTTGTCTAGTCCCTGATTTTAGTGGGATGGCTTCAAGTTTCTCTCCATTTAGTTTAATGTTAGCTACTGATTTGCTGTATATTGCTTTTACTATTTTTAGGTATGGGCCTTGAATTTCTGATCTTTCCAAGACTTTTATCATGACCTAGTGTTATAGTTTGTCAAATGCTTTTTAAACATTTAGTGAAATGATCATGTTCTTTTTATCTTTGAGTGTGTTCCTATTGTGGATTACATTGATGGATTTCCATATACTGAGCCATCCCTGCATCCCTAGGATGAAGTCTACTTGATCATGATAGATAATTGTTTTGATGTGTTCTTAGATTCAGTTTGCGAGAATTTTATTGAGAATTTTTGAGTCGATATTCATAAATGAAATTGGTCTG
Organism: Rattus rattus; assembly: GCF_011064425.1. Taxonomy (NCBI): domain Eukaryota; kingdom Metazoa; phylum Chordata; class Mammalia; order Rodentia; family Muridae; genus Rattus; species Rattus rattus. The sequence continues at coordinate 105,293,647 of NC_046154.1, read as the reverse complement.
AAGTTCTCTTTCTTTGTTGGGTATTTGTGTGGTTTAGGTCTGAGCATAATCATGGCTTCATCAAATGAATTTGATAGTGCTCTGTCTGTTTCTATTTTGTGGACTAGGTTGGACAGTATTGGTATACTGTCTTCTATGAATGTCTGATAGAATTCTGCACTAAATCCATCTAGTCCTAGGCTCTTTTTCTTTGTGAGACACTTAGTAAATGCTTCCATTTCTTTAGGAGTTATGGGTTGTTTAGATGGTTTATCTGTTCCTGATTTAACTTTGGTATCTGGTATCTGTCTAGAAAATTGTCCATTTCCTCCCGATTTTTCAGTTTTGTTGAATATAGGCTTTTGTATTAGGATCTGATGATTTTTTTAAATTTCCTCAGATTCTGTTGTTATGTCTCCCTATTAAATTCCCATTTTTTTTTTAAATTTTGATACAGTATCTGTGCCTCTGGTTATTCTGGTTAGGGTTTATCTATCTTGTTGATTTTTTTTTCAAACTACCAGTTCCTGGTTTTGTTGATTCATTTTATAGTTCTTTTTGTTTCTACTTGGTCAATTTCACCTCTGAGTTCTATTATTTCATGGCATCCACTCCTCTTTGGTATATTTACTTTTTTATTCTAGAACTTTCAGATGTGCTGTTAGGAAATTAGTTCATACTCTCTCCAATTTCTTTTTGGAGGCACTCAGAGCAGTGAGTTTTCCTCTTAGCACTGCTTGCATTGTGCCACATAAGTTTGTGTATGCCTTCATTTTCAATAAATTCTTAAAAAGTCTTTAATTGTAGAAGATTGTTCAGCTTTCATGTTTATATGGACTTTTGTTTTTGTTGTTATTGAAGACCAGCCTTAGTCCATGGTGTTAGATTGCATGGCATAATTTCAATCTTGTATCTCTTGTGGCCTGTTTTGTGTCCAATTATATGGTGAATTATGGAGACGGTATCAGGAGATGTTGGGAAGAAGGTATATCCTTTTGTTTTAGGATGAAATATTCTATAGATACCTGTTAAATCCATTTGTTTCATAACTTCTGTTAGTTTCATTTTATCCTTGTTTAATTTCTGTTTCCATGATCTGTCCATTGATGAGAGTGGAGTGTTGAAATCTCCCACTATTATTGTGTGTGGTTCAATACATGTTCTGAGCTTTAGTAAAGTTTCCTTTATAAAAGTGGGTGCCCTTGAATTTGGAGCGCATATGTTCAGATTGCATAGTTCACCTTGGTAGATTTTACCTTGATGAGTTTAAAGTGTTCTTCCTTATCTTTTTTGATATCTTTTGGTTGAAAGTTGATTTTATTCAATATTAGAATGGCTACCCATGCTTGTTTCTTTCAAACATTTACATGGAAAATTTTTCCAAATTTTACTCTAAGGTAATGTCTCTCTTTTTTGCTTAAAGGCATTTCATGTATACAGCAAATCGTAGGTCCTCTCATGTATCCACTTTATTAGTCTTTGTCTTTCTTTTGTGGAATTGAGTCCAATGTTGTTAAGAGATTTTAAGAAATAATTATTTTTGTTTCCTGGTATTTTCGTTGTTAGAGGGGGAATAATATTTGTTTGGCTATCTTCTTTTGGGGTTGTTAAAGAAGATAAATTTCTATGATTTTCTCGGGTGCAGTTTCCCTCCTTGTGTTGTTTCCATCTATTATCTTATATAGGGTTTGATTTGTGGAAATATATTGTGTAAGTTTGGTCTTTTCATGGAATATATTGGTTTCTCCATCTATGGTAATTGATAGTTTTGCGGGATATAGTAGCCTTGGTTGGCATTTGTGCTCTCTTGGTGTCTGTATGACTTCTGCTCAGGATACCGTAGCTTTCATAGTCTCCAATGAGAAGTCTGGTGCAATTCGGATAAAACTTCCTTGGTATGTTACTTGACCATTTTCCTTACTTCTTTTAATAGTCTTTCCTTGTTTTGTGCATTTGGTGTTTTGACTACTATATAATGGGAGAAACTCTCTTTTGATCCAATCTATTTGGAGTTCTATAGGCTTCTTGTATGTTTATAGACATCTCTTTCTTTAGGTTAGGGAAATTTTCTTCAATAATTTTGTGAAGATATTTACTAGTCCTTTAGGTTGAGAAGCCTTGTCCTACCTATTATCCTTGGTTTGATCTTCTCATAGTGTCCTGGATTTCCTGGATCTTTTGGGTTAGAAGATTTTTTTTTATTTTTGCCCATTCTTTGACTATTTTGTCAATGTTTTCTGTGATATATTCTGCCCCTGAGATTCTTTCCCAATCTCTTTTATTCTGTTGGTGATCCTTGCATCTAAGACTACTAATCTCTTTCCTAGGTTTTCTTTCTCCAGGGTGTCTCCCTTTGTGCTTTCTTTATTATTTCTATTTCCATCTTTAAATCCTGGTTAGTTTTGTTCAATTCTTTTCCTTGTTTGGTTGTGTTTTCTTGTAAATCTTTAAGGGATTTTTGCATTTTCTTCTTAAGGTCTTCTTGTTTACCTGTGTTCTCCTATATTTTTTTTACAGAGTTATTTATTTCATTCTTAATGTCCTCTATCTTCATCGTGAGATGTGATTTTAAATACAAATCTTGGTTTTCTGTTTTGTTGGGATATTCAGTATTTGCTTTGTTGGAACTGGGCTCTGATGTTACCAAGTAGTCTTGGTTTCTGTTGCTTAGGTTCTTGTGCTTGCCTGTGGCCATCTGGTTATTTCTGAGGTTAGTTGGTCTTGGTGGCTCTGACTGGAGTTTGTCCCTCCTGTGTGTCTGTGAACTTAGGAGGGAAAGCAATCCTGGGAGACCAGCTTTCTCCAGGTAGGCTTTTGGTCCACAGAGCTGTGGGAAAGTCTTAAACTCTGTGCACGGTTGAAGACCAGAAGAATCCTGTCCCAGGCTGTGCCATGATTCCTGTGCCTTGTTTAATCCTGGCTGGTCCCTCTTTGGCCATCAAGTGGATCTCACCTCTGGACTTAGGCTGAGAGTGCTCCTTGAGGACCAACTCTCTCAGGGCATGATTTGCAACGGAAGGCTGTGAGGCAGCCTTCCTCTCAATATTCTTAAGTTATAAGTTCCCATTTCCATTAATTCCTGAGCACCAAATGGCTTTCCTGTGCTAAACTTTCAAAATCTTTCCTTAATCCTTCCAAACCAACATAGACAGGTTAGACAGGTATTGCCCAATATACTCCCATGTGTCTGTAACCAACTGCAGTCCTAGTTAGTTTTGTATTGCTATGAAAAAAAAAAACATGACTGAAACCATCTAGGGAAAAAAAAGGATTTATTTTATCTTGCATTTGCAGGTAACACTCCATCCCCATGGGAAGTCAGGACAGCCCAGAATCAATGAGGCCCACTGACAAACTAGTGCTTGAAGTTTAAAGGTTTTGTTTTGTTCTTGATGTTATAGTGTGTCTAGTATCAAAAAAATGTTGATATATTTCATTTACATTTTATTTATAATATGGATTTATTGGGACTTTTTTCATCACATATTTTCCTTTTCTCGCATATCTCAGGTTGCATTTTGCCAAAGGCAGTCATTTGGAGTCCTTTTCTGAATGAAATATACCAATACTGCAAAAATCTCTAATTTCAAATTTTAACTGCAGACTGAACCTTGAATTTGTTATAATTACTATTCAATTAGTTGTCTTTCCAGAAATATTAGTATGTTGTTTAGTAGAATTGACTATTTTAGTAATATTAGCTAATATCACATGTATAACTATTGATCTTGGATTATCGCTGTATGCGGCTAAGCATTGTCTATTTTGATATATTATTTTTCTGTTGTGCTACAATGCTGATGGATTGTAGTACTACTCTTTCTGTTATTTAATTATTCTGAAAGAAGTTTCAAAATAGTTTTATATAATTTGTTGTATAGCTATTGTTTCTTTTTAAAAGAAAATACATTATTCTAGAGAAACAATTATAGTTTACAGAGACTTGTACTTTATGTCCAAGATTCATATTTGTATTTACATCTTCCCCTTTTTCCAACAGAATTTTCTATGTGTTCCCCAATGCTAGCTCTCCTTCATTGCTTAGCTGTTCAAGTGTTTTATTTTTGTTTGTTTGTCTCTTTGTTTTTTTTTTTAAGAATTTACTTAACATGTTAACCATTGGGTACTTCTTTTACTTTAGGTTTTGGATTATTAGAAATTTCTTTGACCCATTTCCTTTTCTTTTTAAACTTACTTCTTTTCAGTTTAAAATTTATGCTACTCTTTATTTCTATTTCTCACAGTCAGAGTCTGAGCAAAAATCTCATAAAAGAAGACTTTTTAATCATAATGTATTTTTTTCCTTTTTGGACTTTACTTTTTACATCTGTTACATTGTATAGCATGTATGGAATTTTGGAAGATTGAAATGCTGGTTACACTCCAGAAAATCCTGCTAATTTTTTTCTTTAGGTCTCAGTAGTACCTCAATTATTTCTTCTTTGGGCTATTAGCTCACAACATAGTGAAAAGCTTAGAAGGTTTCTATGTTATATCTTCTGTCTTATGATTATATTAGGTTTTTGTTCCACTCATCTCTCTCTCTCTCTCTCTCTCTCTCTCTCTCTCTCTCTCTCTCTCTCTCTCTCTCTCTCTCTCTCTCTGCCCTTGCCCCTCTTTCTCCAGTGTGTGTGTGTGTCTGTGTGTGTGTGCGTGCATGCATGTGTATGCACGCAATGCTTCCCTTCATTTTCAAATCTAGGCTTTGATCTGTTTCTTATAGATCACTTTGTTCTATAAGAATGATTGATTACTTTGTTCTTGTATTCATTCAACAGTGTATGGAATATAAATTCAGATTGCATTCACAGTTTTATGTGATTAGTGTTTCTCTGGCTGACCATTTCATATGAAAACCTCTTAGCATGTTCAGACTGCAGAAGACAAACAACTATTAACACTACTTTCTTTGAGATTGCAACCCTGGAGGTTCACTCCACCTTGTTTCTCTGTGTTTTTCTTCTATTTTATTCTATTTTGGGTATACACACAAAAATCTATTTCTTATTTTGCCTCAGCAGTAGCTTTTAGGATTTCATTTTTAATATTTTATCAAACGTTAGTATGTGTTTAGAACAGGGGGGTGATCAAAGAATAAGATCCCTGCTTATACTTGACCTGAATGCCAGTAGCATTGATTTTCAAAGCACTCTGAAGCTTCTCAGTGGAATATTAGACCTAACAATGCTTCAAGCAGTTCATATTGACTAGAACCATGAAGGTATAATCATACATTATGTACCATGCAGAGATCATAGAATAAATGTAATGGTTCTACTGAAGAAAATGTATTATATGATACTGGGTTTGACTTTTCAAAATCCTCAAATTATTACACAACTTCTAATTATGACTACTGATGTGGTTTTACATATGAAAATGTAGTGGTATTGGTTTTAATGAAGGCTTTGCTGTGGGGATGTGGAGGTTAACCTTGTGATGGAAAAAAATGTCATGGAGAATGTAGTGACCCAGACTTCTGCAACTACTTTAAGAGTCCTGATGTGTCATACATGGCACTAGATCCAAGATGGCTTCTAGAACACTGGTGAGACATCCAGAAAGATTGGAGGCCAACGTGGCATCTGTTTCTCCCATATTGATGGAAATCCAAACAAGCAGTGATTCCATGCTCCTCCCCAGCCTTCTGAGCAAACCCAGCAGGCACTGCTTTCATTATGGCACAGAGCTGATGTAGTGAGGTACGATTGGCTGAGGATTTAGGGGATTGTGATTTGTTAAACACTGAGTATAAGCTTACAGGCTGTACAATAAACTCATATCTGAAAACTAATGCTGGTCTCAAGAATCTGATTCCCAGGATTCGTCCCATGACTCTAGCATTTCATTTTTGCTCTTGTATCTATGCCAGTATACCAGATATACGTTTACTCTTTCTGGCACTTGATAGCATATTTTGAACAAGAATAAAATAAAATCTGAAACTTTTGATGCTGGACATGGCACTTCTATTTAAGCATAGAAAGAACAGGCTGAAGTAATAAAATTTTACATCTACAAAAAATATATTCAAGGTCTTCCTTTTTTCAGATTTTCTTGGGTTTGGAATTTTTGTTCACATGTTTGTCTGTATGGTTTGTCATATTATCATAAAACATAAATAGGGCTATTAAGGTCAAAATACTTTTAGCATTAAACTTTTCTTTAGTAAAATAACTGGTTATTTATTTTCTATAAGTTTTGAATAAAATAATTTTTAGCTTTTAATTTATAATCAACTGTAAGTAGATTTCTAGACCATACAACTATATATTACTACATATGTATATTTAATGTATGAATTTATATATATATATATACATATACATATATATTAGTATTGTTTACAAAGGTTTTAAAATATAACATCAATTCTCTAAAGTACAGAATCAAAACCACAGATTTCTCTCCGAATTTTAAAACTATGATTACCATGATATGCCACTGGGGAAAATTGGGTTTGACACCAGAATAACAATTTAATCTTTGAGTGTTTATAAATAACAGATTACTTATTCTTGAAAATTTAACTTAATGTATTTTGATGATGTTAAACCCCACTCTCCCATCTTATCTTAGAAATGCATCTACCCTATCTTTTACACAACACACTTTCAGTCATTTTTTTCTTTTTTCTTTCCTTTCCCTCTACTCTCTTTCCCAAGTCTCATCATCATCCTGTTTCTTCCTCATTCTACTTCTGCTCTTTCTTCCTCCTCCTCCTCCTCCTCCTCCTTCTCTTCCTCCTTCTCCTCCTCCTCCTCCTCCTCCTCCTCCTCCTTCTCTTTTATCTTCTTCCACATTGAGTGCTATTTGTCTTTCTCAAATTCTCTTAAGAAGGAGACCTGCTTAGGAGTGTGATTGACATCTCAGGAACACACCACTAAAGAAAACCAACTCTCCTTCCTAGTCGTTACCAAATATTAATAGCTACTTTTTAGCTGATGGACGTTTGAACTCAAATTCTTCGTTCAATGGTGGTGGTTAGTCTGTTTTAAACTTTAGAGTACTTTTAGAAAAATTATCATTCTCCCTTTAAGAAGTTTTAATTGACTTTAAAAAATTAGCTTAGCTGCATGAACATGTACTGTATTCCCACTATTACCAATGAGGACACCATGACTTTTGCAAACAAATGGAATGAGTTCGAAAATACCATCCTGAGTGAGGCAACTGAGGCCCAAAAGGATACACATGGTATGTACTCAGTAATATGTGGATCTTAGCCAAATAAGTACAGAATTCCCAGGATACAATCCACAGAACTCAAGAAGGCTAACAAGCCAAAGAGCCCAATTAAGGATGCCTCATTCCCACTTGGGAGAGAGAAGTAAGCAATCATAGGTGGAAGATGGAGGTAGGGACCTGGGTGGGAAAGGGGACAGGGAGGAGAAATAGAGAAAATGATCAGGTATTGGTAGGGAAAGGATTGAAGCCCTGTGGGCCAGCAGAAAGAACCGAAACAGGTAACCTTAGAAGATAGGAGGTGTGTGTGTGTGGGGGGGGTCTATAATGTACCAAAAACCTGGGAGGTCAGAGAGACTTTCATTGTCAGGATCCATAATGGGACAAGCTAATAACTAGTAGGTGACCATACTGAGATGACTTGCCTGCAATCAGTCCACTTTATTAAGCAAGAGTGTAAGGAATTCATTTTAGGAAATATTCCTGCTATTAAAATGCTTTTATTTTATTATTGTTAAACACATATGAAAAAAAAAACAATCAAAGTAGTAGCACACCCTTTGGAGCATATCTCTGCAGAGATACAAAGAGGTACTGTCTTGTAGTGATGCTAGATAGACAAATAGATGACTTCTTAAGACTTAATAATGATTCTATAAGAATTCCTAAAATTATAACAGTGACTATTAAGCTCTTTTATAGTGGGACTGCAATTAAGTCATTTTCTGAGAGTCAAAAATGCAGTGAGATTTGTGCCAGTCTCCCAAGTGTCAACAGATAATTGCTCTTAGATGGTCCCCAGACTTTCTCCTACAGAGAGCACATTCCAAGAGGTTGCAAAACAATTAACCAAAGGTCATAAAAAGGGAATTAAAAATTTATTATAGGTTCTAGGACAGAGATATAAATTATTATATAATTTATAAATTATAAAATATTGACTGGGTTTATCTATACAAAACTTTCCTAATAACTTAGTTATGGTTTTAAACCTTAAGTGAACCTGTAGAGCTGAGACAGTTGATGGATGTTTAGCCAGAAAATTGCTTCTAATGGATATATACAATGTCTTACCCTCCACCAATGCTCTTCCCCTCTGCTGCATCAAGAAGAACTAATAAGAAAGAAGGCTAATTCTTTCTGCTTCTGGCTATTATAAGTAAGGCCGCTATGAACATAGTAGAGCATGTGTCTTTGTTGTATGTTGGAGCATCCTTTATGTATATGCACAGAAGAGGTATAGCTGGGTCCTCAGATAGTGCAATGTCCAGTTTTCTGAGGAACCTCCAGACTGATTTCCAGAATGGTTGTACCAGTTTGCAATCCCACCAAAAATGGAGGAGTTTTCCTCTTTCTCCACATCCTCTCCAGCATCTGTTGTCCCCTGAGTGTTTGATCTTAGCCATTCTGACTGCTATGAGATAGAATCTCAGGGTTGCTTTGATTTGCATTTCCCCAATGACTAAGGATGTTGAACATTTCTTTAGGTGTTTCTCAGCCATTTGATATTCCTCATCTGTGAATTCTCTGTTTAGCTCTGTACCCCATTTTTAATAGGGTTATTAGATTCTCTGAAGTCTAACTTCTTGAGTCCTTTGTTTATTTTAGATATTAGCCCCACACCCTTCAACAGAGGAATGGATCCAAAAAATGTGTTACATCTACACAAAGGAGTACTACTCAGAAGTCAAAAACAATGACTTCATGAAATTCATAGGCATATGGAATGAACTAGAAAATATCATCTTTAGTGACATAGTATGCACTCTTTGATAAGTGTATATTAACCCAAAAGCTCGAATTACCCAATATGCACAGGCCACACTAAACTGTGTATGAATATATACATAGTAACTAATATATATATATATATATATATATATATATATAAACTATACTTATCTAACTCTAAGTTACCAACACTAGATAACATTGATGAAGTTAAGAAGTGCATGCTGAAAAGGACTAAATATAGATCTCTTCTGAGAGACACAACCAAAGCATGTCAAATACAGAGGTGAATGGTGAATGCTAGCAGCAAACCACTGAACTGAATAAGGCACCCCTTTCTGGAAATTAGAGAAAGAATTGAAAGAGCTAAAGAGGATTGCAACACCATAAAAACAACAATGTCAAACAATCAGAGCTTCCAGGGAGTAAACCACTACCCAAAGACTATACATGGACTGACCCTGGGCTCCACCTGCATATGCAGCAGTGAATATCCTTGTTCAGGCACCAGGGAAAGGGGAAGCCGTTGGTCCTGTGAAGACTGGACTCCCAGTGCAGGGGAATGTCGGGGAGTGTTAAGAGGGGAAGGTAGGGGGGAACACCCTTATTGAGGAGGAGAAGGGGATAGGGGCTTATGGACAGGAAACAGGGAAAGAGAATAACATTTGAAATGCAAATGAAGAAATATATCCAATTTAAAAAAAGAAAGAAATAAAAAGAAAGAAGACTAATGCCTGGGCTGGCCCCCAGCACCTCAGGATGCAAACATCGGGACTTTAGATGAAATACCCTATAGTGGGAGAGAAAAATTGTAGAGTCCATGTCCTGCAGAAAGACATGGCATCAGTGGATAGATGGAGGTGCCATCCCACAGTCAAAAACTCTGACCCAGAATTGTTCCTGTCTGTAAGAATTGCAGGGAGAAAAAAGGAGAACCTGAGGAAAAGTAGGTTCAGTGACAGGCCCAAATTTGGATGCAGCTCACGGGGAGGTCCCAAGGCCTGATACTATTGCTGATCCAATAGTATGCTCACAAAAGGGTCTATCATGACTGCCCTCTGAAAGGCCCAACAAACAGCTGAAAGAGTCAGATGTAGATATTTCTACCCAGTCAATGGACAGAAGCTGCTGAACCCTGTGGTTGAATTAGGGTAAAGCTGGAAGAAGCTGAAGAGGATGATCCTAGAGTAAAACTAGCAGTCTCAACTAACTTCAACCCTTGGGATCTCTCAAACACTGAGCCATTAACCAGGGAGCATACAGTAGCTGATATGAGGTCCCCAACACATATACAGCAGAGGATTCCAGGGTCTAAACTCAGTCAGAGAAGATAAACCTAAACCTCAAGAGCCTTGGGTCCCTGGGGAGAGGGGACACAGGAGGGGTGGGGGTACCTCATTAATATGGGGTAGGAGGTGTGCAATGTGGAACAATTGGAGGGTGGGCTGGGAGGGAGTTAAAGTCTGAACGGTAAAAAAAGATGAAAGAATAATAATAAATTAGCTGAATATACATGCACTGTATTCAAAACATTTCTATTTCTTCATCTACCAATCAAACTCCTCCAATGCACATCTACTCCATTTCAAATCCATGGCTTCTCCTTTAATTAATAAATTAATTATTATTTATATATTTGTGTACATATATACATATATATACATATACATATATTATGTGTACATATATTTTTATATAAGGGTATTTATATACACATATATATGTATGCACTTATACATATGTGCATGTGCATAGATATATATTTATATGTGTATATATAAATACATATATAAATATTTGTGTATAAATAAACATGATATATATATATGTGTGATATATGTGTGTGTGTGTGCACACAAACTCACTGCTTTTATCTGCAAGTGTGTGTGTGTGTGTGTGTAATATGACCTGTTGGGATTTGATAATCTAACTTGGGTTTCACCCAAAGCATACTTATTATCCCTCTCCCAGCAGTCAATAACTATTTATAGCTCATATCCCAGGGTTGGGAACTTTTTCAGCTAGCCCCTATTCACATGGGCATGACAACTGATGCGATCATTATGCATGTCTTCCGTGTGCAGCCACATTGTTGAAATATGAAGTTTCTGTTTCATATTTTTAAAAAAATCATTTTCTAGCAGCATGTATCCTGATCCTTTTATATTGCCATCTTCTATCTATACCCCTATTAAGTTACAACTATAGGAGTAACAAGATATTTATGTATTGGTAGACTGTACATTGTGACGGGTTACTCTCTGTAATTTTACCAGTTGTGGCTTTCTGGTGAAAAGAAAATTATTTGATATAGCATGAGATTTATACTTAGCTGTGGATATTAGGGATATATATTCAGATTATATTTAAAATTTATACTGGTTTATGAAAGTGGCAATACTTAGTTGTACTCTATGGTTCAGGATCAGCTTATGTTCAAGATGTAAATGCCACTGGGTCGGTATTGGCATGTTGGTCCTTATTGTGTTTTGTAAGTTTTACAGCCAGATAGAACTAATAATTATTTTAATCCCTGGACAGTTTGCCTAGCACCTTTAGAAACCATGAGGGAGGAGGCTGTTAGTTTTGAAACTCTCATTATAATGGATCCATGAAATAAAGCAACATATTATACAAAACTTGCGTTAAAAATGTATTTGGAACAATTGTGCTCATGGTATCTAAAAGATATTTAACATATAATGTGTGAATGCAAAAATACTTGAAAAAAGCTTAAATCTTCAGGGATAATTTGAGGCAGCTCTTCAAAGTGCAAACAAAAATAAGAAGGACAACTAATATAATGCCAGTAAGAAAAATTTAAAGCTTCATAGTAAAACAATATCAAGTCAGGGATGTGTTGAAATATGGTTATAAGATCAAGGTCCCCATTCTTCATAGTATTTTCTGAAAATATTAAGTATGGTTTAGGTTTGATAATTTCATACATGCTGAAAGTTCATTCTGTTATTAAACCAGCCATCTCTGCCCTTCTCTCCTGGTCACTTCCTCATTCTCTTTACAATGTCTCTTCCCACATTCATGACATTTGTTGCTGTTGTTTTTAGCACCACTGAATTCAACCAGAATCATCTGTATGAACATGAACTGTAGCAATTCACTTTATCTTGATGACCTCTACTTCAATCACAACACTGAAGATAAGAACTATTACTCAATGAGAATCAAGTATTCCAGAGTTCAGCATGGAGAAGTAGGATTCCATAAATTCTTTTCTTTTCTTTTTGTTTTTCTGTTTTGTATAGTTTTGGTTTCTTTTTTTAAATTTTTTGTTGAATATATTCTTTACTTACATTTCTTTCTTTTTCTTCCCTTTTTATTAAATTGGGTGGTTCTTATTTACATTTCAAATATTATTCCCTTTCCCGGTTTCCTGTCCATCAGCCTCCTAACCCTTCCCCCTTCCCTTCTATATGGGTGTTCTCCTCCCCATCTACCACACATTAATGCCTGGGGGTCCTATCTTGGCAGGACCAAGGGCTTCCCTTTCACTGGTTCCCCAACAAGACTATTCACTACTACATATGCAATTAGATACCAGGGTCAGTCCATGTTTAGTCTTTGGGTAGTGGCTTAGTCCCTGGAAGCTCTGGTTGGTTGGCATTGTTGTTCATATGGGGTCTTAAGCCCCTTCAAGCTCTTTCAGTACTTTCTATGATTCCTTCAACGTGGGTCACGTTCTGAGTTCAGTGGTTTGCTGCTGGCATTCGCCTCTGTATTTGCTGTATTCTGGCTGTGTCTCTCAGGAGAGATCTACATCCGCTTCCTGTCAGCCTGCGCTTCTTTGCTTCATCCATCTTATCTAGTTTGGTGGTTGTATATGTTGTGGGCCACATGTGGGGCAGGATGACATGAAGCTCAAGAAGAAGAAAAACCAAAATATGCACACTTAAGTCCTTCTTAGAAGGAAGAACAAAATATTCACAGGAGCAAATAAAGGGACAAAGAGTGGAGCCGAGATTGAAGAAAAGGTCATCCAGAGTCTGCCCCACCTGGGGATCCATACAATATGCAATCACCAAACTCTGTCACTACTGCTGATGCCAAGAAGTGCTTGCTGACAGGAGCCTGATATAGATGTCTCCTGAGGGCTTTGCCAGAGCCTTATTGATACAGATGAGGATGCCTGCAGCTAACCATCTAACTGATCATGGGAAATGTAGGGAAATGCCAGGGCATTGAAGTAGGAGTGGTTGTGTGATCATCCTAATAGATCAGGAGGAGTAGGAAGGCTTATGGGTAGGGGAGACGAAGGGGATAACATTTGATATGTGAATATATAAAATATCCAAGAAAAATAGAATTAAAAAAAATGACAATTTACTAAATTAACTAAATGAATAGAAGTTTTCTTTCAAAGTGCTAAAAATAAAAGCACCTTATTCTATTTTCCATCTAATATATTTTAATCATTATGCAAAATTAATAAGTAATTATGTAAAGATAATATCAAATTGTAAATATATAGATTCAAAGAAGGAGGCTATTTATCATTAGATGGACATGAAGATATCATTTATATTTCATAAACTCAGTTTTGTTCGAGGGGTACGTATCATGAGATTTTGTTTTAAATGGTTTTATTTTATATTTTTTAACAATGGGCATAGATTTATTTTTGCCTTTCCTTATCTATGAATTTGGAAAATAGATTTATTTCAATATTAGGAAATCATGCTTTTGAACGTCCACGTCTTCCATAATTATGTTTTTTATCACAATCTAGCCTTTGTTTATGAATAGTATTCTCATTTAATTAACCATCACTAACAGTAAATCTACTTTAATATTTGAAATAAGAAAAATATTCAGAATAATGAACCTAGTTATCTTTCCTAAATCTATTATAATTTTTACTTCCTTTAAATATTCCCTCTCCTTCACATGTCCTGCACTTCTTCTGGAATTATTTTATTAAGATGATTCATTGTTTGCCAAATATAATTACTTGCATTTTCACTAAATTCTTTTATTTCTCAATCAGCTACTCATATTGCATTCTGATAATGGAATCTATGTATTCTTCCTGGTTATTTTCCAGGCCTGCTCTTTGCCTTTTGTTGGGCACTTAGTGGTATAATATGACTATCTCTTTGTCTCTTTTTATTTCCTTCCCCTCAAAGGGCAGCGCCATCCCCGGCTATGCCATATTTGAAAGCCTCCAGCAGCTAGATCTACCATTTTCTATTCCATTTACACCTTTGAGCAAGCTGTTATTACAGCAATTAACTCCAATTACCACAGGAAATACTTCTTAGCAATACTTTTAAAACTCTGGATGTATTCAGCAATGTAGACCTGCATTTAATAAGGACAAAGAAAAACTATCCAGAAGGCAGAATGCCAAGAAAAAAATAACAAATTTTAACTGAAGGTCAAGTAACAGTCAGTATATCTTTTCCTATGGAACTATCAGTGCCATAAAAGTAGCATATACTTGGATTTTCATTATCATAGAATCCATGCCATATAGATTTTGATGTTGAATATATAAATGATGAGGAGTTTAACATTTTAAATGTGATAACCCCGGGAAACCTAGTCACGGAAACAATAATTTTCAATATTTTTTCCAGTGCTTTTAAAAAATTAAAATTAAACATTCCACTTATTATTATTTATTATTATGTTGGTAAGTCCCTTGCATTTTGTAATTTCTTAATTAATGAAATTCAAGGACAGACGTTTTAGAAAGATCTTAAAATAAAAATTGGCAAATTTTAATAGAAACTAACAAAATGTAATACTCAGTCACTGCACAAACTCCCAGAAAATAAATGCTGAAAATTACCTACTCTTAACAAAGGGTTTCTCATAAAATTCCCAAACAGCATGATATTTAATAGGGAGTATCAAACTAGTTTATTGTGTTCTTGAGAACAATGCAATCTCCATCATCATTGTAGAAACTCTAAAAAGGCTAGAAGTCATAAGTTAACAAGAACAGAGAAGAGTATGAGTTAAGCTGAAGAGAAACAAAAATAAAAAATATTTTTTCACATAAAGTATTTTCTACATGTAAACAACAGACACTTAAAACAATACCTCTAAACCATTTAGCAATTAAAATCTAGCTGATATTTAAATTAAAAGTGAGTAATATCCATTTATATCAAATTTTTTATATTACAGTTTTAAAGAAAACACAAAATCGTGTATTATCTTTAAAAATAAAATTGAATTATATACACACACACACACACAGATGGGGGTAGGGAGAGAGAGAGAGCAGAGAACAGAGAGAGAGAGAGAGAGAAAAAGAGAGAGAGAGAGAGAGAGAGAGAGAGAGAGAGAGAGAGAGAGATTGGGTCTGTGTGAGGAAATGCATGGACCTCCCAGTGAAAATTAAAATACTAGAGTAGAAAGAAACTTTCAGTTCATTGTATTAATGTTTCCTATGAAGGATATGAATCAATATCTTGTTTGAATATTATTTGACATTTTATATACCTTTATAAGAATCTCTGCTCCATTACATAAATAATCTTGTTATGATTACAAGAATTAGCTGTTCCAAAGTATGAATTTTGATATAAAACTCAAACATTTTTATGATCTCAAATCTTTCAATGTGGGCTATATATTATTTATCTCAATATAAAATTCCATTAGGTTGCTATGAGATAATTGGAAGTTTATTGTAAAGTATACATGTTAAATGAAAAAAATTCAAAATAACCACATTGCATTTGAGGAAAAGTCCACTAAATAAAAGACAAGACTCATACTAGCTCACTTTCAACTATTACTATGATGTTAAAAATAATTTTGATCATGCTATATTGATGGGAAAAAGACAGACAAGATATTGATGGCACAGAGCCATTCAGAAGCAGAAATATGCAACAAATCCCTAATATTTGATAGGTTTCCAATCAAACTTTCATATGAACTCAATATAGATGCAGATTTTGTATTGTTCACAAAGAGTTGCACAAAACATAAAAATACAACAAAACTTTAAAATAATTAAAATTTTGGAGATTGGAGAATATAAATTGGTTTTCAATTTTATGGGGAAATTTTATGTATAAAAAGTATAGTTTATCAAAAAGTTATGCCATTTATTTTATTAAAATTAAAAATTATATCAAAAAATTTTTCAGAAAGTATGGTAAAAGAGCACAGGCCATTATTAAATCACCATATAACACAGCAGTTAAAATAAGCATAAAAAGACCTACCTAAAATAAGCAAAAAATTAAAAGGTATGTCAAAGAAATTGTTCAACAAGTATGGTAAAAAAGCACAGGCCATTATTAAATCACCACATAACACTGCAGTTAAAATAAACATAAAAATACCTACCTAAAATGATCAAAAAAACTTAATCTTCAACAGTAAGAAATCCAATAAACCAATTTTAGAAACTCATAAAAAGTAAACTGGAAAGTTAATAAGGCAAAAGGGCATCCTACAGATTGGGGAAATAATCTTCACTAACCCCACATCTGATAGAGGGCTAATATCCAAACTTTATAAAGAACTCAAGAAGCTTACCACCAAAAAACAAACATCACAATCAAAAAAAAAAAAGGAGTATAAGACTAAACTGAGAATTCACAACAGATGAATCTCGAATGACTGAGAAGCACCTAAAGAAATGTTCAAAGTTCTTAGTGATCAGAGAAATGCAAATCAAAACAATACTGAGATTCCACCTTACAACAATCAGAATAGCTAAGATTTAATCCTCAGGTGACAACACATGTTGGCAAGGATATGGAGAAAGAGGAACACTCCTCCATTGATGGTGGGATTGCAAAATGGTACAATCACTATGGAAATCAATTTGGAGTTTCCTCAGAAAATTGGAAACACACCACTGAAAGACCCAGAAATACCATCTTGGAAATATACCACAAAGATGCCCCATCTTACCACAGGGGCACATGTTCCAATATGTTCACAGCATCCTAATTTGTAATATCCAGAAGCTGGAAACAACCCTTATATCCCATGGCAGAAGAATGGATACAGATAATGTGGTTCATTTACAAAATGGAATACTACTCAGCTATAAAGAATGAGAACATCCTAAGTTTTGCATGCAAATGGATGGAACTAGGAATTGTCATCCTGAGTGAGGTAACTCAGACCCAAAAGGAAACTCATGGTATGTACTCAGTAATAAGTGGATATTAGCCAGAAAATAAAAAGGTAAAGGATACCCAAGATATAGTCCACAGAAGTAAAAAGGTCAACAAGCTCAAGAGCCCAAGTGAGGACGGCTTGGTTCCACTTGGGAGGGTGAAGAAACAACCACATGTGGGAGGGAGGGAGGGATGGGCAGGGAAGGAAAGGGGATGGGAGAGGGAAAATGATCTGTTATTAGGTGGGGGAAAGGACTGAAGCCATGAGGGCCTGCAGAAAGAATGGAAACAGGCAACCTCAGGAGGAAGGAGGTTGGGAAGACCCTCTAGAATGTACCAGAGACCTGGGAAGTGAGAGACTTTCAGGACTCAAAGGGTGGGACCCTTGATGAAAGGCCCTACAGTCAGGAGAGGGAACTACTGAATCTACCTCTAGTAGAAAGACAGGGCATCAAGTGAGGGATGGGGTTGCTGTCCCACAGCCAAAGCTCTGACCTAAAAGTCTTGCTGTTTGAATGAAATGCAGAGATGGAAATGGAGAAGATCCTGAGGAAAAGAAGGTCCTGTCACAGACCCAAAGTGGGTTCCAGCTCATGGGGAGGCCCCAAGACCTGACACCATTATTGAAGTACGTGGCGTTCACAAAAAGGGACCTACCATGAGGGCTCTGTAAAAGACCCAATAAGCAGCTGAAAAAGTCAGATGCTGATATGTGCACCCAACCAATGATCAGAAGTTGCTGACTCCTTTGGTTGAATTAGGGAAAAGCTGGAGGAAGCTAAGAAGGAGGGCAAACCAGCAGTCTCAATTAACCTGGACCTCTGAGATCTGTTAGATACTGGATCACCAACCAGGCAGCATATACCAGCTGTGATGAGGCCTCCAACAAATATATAGCAGAGGATTCCTGGGTCTTGGTTCAGCCAGAGAAAATGCACCTAACCCTCAAGAGACTGGAGGCCCTGGAAAGTTTAGAGGTCTGGTGGGATGTCGGGGGTGTGCACATCCTTGTAGAGGCAGGGGTTGTGCTAGGGTGGGGAGGAATAGGATGTGGAGTCCTCAGGTTGGTGAGGGGACTGAAAGAGGAATAAAATCTGGAGTGTAAAATTAAGTAAGTTTAAAAAAGAACCAATGCATGCAAATATTCAAATGACTGTTATATACACAACAGTTTTAAATTTATACTAAGGTAAACATATATTCCAATGGCGAAATGTAAACTAGGGATAGCAAAAAAACGTTGGAGAAGATATAAGAACATTCATCCATGGTTTATGGAAATGTAAGGAAATAAAGTCATCTTTCAATAACTTTACAGTTATCAACTCTTCCTGCTCTTTTATTTTCCTCCAGCACTTTTGTGTCACAGATAGAAGCAGTGAATAGGGGCATAACTTGAAGAAGGACAAGTAACACTAAAACACTTTTCAAAGAGTCATATGGAAAACTACTATTACAAAAGCTATCAAAAATGTAAACATATACATAGGTTAAAAAAACTTTAATTTAGCTACCCTCTAATTACAATACCTTACTACATATGACAAGCTAATAAATGAAAACCTAATGTCAGGAATGGGTTATCTCTATTAGAATCCCTAGCTAGTGAAATCCCACAGATACCTAAACATTATAGCTTGTTATCATAGCATTTGGCTACTTTCCATAACCTAAGAGTAAGACCCTCTGGCTGAGGACACCAAAGATTAATTCATAGACCATGGACAAATCAACCGGGGAATGATTAAGAGCTCTTTCACCAATAATTCATGGCTTGACGGTGTATTTAAATTTATCAGTACTCAAGACCCATTACTTGATAGAAACACTATCAAGACTCTAATATCAGCCAATTCAGAACTGGTTTTCATTTCTATGGAAGTGGCCAACGTGAAAAGGGGGTAGGAAATAGACAAGCAAGATAGATTACCCTCTTTCTACACTTAATTCTGCTAGTGCTTTGTCTACTCCCTCCCTCCCACCCTCCTTTCTTCATCATCTTTCTATTTATCTTTCTTTCTTTCTCTCTTTCTTTCTCTCTTTCTTTCTCTCTTTCTTTCCAGCCCCTGTACTTTATGCTTCTTAAGGTCTGTGGGTTGTATGCTAGATAATCTGTAAATTTTTTGCTAATATCCACTTGTCAGTGAGTACATACCATGCATGTATTTTTAGGTCTGAGTTATACTCATTAAAGTGCATATTTTCTAGTTCCATCCATTTGCCTGCAAAATTTTTAGTGTTCTCATTTTTAATGTCTGAATAATTTTCTATTGTGTAAATGAAACATATTTTCTGTATCCATTCTTTGGGTGAGGTGCATTTGGGTTGTCTCTGGCTTCTGGCTATTACACATAAGGTTGCTATGAACATAGTGGAGTAAGTGTCCTTGTGGTATGGTGGGGCATTTTTGGGTATATGCCCAAAAGTGGTATATCTGGGTCTTCAGGTAGAACAATTTCAAATTTTCTGAAGAACTGTCAAATGGATTTCCAGAGTGGTTATATCGTTTTGCAATCTCACCAGCAGTGGAAGAGTATTCCTCTTTTTCACAGTCTTACCAGCATGTTCTGTGATTTCAGTTTTTGATCTTAGCCCCATTCTGGTTAGCGTGTGGTGGAATTTCAGGTTCATTTTGATTTGCCTTTCTCTGATGACTAAAAACTTTGAACATTTCTTTAAGTGTTTCTAGTCCATAGGAGATTCTTCTGCTATGAAGTCTCTGTTTACCTCTGTACCCTATTTTTTAATTGGGTTATTTGGGGTTTTTGGAGGTTAACTTATTGAGTTCCTTATATATATTGGAAATTAGCCCTCTGTCAGGGTTAGTGAAGACTTTTTCCCAATCTGTAGCTTTGTCAATTTGTCCTATTAATGGTATCTTTTGCCATACAGAAGCATTTTTAGTTTTATGTGGTCCCATTTATATATTGTTGATCTTAGAGCCTGAGGCATTGGTGTTCTGTTCAGGAAAACTTCCTCCGTACCAATGAGTTCAAGGCTCTTTCCAACTTTCTTTTCTATTAGATTCACTGTATTTGGTTTTGTGTTGATGTCCTTGATCCACTTGAACTTCAGTTTGTGAAAGGTTATAAATATGGATCTATTTTCATTTTTCTACATACAGACCATCAATTAGACCAGCACCATTCATTAAAGATGATATCTTTTTTCAACCATATGTCTTTTTAATATTTGCCAAATCATGTTCATTAGTGATCCACCTATAGGCTTAAAGACAACATGGCAGATTTTGCCTAGGTTGCCTCCAGGTGATATTAGAATCTTTCCATGCATCACCATCTATTTAATACTATGTCTAATGGTAAAACATTAGAACTTTTGAGAAAATAATTTTCTCTCTTACTTCAGATCCTCAAAAGGACTTTTCTCAATTTCAAGGACTATTGATAGTTCATGGTTAGAGCTACTCCTTTGTCTGTTTCATCTACATACACTCTCTACAGTTCTGAAGTATCTGATTTGTCTAATAAACTGTGGAATTGAAATATTCTTTTCTTTTGATCCCTGACTAGAATACTCTTTGGAGGTGTTTAAATAACCAGTACAGGCTAAGTAAGAATATTTTATATTTCTCTTCTTATTCTTTATTCATAAGACACAGCATACTATGCAGAAACAGTTTGTCCTGGGAAATCTACACATGTGACAAAAGATGATATATATATATATATATATATATATATATATATATATATGGATAGATAGATAGATAGATGGAAAGAGACAGAGACAGAGACAGAGACAGAGATATCTTGTGTGATTCAGGTAACAGAGTAACTGTGGCTTCATAGAATGAAAAAGGTAGTGTTTTTCCTATTTCTATTTTGTAGAATAGTTTCAGGAATAGTAGTATTATCTCGTCTTTTAAGGTCTGATAGAATTCTGTAGTAAAACTATGTGGTCCTAGGATTTTTTTTAGTTGGTAAACTTTTGATGACAACCAATACTAGACAGTACGCTTAGTTATAGTAAATACATACATACATACATACATACATACATACATACATACATGTACATTTGTGTGTGCATGTTTAAAAGAGAGATAGACTGATAGAAAGAGAGAGAGAAAGGGAAATGGAGAAATAGAGAGAGAAAGAAAGAAATGGTGAGAGCTCTGTTTGTCTGCCAGTCTTTGTAAATGAACTTACAGTACAAATTACTATCAATTCCATCTTTCTAGGGTTCTTCTATACTGACTTTTCATATTGTCCTTCTCATATACCCATTGGTAGAAAACATTAGGAATAAATGCTCTCTGTTGTGGGCAAAGTCCTGTCTTCTTTACAGGAGGTAGCCAACTGACAACTGTTCAGCATCTAAAACCAGGTTCTCCTCTTCTTGTGGGATCTGGCATGTATAGAAGCCAAGCTAAGGTAATTTACACTTGATTTGTTTATCTTTTAATATCTCTCTAGTGACCTCATTTGATAAGATATATGTATTGTTTTGCATTTATGTTGAAATCAATTAGGAAAATACCCACATTTGGTCAACTATCAATTGACGAGTAATGAGGCCTATGTCTGTAATCATAGGGGAGTTCTTACAGGGATGATACTGTTCCAAAATCACCTTTTACATGAGCTTCCCAAGATAAAGAGTCAGTACAAAAGTGTTGTATTTACATGTTGTATGTTTAATGGAGGAAGTGAGAAAGGAAATGACAAAACACTGTGATTATTTCAAACAGAAACTAGTCAGGGCTTTCCTGACAATGTTACACAGTTTGATTCCAGCCTGACTGAGGTTACAGATAATCTCATTTACCTCAAATTCTCACCGTCTATTTCACAACCACTCCAATAAACAGTTTAATTCACATAAGGTTTCCCTGAAATTCACAAATCAAGTTATTCCTTCTATCAAAGGAACTTTCAGTAAAACAGAAACAGTACATTTTCCTCACAGTGATTATATTTCTGGATTGGGGGTAGGCCCTAGAATTGCTTATACCTGCTCGAGGTTAAACATATGACATGTTCTAGGAGGGTTATTGCTTTTATATCAGTACATCTGGACAAGTATCACAGCTCATCAAATGCTCCAGTGATTTTTGAAAACTAGGAAATAAAAAAGTTCAAGCTGGTGATATTTTAAAACAGTTGTCTGTGCATTTGCTTTTGGTTGTTAGTTTTTTGAGACCATTTAAGAATATCAGTCTGTTCCTTACATTTTGATCCTGTGTTTTTGACCTGGCTTGAAAAATATTTCTTTGATAGAGTTCAGGGATTTCAAATCAAAATGATGCTTCAAAATGGATTCCAGACCACATGCTAAGATAATCCTTTATTTTTAAGTCCTATATAACAAGAATTCCCACGAATATATATATATATATATACACACATATATATATATATATGTAATTTTTGTTTGTTTTTTATTTACCTCCCAAATATGGTCCCCCTCCCTGTACACCCTCCCAGTGTCCTACCCTCATTTCTCCTCCTCTTTTCCTTGGAGATTATGCTCCCACACTGTATCCCCCCATGTCACTGGTATATCAAGTCTTTCTGCATGTTCAGGTGCATCCTCTCCCACTGAAGTCAGACAATGAAATCCTATGTGCTGGGGGCCTCATTCCAGCCTGTGTATGCTCCTAACTAATGGTCCAGTCTCGACCATTTCCCACAATCTCCGAGTAGACCAGAAAGAGAAGGTAGACACATTTCATCTACAACCTGCCACATTACCCAAAAAAGTTGCTGAAAAGCACATCTTTACCCTAATGCCTAAGAATAAGCTTGCTTCTCTATTTGAAAGAAATGTGGGGAAACACGTTTGAGAGGCAAGCTCTCTAGGAATAGCATGCTTTACGGAGCTATTGCTGTATAAGCCTAGTCCCTACCAGTTGCTCATAAGCCATTTAGAATTTTCCTAATTCGCATAGAAGGTACAAGATTAAAAAGTTCAAAATTAAACAATTCTTGTGAAAATTGACCATGGACTCTTGCTTTCCCAAATTCTGCTATTGCCCTTCCTGCTATTTGTTTGAAGGAAAAAAAAAATCAATGTGTATTCTGTTTTTCTTTTTTGTTTTTTGTTTTGTCTTGTTTTGTTTTGTTTTTTATCCTGTCTTGGATACATTCTTTCACCACATATGATTCCAACTCATCATATACATACAATATATTACATTTAATAGAAATTAGCAGAGCTACACAAGAGTATACCCTGATAAAAAGTATGAATATTAATTTTAGTAACAGTTTGTCAAAACCAGTAAAATAATTAAACATATGAATACAGGATGATAAATTGATATTAGTATAAAGTATTTTGCCTGGAAAAATATGCCTATGCAAATAATTATGTCACTGACTTATCTACAACTATAAAACTCTCCTTAAAAGGAATCTGTCAATAATGGCTTTTTAATAAGAAAACATAAATGCTTAAATGGTAAATGTACTTACAAGACAAATATCAGACAATCTGTGTACCGTTCTTATACTAACAAGCCTTATAA
Organism: Rattus rattus; assembly: GCF_011064425.1. Taxonomy (NCBI): domain Eukaryota; kingdom Metazoa; phylum Chordata; class Mammalia; order Rodentia; family Muridae; genus Rattus; species Rattus rattus. The sequence goes on along the minus strand of NC_046154.1, from coordinate 105,270,145 downwards.
AGCAATGCTAAGGAAACAAATTTCAGAATAATTAGTGCACAGATCAGAGAGTACACATATCACAAAATAAGATGCACAAGAGGTAGTAATTATACGACTATTCAATTCAACAAAAAATTAGAGATAAAATTTCAGGAATATCCTACTATGTGATGTTTAGATTATATTATAACTCAAAAAAAATTAAAATAACTTTTAAAGACTCTGGATTAAAATATTACAATTACATCACACAGGGCAATAATATTTGGCAGAATCAACAAAATCTATAGCTATATACCTTGCTAAGATAAAACTCATAAATATTTTAGACATAAAATAAAACGTAAAATGCTATATAAACATTGTGTTCTCATTAAAGTGAATCTCTGTTAGTCTAAAACTCTTTTTAAATAATTAATGTTAGGACTATAGATTGACAGTATAGGGGATATAAGGTATAAAATACTTTACTAATATACTATGGAAAATTGGTCTTAAATAATATAATTTAACCTAGATCAAACCACTAAGTATAGATGTGAAATCTCCACATTATTTATTCACAGTTGTGGGTTATTCAGAAACACGGCAACAGAATGCCTTTTCATTGCACAAATCTTGAGCTACAAATTTTAAATGAGTAACTTCTCAGCAATTATTCACTAGTTAGGAGAACTTGGCTAATTTACATAATCTCTTTAATCACTACTTACCTTGTTTATTCTCTTGGAAAAAGGGGTCAGGAGCAGACATTGATTCGCATGATATAGATAATGTGTATGGCAAAGGGCTTTGTATGCATTAAGTGCTCAATAAAATTTATAATAATGTTATTAATATTGAGCATAGTAGTGCTGTAATGGCTTAACCACCAAATTAAGAATCTCTCCTACTGATTTCAAATAACATTTTCACATCAAGTATAAAAATACCAAAGCAAATGTTTGACAATGTTATTAAGAGAGGTTTTGTTAAAATGCAGGAGAAATGTTTATTTGGTATATACTATTACTTTAAAAACTATCCATCATACATCATGGTAAATCAAGTAGATTCTTCAAAATATCTAGCTCCTTCATAGTGAATGTGAGAAGAGGAATGTTGAGAAATTTAATCAACATTTTAATATAAATATGCATTTAAATTTTGTGGTTGAATGGAAATGGAACGTTTTGGACTGAAGAGATTGCTCAGTGGGTAAGTGCACATACTATTTTAGCAAAGTCTCACACTTATGTGCTTAGCAACTGTACTAGGAAATTCACATCTGTCTATAATTCCAGTCCCATAGGGATAAGAAGCCTCTTATCTATTTGGGAGGTAAGAGACAGGCAGATATTTGCGTTCAAAGCTACCTAGTCTACAGAATAAGTTCCAGTACAGCAAGAGCTACACAGAGAAACCCTATTTCAAACAAACAAACAAACAAACAAGCAAGCAAGCAAACACCAACAACAAGGAAAAGAGAAAGGCACATTATTGAAATCTAGTGATAGCTTGGATACATTTCCTATATCACCCTCTGTACTACAATCCTCAGATTTCCTGAAGATATTTTCAACACAGCATCATGCGTCCTATATACATTTTCTTCTCCTGAAATATTGTGTGTAAAATTAGTTTGAAGGTAACTATACATTCTCCTCTGCCCCATTCAAATAATAAACACAAGTTAAAATGACTATATGCAGTATGAGATCTAATATGACCAAAACCATACAAGGAGGCTTCCATCTACTCCCTCCTTAATCTAATATTTAGAGAAAGATATATTGACAGTCTTTTCTTTTAAAAACAGTATTTATTTTTTAACAGCAAAAGACATGTGAAAGGCATGATATCCCAGAAAAGGTTATCAAATATTGGCCAATTCTACTTCCTAAATACAACATATTTTGAAAAGAATTTATTGAACAATTTTTATAGAGATACCACAGCAATGTCTAATTCTACCAAGAACCTCTTTGTCTTATGTCTTATTTATCGTCTTTCTTCTACCTGAACTCATTTTCTGCCCATATCTTCCAGCCTATATTTTTAAAGTTAATTTGTATTCTCCTTCTGAAAAAAATTTTCAAGTAAGAACCTGTATTATTTTCTCTGTCTCTCTCTATCACATTTGCTTTCTAGATCTTGCTATATTTCAAACACAGTGCTACCTTAAAATTTTTATATATTCGTAAGGTATATACTCAGTGAACAGTGATTAAATTGAAAACAGGGAAACTAAAATTATGGCATATTATTGTACAGTATATATCACTATGACAATACATACAATTTTGCTTTAATTCTTTTATGACTCTTTTAAATAAACTGCTTAAACACCTTCAATTGAACTACATAAAAAGCCAAAGTACCATAACATTCTTATGTACAAACCACATTTATTTTCAACATTCAAATGACAATTATGAAGAAAAGAAAAACTATAAGTTTAAAAGTTTAATTTTTTTGCACTTGATCTAACAATTTTATCCCTATTATAAATTTTAAAAGTCATGTAATTAGCCTAAACTAGGCATTGGAAGACATATTTGAAAATTGTCAGAAAATTAATATTAAATAATTTGTAAGGATTTCAGTTATTACCAACAAGAAAATTCAAAGGCCCATAATAAATATCTAGAAATTTACCTCATATAATAGTGCTTGGATAGATGCCATTTTCCAATTTTTTCAAAAGAAGAAGGAAAAATTAACTGCACATGTATTTACTTTGTAGTATTATATATAAATGATCTTGCATATTTTCCTTGGAGTTAACTTGAAAAGTAAGAGACAAATAGTTTTACATATAAATACAGGAGAGTAGTGCAGAAATCCTGAGACCTCAGGACAAACTGCTACTTCAGCACACCTCTGCCAACATCCCTGGTCCAAGGGGAAACTGCACATTGTCTCTGGACACAGGGATACAGGAACAGACAGCTGTTGGTACTTATTGTTCTGGTCTGGGCCCAGAACCAAACTGAACTGGCTAAACAGCTCCCTGCACCCAAATCCTGTGGGGGAGAAAGCTGGACCCTCAGAAGTGTGGATACTCCTGAGAAATCGGAGGAGACTACCATCTGCCCACAGTCCAGACCCAAGAGGGAATTGTATAGTGCCAACTGTGTCTGCTGGGTTCAAGGACCTAAGAGCAATGAGGGGCAGGACTCTTTGATTCCTCCCCACACCTAAAGCTGGAAGACAGTCTCCAGGAGCACCAACACACCTGAAATCAGAGCACCTGTTCTCAGAAAAGGCTGAAAGAAAACAGGAAAACAGTCCTACAGGAGTGCTGACACAGAGGCCTACAGCAGGATCAGGTCACTCTCAGAAACAGCAAGACAAGCAAACACCAGAGACAACCCAATGGCTAGAGGCAAGCGCAGGAACCTAAGCAACAGAAACCAAGACTACTTGTCATCATCAGAGACCAGTTCTCCCACCAAAGAAAATACTCAATATCCAAATGCACCAGAAAAGCAAGATTTATATTTAAAATCACGTTTTTTATTATGATGGAGGACTTCAAGAAAGACATAAAGAACTCCCTTAAAGAAATGCGGGAAAACACAAGTAAACAAGTAGAAGCCCTTAGAGAGGAAACACAAAAATCCCTGAGTGACTTACAGGAAAACACAAGCAAAGAGGTGAAGAAATTGAAAATGGAAATAGAAACAATAAAGAAAGCACAAAAGGAAACAACTCTAGATATACAAAACCTAAGGAAGAGACGAGGAGCCATAGGTATAAGCATCACCAACAGAATACAAGAGATAGAAGAGAGACTTTCAGTGGCAGAAGATACCATAGAAAACATTGACTCAGCTGTAATAGATAATATAAAATGCAAAAAGGTCCTATCCTGAAACATTCAGGAAATCCAGGACACAGTGAGAAGATAAAACCTAAGGATAATGGTATAGAAGAAAGTGATGACTCCCAACTTAAAGGGCCAGTAGATATATTCAATAAAATTATAGGAAAAAAAAAACTTCCCTAACCTAAAGAAAGAGATGTTCATACAAGAAGCCTACAGAACTCCAAATAGAGAGATTGCTCCTGTCACATAATAGTCGAAACACAAAATGCACAAAACAAAGAAAGAATATTAAGAGCAGTAAGGGAAAAAGTTCTAGTGACATATAAAGGCCAACCTTTAAGAACTACACCAGACTTCTCACCAGAGACTATGAAATCCAGAATATCCTGGACAGATGTCATACAAACCCTAAGAGAACACAAATGCTAGCCCAAGTTACTGTATCCAGCAAAACTCTCAATTAACATAGATGGAGAAACCAAGATATTCCATGACGAAACCAAATTTACACAATATCTTTCTAAAAATCCAGCCCTACAAAGGATAACAGATGGAAAACTTCAACACAAGGAGAGAAACTATACCATACAGAAAGCAAGAATATAATTTCCTTGCAATGAAACCAAAAGGAAAGATGAACAAACATAATTCCACGTCTAACAACAAAAATAGCAGGAAGTAGCATTCACTCTTCCTTAATACCTCTCAACATCCACAGACTCAATTCCCCAATAAAAAGACATAGACTAACAGACTGGATACATAAAGAGGACCCAGCATTTTGCTGCTTGCAGGAAACACACATCAGAGACAAAGATAGATAATACCTCAGAGCAAATGACTGGGAAACAACTTTCTAAGCAAATGGTCCATAGAAACAACCTGGAGTTGCCATTCTAATATCAAATATAATTGACTTTCAACTAAAAGTCATTAAAAGGATAAGGAAGGACATGTCATATTCATCAAAGGAAAAATCCACCAAGATGAACTCTCAATCTTAAATATCTATGTTCCAAATGCAAGGGCACCTACATTCATAAAAGAAACGTTACTAAAGCTAAAAGCACACACTGCACCTCACAAAATAATAGTAGGAGATTTCAATACCCCACTCTCATCAATGCACAGATCATGGATACAGAAATTAAACAAAGACACAGAGAAACTAACAGAAGTTATGAACCAAATGGACTTAAGAGATATTTATAGAACATTCCACCCTAAATCTAAAGGATATAACTTCTTCTCAGCAGCTCATGGAACCTTCTCCAAAATTGACCATATAATTCATCACAAAACAGGCCTCAACAGATACAGGAAGATAGAAATAACATCATGCATCCTATCAGATCACCATGCACTAAGACTGGTCTTCATTAACAACAATAATGACAGAAAGCCCACATATGCATGGAAGTTGAACAATGCTCTTCTCAATGACAACTTGGTAAAGGAATACATAAAGAAAGAAATTAAAAACTTCTTAGGATTTAATGAAAATGAAGGTACAATATTCCCAAACTTATGGGACACAATGAAAGCAGAACTAAGAGGAAATCTCATAACCCTGAATGCCTGCAAAAAGAAGCAAGAGAGAGCATATGTCAGCACCTTGACAGCACACCTAAAACTCTAGAAAAACAAGAAATAAACCCAAGAGTAATAGAAGGCAGGAAATAATCAAACTCAGGGCTGAAATCAACCAAGTAGAAACGAAAAGGACTATACAAAGAATCGACAAAACCAGAAGCTGGTCCTTTGAGAAAATCAACAAGATAGATAAACCCTTAGCCAGACTAACCAGAGGTCACAGAGAGTTTATCCAAATTAACAATCAGTAATGAAAACGGAGATATAACAACAGATATGAAGGAATTTTAAAAATCATCTGATTCTACTACAAAAGCCTATATTCCACAAACTGGGAAACATGGAGGAAATGGAAATTTTTCTAGACAGATACCAGGTACCAAAGTTAAATCAGGAACAAATAAAAAATTTAAGCAACCCCATAACTCCTAAACAAAATAGGAGTAGTTATTAAAAGTCTCCCATCCAAAAAGAGCCCAAGACCAGATCGGTTTAGTACAGAATTCTATCAGACCTTTAAGAAGACCTTCATACCACTACTGTCCAAACTATTCTACAAGATAGAAACAGACAGAGCACTACCAAATTCCTTCTATGTAGCCACAATTACCCTTATACCAAAACTACATAAAGATCCACAAAGAAAGAGAACTTCAGACCATTTTCCTTTATGGATATTGACGCAAAAATACTCAATAAAATTCTTGCAAACCGAATCCATGAGCACATCAAAAAGATCATCCATCACCATCAAGTAGGCTTCATAACAGGGATTCGGGCATGGTTTAAGATATGGAAATCCTTCAATGTAATCCACTATATAAAGAAACTCAAAGGAAAGAACCACATGATCATTTCATTAGAAACTGAGAAAGCATTTGACAAAATTAAACACCCCTTCATGATAAGTCCAGGAAAGATCAGGAATTCAAGGCCCATATATAAATATAATAAAAACAATATACAGCAAACCAGTAGCTAACATCATACTAAAGTGAGAGAAACTTGAAGCAATCCCACTAAAATCAGGGACCAGACAAGACTGCCCACTCTCTCCCTAATATTTCAAAATAGTACTCGAAGTTCTACCCAGAGCAATCAGACAGTGAAAAGAGGTCAAAGGGATACCAATTGGAAGGGAGCAAGTCAAAATATCACTATTTGCAGATGATATGATAGTGTACTTAAGTGACCCCAGAAGTTCCGCCAGAGAACTACTTAACCTGATAAACAACTTCAGCAAACTGTCATAGTTTGAATTTAACTCAAACAAATCAGTAGGCTCCCTCTACTCTAAGGAAAAAAAGGCTGATAAAGAAATTAGTGAAATGACACACTTTACAATAGACCCAAATAATATAAAATATTTAGGGGTAACTTTAACAAAGCAGGTGAAATATCTATATGACAAGAAATGCAAGTCTCTGAAGAAAGAAATTGAGGAAGATCTCAGAAGATGGAAAGATCTTCCATGCTCATGGATTGGCAGGATTAATATAGTAAAGATGGCCATTTTGCAAAAGCAATTTACAGATTCAATGCAATCCCCATCAAAATTCTTACTGAATTCTTTATAGAGATAGAAAGAGCAATTTGAAAATTCATTTGGAATAACAAAAAACTCAGGAGAGCAAAAACTATACTCAACAATAAAAAAAAAAAAAAAAAAAAAAAAAAAAAAAAAAAAAAAAAAAAAAAAAAAAAAAAAAAAACAAAAAAAAACAAAAAAAAAAAAAAACAAAACAAAAAAACCTGTTACAGAGACAGGCAGATAGATCTGTGGAACAGAATTGAATACCCAGAAGTGAACCCACACACCAATGGTCACTTGACCTTTGACAAAGGTGCTAAAACCATCCAATGGAGCAAAGATAGCATTTTCAACAAATGGTGCTGGTTCAACTGGAAGTCAGCATGTAGAATGCAAATCGATCCTTTCTTATCACCATGTACAAAGCTTAAGTCCAAGTGGATCAAGGACCTCCACCTCAAACCAGATACCCTCAAACTAAAAGAAGAAATAGTGGGGAAGAATCCCAAACACATGGGCACTGGGGAAACTTTCCTGAACAAAACACCAATGACTTATGCTCTACGCTCAAGAATGGACAAATGTGACCTCATAAAACTGCAAAGCTTCTGTAAGGCAAAAGACCCTGTCATTAGGACAAAATGGCATCCAAGATACTGGGAAAAGTTCTTTACCAATCCTACATCTGATAGAGGGCTAATATCCAAAATATTCAAAATCAAGAAGTTAGTCTCCAGATCGCCAAATAACCCTAGTAGAAAAAGGGGTACAGAGCTAAACAAAACATTCTCAGCTGAGGACTATGAAATGGTCAAAAAGCATCTAAAGAAATGTTCAATATTCTTAGTCATCAGGGAAATGAAAATCAAATCAACTCTGAGATTCTACCTCACAGCAGTCAATGGCTAAGATAAAACCTCAGGTGACAGCAGATGGTGGTGAGAATGTGGAGAAAGAGACACACTCCTCCATTGTTGGTGGGATTGCAAACTGGTATAACCACTCTGGAAATCAGTCTGGAGGTTCCTCAGAAAATTGGACATTGCACTACTGGAGGACCCAGCTATACTCTTCATGGGCATATACCCAAAAGATGTTCCACATACAACAAAGATACATGTTCCACTATGTTCATAACAGTCTTATTTATTATAGCCAGAAGCTGGAAAGAACCCAGATGACCTTCAACAGAGGAATAGATTCAGAAAATGTGGTACATCTTTACAATGGCATACTATTCAGCTATCAAAAACAATGACTTCTTGAAATTCATAGGCAAATGGAATGAAATAGAAAATAACATCCTTTGCAAGGTAACTCAATCACAGAAAAACACACTTGGTATGCACTCATTGATAAATGGATATTAGCCAAAAAGTTCGAATTACCCAAGATGTAATCCACAGACCGCAGGAAGCTCAAAAAGAATGATGATCAAAATGAGATGCTCCCGCTCCTTCTTAAAAGGGGAAAATATCCATAGGAGGGGATATGGAAGCAAGGTTTAGAGCATCAACTGAAGGAACAGCCACTCAGAGCCTGACCCACATTTGGCCCATATATATATACAGCCACCAAAACTAGATAAGACTGATGAAGCTAAAAAGTGCATGCTGAAAGGAACTGGAGAGACACATCCAGAGCATGTCCAATATAGAGGTCAATGCTAGCAGCAAACCACTGAACTTAGAACAGGACCCCCCCCTGGGGGAAATTAAAAGTATTGAAAGACTTGAAGGAGCTTGAAACCCCATAAGAACAATGCCAACCAACCAGAGCTTCCAGGGACTAAACCACTACCCAAAGACTATAAATGGACTGACCCATGGTTCCAACTGCATATGTATCAGAGGATGTCCTTGTTGGGGCACCAGTGGAAGTAGAAGCCCTTGGTCCTGTCATGGTTGAACTCCCAGTGCAGGGGAATGTCAGGGAAGGGACTTGTAAGGGGTGGAAGTGGAGAGGGGAAAACACCCTTATGGGGGAGGGGGAGGGGATAGTGGGCTTATGGACAGGAAACCAGGAAAGGGAATAACATTTGACATGTAAATAAATAAATGTATCCAATTAATAAAAAAGAATTTACTAGATCAACTTACCATAGTTTATTTCCTTTTAAAATATGTAATACCTGTACCCAAGAAAGAGAAATCAGATTGGTTGACCACAATATTATTTACAGACTTCTTGCTACAAGCTACTTTGAGTGATTAGGAATGTTTTCATATGAATGTCCTGGACAAATTGAATGATCTCCCCATATCAAACATGAAATTAGGAATTTTCTTTTACTATTCTCTACAGTTAACTGGACATAGGTAGGATGATTATCATTTGCCTCACCCTTGATGTCAGTCTGTAAAGTTCACCTACATTACCTTCACATTGCCTGTTCGTTCCTTAAAACTTACTTGTCAGGGATTAATGATGGCTCAGTGTTTCAGAGAAGTGGCTGTTCTTGGAAAGGATGTGAGTTCATTTTTTAGTGTTCACATTGTGAATCATAACTCCAGTTTCAAAGCATACAACAACCTCTTCTGACCTTTGTGGATAACCACCATGCACATGGTGCATATATATATGCAGACAAAAATACACATAAAGTAATATGTTTTAAATGCATGGCCTCATATTAAACAGCTTACTTCACGTTTTGGGTAATATAATAGTATTTATTAATGAACAAGTCCATTGGGGAAAAATTTGGTGGAAGCTTTTGTTTATACTAGTTTTATCAAGTTTATCCTTGTTCATTAGACAGACTATAATACAATCCTTATTATTTCCTTTAGGAAATATTTACTTTATTGGAAAGGTAACTCAATAAATAGTTATTGAAATCCCAGAGGACATTTGAAGAGTATCCTATTGAAATTAAGTTAAACCTAGTTTAATAGCATGAGCAACTAATACAAGTACTCAGGAATCTGAGGCAGAAAAATAACATATTTAAATTAGTCTATGATATGTAACATGGCCATGCCTCAAGCAAAACTGGAAATCACACACACACACACACACACACACACACACACACACACACACACACACACACACACCTAACTTTCAAGTAATTTTTCCAAAATAATCCACAGTATATTTTTTGGCACTAAGGTACCTGTTAAAATTAACAAGGTCTGGATAATTTTATTTTAACAACATGATTATAAGCCTCACCTTCCATTCACTCTTTGCATTTAACTTTCCTTGTTCTTCATCAAGGATGCAGGTGAATCCCATCTCAAAATATGCATTGGCATTAAGTTAAACAGGGGTGTCCCAGCACAGTAATACTGGCTTCTGAGGTGGAAAATACTTTCTGCCTGTTTCATGAAATACTTTCCTTCTTCATGTTGCCACTGAGATACCTCTCAATTCTCTGCTGTTTCACAACAAGAACTGAATCCACTTCAACTGAATGTAACTTTAGTCAACTCAAGCACACCTAACAATTATGTAAAGACTCTTTAGCAGAGCCATATCATCCTTCCTTTTCTGTTCAGGTCTTCCCCTTTGTGTCTATAGACATGGGAAAGGAGAAAAAAAAAAACATCTTTTCTTCTGCATGTCCAAATTCCTGATTAAATAATTAGTTATTTTAATACAGAACATTGTTTTAAACTTTGTTGGGACTGTTTGCTTTGTAAAAACAATAGTTTTAATTCAGTTTCATATCTGAATGTAAAAATATCATTTAAATTAAATGAAGAGAAAATCTACAATGTTTGGAAACCCTATCACATATCTAAAGCCACTACTCCTTGACATGACTGACAGGGAGAGATTCAGCTAGAAGAAAGTTGACACTTTACATATGGTAGAACAAAGACTGACAAAACTCTTATGTGTAGTAAAACAGAAAAGAAAACACACTTTTAATAAAATAGGAACACTCAGTATAGATTTCCATACTAATTTTCAAAAATACCAAGAGATATATTTAATTGTTTCTGGCATAAAAAAATGAATGGAGATAACCAATTTTAAAAGATATTTTAATATCAACCAACCAGACCCCCAAGAGCTCCCAGAGCATAAACCACCAACCAAAGGGTACACATGGAGCGACCCATGACTTCAGCTGAATATGTAGCAGAGGATGGCCTTGTCTGTCATCAATGGGAGGCGAGGCCCTTGGTCCTCAGAAGGCTTGATATCCCAGTGTAGGGGAATGCCAGGGAATGTGGGCAGGAGTGGATGGGTTGGTAGGGGAGTGCCCTCATAGAAGCAAGGGAGTGGGATAGGATTGTGGGTTTCTTGAGTGGAAACCAGGAAAAGGAACAACATTTGAAATGTAAATAATAAAATATCCAATAAAAAAACATGATGTATAAACCAAGGACTAAAAGCAATCATATCTAACCAAGGAATCTCTAGTAGCATTCAAACTCTGGTGTCTTAAGAGAATGAATTATGTTATCCACTGTAAATATAAAAATATTGAGTACTTTTTAGAATAATACATTAAAAGTTAGATAACCTAAAAATTCAATTTTAAAAGACTTCTTTTTAAGTGACCTATTTTCCAAAAATTAGGGAATACTAGAAAAAGAAAAAGTTTTAAAGTTTTAAAATAATAAAGTTTCTTCTTCTATGAGCATGTCAAAATTAAAATATCATTCAAAATTTTAAAGTAACCTAGAAACTATCATCTTTATGCTATTACTGGAAGACTATGGTTTCATTCAAAAATGAAGCTGAAATTGTGATGGAAAAATATCTGTCTATATTTCTACCAAAAATAAGAAGTGATTATTCATGAACTTGTTCAAACAAGCAGTGAAATCTGTAAGGTTTTTAAGTGTTTGCCTCTGAACCATTCGCTGTAGAAGTGTTGAGTTCTAATACCTTCATGGATTCTGGGCCACTTCTGCCTTAGGAAGCCTAGCACTGAGTTGGGTGTCACAGAGAAACTATCACATTTCAGAGAGAAGACTATAAGTTGATTACAAATTCTGACATTAAAGGAAATGTGCAAGTTTTGGCTAAAATTGACAAAGGCAGTACAAAGGCCTTCTTTGAAGGCATACCATCCCAGCTTCCTATGAGGATATTGCCTACAGTAATTTGGTTTGTCCTTACATATTGGGTTTGTTGAAGTAAGGTGACTTTTTTAGTCTACAAGCATTGCATGAACACAATAAACATGGGGGGAAAGCTAAACATGTAGCCAGTGTTGGCTAAGATTGTGAATTTTTATTCTCAAATCTAGTGTTAGATTAGATTAGGTTTTGGATGTCTACTGAAGAGTTGAGTAGTTTACATGTAGATATCTAGTAATTATGACTGGAAGTAATCCTGTGGCAAACTAGTTTTCAAGTGTCACATAAAAAGAAGCATGTGTGTTCTTCATTTTTATCAAAAGTGGAATATAGGAATATTGCACTTTTATCTAGACTTGCTGCAAAAATTCAATTATAATCAAAGCTAAGTTTTTAAAGTGGCCTTGATTGTCTTCTTAGGACATATCAAAAGAAACTACTTCCTTCCTTCTTCCTTCTTCCCTTCATTCTTTCCTTCTTTCCTTCCTTCCCTTGTTGGTTTTGGTTTTGGTTGTTGTTGTTGTTGTTGTTGTTGTTGTTGTTGTTGTTGTTGTTGTTGTTCTTCTTCTTCTTCTTCTTCTTCTTCTTCTTCTTCTTCTTCTTCTTCTTCTTCCTTCCTTCCTTCCTTGCTTCCTTCCTTCCTTCCTTGCTTCCTTCCTGCCTTCCTTCCTCTATTTCTATGCATACTATGTTTTAGAACCCAATTCCTAGACTCTGAGGAAATGAGGCCATACGAAATAAGGGCATATTATTGCTCCAAACCTACTTTTCATTCTGGTTTTCTCATGAATTCCCCCACACAGCACTAAGGAAAGTCACCAAAGGAGCTACCAAATACTTTCAGCACATAACAAAACAACTCATCTCAAGTATTAGCAATCTTCCACATGATATATGAGGAGTCATGGATCAGAGGATCAGGCCTCCTATGAATTTTACCACAGAAATATCATCCTCAGAAACTATGTATTTGACTAAATGGTTATTGTAGCCTGTCTTAGATTTAGAAATTATTCACAACATAGCCACTGACAATTACTGGTACAGAGAATGACAATGGGTATTTTCAAAGAAATATTCTTATTAAACTACTGTGGTAACTCCTTTTTTTTTGTCTCTTGTTCATTCATCTGAGGATCGATTATTCCAAGTGAAGAATGACTTGAAACTAAGCACTGACAACCTAAAGCTAACGGATGACAAGAGAGAACCTCATAGGCAGTCACAAAAGAATAACTGGAGCTGACAAAAATATAGTTGCACCACAGGAATATATAGATTAAGGGCTTAGCAGAGCAGTGCACGCTGCCTTCAAATATGTGAAGGGCTGTCATGTGGAAGATGGATTAGACTTGTACTGTAGAGCTCTCAAGAGCAGAACTAATACCTTCAGTTCGTTGGTCTTGGGAAGAGATTTTTATAACTAATAAAAGGAGGCATTTTTCTGTAATCACAGTTATAAAGCCTGCTTCTTCAGAAAGTGCTTCTATGATGATATTTTTTCTTTTGTAAAAAGCATGGATATTGTAATGATGTGGTTTCTAAATACTCTTGTTTCATAGATAACACTAAAATTAGGTGTCCAAATATATTCTATGTATAAGTTTGTAAGTATGAAGGAAGTTATCAACCACCTCTATACTTATAATAATTTGGATTGTGGGCCAGTTGAAAGACAAATAAAATAATTATTAATCACATTTCAATGACTTGATTTTTAAAAGAAAACAAAGTACTATAAAACTGCATGTAACTCAACCTATTAAACAGAAAGTACATTGAAGTTATAGTCAAATATCTGTGAGAAGACTTATAAGTGTATCAGCTTTAAAACTGTGTAACATTGCCTAAATATATTATTTTATACATATTGATAAATATTTTACTTCTGTAAAGTTGTGTTTATGTTTATTAACTCTCCTAACAATGACTTGGTTAGCTGTCTGTACATAAAACCAACATAATAAAACAAAAAGAAAACCAATAGGATGTGAGTTAATGAAACACTATAGAAGTAGTCATAGGAAATCTACTAGAAGATATTTGCAATTTAAGATTTTATACTGTATTTATGCAAATAGGGAACGAGGAGAAAGATAACTAACTCAAAATTTCATACTAGTTCTTTTATTCACCACTTTAGTCATATAATTTGCATTGCCATGATGGATTAATTAGGATTTTAATATTGTGAACAGACACCATGAGCGAGGCAACATTTAGCCATTTAATTAATGCTTTCTTAAAGTTTTAGAGGTTCAATCCATTGCCATCAAGGTGGGAACATGGAAACATCCAGGCAGGCACGGTGCAGAGAGAACTAAGATTTCTACATCTTTATCTGAAGGCTGCTAGGAGCATACTGGTTCCCATACGGTTAGGAGAAATGTCTTAAAGTCCATGTCCACAGTGACACACTTCCTCCAACAAGGTCACACCTCCAAACAGTGCCATTCCCTGGGCCAAGCATATACAAACTACCACACATGAGCATTATGTCCTTTGCATTTATTGGTCCTTTTGTTATTGTACCACAATTCTTAGTATATAACTAACATTATAAAGAAGAAAGAAATATCTTCTTAAATGTATGGTATATTTTATCTAATGAAGCACTCAAGTGACTTATATGCACTGTAGATATTTGACATTCTACCCACATATAAGTGTGGTCCTCACCCTTCATCCAAAAACTTCTGTATCAAAAAGATGGATACCATTACATAAAACCACAACTGATCAAAATGCAAAGTTGTGAAGTCCAGATGAAGTAAATACACCTATTAAAATAGATATTTAAGAATAAGACAAAGTTGTGAAAGAGAGTGAAAAACAATTGAGAGAAACAGAAGAATAGGAAGTTTTTGAGGAAACTATACCTTTAATTCCTGATGATCTAAGTAAGAGAAGATCAAGAACAATAACAGACATGTTAATGTAGATGGAGACAGATATGTTAACGCAAATGGAGGCAGACATGTTACAGTAATGGAGGAAAGCCCAGGAGGCCTCAAACTTACACAAAAAATAAATAAGTAAGTAAATAAATAAACAAGCAAATCAATGTAACTAAGGAATGCTGAGATTGGTAGGAATAGTCTTTTTGAGGGAAGAACATACCAGCTGAAAATCAAATGCTCAGCCATATATCTATATCTATATGTAACATTATACACACTACACAAGAAATACATATATTTAGAAACACATGTTTATATTCAAATTAATTGAAAAGAGTCTACTTAAATTGAAATATAACAAGGTTTTAGACTCAGAGAATGGAAGTGAAAAAAAATATATTGAATAATATTCTAAAATATGAAAATTAAAAAAACCTCACATTTTAATGTGGATATTATATATATATATATATAGATATAGATAGATAGGTAGATAGATAGATGAAGGGAGAACGAAAAGATGGGTATCTCTTTAATAGGAAGTGCCCCCAGATATCTTCTCTACTATACTTTGCAAATCTGAAAATTCCACAATTAATTTATTCTCCTTTCGTTAGCATTCTGTCTAAGCTCCACTCCCAGTTACTTGGCAACCGCCAACACTACAAAAGGGGTTGCTTGCCCTCTCCTCACTCTCTTGTTCTAGTTCTCTCTTCATCTCTTGCCCCTTTGTCCCTTCTCTTTCCAAACCCTGCCCCACTTCTCTCCACCTGCTCATGGCCAGTCTCTACTCCAAAACTCCTCTTCTTCTCTACTCTTCTATTTCTCTACTCTATCTCTCTTTCTCTGCTCTAGCGCCCTCTTGGCTCCCCTCCCCATGCTCTGAATAAACTCTATTCTATCATACATTGTCCTGTGGGCTGATCAATTAGGGGTAAGGGATATCTCAGCATGGGCCTGCTGAGGCACCATCCTTCCCCAGACCTCCATAGAACATATGCTCCCCTCCTTTATCCTTTTATTAACAACACCATCAGTTTTACAAAATAAAATACAAATAATCAAATAAAAATTAAAAAATAAGTTTAAGTGATACAAACATTCCTCAGTGATCAGTGAATCCTATCTAGAGGCAACAACCAGCACAATTAATACATAGTTAATACAAAATTAATACATAAAAACATAAATGATAATTTATTTTTGTTTGATTTATCAGAATTTAGAATATCATGGAAAACATAAGTTTCTTCATCCCTCTCTAATCCCCTCCCCCCTGCTTCTATGAAGATGGTCCCACACACACACCCCCACTCCCCACCTCAACACCCTGAGAAACTTTTATAAATTTAAAAATAGACTCTGGGGAGTCTGGTTGGTTGATACTGTTGTTCTTCCTATGGAGTTGCAAACCCCTTCAGCTCCTTCACTTCTTTCTCTAACTCCTCCATTGTGGTCCCCAAGCTCAGTCTTATGGTTAGCTGCAAGCACCTTCAGCTGTATCAGTAAGACTCTAGCAGAGCCTTTCAGGAGACATCCGTATCAGGCTCCTATCAGCAAGCATTTAGTAGCAGCAGCAATAGTGACTGGGTTTGGTGTCTGTATAAGGGATGGATTCCCCAGGTGGGGCAGTCTCTCGATGGCCTTTCCTTCAGTCTCTGTTCCTCTCTTTGTCCCTGTGTTTCTACATATTCTGTCTTTTACCCTTCTTTCCACAAAGCCATTGCTCATGCTATGTGCATTTGATTGTTTTGTAGCCACTAGTATAAATCAGAACAGTGTGTGTGGTCAGTATTTAGAAATCTTGGACACCACAGTGGATACACAACAGAATAACGGTGGTTCCTATTTTACAGAATCTGTCAATCCTCAATAGTTCATGGGTAAAGAATGAGGCTTTGTGGTTCATTGACTTTTGATAGGACTGGTCTCCTTTGATTCCAGTGAAGGAAACTAGAGATGCTACTAGCTATTGAATCTTCAGAATGGCTTTACCCTATCATTTGTCTCTTACGTATTGAAAGTCTCTGCTAATAATGTTCCCTAAATTTTGTGGAGGATTATATACATATCTTTTATATGCATAAACATTTTATTTTATTGGAATGCTATTTGTTCTTATTTAGTCTTTCTGTATTTTTTCTTGTATTTATTTATTAATTAATTTATTTTTTTTCTCACTGCAGATTTAATTCCCCTACCTGTCCACACCCTGACTGTTCTACATCCCATACCTCCTCCTCCCATCCCCATCTCCACAAGGTTGTCTCTACCCCAACAGACTTCTAAACTTCCTGGGGCCTCCAGTTTCTCAAGGGTTAGGTGCATCTTCACTGACTGAACCCAGACCCGGGAGTCTTCTGCTATATATGTTGGAGTCTTCATCTCAGCTGGTATATGCTGTCTGGTTGGTCATATAAATATCTTGTTTAGAAATGGGGCTGCAGTCATGGCTTATTTTCCACATTCCAGGCTTCCATAGGTCTCCATATTCAGTATGGTCCCTTATAAAGAAAGTTCAGCTCTCATCTCTTCATAAAAACCATACATAGATATTTAGAAGGAGGTTTGCTGCTGTCAATTTAATTAAATATCAGTAATGGAATCTCTACCTATCTACTTCTTTTTAAGGAATGCCACAGCCACAGTATCTTAAGGTTAATTACATTTTCGCAGCATCAAAGGGTTTCCAAAACATGATATTCAAAGAAGAAATATATATCTGAAGTCATCATATTAATGATGATCACATACATTATTTTTATAGTTTTAGAATCTACCATACCATTCATGTTCATTTATCTATCATCTTCATAAGTAAACAAAATATTTAAAAATGTGAGTTATATAACCAGAACCAGGATAATAGAGCTAGTATTCAAACTAAAAATAGGTTTACATAGTTTCAAGTTCTCCTCAGCTGAAGAATTTATGTACATATGTGGTAACCATTAAGACTTGACACATGTTGTTGAGTAGATAGCACATGGGTTCATTACTGTATAGTAAGTCCTTACACATATCTTGGAATCTTACAATCATTTTCCTTCATGTCCTTTCTTCATTGAACTTTTTTTCAAATGCAGAAATAGTGTAATCTGCCAGTGTCTCATGGTTGAGTGACGACTTAAGTTTGGGAAAAAAATATTCTAGAGTCAGATCCCATCCTCATTTCTTGATTCTTTGAAAGAATGGTCCTCAGCAAACCACATCTTTCTAACACTATCAATCCAATAAGGGATATCCCTCAACTCATTATAGTTTCTTATCCTTACCTTATCCTTCTGTTTTCCAATATCACATATCCAAGAAGCAGTCTTCATGTATTTAGTTATTTTAATGTAAAATTAAATACCCACACAGAGTATTTTAATAATCCAAGAACCTTTGTTCCTAGCAGGCTTCATTTTCAGATAATATGCAATATAACATTAAACCCGATAGTGTGTGTTTTGTTATTTCTAAAAATGATGATTTCAAATCTGCAAGCTGTGTATTTAGACAAAATTAATATTTCTCTAACTGGCAGTGGCTGTAATGGAAATTGTAATAAACGTACCATTCCCTATGTGTTGGCCTGGTGCCAGTGCAAGATAAGGCAGAGGAAACTGCTTAGTGTCACTTTCTTCATGAAGAAAAATGTCCATGACTTCAAAACAGTCATCTCATTCCGTATTCTGTAATTGTAGCAAAGTGCATCTGACATTTCTTTTTTCAGGCATGAAAATTTGGAAAGAATAAAAACCTTACAGTGAATGATATCCATTCTTTAAAGTGTAAGGAAGTAATAGATGCAAGTTAATGGGTACGAAACATTTCACTGTTGTTCATTAAATTAAGTGTTAGGATCATATGAGTGAACAATTCAATATACTACTTGGTCTTAACCCAAATATAACATAGACATCTTGGATAAGTCCTCAAACCAAACAGGCATATTTTATTTTTGTTCTAATTATCCATTCTACTTAATTCCTAATGTGCTTCAAAATTTGGCAGCCTAAATTTAACTCACAATTAGTGTTTGAATATTTTAATGTAATCTGCTTTTATCTTGAGATGCCATAGCTTTAAATTTTAAGGGGTATTGTCTTTTCAGCATATTAAAAAATTTAATATGATTCTTAAATTTTCAACCTCCTCCTCCTCTTGATCCTTCCTGTATATCTCCCCTAACACTCTTCTAAATCCTCTGACTTTATGTGCTTTCTCTTCTCTACATTCATGTTTAATTTGCTATACAGAAGATTTAATTTTTATTATGTCTCACTTGTTATTTGACAGCTTCAATTCCTAAGTGAGTGAAATCTTATTCAGATAGTCATTTCTTATACCTATATTTTGTAGAGTATTTTCTAAATTCTCTACTAAGAGTTTCAGTATTTCAGGTTTCCTATCAAAACCTGAAAGTTAAGCTTTGTGCATATTGATACATACAGGTTTAATTTCAATCTTCATAGGCTGGGATTTGAAGTTTTCTCAGCCAAAGTAAAGACTAAGAGTTGGAAATAGGATAGCAAGATAAGGTTAGAGTGACTCACCAAGCTGGTATTATGCTCAAAGGTCTCAAGTTAGACATGTCCATTGGATAAGATGTGGGGAGAATAGGCCCAGGATATAGAAGATTAACAAACTGGAACACAGGGTTCACAATAGTGCCAAACCTGAGGAATGGGGTGAGCAAAGGTGGGGCTAACCAGACTGACCCACGTCATATGATGTCCAGACTACACCGACAGATTGTGAGTGGAGCAAGAGGCACTGATCATTCTGAGAGTGTACAGGATATGTGAGCTGGATGAACCTGGAGGAGTGGAAATGGCATCAGAAGACAGTCCTATAATCTAATATAATTCTGAGAACTCATTAGGGGATAGGTATAATACTGATCAGGAAAGTGACTAGATTGAACTGGTGGATCGGATCTGACGACAGCTGAGGCACGTGGGTTGTTTGTGATAATGTTCTTCTAATGTCACGTGAACTGACTGGAGTGGACTAATATACAATGTCTTCAACAGACACAAAGCCTGAGGGTTAGAAAAGGCTCAGATAAAACCAATAACTGTTGTAGGGGTTAAATTGCTTCTAAAGCACCCCGACTTCTTTTACTTCCTATACATAAACAAATAAACAAACAAACAAACAAATAAATAAATAAAGGATGAAATAAAAATGAAAACTTCATAATAGGATAGACAACTTCAAACTCTAGGTTAGCATTCATTCAGTCTATTCTTGACTGATGTATATCTTATTTGCAAATGTTTTACCAATACTTTAACAATTTACAGTTTCTCTTTTATTGTCAGAGAAAGTCACATATGTAAAATATATTATAGAAGTTGCATATTCTGTGTAGGGAATTATATAATTCCTTGTGGTGTGTGTATGTGTGTGTGTGTGTATGTATGTGTGTGTAAGAAGGTATGTATATGTATGTTGTATAGGCATATGTTTTATACTCTGAATTAAATTTGGAGAATTATTCTAGAACTACTTAATTTCTGCATTTGTCTTAAGTTTTTAGAGAGTTGACAATTGTTTTTCATTATGGTATTTGATATTATGCCATTATCCTATTGGTATCTGGTTTCTCATTGCATACCTCTTTTAAATTGAGCTTATATACATTTCGAATGTTAATACCTCTTTTAAATTGAGCTGATTTCAATTCATTTCTCATAACTAATGCAGTCACTTTTGTGTATTCTATTCTTACTAATTATGATATAATCATTTAAGATCTATGTCATGAATGTCATGAATTACACTCTGTAGTAACAGTATGCCTTCTATTATCTGTTTTCCTTTCCATGTTATCTTCATTGTATGTATCATTGGTGGAGATACAATACTTTTATGTGCATGTGTATGTGTTCATGTATATGGCAGTTAGAGGATAATCCTGGCAGTCATTTCATTCCATCTACTGTAGATCTCAGAAATTTAAATCAGTTCTTGAAACTTGGCTTCATCTCCCGGGCCTATTTTGCATGCATTTATATATAGTACCTTGAGGTCACTCTCATGATTAAGACAAAAAGCAATGGGACCAGTAATTCGAAAACTTTCTCTGGATGGACTTTCCTTCAGTCTCTGCTTCATTTTTGTCCCTGCATAACTTTTAGACAGAGACAAAAAAAAGAAAAAAAGAAAAAAGAGAAAGAGAAAGAAAAAATGAGAGGGGAGGTGAAGAACTCATGGAGGGGTGAACAGGAAGGGGGAACATTTGGAATGTAAATAAATAAAGTAAATTAATAAAAAAGAAAGAAATTTAAATCGTGAAAATACTATTGAAAGTATTGGTATTGGTACAAAATACCCTAAGAGCAAGTTCTCAGGACAAAGGATATTTGTTTGCCCCAGAGGGACAAAGAAAAAAAAAACAAACAAAAACACCAAGAGAGGAAATAAAATATGAGGGAGAAGGGGAAAGGAACAAGGGGAGAGGGGGAAGGGATATTTGTCCCAGAGGATCAAAGGACTGCTTCTGGATAAAGAGATGGCGGACTTGGCACATAGGCACATGACACTTGATAAAGGATAAAATGAAAACCCTGTGTTGGAACGATTTTGTTTCTTTGGAGTGGCCATGTTAGTTAGGGCAGCCAAAAAGGGACTTTTGATTGGCAGACTTTAACACTTTGATAGCTGGGACTTGCTAGTATTCTTCATGGGGAGGAAATAAATAGGAAAATAGACCTTTTATAGCATGTTTTAGGAAAGTAAGTAATCTATTGTTTCTAGCAAGGATAAGGAAATAGGGGAGTAACAAGGTCTGTCAGATTCATGTTTTTCCTGCTCGAGCTGGCTAGAATCCCTTTAACTATTGTAGACTCTATATGGTAGTTTGAAAGAAAATGGCATCATCAGTTCATTCGGAATGGCACTATTAGGAGGTAGTATCATGTTGGAGTAACTGTAGCCTCTTTGGATGAAGTACATCACTGTGTTTGGGCTTTGAGGTTTCAAATGCTAAAGGCAGGCCCAGTGTCATTCTCTTTTTATACTGCCTGCCAATCTAGACGTAGAATTCCCAGATCCTTCTCTAGTACCATGTCTGTCTGAATACTGCCATGTTTCCTGCCATGATGAAAATGGACTTATCCTCCAATAGCACAAATTAAATGCTTTCCATTATAAAAGTTGCCATGGTCGTGGTGTCTGTTCAGAGCAATAGAACCTCATCTAAGACATTAGTTAAAACTAGCCACGTGTAATTTGAGCAAATCACAATTATCTTCCAGCAAGTTTATATACATTTCATGAAGTAGAAATACAGATAGGACTGATCAATATTTATCTGCATGATGATCCTATGAGTACGATTTATATCTTCTTTGTCAGGGTTTTTGTTTTCTGTTCTATTATGCTTGGTAAGCTGACTCTTTTATAAGAAAGTTTCTGCATTTTGGTCTCGATATAATAATTCTCCAATTTTGTTAACTGTAGTTTAATAAAACATAGAACTACAGAGAGAGAGAGAGAGAGAGAGAGAGAGAGAGAGAGAGAGAATTATGATACTACATGTACATAATTTTGTGTTTTCACTCTTTGAACAAATGCAGCTTAAATATATACTATCAAATAAGCTGGTATGGACATGAGTTTGAGATGTATTGAATATGTAACTTCTTTTAGCTACCAATGAGAGAGGAAATCAGTTTCCTTGCTTGTAATATATGGTTGTTTCCTGAATAAATAACAGTTGAAAAGTGAAATGAGACCTTAAACATAAAACAAGTTAGACATGACCATCTCAGTAATAAGAACATGACATTAATCTTCTCACTGTCCATTTGCGTAATTATTCTTTTTATGATACATTTTTATTCTCTTGTGGGCAGAAGTTTGAATAAGAGTGTTTGCTGGTGGCCTTTATCTGAGGGAAAAATGTGTTAGGAATATCGATATAAGAATTCAGATGTACCCCCTACTTATAGGTACGGTAGTTATTGGACAGAATAGTAGGTGGAAGAGGTTTTGTTTTATTATCCCAAGGTTGGATAATGCTAGGAGTAACCAATGCATAATAAAACAATGCCAGGTGAACAATACATGATAAATATCTCTTAAGTGAAGGACATACTTTGGAATTTTAAAGAACAAGGTGAGCAGAAGTTTAGGAAAATGAGTCTGGGATGCTATTTCCTGTGGTATGGAAAGTTGTCACATGAAACACATTAAAAAACGTTTTTTCCATGCTAAATATTATCTTTAATGATATTTTGTGTGTATTGAAATAGTCTCTCAGGCTTTGAAGAAATTATCGAAACTGATTCCAATGATGATTGAATATGCATCATACAAATCCACATTTATATATGAGAGTACCAAGTCACATAAATCTGTACAATTTGTGTCACTCAATTGAGTGTATAAAGGATAACATACTGCATATTTAATTCTGTAGTCTACTTTAATGACTAAAAATGAAAAAAAAAAGATTAAAAAAAATTTAAAGGTGATACAACCATTTCTGACTTCTGTTTCATTAGATAAGTGAACAAGGGGCTGCCATTTTCCTTTTATGCCTCTTCTGAACAAGTTTTGTAGATAAGTTTGTTGTCATCACAGGGAGTTTTGTCATAGTCTCTGGTATAAGAAACTTTGGAAGGAGAGGGCAATGTGAGCAAGATGATCCTTCCTCAGTGGTCTCCAAGCCTGCTAAACTATATCTTACTAAATAATATTTTCCACTCAAAATTTCAGATTATGAATAGTTTAGGAGATGGATTTCCTTGGAATCAATCTGTCTGATCTGACTCTATCTGATATTAGAGCATATAGGGGTTTTGAGTATATACTCCTACTGACTTTCAGATATTCAATAGCAACCAAGGTGATCCAGTAAGATGGAGCTAATTTGTGGCATGATGACTGATATTGGATGCAGTGTAAATAAGATTAGTCAAACTAAAGACATTTTGTTGAGGGCACAAAGTTCAGAGATTAATATAATGGCTTAAAAGCAGAATTCTCTTTCAGCTTTGGCAGTGTGATCCAGCTTTGGACCTCTGGTATTTCAAGTCTGAGCAGAAGACTGGGAAGTTCAGACTAACTCTAATGACACATAATTCTTTATTGATTTTGGCTTTTGAATAATATTGTCTACTTGGCTTCTAATATACATAACCAAACACTTTCATGTTGGATATTATGGGAATGTTATAGATACATCTAATGATGTTTTGATAATATTGTGACTAAAGAACATAGATTTAAATAAAGCATTTGAGCAGGTGTGAGGATGTTACGTATGATATTTACATGTAAGACATAAAATGATATATAAATATATAATATTAAAATTTTGAATGTTGAAGTTAAATAAGTTGTTATAAAGCCATTATTTAAATCAAGACAGTTATTTCAAGTTATAGTTCACTACTGTTAAAATAGATAAAGCCTAATTATACTATGAATAATCAGATTTAAATCTGTTAATAAATGGGATGTTGACACGTGCTTGCCCATAGTTTGATTTTGTAGACCTTGTAAAAGAGGCATGAGCGAATTATCAGAAATGCAAAAGGAGCAATATGTTCACAGAGAGAATATTCATATTCCTTTAATTTGATTATTGTTAGGGTTATTAGTATTCCATCTAGTACATTTATTTTTCGTTATCAATTATTTTTATTTTGATTAAACTTTCCAACTGCCCATTTAAGCCCACATAGGTAGCTGAACTTAATCACTATCATTGTCTTTCCTATAAGACTACTAAAGTGTTTGACTGTCACCAATACTTGTGGTTGTGAGCATTCTTTCTCTATTTCAGCCTTTCTTTTACCAGCTGTTCCTTCTACGTGATGTTATGGTGAAGGCTTTGATGGACTGTGAATTATTTGGCAACAGGAACAAGATTTTTAGCTATGCCGATATTTTTCTATGTAGACTAGACAGTAGTTAATGTTTACTTGGCAATTTTTCCATGATCTCCCTGAACAAAAGAAACAGGACTACAGGTCATGTGGAGAGATGACACGCAATCCAGTGGGACCTAGTTGATATTGAACACAGAAGTACAAAATAATTGTAGATTTTAATATAGAATTCATAATATAGAAGTAACTATATTAATTGGGCCTTAGAGTATGCTTACTGAACTACCCAGAAGACCAGTTACACCAAGAGAGTACTGTTGCTGTAAGAAAAGTTTATTTTTTTTTTAATTAGACAAAAAAGGGTGAAATGTAGGATGATTATTCATTATGCAGGTGAAGGCAGGTGCAAGATAGAACTAGGCCTGTCATTGGACGAGAAGGAAGGATGGGCAGGAGAACCGTTTGAGGGAAGAGGAGGAGACTGAAACAGGAAGGCAGAAGAAGCCACAGAGAACATGGAGGCAGATGTTAAGTGGAAACTCAGTACTTTTACAGGTTGTTATGAATGTTCTTTAGGGATGGATGTGTATAGGGCTTTATATGTTTAGGTGGGGAATTATATCTTATCAATTAGATCAGAGGTTATTGTGTTGTGTGTTCTTTCCTGTAGCGATTTAAATTTAAGAGAGTGTGAGGCAGCTAGAGACACTGGGCCACCACACAATTGAGATGTATATTTCTATCATGGTGAAGCCTGCTTCAGAACTACATGGGTAGAGAGATTGCTGCCACACTCAGAGAGAAGCCTTCAACAGTGTGATATTGGATGGAGCAGAGCGAGTGTGTCACTTTGCTGACTGAGATGAAGATGTCTACCAGATATCTTGGGGTCACTGCAGTGCCTGAACTAGAGCAAAGACAACCTAGGTTAAAAGACAACATTTTTTTGTAAGTTGACAGAAACAGAGTACATTTAATTACTGTGTGACATTTAGATAAGCTTGTGCAGAAATTAGGAACTTTTAAAGAATACTTACTAGATGTACATTTTATTCATATAAGAACTATGAAGAATAGACCAACAACTTTTTATTTATTTTTCTTAGATATTTTCTGTATTTACATTTCAAATGTTATCCCCTCCCCCCTTCTCCAATAGCACATCTCTCTTCCCCCTGCTTCTATGACGATGCTCCCATTCCCACCCACCCAATCCCATCTCAACGTCCTGGCATTCCCCAGAATTGGGGAAATGTGCTTTCACAAATCCAAGAGCTTTTCTCCTATTGATATCAGACAATGCCATCCTCTGCTACATATGCAGCAGGAGTCATGTGTCCTTTCATGTGTACTCATTGGTTGATGGTTTAGTTCCTGGTAGCCCTGATGGGGTCTAGTTGTTTGATATTGTTGTTTTTCCTATGGTGTTTCAAACCCCTTCAGTTCCTTCAGTCCTTTGTCTAACTCTTCTACTTGGGTCAGTGTACTCAGTCTGTTGGTTATTTGCAAGCATTCTCATCTGTATCAGTAAGGTTCTGTCAGAGTCCCTCAGGAGACACACACATCTGGCTCCTGTCAGCAAGCACTTCTTGGCATCAGCAATAGTTACTGCGTTTGGTGGCTGCATATTGGATGGATCCCCAGGTGGGAGCAGTCTCTGGATGTCATTTCTTCAGTCCCTGCTCCATCTTTGTCCCTGTATTTCCTCCTGTGAGTATTTTGTTCTTGTTTCTAAGAAGGCCTGAAGCATCCACATTTTTGTCTTCCTTCTTCTTGAGCTTCATATGGTGAATTGTTTCTTGGATATTCTGAGCATTGGGGCTACTATTCACTTACCATGCATACCATGTATGTTCTTTTGTCACCGGTTTTCCTCACTCAGGATGATATTTTTTTTACTTCCATCCATTTGCCTAAGAGTAACTCTGTTGATTTAAATAATGGCTTTCTAATAATATATTGAACTTCAGCATTCAAAATTTCAATATCACATATTTAGATATCATCTCTAAGTTTCACCTTCTAAATGTCTTATGTAATTTCCTCAAACCTAGTCTCATTATTCTTTTAGTGACTCTGTTTTGTCACAATCTTACAAAGATATTACTAGATGTACTGTTATCATTAGATGTACATTTCCAATGTAAATGTATCTCTTATCCATATTAAAAGCCAAGTAGACTACAATATTAAAAAGCCAAAATCAATAAAATTATATGTCCTTGTAGTTAGCTACCCATTTTTTTACCAGCCTTGACATACTTGAGGCACACAACTATATTACATTGCAATAAATAATCTAGAGAAGGAGAACTCAGGGTCAGGTCACACATTTAGAAGTTATACAAAGTTGTAATTGTCTTTTGAGTATAGACTAAGTTATCAATTCAGTAAAATGTAAAGACAACATTATGGCATTTTGAACTATAAGGTCAGTAAATTTTCTGCTTCAAAATGGCCTCCAACTCCCAGATTTGTATTGTAGTTTGCTCATCATTTGAAGACAAATCTATTTAAATGCAAATGAACAACAATTGAATTAAAGGCAATGAAACCAAATTATGTGCAAAGAAATCTAGTTGAAGAAATTGTGTGGTTTAGCATTTTCAATCAAATTCAAAAGTAGATTTGTTTGTTTTCAAAACTCTACTAAGAAAAGTTTAAAAATGACTTTTCCAAAAATAGTGATTGAATTACATTTCCTAATACCTCATAGCAATGTACTTATATCTTTGACACGTTTTCATCCATTGGACATATTCCATCTTCCTAATTTATTCCCCAATGGGAATAAAACAAGTGTCCAATGAAAC
Source organism: Rattus rattus (assembly GCF_011064425.1). NCBI lineage: Eukaryota > Metazoa > Chordata > Mammalia > Rodentia > Muridae > Rattus > Rattus rattus. The sequence goes on along the minus strand of NC_046154.1, from coordinate 105,242,640 downwards.
ACTTTTATTTATGTGAATTTTAGGGACTATGGGTAATAAAAAATAACAAAATTGACAAGTGTAAATTAGATGTAACAATTTGCAGTAAGATCTTATTTATATTAATAGGATAATACATTAAATGACATTCAGATATATGTTTCTAAATAATAAAAATAAAAATAATAATAATGGTATATAGCACTAGGAGGACAGAAAGATATAACAGTAAATGCTATAAAATGCCATGGACAACTAAAATGAATACAATCTTAGCATACTAAAAGAATAGACATATTAAATGAGACATAACATAAAATCACAGTAATACATAATTACATGGACTTATTCTCAAGAATGTAAATGAACCTATGCATATAACTCAGTAAGTCATATTCTTTTTTTAATTTAATTTAATTTTTTTTACTTATTCATTTTGTATCCTGCTTAATTCCCTCTTCCTGGCCAACACTTCCCATAATCCTTTTCCCATCATTTCTCCCCTTCTCCTCTAAGGGAATAGGGTTCCCTCTGTGTAAGGGAATACCTAGACCCTGCCACTTCAAGTCTTTGTGCGGATAGGTGCTTGCTCTCTGACTGAGGCCAGATAAGGCAGCCCAGATAAAAGAGTATATTGCACATACAGGCAACACCTTTTGGAAAAGTCCCAGTTACAGTTGTTTGGTTATTTTGTTCTGTTTTAATGATTTTTAAAAAAAGGTTTATTTATTTATTTAATTTTACATTGTTGATGTCTTCAGACACACCAGAAGAGGGCATTGGATCCCATTACAGATGGTTGTGAGCCACCATATGGTTCAGGGAATTGAACTCAAGAAATCTGTAAGAGTATCCAGTGCTCTTAACTGCTGAGCAGCCTCTACAGTCAAAGTTGTATTCTTAAAGTAAAATAATTTACAATTATCTCAAAATGAATAGGAAAAACAACAAGAAAAATAGTAAAATAACATTTTTCTTTAATCAATCACTTCCAGAAAACATGAAATAGCAGTGACTATTTAACTATAGACAAAGAAATATAAGTAATATTTTTAAAAATATAATAACTTAACACACTCTAAAATGTCAAAACCTAAATCCTTACCTCACTCAATACTGTTCAGCAAGGCTTCTTCTTATACTAAATAGAAATTGACACAGAGACCCAGGACTGGGAAATGTGCAGAGTGGAAGCCTTTGGACCAGTGAATCCTAAATTGAGAATTATTCATCAAACTCTTCCTGTCAAGGCTCAGAGATCTGTGCACAAGAGGAAACAGAAAGATTGAAAGAGCTGGAAGTGACTGATGGCTCCAAGGGAACAGTGACATCCAGCTACACCAGGACTGATGCACATAGAAACACATCGAAACTGTAACAACACACATAAAACCTACACCAGTTCAAACCAGACAAAATTTTAGCACAAAGAAAGAGAATTGGACACAAAATTTCCCTCCCTTGTACTCTAACAACAAAGCTATTTGCAATTGAAAAAACTTTTAGGAACGTGAAAATCAGTTTTCTCAGCCATGTGCAAGCAAAGACATCATGGCAATGAATAGTTGCCCAACATAAATCAATTCCATAAATGTTTTGGGGAACATTATTTTTCTTTATGACAGCATTGTTTGTTTTATTAGGTTTTTTTGCCTGTGTGATTTTATTTGTATTAAGAAAGAGAATATTGTGTTAGGTATATATAGTGTAGTAAGGATATTCTGGTAGGAAGTTGAGGAGCTGAAAACATAATCAAAATGTATTATATGAAAGAATATATATGATAAGGATTCACATTATTTACTGCATGTATTTTATCTTGCACTAGACCTTCCAGACATCAGTAAAATGAGAAAAAATTAGAATATAGAAAGTGTAAAATATCAGTCTTCATCTAATTTAGAATTATTGTCTGATCATTCTATTCTATGTCATAAAGAATTTAAAAATGGTCAAAAATAGTACAATTTTAGGACTACATGTTACCGAATCAACTAAAAATAAGTAGTCATTTTTCAAAAAGATGAGTTATTTTTAAATGTTTAGTTATAAAATCATCAATTATATGAAATTATAACAACCTCTTCATAATATATGTTGTTCTGGCTGGGCTTGGAAAAGCCTATAGTCATCAGAGAGGAAGGAGCTTCAGTTGAAAAAATGCCTTCATTAGATCAGCTGGAAAATGCTTTCTCAATTAGTGATTAAGGGGGATGGCTTAGTGTAAGGTGGGTGTTACTATCCTTTGGCTGGTAGTCCTGGGTTCTATAAGAAAAAAGATGTGCAAGCCAAGGAGAACTAATCTGGTAACAGCTTTTATATATGCTCCTGCTCCATGATTCTCCCCTGTTACTGTTCCTGTCCTGAAATCTTTGGTGATTAACAGTAATGTGGAGGTGTAAACTAAATAAGTCCTTTCCTCCCCAACATGCCTTTGGGCATGGTGCTTTGTTGGAGCAAAAGAAACCCCAAATGAGACTTATATAGTCCCTAAAATATTAGAATACATTAGCAGATAATAAAAGTGTAAAATGAAATGTGTCAATAATTCAGAAGACGTAATGCTCAAGTATCCACTTTTGACAATGTAATCTAAGAAATCAATGAAAACTCATGAAAACCCAAGCTGTGTGGCCTTAAAAGTTAGCAAACGTGTATTATCTGATAATTCCAAACCATTTTTAGAAAGTAAAGATTGAGACACTTTATTTAATTTCAATGTTCACTATAAACCTCTATCAATGCACACTCCTTGGTAGAGACAACAGAGAACATATCCTTGTTGTTTTTTCCACAGTGGTGCCTAGAGATTTAACAATGAAAGATATCTCCAGTACATGACAAACCATGACCCAATACATATCAGACATATAATAGTGTTAGTATAAGTTGACATGCATGCAACATACCATTTGAGAAAAATATGTAGTCATTATCTTTTCAGATATAACATGTAGGAAAATACAATGTTCTTCGAATGCTTTTTAAAGCAATCACAGCATGTAATAAAATGTTAATATATGAATATGTATGTGGAACCTGTTTATGTAAACTAATAATGTTATAATTCTACATAAATTAGAATCACTAAAATAAATGTTAAAATACTCAGTTAAAACAGATCTAATAATCAGATACTTTCAACAGTATAAAATAGAATACTTTGATTTTAAACATATAAAAATAGATTGTGAGCCTGTAATTCCATTTTGAGAAATCTATCCATGTGTTATAAATAGATCCATGAAAAAAATTTATTTTGTCATATTCAGAAATTTTATTCATAATAAATATATCTTAGTAAAGAAAAAAACCTCAGTGATATATTAATACTTAGCAAATTAAATATATACTTTATTGCCAAATAAAATACCATGAAAAATTTAAACGAATATTTTGGTAAATAAAAATAGAAGGGTATAGAATTCTATACACAATCTATTTTTACAATTGTAGAACAGCCCAGTGAAGGAGAACCTGCGGTGGTGAGAACTCTGAGGAAGTTGAGAGAAGAACTTTTAAAGAGGGAATGACTTTCAGAGATAAAAATGATTTGTGAGACAATAACCTGATGATTTTTATAGCTTCTGTGTCTGCAGAGTGGGAAAAAGTACTGTACACTGAACTCACTGGCAAGGCATAGATGGCAGGTGTATCCACTTTATATCAGGTAAAGTAATTCATACTCTGAGACTTTATTTCTCTCAAGATCTGGGGGCAAAATCTCTTAACTTTTATTAACTGTCACAATAATCACATATCTTCTGTTGGTTACCAGTTTAGTGTTTGCATGCGTTTCAGTTTTGCTCACTGAGAACAAGAGAGAATTTACAAGTGATCATCAACAACCGGAAAAATGCAGGTTTACCCTCCCAATGATCAGACTGTGTTTCTCTCTGACCATTAACTCCCTTGGGAGCATAACTGAAAATATTACAGAAAGAGCATATGATGGCAGGATAATAATGAAAGAAATGTGTAGTTTTGATTGCACTGGGGTCATTTAATTTATTTTTAGTGCTATAAAGGCCTTAAATTTCACACTACATGAACCATTGGATTTATTTACTGTTCAAGCGTCTTTAAACTGAATTATCTGATACTAGACAAGTAAAACATTCTACCTGACACAGCATCAAACAAAATACAGTGACACAAAAGTAGGTAGATACAAGCAAATTAGATATTTTCTTAAATCATTTACTATTCAAAAAGCAACACAAAGCAATACCACTGATGATATTTAACAGTATCAACAAAAGAAGACTCAATTTCACTAATAATATACATTAAAAACATTGAATGACAGAGCTATGTCATTTTGCTTCAGTTACAGAACGTGGAAAAAACCTAGTTATGAAAAAAAGAAATTTTTTTCTAACTACTATATTCATAATCATGGTAGGAAACCCAATTCATTCAAAAATATTGTCTGGTTTTGTTACTCATGATATATATAATTCCAAATATGTCAATTTTGGCATATTATATTTACTTCATAATATTACCATTATTTGTAATTGATATTTTCTAAAATGTATAGAAACATAATAAAGGTAGTCATTACTTTCAAAACAACTATTTCAATAGGAGTTTACACAATGTTCAAATATTTTTAAAGTACTTACTTTTTTTTATATTCGTCTTCTTTCAAAATTGAGATCAGCCACAAAAACAAAATCAGTCATATTACTGTTCAGTCATGTTTCTATTTGATAAAATGCACTATTTTCTACCAGGAATCTGCTACCTAATTCAACATACTTGGTAGTAAACTGGGTCTTGCTGCTTCTCCAAGACAAACTCAGCCTCAATGGGTGAAAATTTTCTATCAGCATATTATTGTTTTTAAAGAAACATTCCACAGAATCTTCAGAAGTTTTTAAAAGTTTTTGCTCCAAACAATATTTGATATACTTAAATGTAAGCAAAATGAAAGGTTTTTAAAGCATATATATATATATACATATATACATATATATACATATATATACATATATATAGCACCTTCTTCTCTCTCTTCTCCTTTGCATTCCTCCCTCTCACATTATTTCCTACCCATCCACCTCTTCTCTTCTTGTCCCCTACTCCTCAGAAAAGGGAAGGACTCCCATGAATATCAACTAGCCTTGGCATATCAAGTTGCAGTAAGACTATGTAGGTCTTCTATTAAGGCTTAACCAGGTGGCCCAGTTAAGTACAATGGATAATTGGATACAGAAGCAGGAAATGTAGCTAGAGACAGACTCTGCTCCTACATTAGGAATCCTCAAGAAGACCCAGTTCCACAATTGTTACATAAGTACAAAGGGCTTAGGTCCACCTCATCCATGCCTCTGGTTCACAATTCACAATTTACAAGCACATTAGTTAATTCTGTAGGTTTTCTTGTGGTGTCCATGACCCCTCTACCTTCCTCAATCTCCCCTGCCTCTCATCCATAGGATTCAATATGCTCCACTTAATGTTTGGCTGTGGTACTGTTCATCAGTTTCCATTAGTTGATGGGTGAAGCCTTTCTAAGACAGTTATGCTAGGCTCTTGACTGGAAGTATATCAGAGTATCATTAATAGTGTTAGGGGTAGGCTCCTTCTCATGGGATGGGTCTCAATCTGGGCCAGTCATTAGTTGTCCCTTCCCTCAAATTTTGCGCCATCTTTTACCCCTACATATCTTGTCAGCAGAACAAATTATGAGTCTAAGCTTTGGTGGTTGGGTTGGTGTCCCTACCCCTCCAAAAAAAGAAAAGAAAGAAAGAAAGAGAAATCGTTCCTAACTACAGGAGATAGAGAGTCATGCTCCAGAACTCTCAGCCTCTTTTAAGATTGGCTTTATATTTGTTTGCTATTTAACCTCATGTGCCAGGAAAGGGGTACAAGAACCTCATCCTCAACTCAAGGCTCCCTGGATGTGTTCCTTTTCTAGTAGCAAGCTTCCGATGGAGGACATAGGGTGTACTTCTGGCTACTTCTACCCGTACGGAACTTGGCAGCTCTCTCTTTGCCTGAGGAGCTATATTTGCCAATAATGATTATGTAACAGAATATTGTATTATTTGAAGATTAAATCCTTAGAAGGGTCTGGGGTGTGGGGCAGCAAAGATAGATAAAGAATCAGTGTTTGCTGTACAATTTTGGGGAATTGTCTAAATCAAGTGAAGCTCTTATTTTCCTGAGTCTTACCATTTCTGAATTTGTGTCCTTTACCACTCCCTTCTTGGCTGATATTGATATGCCTGCCATATTGTCATTAAGGATCAAATTTCAATATAAGGTGCTCAGGACTAAAAAAAAAGAAAAAAAATGAGTTATAGCTAAAGTAATCATCATAGATTCCTGGGAGTTTCGATTGTCCTAGGTTTCTAGCTCATCCCAGAGATGTAACACTACAACCAAGTTTTCTTTCCTAGGACTCTCTTCCTCTACCTTTACCCCACCTCATCCCTCATGTTCCCATCCCACAACTTCCTTTACCCAGTCCCCTCCCACCGACGAATCCTGATGTCTAATCCATTTCCATTCTCAGTGAGATTCCAGCACCACACACAGACACACACACACACACACACACACACACACACACACACACACACACACACACACACACACACACACACTTTGGCTCTCCTTATTACTTAGCTTCTTTGGCTCTTTGTTTTGTGGCATGGTTATCATCTGCATTATAAATTATATAGACTTGTAACTGAATAAATATATATATATATATATATATCAAGATGATGTTTTCTATTTCCAACTACTTGCCGGGAAATATCATGATGTCACTGTTTATAATAGCTGAGTAATACTCCATTACATTATGTAAATGTACTGTATTTATCTATGTTCTTTCCAGTGACTGACTATTGCTAAGATAAAAAAAATCTTGTATGGAGGAATTTCTTTAGTATATGCTCAGGAATAATATGACTGCTAGAACTATTAACAAGTTTCTGAGAATGATTTCTACAGTCATTGTACAAGTTGACTATCCCACCAGCAAAGGAAGATTGTTCTCCTTGCTCTTCATCCTTGCCAGCATGGACTGTCACTTGAGGTTATTGTCTTAGTCATTCTGAATATTGAAAGTTGGAATCTCAGAGTTGGTTTGATTTGTATTTCTGTGATTACTGAGGATGTTGAGCACTTCATTAAGTGCTTCTTGGTCATTAGAGAATTTTCCATGGTGAATTCTTTATTTCAATTTGAACCCCATTTTTAATTGGGTTATTTGGTGTGGGGTTTTTTCGTATTTATGTATTTTATTTATTTTTCATTCTTTAATCATGTTTTATAGTGCAGACTTCATCCCCATCCTGGTCTGTCCCCTGAGCACTCCCCATCCCATACCTCTTCCTTGTCTCCAAGTGACCCAGAATTGTTCTTGTCTAAAGGTAAATCAGGGACAAAAATGGAGAGGAGGATGAGAAAAAAGGAGGTCCTGAAACAGTCCCAAACGGGGATCCAGATCAAGGGGAAACTTCGGGCCTTGACATCTTTACTGATGATATGTTTTGCTTGCAGGCAGAGCCTAGTATGGCTGCCCATGAGAGGCACAACAAGCAGCTGAAAGAGTCAGATGCAGATACTAGCACCAAGCCATGCACTCCAACTAACCTGGACCCCTGAGATCTCTCAGACACTGGGCCACCAATGAGGCAGCGCACACAAGCTGACATATATAGCCAAGGACTGACTGGTCTGGCCTCAGTGAGAGAAGAAGCACCTAATCCTCATGAGACACTTCAGGCCCCAGGGAGTGGGGAAGTCTGGCGGGGTAGGAGTAGTGGGGACAACCTCATGGAGAAGGGGGGAAGAGGTATGGAATGTGGAGCAGTCAGGGGGCAGACGAGGAGGGGAATGAATTCTTGACTGTAAAAATGGATTAAAGGATAAAAATAATAATAAAATTAAAAAACAAATATATGAATACAAAAAAATGCTTCATGTCTTGCATGAAGCATAATTTACCATGGTGGATGATGTTTTGAATATGGTTTTGGATTTAGTCAGACAGTATTTATTATTATTGTTGTTGTTGTTACTATTATTATTGTTGTTGTTGCTGCTGTTGTTGTTGTTGTTATTGTTGTTGTTATTGTTGTTGTTGTTGTATTTTTATAGTCCAGTCATTTACCACACCTGCTCAGCCCTCTGACTATTCCTCATCCAATACCTCTTCCCCTTTTTCCAAGAGAATGTCCCTACCCCATAGACCTTCCTCTCCCTGGGGCTTGATGTCTCTCTCAAGAATTAGGTTCTTCTCTCACTGAAGCTAGACCAGGCTGTCCATTACTGTATATGTATTGGGGGGCCTCATATCTCAGCTGATATATTCTGCCTTGATGGTGGCTCAGTGTCTGAGAAATCTTGGGGGTCCATGTTAGTATTTGAGACTGGTAGTCTTCCTGTGGGGTTGCCCTCCTCCTAACCTTCTTCCAGCTTTTACCTAATTCAACCACAAGGATCAGCAACTCCAGTCCAAGGACTAGGTGCTAAGTATCTGCATCTGAAACTTTCAGCTGCTTGTTGGGCCTCTTGAAGGAAAGTCATGCTAGTTGTCCTGTCTGTAAGCACACAACAGCATCAGTCATAGTTTCTACTTAAAATTCTAAGATCAATATTTGTAAGGGAGATTGGTTGGAATTTATCTGGGGTGAACTTATGGTGTAGGTCTCAGGGTAACTCTGGCCTCATAATGTCAGTTTGACTGGTGTCTTCAATTTCTGTGCTGATGAATAATTTGAGGAAAATTGGTAACCCTTTTTTTTTTTTGAAGTTCTGGTTGAATTCTGAACTAAAACAATCTGGCCTCAGTTTTTGTTTTTGTTATTGTTGTTGTTTGTATGTTTGTTTCATTCTTTTTGATACGATATTATTAATAAATATTTACAATTCCTTAGGAGTTTTTGTAAGTGATATCCATAAAGAAAATTGTTTATTTTGTCAAAATATTCCCATTTTATGAATTATATTTTTAAAGTAAGACTTAATGTTTCTTTGGATTTCCTCTTTGTCTTTTTTTATGTCGGGCATTTTATTTCTGATTTTGTTAATTTGGATATTACATTCCTGCCTCTTAGTTCCTTTGGATAAGGTTTGTCTATCTTTTTGTTTTTCTTAAAGAATCAACTCTTTTGTTTCATTGATTCCTTGCATTGTTTTTTGTTTCTATTTAGTGTTTCAACACAACTTTGATTATTCCATGATCTATTTCTCTTGGGTATGTTTCCTTCATTTGGTTTTACAACCTTAAGGTGTGCTGTTGAGTTGCCAGTATGAGATCTCACTAATTTCTTCATGAAAGTACTTAGTGGTATGAAATTTCCTCTTAGCACTACATTCATTTTGTCCCATCTATTTAGGTGCATTATGCATTTGTTTCCACTTTTATAAAGTCTTTGATTCATTTTTTTAAATTTCTTCTATGTACCAATATTCATTGATTAGAGTGTTGTTCAGAGTTCATCAGTTTAAAGTCTTTCTGTTGTTTAGGTTATTGTTGAAAAACAATTTTTTTCTTTTTTTATTTATTTGCATCTCAAATGTTATCCCCTTTCCTGGTTTGTTATTCATAAACTCCTATCCCATACCCCCTTCTCCTTCTTCTATGAGGGTGTTGTCCCATGCATCAACCCAACCCTTCCTGCCTCCTGATCCAGATTTTGCCTGACACTGGGGCATGGAGCTGTGGCAGGACCAAGGTCTTCTCCTGCCAAAAGTGACCAACAAGTCCATTCTCTGCTTACATATGCTGCTGGAGCCATGGCTCTACCCATGTTGACTCTTTGGATGAGGTTTAGTCCCTGGGACTTCTGGTTGGTTAGTATTATTATTTGTATGGGTTAAAACCCATTCAGCTCTTTTAATTCTTTCTCTAACTATCCAATGGGGGACCTGGTTCTCAATTCAATAGTTGCCTGCTAGATTCTACCTCACTATTTGTCATGTTCTGGTAGAGCATCTCAGTGGATAGCTATATCAGGCTGTCAGCATGCACTTCTTGGCATCAGCAATATGGTATGGTGTTCGGTTGCTGGATGTATATGGGCTGGATTATCAAGTGGGGAAGTCTCTGAACAGCCTTTCCTTCAGTCTAAGCTCTAAACTTTGTCTCCATATTTTCTCCTATGAACACTTTTATTTGTTCTTCTAAGAATGAATCATTCACACTTTGGATTTCCTTTTTCTTGAGCTTCATGTGGTCTATAGATGGGATCATGGTTAATCCATGCTTTTGGGTTAATATCCACTTATCAGTGAGTACATATGTGTGGTGTGTGTGTGTGTGTGTGTGTGTGTGTGTGTGTGTGTGTGTGTGTGTGTGTGTGCATACGTGTGTATGATTGGGTTACCTCCCCCTGGATATTTTCTAGTTCCATACATTTGTCTATGATTTCATAAAGTCATTATTTTTAATAGTTGGGTAGTACTCCATAGCACAGATGTACCACATTTTCCTGTATCGTTTCGTCTGTTGAAGGGGATGTGGGTTCTTTCCAGCTTCTGTCTATTATAAATAAGGCTGCTATGAACATACTGGAGCATGTGTCATTGTTATATGTTAGAGAATATTTTGCGTATAGGCATAGGCAAGGTATAACTAGTTCCTCACATAGTACTATGTCCAATTATATTAGAAAACTCCAGACTGACTTCCAGAGTGGTTGTAACAGCTTGCAATCTCAGCAACAATGGAGGCATTTTCCTCTTTCTTCACATCCTTGCCAACATCTCCTGTCACCTGAGTTTTGAATCTTAGCCATTCTGACTGGTGTGAGGTGGGATCTCGGGGGTTGTTTTGATTTGCATTTCCCTGATAACTAAGGATATTGAATATTTCTTTAGCTGCTTTTCAGCCATTCAATATTTCCTCAGTTGAGAATAATTTTTTAGCTCTCTATCACATTTTTAAATGGGCTATGGGATTCCCTGGAGTCTAACTTCTTGAGTTCCTTGTGTATTTTGGATATTAGCCCCATATTGGATGTAGGATTAGTATAGATCTTTTCCAAATCTGTTGTTTGCTGTTTTGTTCTAATGACAGTGTCTTTTGACTTTCTGCATTGTTATAGGGTCCCATTTGTTGATTCTTGATCTTAGAGCATAAGTCACTGGTGTTTTGTTCAGGAAAATTCCACTGTGCCCATGTGTCTGAAGCTCTTCTGAACTTTTTCTTCTAATAGTTTGATTTTATCTGGATTTATGTGGATATCCTTGATCTACTTGGATTTTAGATTTGTAGAGGGCAATAAGGCTGGATTGACTTGAATTCTTCTATATGCTGAGCTCCAGTCGAACCAGCATCATTTGTTGAAAATACCATCTTTTTTTTTCCACTGGTTGGTTTTATATTCATTGTCAAAGATCAAGTGAACATGGTGTGTGGTTTCAATTCTGGGTCTTCAAATCTATTCTGATGATTTATCTGCCTTTCTTTATAGTAGTACAATAGAGTTTTATCACTGTTGCTCTGTAATACAGCTTCAGGTAAGGGGTTGTGATTCCCCACAAGTTTGGGATAGTTTTTACTATCCTTGGTTTATTGTTACTGCAAATGAATTTGCAAATTACTCTTTCTAACTCTATTAAGAATTGAGGTAGAATTTTGATAGGAATGGCATTGACTCTTTAGGTTCCTTTTGGCAAGATGTTCATTTTAAAAATATTAACCCTCCCAACCCATGTGCATGGGAGATCCTTCTATCTTCTGAGATCTTCTTCAATTTCTACCTTCAGAGACTTGAAGCTCTTGTCATAAAGATCTTTCACTTGCTTGCTTAGAGTCACACAGAGGTGTTTTATATTATTTGTGACTATTGTGAAGAATATTTTCCCTAATTTCTTTCTAAGCATTTTTATTCCTTGAGTAGAGGAAAGCTACTGATTTGCTTGAGTTAATTTTATATCCAGCCACTTTGCTGAAGTTGTTTATCAGCTTAGGATTTCTCTGGGGACACTTAAATAAACTATCATATCATCTACTAATAGTGATATTTTGACTTCTTCCTTTTCAATTTGTGTCCCTTTGATCTCCTTTTGTTGTCTGATTGCTATGGCTATTATTTTGCGTACTATATTGAATAGGTAGGGAGAGAGTGGGCAGCCTTGTCTAGTCCCTGATTTTAGTGGAGTTGCTTCAAGTTTCTCTACATTTAGTTTGATGTTAGCTACTGGTTTGCTGTGTATTGCTTTTACTATGTTTAGGTATGGGCCTTGATTCCTGATCATTCCAATTCTTTTATCATTAAGGCAATTTGAATTTTGTCAAATGCTTTCTCAGCATCTAACGAAATGACCATGTGGATTTTTCTTTGAGTTTGTTTGCTTAGTGGATTTCATTGATGGATTTCCATATATTGAATAATCCTGGTCCCTGGGATGAAGCCTACTTCATCATGATGGATGATTGTTTTGATTTATTATTTTATTTGCTTTGTGTGAACTTTATTGAGTGTTTTTGCATCGATATTCATATGGGAAATTTGTCTGAACTTCTCTTTCTTATTGCATCTTTGTTTGGTTTCATAGAAGGAATTGGGTAGTGTTCCTTCTGTTTCTACTTTGTGGAATTGTTTAAAGTGTATTGGTATTAGGTCTTCTTTGAAGTTCTGATAGAATCCTTCACTAAACCCATCTGGTCTTTCTTCTTCTTCTTCTTCTTCTTCTTCTTCTTCTTCTTCTTCTTCTTCTTCTTCTTCTTCTTCTTCTTCTTCTTCTTCTTCTTCTTCTTCTTCTTCTTCTTTCTCCTCCTTCTCCTTCTCCTTCTCCTCCTTCTCCTTCTCCTCCTTCTTTCTCTTTCTTCCTTTCTCTCCCTCCCTCTCCTCCTCCTCCTCCTCCTCCTTCTCCTCCTCCTCCTCCTCCTTCTTCTTCTTCTTCTTCTTCTTTATTTTTTTTTGTTTGGGAGACTTTTGTTAAATGCTTCTATTACTTTAGAAGTTATAGGACTCTTTAGGTGACTTATTTGATTCTGATTCAAATTTGATACCTGGTACCTGTTTAGAAAATTGTTCATTTCATCCAGACTTTCCAGTTTTGTAAAGTATAGTCTTTTGTAGTATAAACTGTTTTTTTTTAATTTCCTAGATTTCTGTTTTTATGTCTCCCTTTTCATTTCATTTGTTAATTTGGACACACTCTCTGTGTCCTCTCGTTAGTCTGGCTAAGGGTTTATCTATCTTGTTGATTTTCTCAAAGAACCAACTTTTGGTTCTGTTGATTCTTTCTATGGTCCTTTTTGTTTCTACTTGGTTGTTTAAACCCTGAGTTTGATTATTTTCTGCACCCTATTCCACTTTGGTATATATGCTTCTTGTTGTTCTAGTTTCCTTGGGAGTACTGTCAAACTGCTAGTATTTGATCTCTCCACTTTTTTTTGGAGGCACTCAGCACTACGAGTTTTCCTCTTAGCATTGCCTTCATTGTGTCCCATAAGTTTGGTTATGCTTTGCCTTCATTTTCATTAAATTCTAAAAAAGTCTATACTTTCTTTCTTCCTTGATCAGGTAAACATTGAGAAGAGCATTCTACAGCTTCAATATATATGTGGACTTTCAGTTGTTTACTTTGTTATTGAAGACCAGCCTTAGTCTATGGTGAATGTGTTAGGATACATGGGATTATTTTGACCTTCTTGTGTCTGTTGAGACGTGCTTTTTGAATGATTATATGGTCAATTTTGGAAAAGGTACAGAGAATTTTGGACAGGTCCTGAGAAGAATGTATATTATTTTTTTTGTTGTTGTTCTTGCTGCTGTTTGTGTTCTTCCTCCCTTCTTTCCTTCCTTCCTTCCTTCCTTTCTTTCTTTCTTCCTTTCTTTCTTTCTTTTTTTCTTTCTTTCTTTCTTCCTTTTTGGATGAAATGTTCTATAGATACTTGTTAAATCCCTTTGGTTCATAACTTCTGCTAGTTTCTCTGTGTCTCTGTTTAATTTATTTTTCCATGATCTGTCAATTAGTTAGAGTAGTGTGTTGAAGTCTCACACTATTATTTGTGAGGTGCAATGTATGCTGTGAGCTTCAGTAATGATTCTTTTATGAATGTAAGTGCCTTTGCATTTGGAGCATAGATATTCAGGATTGAGAGTTAATTTTGTGCATCTTTTTTTTGATGAATATAAAGTGTCCTTTCTTATCTTTTGGTTGAAATTTGGTTTTATTTGATATTAGAATGACTCCTCCATCTTGTTTCTTGGACTGTTTGCTTGGAAAATTGTTTTCCAGCCTTTTGCTCTGAGGTAGTTTCTGTCTTTGTCACTGAGGTGTGTTTGCCATATGCAGCAAAATTCTGGGTCTTCTTTATGTCTCCAGTCTGTTAGTCTAAGTCTTTTCATTGAGAAATTGAGTCCATTGATGTTTAGAGATATTAGGGACCAATGACTTTCATTTCATGATTTTTTTTGTTGTTAAAGTTGTAATTATGTTTGTGTGTCTATCTTCTTTTGGGTTGATTGAAATTAGATTATTTTCTTGTTTTTTTCTAGGGTGTAGTTTCTCGTTCTGTGTTGGAGTTCCCCATCCATTATCCTTTGTAGAGATGGATTTGTGGAAAGATATTTTCTAAATTTGGTTTTATCATGAAATATCTTGTTTTCTTCAACTATAATAATTGAGATTTTTGCTGGATATCCGAGCCTGGGCTTGGATTCGTGTTCTCTTAGTGTCATTGTGATATCTGCCTAGGATCTTTTTTGGCTTTCATTGTCTTTAGCGGTATAATTTGGTAGATTGGATTTTATATGTTATTTGACCATTTTCCCTTACTGCTTTTAATATTCTTTCTTTGTTTTTAGCTTTTGGTGTTTTGAATATTATGTGACAGAAGGAGTTTCTTTTCTGGTTCAATCTATTTGGAGTTCTGTAGGCTTCTTGTATGTTTATGGGCATCTCTTTTTTTAGGTTAGGGAAGTTTTCTTCTATAATTTTTGGAAGATATTTACTGGTCCTTTACGTTGGGAATCATCACTCTCTTCTACACTTTTCTTCCTTAGGTTAAATCTTCTAATTGTGTCCTGGGTTTCCTGGATGTTTTAGGTTACATTTTTTTTGCATTTTGCATTTTCTTTTTATGTTATGTCATTTTTTTAAAGTCTATCTTCTGCCCCTGAGATTCTCTCTTCTATCTCTTGTATTCTCTTGGTGATGACTCTTAGTCTCTTTCTTTGATGTTCTATCTCCAGATTTGTCTCCCATTTTTTAATTTATTAATTTTGTTCCCATTTTTAGATATTGGTTGGTTTTCTTCAATTCTTTCACCTGTTTGGTTGTGTTTTCCTCTAATTCTTTAAGGCATTTCTGTGTTTCCTCTTTAAGGACTTCTACCTGTTTACCTGTGTTGCCCTGTGTTTCTTTAAGAGAGTTATTTATGTCCTTAATAAAATCCTCTAACATCATCATGAGTTGTAATTTTAAATAAAAATCTTGCTTTTCTGGTGTGTTGGGGTATCCTAGGGCTTGTTGTTGTTGGGGAACTGGGTTCTGATGATGCCAAGTGGCCGTGGTTTCTGTTGTTTAGGTTCCTGCCCTTGCCTCTCTCCATCTGCTTTTTTCTGGTATTAACTGATCTTTCTCTCTCTGGCAGTTTTGATCCTCCTGTAAGCCTACTTTAGCACTCCTGCTGAATGACTTTCTCTCTGCAGGATCTGGGTAAAAAGAGCTGTGTCAAAGGGTCAGCCATATGCAGGCAGAAACTGGAAGAATCCTGTCCCAGACTGCTCCTTGGTTCCTGTGTCCAGAGTTCTCCAGTCGGGTTCCCCTTGAACCCGGAATGTAAGCAAAAGTGGTGGTCTCACCTGTGTTCTCAGGATTGTCTGTACTTCCGAGAATCTAGCTCTTCACCACAGGGTATGGGCGCCAAGAGCTGTGTGAGAATGTCAAGTGTGGGCACAAGCAAAACCTGCAAGGATCCTTTCCCAGACTCCGAAGTACAGTTTTAATCCATGATAGTCAAACAAGATGCAGGGCTTGTTGTAGTAGGATAGAAGGGCTCTGGTAGTAACAGAATTGCCCTGGCTCTTACTGATTCTATTCTTAAGCTGGCCTTTAGCCATCTGGATTTTATGTGTTTTATGGATTTAAATGCTGATTTCTGAGTTAAATAATTTTGGATGGGTGTTTTACAGATGTTTTTCCTTTGGTTTTGTTTCCTCTCTGCCTTCTGTCTCAGTGGACTGGGGCTGTGTTGGTTAGTAAGTTTTTTAGGCCCCACAGGGTATCTATCCTCATGGTTTGTGCATGCATGTCCTTTTGGATCTGGGGTGCAAACCTTGCCTCTGTGGTCACTAGCACCAGCATTGGTGCATAGGTCTCTGTTGCCAGGACGCCCTCTACAAATTCGGCAGAGTGATGAGTAAGAAAATGGAACAAAGGGGACCAGTAGCATTTTATAGCTGTTGGGTGTGCGACAAGGAAACTTATCAGGCAACTGCATGGGGAGCATGTCTTACCAGGTTGTCTTTTGTGTCTCCAGGAATGCAGACAGAGTTGTGAGCCTGAAAATGGAGTTCAGAGGACAGGGTATCCTTTACCTAATTTACAACTCTTGGTTATATCTTAAGTGGACTTTTAATCTAAGAAATTGGGGTTAGTTTTCTATCTTTATACCATATGAGAAGAGCAGTTTCAGAAGTCAGTTTATGATCACCATGGCAGAGAACATGTCATGCCATGCTTGAGCAGTTACTGCATATAGATACATATATCCAATGGCATGGAAAAAAGAAGGAAAACCCACATTATCTTTCTTATCTTTCTTTCTTTCTTTTCTCCCTTCCTTCATTTCTTTCTTTCTTTCTTTCTTTCTTTCTTTCTTTCTTTCTTTCTCTCTCTCTCTCTCTCTCTCTCTCTCTCTCTCTCTCTCTCTCTTTCTTTCTTCAATTTACATCTGTATCACTGTCCCCCATCACCATTCCCACAGCTCTCCATCCCAATTCTCTTCTTTGCTAAAGGTTGGAGGACCCCCTACATATCCCCAATCCTAGCACATCACATCTCTGTGAGGCTAGGCACATTCTCTCCCTGAGCTTAGAGAAGGAAAACCAACTATTAGAACATGTTCCGCATACACACAATAACTTCAGGGATAGTCCCTGCTCCTGTTGTTCAGGACTCACATGAAGACTCAATTGCACATCTGCTATGTATGTACAGGAGACCTAGGTTTAACCCATGTATGCTTCTGTATTGGTGGTTTAGTCTCTACTGGTCCCCAAGGGTTCAGGTTAGTTGACTCTGTTGGTGTTTGTGGGGAGTTCCTATCTTTTGGGGGGCCCTCACTTCTTCCCAAAACAATGCCTTAAAGGTCTCCTAACTCCATCCATTATTTTTCTGTCCTTCTCTGCATGAGTCAGCTGCTGGGTATAACTTCTCAAAGGACTGCCATGATAGACTCCTGTCTGTAAGCATAACAGAGTATCACTAATAGTGTCAGGTGCCATGTTGTGTCATGCAGAAGGAACAACCTGACACAGAACATGCCCCTGAAGCAGAGCTAACAGAACATGTGTCTCTACTAGTATCGATGGTTACTAGTTATAAAGGTTGCTTGTATAATAATGTATGCAACTTATGTTCTTCTTTCGGAAGATGTTTTCTCTGCCAAGTTTAATGACTCCTACATAATTAGAATAGTAAGTCTGGGAGACAAGAGTGTTCCTGTATTCCTCAGCAAAAATGATAAATGCTGTGATCCTTAGAGTACCCTTAAGGCTGTGGGAAAGAACTCTAAAAACACAAGTTTAAAGAATATATAATTACTCAACTATGCAAAATATAAGGATGCAAAATGAATTAAATGAAGAGCTTCACAAACCTAAAAAAACTGAAGCAGCTACACCATATGCAAGATCCCACCTTGCTAGCTTATTATCTGTGCTTACAAATGCAGGCAGTTTGCTGAATTCAAGGTCAGCCTAGGAAGTAAGTTTATGTCCAGGTGTGGTGGGAATGGTAATCTTAGAATGGCCACCCAGCTAAACTTACTGTTTGTGCTAAGAAAGGATGTGAGATCTCTGGGTTCATTTGCTAGGACCAAAAAAAGTCTTTTTCAAAGAATCAAGGGGCTAAGATCATAAAATTCTGATTGATAGTATAGGCAAATGGAAACCTGGGTAAACAATTGGATTGAGATGTAAATAAAAGACTGGACATTGGTTTGCAAGAGCAGAGCCACTACACAGAAGTCTGGAGAACCAGCTCCAACAGAACACAGAGTTGTCCAATTTTACCCATAATTGATTTTGAATCATTCTTTTGCCACTCTCAAACACCACTTCCTCAGAAGCCTAGCATAATTTTTGGCAGTCAGGGATTGGTGCTTACCCTTGGAATGGGTCTTTAGTTGGGCCAGTTATTCTTTGACAATTACTACTCTGCTCCATCTCTCATTTTGGCATTTTGTGTAGTTAGGATAAATTTTGGGTCAAAAGTTTTCTAGTTGGGTTGGTAGATCCCTATGGCTCTATTATGGTTCCTGCCTGGCTACAGGAAGTGACTTCTTCAGGTTCCATATAATTACTATTGGTAGTCACAGCTAAGGGCACCTCCATTGATTCCTGGGAGATATTTATATCTCCAGTCTTTGGTATATCTTCAAGGTGCACCCCCCCACATTCTCCCACAACTCTGCCAGTTGGAGATTTCCATTCATTCTTATGCCCATCTGGCTATTTCTCTTGTCTCTCTCCACACCTGATCCTGAACTTCCCTCTTTACATTCAGAATCCCCACTCACACCCAGGTCCTGGCTTCCATCTGGCTCCTAGGACTATTTCATTCCCTGTTCTAAGTTAAACTCAAGTATCCTCACTAGGGACAACCTTCTTATTTAGCTTCTTTGAGTCTGTAGAGTGTAGTATATTTCATGGCTAATATCCAGTTATAAGTAAGTACTTAACATACATGTCATTTTGGGTTTAGGTTACCTCATTTAGGATGATATTTCAAATTCAATCCATTTTCCTGCAAATATCATGATGTCTTTGTTTTCAATAGCTGAACAGTATTCAATTGTGTAGACATACCACATTTTCTTTATCCTGTCTTCAGTTGAGGTTCATGTAGGTTGTTTGCAGTTTCTCTCTATTATGAATAAAGTTTCAATTAATATAGTTGAGCATGAGTCTTTGTGGCATGGAGTAATATCTTTTGCTCTTGATCTCTTCCCTAGGTTTCTATCTCCAGGATTCCCACAGTTTGTGTTTTTTTATTGTTTCTTTCTCCATGTTGAGGTCTTAAGCAGTTTTATTTATTTCCTTTATTAGTTCAATTGGAATTTTTTTTATATTTTGCTAAGGGGTTTATTCACTTCATCTTTAAAGACCCCTATTATGCTTAGAAGATTGGATTTATTGTCATTTTTTGTACATCAAGTATGTTAGGATATCCAGGTCTTGTTGTAGAAGGGTAACTATGATCTGAGGTTGCCATGTTTCCCTGGCTTTTGTTTATTGTGTTCTTTTGAGGGACTTCAGTCAACTGGGTGGCTTTAGTTCCTGGAGGTTCCTGCTGTAGTAGGTATTTGGAGGGGGCCTAACCTCAATGATCCTTGCGTGGCAGGCCTCTTGTGGTTATATTGTGCTGTACGGTTCCAGATCAGCAGGTTAGGCTGAATGAAGTTGGGTGGATGATTTGGCATCAGAACTGGAGTCCAGCAGGGATAGCAGGCTGATCAGGGCAGCTGGAGGCATTTCCCCAGAGGACTCAGAGGGCACAGAAGATGAATACTAGAAGGGAACTTAACCTTTATGGTTTCAGATCAGTAGATCTGATGAAGGTAAGTTGAAAGGGAGTGGGACAATGGAGGTCCTGCTGAGATAGCAATGTGTCCTTCCCACATCTTTTCTGAACAAATTCTGCTTTGACATAATTGCTCTTAGATTTTTCTACTCATTCAGATGTCCAATTTTTAATTATTTCTTTTTATTTACATATTTTAGTTCAAACTAACTTCAAATTAGTACACAAATTGTGTTCTTTTGTCAATAATCTTATTATTTTTGCCATGAGGGTGCACTGATTACTGTCACATCTTTATGAGTCTTTCCAACTATGTGTGTGTGTTTGTATGTATGTATGTAAGTATGTATGTGTGTGCTTGTAAGGAAGAGAGAGAGAGAGAGAGAGAGAGAGAGACACACAGAGAAAGAGAGAGGGAGGAAGGAGGAGGGATGGAGGAGGAGGAAGGAGGGAGGAGGAGGAGAGAGAGAGGAGGGAGGAGACAGAGAGAGAGAGAGAGAGAGAGAGAGAGAGAGAGAGAGAGAGAGATTCAGTTTAAACTTACAGTCTCCCAAAAACTGGAATTCTAGGCCAAGAGCCTACTCAGGGACAACACTGAAAAAGTTCACCTGAATTTGTTGTGTACTGCATGTATATAACAAAACTTTCAAATGCTTTTAAATGCCTTGTGTTGTTAAGGCTATTTATTTATTTATTATTTATTGCTTTCTGGTTCAGTGTTGTGTTAATTTTTTTTCCTAGTGGTAAATACAGTTCTCTCCTCTTCTTCACTAATTCCTGGCATAAACGTTAATGTTTAATTTCAGAGACATGTCTGCCTATACATTTCAAACAAATTATTTTCTTTTTTATTTTGTACTCTATAGAAGAACATACTCTCTGTAGATTTCACTGTTTAATATTGTTTTAACAAATAAAACCCTAAGCGGAAACATCAGCTGAGTCTTCTGCTGTTGTTATTCTTTGCAATACTGGGGGACTGAGCCCCAGGCCAGGTAATTTTTTTGTCTTTGAGCTATATCCCAAAGCTCAGCAAAATTTCATCCTAGTTTAGCTATAATGGATAAAGAAGCATATCTGTTGCAAATATTTTAGTTTGTGAAATGTGTACAAAAGATCAGTTGTCAATATTTTAGAATTTGTAATTCATGTTCTCTGTTTATTTCATTCAATAGACAGAGACTTTGATTCAATAAACTATAATCTGTGAAACCTTGACCTATCCTTATATAGGATAATCTTGAATAAAAATTTCTAATTCTCTAAAATTAATCTTTTGCTATGAAAAGAAGATAAAAATGACACTCATATGAGGAATGTTAGTAGTAAGAAGCTGTCATATCAAAAGAATAAAATATTTCAAAGCTAGAGATAATCTGCACTGCATTATTTGCTAATTGATGTGAAGGAGGAGCTAGAAAATATCTAGTTACCACTAGAATATCTAGTTACCACACTTTACAATACAAAACAGTTAGCATTCATGACCTTTCTTCGATATTTATTTGTTTGATTACCTAAGGTTCAGTTTAAATTGACTTTCAAGTTCTTGTCAATATTTAATTAAGAAGGATCAGTCATAGACAGCTATTGTACTATTGGAGCGAATGAACTAAAACTGCATAAGGAATTTCCCATACCCTTGTGAAGTTTGTTGACTATTGTTGCCATCGAGCAACAATATTTACCAAGAGACCTATTCAGAATATTTTAAATAAATTAGACTAAAAATTGATACTAATGCTCAAGTATGCTCTAAGTAGCAATAATCAGTATTTAATAGATGTTTCCAATCACCAGGAATTCAAAATCATAATCAAGAATATTATACATTAATAATGCACCAAACTAATGCAGTAAAAACATTTTTTCTGTTTTTTGGACTCTTGAATAGAATTCATTTTCATATTCTCCCATGATTACATTTGTGGAACTTGATTTTTCTAGTCTTGTGTGCTATTCTTAGTCATGTGACTCACAATTAGATTGACAATGCCTATAGCCCTTAGCCCACATATAAAACTGTCAGCATGCATGCCAATTAATGCCAACTGGGGTAGGAATGCCTATTCACCAGGAAGTGGACTGAAACTACCCTTTGATTTCACATAGGCCATTGAGCAGTAATGACTTTCCATCACTTACAACCTGAGCTACTTTCAAAGTAGTGACCCAGAAAAGAAAGGCTCTGTATCCCATTAAGATTTCCCTAGAAAACACTGTTCCCCTGAGACCACTTAGTCCTAAATAGCTCTTAAATGCTTTATTGGCTTTAACAGGTTGTATTAGTGAAGCAGAAAAAAAAGAGAATTTTAGTTAAAAATGTATCTGGAACTATTTAAAGCAATACTCTAAATGTCTGTGGGTGGTTTTAAAAGGGATTAAAAAGTATAAGTCCTGACATTCAGGATAGAGCAATACTATCAGGTTTCCTAACTATCCTTTGCACATTGCAACTGTCTTTACAGTAACTGTCCATAAAAATAGATAAAAACATTTAATAATGATACATTGAATTATTTTAATTTCATCAAATAATGAAATATATCTATATAAATCATTATATAAATGACAATATAAGCTTTATGTGATTAACTTATGTTTATATTTATTAAGCAAATATATTTATATTGAAGCACAAACTAACATTATATATATATTATATATATATAATTGAGTATAAATGTAACAGTTAGGAAAATATAAATTTATGGTAAACATTTTGAGAACAAATTATTTTCCCAAGTCTAGTGTATATATGGTATCACTGCTTACTACCAAATAATATACTGTATATTTTATGTATAAAAAAAGGATTCCCAGCACATTTTCTAGTTTAAAAGTCAATCTAGAACCAAGAAATATATCATAATTATATGATCGAGTTTAGGTTTTAATAACACATTAGTCTACAAGTAATATTAACTATCTAAGTTTTCTAAATTTTATAGCTCTCCATTTATAATCTGAGATTTTTAAATTGTTATATATCCTAAAAATCTTATTAGCAAATATATTTTATTATTATTAAACAACATATATGAAGAGAGGGAGAAATGTCTCAGTGGGTAAAAGTGTTTTCTCTAGGCCATGTTGAGGTTCCCTGAACGCACATATAACAGAAGTATAAGCCCAACAGTGGGATTGAAGAAGATACCAAGACACCATGCCTTGATATGAGTGCTACCAGCACAGACACACACACACACACATACACACACACACATTGAGAGAGGGAGAGAGAGAGAGAAAGAGAGAGAGAGAGAGAGAGAGAGAGAGAGAGAGAGAGAGAGAGAGAGAGAGAGAGAGAGAGAGATTAGAATTCTGGCTCTATTATATACCAACTGCTTAATTTTGAAATATTTCACTTATTTTTGTCTACATTTCAATTCCTTATCTCAGTGAGAAAGAACAACTATGCTAGCTTCATTTTTGCCACACAAACAAAAATATTTGACAGGAAGAAA
Organism: Rattus rattus; assembly: GCF_011064425.1. Lineage (NCBI taxonomy): Eukaryota > Metazoa > Chordata > Mammalia > Rodentia > Muridae > Rattus > Rattus rattus. Next base: position 105,219,460 of record NC_046154.1, on the reverse strand, counting down.
TTTTCAAAAGGAAAGCCTCACTTTTATCTCATAATTTGAGTTCTTAGTCATGGGCTATGCCCCTGATGAAGAAAAACAATATAGTATACATAAGGAAAGATGTTCACTCATTGCAGACAGAAAGCTGAGTAAAGAAAAGATTGGGGAACCATACTACATTCAAAGACAGATTCTAATGGCCTACTTTATTTAACTAGGTCCCACCTGTATATGCTTCTAGAACATTCCAAAACAGTATCTCCAATTTGCAACCAACCCTGTAATATATGAGACTCTTGGGAAAATTTTTTCTCAAAATATAAGATTCTCATAGCTGATAAGGACACGTGACTATCCTATTATTTGAGAAGCATTTAATACATCTCTAAGGGTCTCTGAAATACTAATAGTTACAAAGTATTTAAATATTGTTTTAAAAGGTTACACTCAATATCTTCTACATGACTCTTGGTGAATACTTACTTACCTGTGAGCTCTTCAGTGTAAAACAACTACATATTAACTAAGTAATATAACAGAGGAAACATACTTTTTTAGAAAATGAAAAGTTATTTGAGTGACAAGGATAGTTTAGATTGAACAGGGCAAGGGAAGAGTATAAGTTTTAAATCCTGTACCTCCTCTGTGAGCACTGGAGCTATTAGCTGGCATGGTATAATTTCCCACGGTCTGAAGAAGCCTGGGATCCAGACAATATACAGCCACCAAACCCAGACAGTATTGCTGGTGAGAAGAAGTGCAAGCTGACAGGAGACTGATATAGTTGTCTCCTGAGAGGCTCTGCCAGAGCCTGACAAATACAGAGGCAGATGTTCACAGCCAACCATTGAACTAAGAATGGGATCTCCAATGGAGGAGTTAAAGAAAGGATTGAAGGAGCTGAAGGGGTTTTCAATCCCATGAGAAAATTAATACCAACCAACCAGAGCTCCCATGGACTAAACCACCATCCAAGAAGTATACCTGGACTGACCTATGGCTCCAGCTGCATATGTAGCAGAGGATGGCCTTGTTGGTAATCAATGAAAGGAAAAGCCTTTGGTCCTGCTAAGGTCCAATGTCCTACTGTAGGGGAATGTCAGGGTGAAGAGGTAGAAAGGGGTGGGAGAGTGGGTGAAAGAGCACCCTCATAGAAGCAAGGGGAGGAAGGATTGGATAGGGGGTTTATGGACAGGAAACTGGGAAAGGCGATAACATTTGAAAGTAAATTTTAAGTCAATAAAAAATAAATAAATAGATAATAAATAAGAAGCCTGACACTTTAATTTATAGAGATATAGACTAAATGACTTACCTCTACTTATTGAATGTACATTTTCCTGTTAGATGTTCTATTTTCTCAACCTCTTCAATAACCTTTGATACTTGATTGGAAATATGACACAAATCTAGACATATATTGGAATAGTGATCCTTAATTGAGAATATATTTCTATATAATTTGCCTGTAGGCAAGCTCACAGTGGTTGGTATTACAATTGGGCAGCTGGACCTGAGTGGTATAAGAAAATATGCTATTATGCTGGGAGAAGCAATAGAGTAAGCAGGAATTTTCCTCATTTTCTGCATCAGTACCTGATTCAGGGTTCCTACCTTGTTTGAGTTTCTGCCACGACTTCCTTCAATAATAGAGTGTGATGTGAAATGTAAATAAAGTATATATGTCCCCCAACAGACACACACAAGTCACCTTTACCATGATTTGTATCATAGCAATAGAAATCTTAAGATGGTTCAGTCCTTCTTAGAAGGGGGAACAAAATACTCACAGTGAGGATAAAATATTCACAGGAGGAAATTTGGAGACTAAGTATGGAGCAGAGACTAAAGGAAAGCTATCAAGAGACTTCCATACCTGGGGATCTATCCCACATACAGTCACTAAACCCAAACACTATTGTGGATGCCAAGAAGTGCTTGCTGACAAGAGCCTGAGATAGCTGTCTCCTGGGAGGCTCTGCTAGAACCTGACAAATACAGAGGTGGAAGTTCACAGCCAACCATTGGACTGAGCACGGGGACCCCATTGGAAGAGTTAAAGACAGGATTGAGGTAGCTAAATGGATTTGGAACCACATAGGAAGAAAAATAATACCACCCTACCAGACACCCCAGAACTCACAGGGACTAAAGCACCAACAAAAGAGTATACATGGAGCCACCAAGTACTCTAGCTGCATATGCAGCAGAGGATGGCATTGTTGGGTATCAATTAGAAGAGAGGCCCTTGGTCCTGTGAAGGATCAATGTGCCAGTGTAGGGGAATGGCATGTTAGAGAGGAGGGAGGAATTGGGGGGGTGGGGAGGAGTGCCATCATAGAAGCGGGTGGCAGAGGGGATGGGATAGTGGGCTTCTGGTAAAGAAATGGGGTAAGTGGATAACGTTTGAAATGTAAATAAAATATGCAATAAAGTATTAAAAGAAACAGCCTGGAATGCAGTTGTGCTTCATCTACATTGATATACATACAGCCCACCTATCCTGACTCCTCGGAGAATATTATTATGCAATTCATTGCACTAACACCTACATATCTGAATACAGTGGATACACAAAGACATTCTGAAAAGAATATCACTTAGCTACACATTGCACGAACTATCATATTTTGCTTCACAGAGGTGAAATATTCTGTGACACTATAATGTTTGAATTTTGATGCTTACAGAACCAGCATCAATTCATATGACTCAAAGTTCTACCACAACCTCAAAACGAAAAAGGAGCTAGGTATCCTTGACATATACATGTACCTCTGTTATTTTTAATAATGAAGAAATAAATTGTGAGACATAAAATTGCCTGTTTTGACTTGATACCCCAGATAATATAAAAGTGTATTTATTCTAGAGTTTTGGTTACTTTTTGTCTTTCAGCTCATAATTTTATTATTGTTAATCTTTTCTAACAGTCCAGTCGTTATCCCCCTCCTGATCTTTCCTCCAACAGTTCCTCATCCCATTCTTCCTCCCCCATTCCAAGAAGAAATCCCCATATCCCCATACCCCATGCAACTCCCACTCTGCCGGACTTCCCCATTCCCTGGGGTCTCAAGTCTCTCAAGGGTTAGGTGCATCTTCTCTCATTGGGCCAATAAGTCCTCTGCTCTGTGTGTTGGTGGCCTTTGGACTAGGTAGTGTATGCTGCCTTGTTGGTGGTTCCCTGTCTGAGAGACATCAGGGAACCAGTTTAGTTGAGATTGCTGGTCTTCCTATGGGATCACACTCCCTCATCCTCTGTTTCTTCCAGTCTTTCTCTTATTTAACCATGTGGCTCCCAACTTCAGTCCATTGCTTGAGTGTATTTGTGTCTGTCTCAGGCAGCTGCTAGTTTGGCCTCTCAGAGAATAACCATGCTAGGCTCCTGTCTGTAAGTATACCATAGCATCAGTAACAGTGTCAGACCTTAGAACCTCCCCTTGAGGTGGCTCCCATTTAGGTATCACTATGTTACAGCAATTCTTATGGTATCCTTCAGTCCTCTTCCCTCGTTTCACATGAATAGTACTTAATGTTTTGTTTTTTTTATCTTGATTGCATCTTCAAAAGCTGTGGTTTTCTTTGTTCTTGCTTATAAATGATTTAATAAGATTTGTGGTTCTTGTTTTTCTCTTTTCTCCTTTTGACTCATTTTTCTTTTTACTATAAACTAGTCTAAAAGCAGCTAGCAACAGCAATGCCACATCTTGAATACGAAAACAACATCACTTTCTAACATCAGATTAATTAATCACTGATGTTCAAGCTTGAACACCCTCAAACGCAGTACACATACTATTTCTTTTTAAACTGTAATGTTGTCTCAAGAAATGCCTATTTGCTTCTGAAGTCTCATGAACTTCTCTTTTATTATTTGCATTCCTATCAGAACAATATTCTAGTTTCTTACCAGAATTCACTATTTATGACTGCTAATGGCATGGTGATATTATGGCCACAAAGACTGTTTCTTAGTTTCTTCCACAAAGTAGTTTCCAAGACCTGAGCACCAAACAATAATGATTCAGTTAGAACTATTATACTTTACTGAATTCAATTTTCAGTGCTGGATTTTCTTGTTGCTGTGTCAAAGTAGCTGAAATTAACAACTTAAAAGAGGGAATGTTTCCCATTCTAAATTTGGTAGGACCTGGGAAAATGAAGCTGAAAAATAGGGCAAACTAAAGTCTCATGTAACAATCAATTTGTATTCTGAGGGTTAAAAAGAATCAAAAATAAAATGTATAATCACAACAATAAGCCACATATGGCTAAAATATATTTTACCACAGTGAGATGAATAATAGTAGCTGAAGTAAACTCAGCCTATCTGTAACTCCTAAAAGGTACAAGAATTTTTTTTCCAGAAACAAGTGTGTGTTTTTGAAGAAACTAAAGTCACAAGAGTCCTATCTTGTTTTCTTTGTTTTCCCATCAGCACTGAAAATTTCCCTCAAAAACTTCATTGTTGGAATGTATTCGGAGAAGGGAGAATTTGTCTTGGCTGATGATGTCCCAGAGCTCAGTCACTAATCAATGGTGCCGTTGACTATATTAAAAGGTAAGGAAGTTACTATCTGTATATTTAGAGGCAAGTTCACAATGACCTACTGTCTCCAATGTGGCCCAAATATTTAAGGTTGCAATAAACTCCAAAAGTGGTACCATAGGAGGAAAATCAAGAACTCAACATATGAGACCATTATAGAAATTGCATATTCATACCATAATAGCATCTATATTTTCCAATTATGTTAGAATTGGAAATAATATTTACTTCTTATATATTATACATGATATATAATAGCATGTTTAATTATTTATAGAGTAATGTATTCTATCCTGCACACTGTGCTTAGTAAAGTAGCTAATCTTAGAACATGGAATAATGTTTCTGAGCCACTGTCCTGTCCGTAGTATGCACTCTTTCCTAAAAATCTCAAAAAGTCACATCATCTTTTAGTAAAATAATATTATGTGTATTTTGTTACCATCTTTATTCACGAAGAATATATAATATATAATGGTTTACTTCAGCCAAGTTACATTACTTCTTACCTAGAATTTCTGTAAGCTGTTTTCGCCACCTTAGTAAGATGTGTATCAGGGAAGGCTAAATTTTACATCCATAGGTGCAATTATTCTTACAGGAAGGAAATAGTCTGTAGTTGAATATGTTAGCTATGTTTTAAAAAATGACTATGATTAAAACAAGAAGATTGGTGACTAGTAATTAAAAATGTACACTATTATGATTTACTTTCCTCTTTAAATTGGAAGTATAGTTTATAATACTAAATAGATTTGAACAATCCAGTAATTTCTGCTTCACCTATTTTTCTCTTAGACATTCAAATATACCTGGTATTTTACTAAGTGACCATTACCGAAATAAGTAGAGGATATAGCAAATTTGACTACAGAAAGGCATGGCTTAGTCTTTCTCCAAAGTACTGAATACTATATTTGCTTCCATTAATTAATGCAACTTATGAGTTTCAGTTTCCCCTCCCACACTGAACTCGCTGCAAATTAGACAATATATGCTATTTTCACATGCATGCGGCTCAAATCTTTTGTAGCTATTTCTGTTCTTTTCTTGTCTCCTGATATAATGATTGTTTAATGCTTTCTAATTAGGATAATTATATCAACACATTTTAATGCATTATTTGTAAGCTATATAATGTTCTAGCTTTGTAGACACGATCTGATAAGTACTCACTCTGTATAGGCGATTCTATTTAAAAATTTTAAAATTTGCTTAAACATGTAGATAATTCTTTATAATCTGCATTCCCGTAGACAATGTAACCTTATCTAAAAAACTTATGAGAAAGGTAACAAGCCATTTAAAAAGGACAACGCTTCTTTTCTACAAATTTTAATCAAATAATCCCTTTAATAAATATCTGAATAATTGAATAATACTTTTAATAAATAATGGAATAATTGTTTATCATATATCATAGGTTTTTAAATATTTTTATTAGCAAAATTATGGCAGTTTGTAGTTTTTTCTGTTTTTATTGGATATTTTTATTTACATTTCAAATGTTATTTCCTTTCCCGGTTTCTGGGCCATAAGCCCCCTATTCCATTCCCCACCCCTTCTTCTTTGAAGTTGCTCCCCCACCCCAAACACCTACCCTGACATTCCCCTGCACTGGGGAGTTCAGCGATGGCAGGAGCAAGGCTATCTCCTCCCATTGGTGCCCAACCAGGCTATCCTCTGCTACATGTGCAGCTTGAGCCATGGGTCTGTCCATGTATACTTTTTGAATAGTTACTTATTCCCTGAGAGCTCTGGTTGGTTAGTATTGTTCTTAAGAGGTTGTAAGCCCCTTTAGCTCCTTGAATCACTTCTCTAATTCTTCCAATGGGGACCGCATTCTCAGTTCAATGGTTTGCTGCTAGCATTCGCTTCTGTATTTGACATGCTCTGCATGAGCCTCTCAGGAAACAGCTATATCAGGCTCCTTTCAGTATGCATTTTTTGGCTTCATCAATATTATCTAGTTTTGTTGTCTGTAATTAAATGGGCTGTATACTTGTGGGGCAAGCTCTGAATGCCCATTCCTTCAGTCTCTGCTCCAAATTTTGTCTCCATATCCCTTCCTATGAATATTTTTGTTCCCTCTTTTAAGAAGGACTAAAGCATCTACACTTTGATTGTTCTTCTTTTTGAGCTTCATGTTGTCTGCGGATTTTATTTTGGGTAATTTGAGCTTTTGGACGAATATCCACTTATCAGTGAGTGCATACCATGTGTGGTTTTTTCTGATTGGGTTATCTCACTTAGGGTGATATTTTCTAGTTCCAGTCATTTGCCTATGAATTGCATAAAGTCATTGTTTTTGATAGCTGAGTAGTATTCCATTCTGTAGATGTACCATATTTTTTTAACCCATTCCTCTGTTGAAGGGCATCTGGGTTCTTTCCAGAGTCTGGCAATTATAAATAAGCCTACTATAAACATATTAGACCATGTGTCCTTGTTGTCTGTTAGAACATCATTTGGGTATATGCCCAGGAGAAGTATAGCTGTGTCCTCAGGTAGTGCAATGTCCAATTTTCTTAGTAACCTCCGACAGATTTCCAGAGCGGTTGTACCAGTCTGCAATCTAACCAACAATAGAGGAGTGTTAGTCCTTCTCCACATCTTTGCCAGCATCTTTGTCACCTGAGGTTTTTTATCTTAGACATTCTGACTGGTGTAAGGTAGAATCTGAGAGTTGTTTTGATTTGCATTTCCTTGATGACTAAGGATGGCCAACATTTCTTATGGTGCTTCTCAGCCATTCAATATTCCTCAACTGAGAATTCTTTGTTGAGCTCTGTATCCATTTTTATAAGGGTTATTTGATTCTCTGGAGTCTAACTTTTTGGTTTCTTTGTACATTTTGGTTATTAGTCCTCTATTGAATGTAGGATTGGTAAAGATCTTTTCCCAATATTTTGGTTGCCATTTTGTCCTAATGACAGTGTCCTTTGCCTTACAGAAGCTTTGTAGTTGTGTGAAGTCCCTTTTGTCAGTTCCTGATCTTAGAGCATAAGCCACTGGTGTTCTGTTCAGGAAATTTTCTCCAGTACCCATGTGTTCCAGGCTGTTGCCCATTCTTTCTTCTATTACTTTGAGTGTATCTGGTTTTATTTGGATGTTCTTGATCCACTTGGACTTAAGCTTTGTACAGGGTGTTAAGAATGGGTCAGTTTGCATTCTTCTACATGCTGACCTCCAGTTGAACCAGCACCGTTTGTTGAAAATCCTATCTTTTTTCAACTGGATGGTTTTAGCTCCTTCATCAGAGATCAAGTGGCCATAGGTGTGTGGGTTCATTTCTTGGTCTTAAATTCTATTCCACTGATCTACCTGACTGTTTCTGTACAAATACTATACAGTTTTTATCACTATTGTTCTGTAATACTGCTTGAGGTCAGGGATGGTGATTCACCCAGAAGTTCTTTTATTGTTGAGGATAGTATTTGCCATCCTGGGGCTTTTGTTATTCCAAATGAATTCAGTTTGTACGTCTGATATAAGCTACAAAACTCATAAGTCCACAGTTTTTATAGCTCACTAACTTTAATTAATGAAACCATATGAGATGAGATGTGGTAAAAGAGATATAAGGTGAGTTGATTGGAGTTATAGGAGTAAATGTAATCATACTTGCTTTTCTTAGTTTAGGGAAAAATAATAATTACTTTGTGTAGAAAAATTTCTGCATTTATCATAGAAACAAGCCTATAATTTAATATCTCTTACTAGAATTCAAAATATTTTGAGAAAAAATATTTTGTATTCTTTTGTCATTAAATGTTCTATATTTTGACTGATCTAATATCTATACCCTGGTCATTTTATCTTAATATAATTTTACAAGGAATTATTATTAGAAAACAGAATGAGAAGTTTTAGAGGTATGTATATTATTTGTTTTTATATGCACATAATACACTCTTAAAAATAAAGATCAACTAAAATAATTTATTTCATAAATACACTTTTTATTGATGAAGAATAGACAATATACGTAAATAAATAAATGTGTTTCCATGAAAGGCTATTACTGAAATACTTGGATTTTAAAGTTTATTTTTTTGACTATTCCTAAAGCCTGTAGTTGTTTACAAGGAATATTAAACTTGTTATATGTTATTCTTTACATAGTTGAAGATTATGTTACTCTTTAAATGGTGAAAACTCAGAAAATATAGTAATATTGATTTTTTTGTCTGAATCTGAAGTGATAATATGCCAGAGATCTTAAAACACAGTGAAAAAAATGTTAACTTTTGTCACTATACATTATCCTAAATTTTATCACTGTTAATGAATAAACATACTTTGTTTTTTGAAAACAAAAAAGGAGTAATGTAAAGAAAACAAAATGATAAAAATTGATGAGGAAAACATGGTTGCAAAGAATTGAGTGGAGTTGTCAAGAAATCAATCTCAGCAAATTAAAGAAGGTAATTTGGTGACCGCAGTCGTTCAATCCTTGGCGACCCAGTGCTGAACATGAGTGTTAGAATTGTCTCTTGATTCTTATTTTTCCTAACCTTTCAGACAGGACGTTGACAACGTGGAATAGGAGCACTATCCCACCATGAGGTTGGGAAGTTAGAGTGGAAGATTGCCAGCAGCCATGGCCTCCCATGAGGGTGTCCCTTTCAAGTTTGAGAACGGACTGCGGGACTGCAGATGGTGTTAACAGCAGCTGAGGCTACATTCCCAGGAGTCTCCAGCCATCACCCCAAAAGCAAGGTGTGGGTCAGCCAACTTTTGTTCTGGACAGGCATGGTTGATGGTCCTGTCTCCCACAGGATCTTCTGTACCATTTAATAAAGTTTTGTTTATAAGACTGAAAAAAAAAAAAGGTAATTTGGTCATATACAATTAAAGTACTCAAAGCAAAAAGTGTCTAGCCTATAGGACCAGCAATATAAAAGTGGTTGGAAAGAAGAAACAGGAAAAATTAGGAGGTCAGAATGACAGCATATACGACTAAGGTGCAAATGATGAATTGGAAAAGGACAGGGACAAATGTCAGTCTTATCCAGAAAAAAAAATATATATATGTACTAAATGTATATATATTAAATATATATACTAAACAACAATATATAATATATATTAAATTATGATACTGAATATTAAGCAGAATATAAAAAAACAGGAAGGAAGATTACTTCCAAAGTAGGATTTCTTTAATGTGATTTAATAGTAGAAGAACTCACCTTGACATTTGAGAAAATGAAGGATACCAGAGAGTGAAGTAACAGAAAACCAAAATTGTACTTTAGTTCTCAGATTGGAATCAGAGTGTGGAATGAATAGCAAGAAAATCTAGGTAAAGGATGTAATGAGGATGCTATTCAAATTTTTGTCCATCTGATAGATACTCTGGAGTAATACTCTTCTTTTCCTCTATTCCTGTTACAGAAAATATATAGCCACTGAATAGACATGAATATGAAACCAAATATTTTTCACTTATGTTAACTAAACTTAGCAAACAAATATTATTTCTTTTGGGCAAACATAAATTGTGACATTCAAGGTCAACATTTCACACAATAGTAATTTTTTTTACATTGATTGTTTTAATCCACTATTTTTTAGATATCATATAAAGATCTTACCTGAATAGTGTTATTGTCTGGCATTGATTCTACTTATGGTTTACCATATTTTTATTTTTATTTATTTTTGTTGGTTTGTTATTTGTCTGTTTGTTTTTATTTTTATTTATTACATAACCCTATGGTGGAAGGAATTACTGTAAAAATGTGATTTTTATGAAAGCCACAAGTATTCAGATCCGTGCAAACTAACTTCTTACTTGCAATTTTACTTCATAGGTATAATACATTTTCTAGTGGCAAAATGAAATATTCTAATTTTTCTGATTAAATTTTTATCTTTTATTTCCTGTTGGTTTTCTTTATTTTCACCCTCTTTGTCACATATTTTCTATGACTATGTCAATGAAATTGATGAAGGAACTATGGAATAATTTGATGTGTTTCTGTAGAATGAGAATCTACAGTGTCTAAAGCCTGAGAGCCTCTGTGCCCTTTGAATAACTTTTGATAAGTTATTAGTTTCTACCTAATCTTTTTTCAATGTAAAGTATACCATTTGAATATTACAGGTACTCCAGACATTGATAGACCAAAAAAAAAAAAAATGTTAAAACAGAAAAGACTCCTACTTATCTTTTTTGGCAACAGTATGTATTGGATACTCAATTAAATACAGACTAAAATGTCAAGAGTTGAATGTATTAAAAAACACGTCTCAATTTAAAAAACATAAGGAATATAAAGTCTACAATCAGAAAGATTCATAAGGAAGATGCAAAAAAATCAATACTGGTGGCATTAAATACATACAAAATATATACCTTCTATTCAAATCTATAGCCTTAATATGGCATCGAACTCCTGCATTAAAAAAAAAAAAACATAGAACATAAAGTTTTAGTCATCTAGTTTTACTGATGGAAATATGGATAAGCTTAAGAAATAAATTATTTATTTAAAAAACAATAAACATAACAACTAATAGTATAACCTAAAAGAAGAGAAAGGAAGCACTTCCTGAATCCCAGATGCTTTCCTGATTTACAGCATGCCCTTTCTAGTTAAGAAGATAAAGTCACAGATTTTTTTAGTGAAGTTAATTTAATGGAAGAACTTAGAATTTACCTTCAGATACAAAGCAAAGTACTTAAGGTAAGAATGACTTCGAGTTGAAGAGACTTCCTTCTATCTGTAATACGATAATAAAATTTCTGAGGTTTGGTTGTGTAAGAAAAATATAAGATAAAGAGTTTAGTCATTGTGTAGAGGGGATGTGTGTTCCATCTGTGTGTGTCCTCAGAACACATTCTAATGTAAGTACCATCTCTTAAACATAAGATCCTTCAAGACACATATGCCATATAAGTACATATTACATTCAGTGAGAGATAATAAGGAAACCTCTATGGCTAATTATAAAGAATGTGATGTAGAAATAATTAAATTTTTGTTGACTTTCTGAATTAGGTTGAAGATTGGAGATGCTGGAATTTTCCTTGTTAATATAACTGAAAGTATGTTAACAAAAGCATTACATAGTATAGAATTTTATCTTTCAGTGTATCTCATTAAATCTTGGTTTGTCTTCCTGACTTCTAAATTTTCCTAAAAATAAAAAACATATTTTATGTTTAGCTCATAGAAACTATGGTTTGAATAGTAAAAAGGTTTAAAAAAAAAGAAATATGTATATACAATTTTACATTAATTACTTTTCCTAACTGAGTTAATAAAATAAACATATGTATTTTTATTAGTATATCACCTTTATTAATAGTTATACTTCAATCATGAATTTATAAGCAACTAAATAAATTAAACATTAAGATAAAAAGTTATCAATGAAGTGTGTTTCCTGTATGCAGGAAAATGCTGGGTCTTGTTTACATACTCAGTCCATTAATCTATGTCTTTTTTTAAAATTCTTTATTAGATATATTCCTTTACATGCATTTCAAATGTTATTCCCTTTCCCAGTTTTCTGTCCATAAGTCCCCATCCCCTCCTGTCCCCAACCCTCTTAGGGGTATTCCCCATATACATCCCCATTTCTGCCCCCCATATTCCCCTGCACTGGGGGTCCAACCTTGGCAGGACCAAGGGCTTCCCCTTCCACTGATGCCCCCACAAGGTTATTCTCTGCTACATATGCAGTTGGGTCTGTCCATGTACAGACTTTGGGTACTGTTTTAGTAGCTGGAAGGTCTGGTTTGTTGGCATTGTTGTTTTTATGGGGTTGCAAGCTCCTTTACCTCTTTCAATACTTCCTCTAATTCCCCTCAAGGGTGTATTGTTCTCAGTTCTGTGGTTGCTGCTAGCATTGACAATCCTGTGTATTGGACATACTCTGGATGTGTCTCACAGGAGAGATCTATATCCAGTCCCTTTCAGCATCCATTTTTTAGCTTTATCAATCTTATCTAGTTTGGTGGCTGTATATATATATGGGCCATATGTGGGGCAGGCTCTGAATGGCCATTCCTTGAGTCGCTGCTTTAAACTTTTCTTCCATATCCCCTCCTATGCATATTTCTTTCCCCTCTTAAGAAGGAATGGGAGCATCTGAATTTTGGTCACCCTTCTTCTTGAGCTTCGTGTGGTCTGTGGATTGGATCTTGGGTAATTCAAGCTTTTTGGCTAATATCCACTTATGAATGAGTGCATAACAAGTGTGTTTTTCTGTGATTGTGTAACCTCACTCACGATGATATTTTATAGTTCATTCCATTTGCCTATGAATTTCATGAAGTCTTTGTTTTTGATAACTGAGTAATACTCCATTGTGTAATTGTACCACATTTTTTGAATCCATTCCTCTGTTGAAGGGCATCTGGGTTCTTTCCAGCTTCTGAGTATTATAAATAAGGCTGCTATGAACATACTGGAGCATGTGTCTTTGTTGTATGTTGGATCATCTTTCGGTATATGCCCGGGAGAGGTATAGCTGGGTTCTCAGGTAGTGCCATGTCCAATTTTCTGAGGAAATTCCAGACTGATTTCCAGAGTGGTTGTACCAATTTGCAATCCCACCAACAATGGAGGAGTGTTATTCTTTCTCCACATCCTTGCCAGCATCTGCTGTTACCTGAATTTTTTAACTTAGCCATTCTGAATACTGTGAGGTAGAATCTTAGGGTTGTTTTGATTTGCATTTCCCTGATGACTAGAGATGTTGAACATTTCTTTAGGTGCTTATTGGCCATTCAATAATCCTCAGCTGAGAATATTTTGTTTAGCTCTGTACCCCATTTTTAATAGGGTTATTTAGCTCTCTGGGGTCTTCCTTCTTGAGTTGTTTGTATATTTTGGGTATTAGCCCTCTATCAAATGTAGGATTGGTAAAGATCTTTTCACAAGCTGTTGGTTGCCGTTTTCTCCTAATTAAAGTAAGGAGCTAAAACCATCCAATGGAATAAAGATAGCATTTTCAACAAAATGTGCTGGTTCAACTGGAAGTCAGCATGTAGAAGAATGCAAATTGATTCATTCTTATCACCACATGCAAAGCTTAAGTCCAAGTGGATCAAGGACCTCCACATCACACCACATACACTCAAACTAATAGAAGAAAAAGTGGGGAAGAGTCTCAAACACATGGGCAGTGGGGAAAAATTCCTGAACAAAACACCAATGGCCTATGCTCTAAGATCAACAATCAACAAATGGGACCTCATAAAACTGCAAAGCTTCTATAAGTGTATGTTTTTTTTATTGGGTGAATTGAGTTGATTGATGTTAAGAAATATTACAGTATAGTGATTGTTGTTTCCTATTATTTTTGTTGTTAGAGGTATTATAATGTTTGTGTGGCTATTCTCTTTTGTATTTGTTGAAATAAAGATTAATTTCCTGCTTTTTCTAATGTGCAGTTTCCCTCCTTGTGTTAACGTTCTATTATCATTTGTTTCATCTATTACTCTTTGGAGGGCACGATCTGTTGAAAGATGTGTGTAAATTTGGTTTTGTCATGGGATATTTTGGTTTCTCCATCTATGTTGAGAGTTTTGCGGGATATAGTAGCCTGGGCTGGCATTTCTATTCTCTGCCCAGGATCTTCTAGCTTTCATAGTCCCTGCCTAGGATCTTCTAGCTTTCATAGTCCCTGGTGAGAAGTCTGGTGTAATTCTGATAGGTCTTATTTGTATGTTATTTGACCTTTTTCTCTTACTGCTTTTAATATTCTTTGTTTTTGTACATTTAGTGTTTTGACTATTATGTGACAGGAGGAAATTCTTTTTTGTTCCAATATATTTTAAATTCTGTAGGCTTCTTGCCTTTAAGTTAGGGATGTTTTCTTCTTTAAATTTGTTGAAGATATTTACTGGCCCTTTAAGTTGGTAGTCTTTGCTCTTTTCTACACCTATTACACTTAGCTTTGGTCTTCTCATTGTGTCCTAGGTTTCCTGGATGTTTTGGGTTAGGAGCTTTTGGCATTTTGCATTTTCTTTGACTGTTGCGTCAGTTTTCTGTGGTATCTTCTATCCTTGAGATTCTCTTTTCAATCTCTTGTATTCTGTTGGTGATGCTTGCATCTATGACTCCAGATCTCTTTCCTAGGTTTTCTATCTCCAGGTTTGTCTCCGTTTGTGATTTCTTTATTGATTCTATTTCCATTTTTAGATACTGGATGGTTTTGTTCAATTCCTTTACCTGTTTCATTGTGTTTTCCTTTAACTCTTTAATAAAGTTACAGGAAGTGAAATCTCAGGGTCATTTTGCTTGCATTTCTATGAAGACTAAGGACTTCGAACATTTCTTTCAGTGCTTCTCAGACATTCAAGATTCTTCTGTTGTGAATTCTCTGCTTAGCTTGGAGTCCCACTTTTTAATTCAGTTATTCGAGTTCTGTGTGTGTGTGTGATATTATATATATAACTATATATATATATATATATATAACTATATATAGATACAATCTGACACACACACACAGATATATATATATATATATATATATATATATATATATATATATATATATATATATATATACACCCTCTGTCAGATATAGGGTTAGTGAAGATGTTCCCCATCTGTAAGTGGTCAATTTGTCCTATTAATGGGGTCTATTGACTTATAGGAGCTTTTCTATTTCATGATGTCCCATTTATCAATTGATCTTAGAGCCTGAGCCATTCATGTTCTGTTCATGAAATTTCCACCAGTGTGAAGGAGTTCAAGGATCTTTCCCACTTTCTTTTCTATTGGATTCACTGTATCTAGTTTTCTTTTAAGTTCTTTGATTTTTGAGATTTTTGTTCTGTGATAAATACAGATCTATTTTCTTTCTCCTACATACAGACCACCAATTATACCAGCATCATTTATCGAAGATGCTTTCTTTTATCTATTGTATATCCTTGGCTTCTTTGTGAAAAATCAAGTGTACATAGTTGTGTGGATTTACTTCGGGGTCTTAGATTCTATTCCGCAGATCCACCTCTCTATTTTTGTACCTAAACCATATGTTTGTTATCACTTTGTAGTATAGCTTAAAGTCATGGTGCTTTCTCTTGAAGTTCTTTTATTGTTGAGCATGACTTTGGCCATCTTGGTTTCTTTTTTCCATATTAAGATTAGATTTTTCTTTCCATATCTGAAAGAATTGTGTTGGAATTTTAATGGGGATTGCATTTAAACTAAAGATCGTTTTTAGTAAGAAGTCTATTTTCACTAAGTTAGTCTTACCAATCCATGAGCACAGGAGATCTTTCCTTCTTCTGAAGTCTTCTTCAATATCTTCTTATAGGGATTTGAAGCTCTTGTCATATAGATCTTACACCTGCTTGGTAAGTGTTTCACCAAACATTTTATACTATTTCTGGATATCGTTAAGGATGTTGTTTCTTTAATTCTTTCTTAAACCATTTGTACGATGGTGTCATCATGCAGGTGTAGGCAGATATGAGATAGAATGAGGCCTGTCATTGAATAAGAAAGAATGATGGGTGGGAGAAGAGTTTTAGAGAGAGGAGGAGACTAGAGGAGCAGAAAGAAGCCACCGAGAGAACGTGGAGGCTGATGTTAAGATTCTTCTCTGCACACTTACAGGTTGTTATGAATATTTTTAAGGAATGGATGTGTACAGAGCTTTGTATGTTTATGTGGGAAATTATATCTTATCAATTGGATCAGAGGTTATTGGGTTGTGTGTTCTTTCATATGGCTATTTAAGTTCAAGGGAGTTTGTGGTAGTGGAGACACTGGGCCGCCATGGAATTGAGATATATATATTTGGCATGGTGGCAACTTGCCTTGGGAACTAGCTAGAGAGACTGTTGCTAGACTCAGGAGAAGCCTTTGGCGTGCGATATGGGATGGAGCAGAGCAGGTGAGAGGTTTTGCTGATTGAGAGGAAGATATCCACCAGATATCTTGAGGCACTGCAGTGCCAGATCTAGTGTGGGGTAAAAGACAACATTTTTTTTTTATAATTGTATAGCAACAACCATTCATAATTTACATAATAGAATGCTATTTGTTTGAGTTAATTTTATATCCTGCCACTCTGCTGAAGTTGTTATCAGCTGTATGTTGGGAGTAATGCCCTTGAAACTCGCCATTATTGATGTTAATATTATGTTTAGAGTTAAGTATAACTGGGTTCATGGAAAATTCCCAGCTAGCCACAGAAGACTAATAAAAATCTGGTGGTCAAGATGAATTATGATATGATAAAGTTGTGACCTTGCTGAGAAATACATCTGAAGTCAATATGCCCAATGCAATGACCTGTAACTTTTCTGAAAAGCCAACATCCTGTTGACTAATAGATATGACAAACCTGCAACCTTTCTGAAAAAACCAACATCCTGTTGATATCAGCCGACCACAAGAGTACTGTGTCCTTGGCCTGTGTAAATGTTTCCCACTTCCCCCTCCCTCTGTTACCCCTGTTATGGTATAAATTTAGCCTTGGGAAAAAATAAAGTTGTCACCTTGATCAGACTCTTGGCATCCTTCTTCATGTCTCTTGTCCCCCATTCTCTTCCATGTACCCTCTGCCCGCTCGTTGGCAAACGGCACCCAATGTGGGGTTCTTTGGAGGTCTCCTGGTGGAGAGTGTCATTCCCCGTGAACAGACAGGCCTATCTTCCTTCTTCATCAGAGCCTTTGCTCATCCTAGGAGCTTTTGCTCACCCTCAGAGCATTTGCTCCCCTGCTTCTGGCTACCATGGACTGCCCAAACTTCATTCAGAGGCTTGGTGTGCGTTTCTCCCTAGACAACACAGATCTCAGTGGTGAGTGATGGGATAAGCATTCTACAGTCACCTTTTATGACAGGACTCAGGGAGTCATTCAAGACACAAATAATAGGGTTAAGAAAAAAGATTTAAAGAAATTCTTATATTTTCTAGGAAACATTTGTCCATACTTCTCCCAGTAGGGAACAATTGAAACAAAGATAGTGCAGAGTTAGTGATTGTTTAATGGATCTGCTAACCCTGTTGCTGAAATCTGCCCTATGTAATGAATAAAAGTTGTGTGTTTTTGGGTTTGAGGTTGCCTCGTCCTATGTGGATGAGCAACCCCATGTACGTGGATTAAAAATCCTTACACCCTCATGCTACTGCAGTGGTCACTTTGTCAATCTGTGCTCTGTGGGTTGAGCTACTGAGGTAAGGTCACTATGTGGTCTTACAACATTTTGGTGCATTGGCCGGGAACTGTGCTCCCCCCAGATCACAATTAGCAAAGACATCGGAGGTAAGCTCAAGCTAATCTGTGTTTTGTGTACTGTGTTACTTTCTGTTTTGTCTCTGTGCTATGTTGTCTCGTCTTCATTTCATGTTGTCTTGTGTTGTTCACATCTGCTCTCTGAAGGGTTCAAGTCCCTTCAGTGGGGGGTTCCAGTCCCCCAGCCCAGAGAGGGGTTAGAGTCTCCTCGGTGGTTGCTGTGGGTCCTGTAAGGGGCTTACAACTGTGACAGTCAGACATGCTAGTTATCACAGGCCACAGGCCCTAGAGGATGCTCTAGGAGGAGAAAGGGATCTAGAGGATGCTTTAGAGTCCTGTTGGGACGTGGGTTTAGATGATCCACATCATCCTGGAAGCAGCTACAGTTAAGCTGCAGTTGGGGCCAGGTACTGAAAGGTATCAGGCATCTGGTAGTATGCCTTGTCTTGGTCTTGTTTTCCGTGTTTGTTTTCTGTGGCATTGACATGTCTTTTTGGCTTTTGTTTTGTTTTTGAACTTGGACTGACAACTGTGTTTGAAATCATGAAACTGTTTTGTTTGTCAAAGAGTTTTACTTGGTCCTCTTGCTGCTTAATTTGGAAGTTGGAAATAATTTGCTTGAGAGAAATTGTTTTCTCCCTGGGAGTTTTGTCTATCTCTCCTGAGCCTCCTCCCCAAGGAGATATGCCCCTCCTTTTGCTCCCCTTGCCCAGTCTAGCTGCTGTTAACAGTTCATCACACATGTGTATGAAGGACTCCAGGTTAGTGAGTGACCCTGTCTGAAGCAGGCATTAACAAGAACCTGAAAGCTTTGCCTTGGATCCTGAAGAAAGTATCTCCCTGCTTCTAAGGTAGGGACAGCAGAGTAGGGAAGTGTGAGACTGAGGGTGGCAAGCGTGTAGGCCTGCTATCAAGCAAGCTGTAGGCTGTACACAGGCAGCAGGCACAGCTCAGGCCAAGTCAGTGTAAGAGGAGGCTGATGCTTTGACAGCAAAAAGATAGCACAGAGTAAGTTGTTGTTATAAAGATTATTATGAGACTTTTGGCCCTGAAAAAATTCCAGTTGCTGCCTTTAGTGGCCAGACCTTCAAAACTTGTTCACAGAAGGAGAGCTTTCATTAAGAGAAGTTCTTTGAGGGAGCCTGCCTTATCTGCTGGCCCAATTCCAAGAGAGGAGTTGATCTCCAGCATTGTCACCTTCCCCATTAGTAATCATTGACATAGAGAGTGCCTCTGATCCTATCCCTGCAGCAGTCAGTTCCTGCCCCTGTGGTCAAAATGCCCCAGGTTAGGGGAGGTCCTAAAATAGTTTGAGAAAGAATCTGTAGCAGACTGCGAGTAACTTTGTTTTGTCAGACAGGATTTGGAACAGGCTTTGGCTATGTTTACGCTAGGATGATAAGAGGAGAAAGTCTTGGCACTGACTCTTCAGCCTACTCCAACTGGAGGCTGTGGCCAAGGTCAGGATCAATGTTTTCTTTTCCATGGTCCTCTAACCCAATGAGACAGCTTGGTGAAGGGCTAATATTGCAGTCCTGGAATTCAGAGGCACAGGGAGGGCTGTAGTTCTACTAAAGGTCAGTATTCCAATATTAGCAATCTCTTTATTGGATGTATGAGGCAGGAAGCCCAACTCAATTGTGACCCCTGTCTTAGAAATGACAGTGGAAAGAGTCCTTGTAGCCCATGGCGAGCCAGTTATCTCTGACTATAGCTTACTCTCCGAAACCCAAGGCTTCCATTGGACCACATACCCTTGGACGAGTTCCCTTCAATACGCAAATACTATTTTCTATTTTCTCCTGGTCTCTTGACTCAAGGTCGCCAGGCATGTCTGAAAGCCTGGAAGAAACTTGCCCCTAGAAGCAGATGAACCATACAATTCTTTTGTCAGCTGCCTGGCATCTATCACCCAGGTCCTAACCTTCTCTCCATCATTTTGTTATTAGTTCTTACTGGAAGCCTAGTGTCCTTTGGAGGCTGGGTCTCTTGAGAGGCAGAGTCACCAAGCTGACACTGAAGGGAGGTACTCCTTAAAGGAAACTCTAAATTCAGAGAGACAGCCGGTAGTAGACTCCAGCTGCACCTCTGCTTGCCTTTCTGTTTCACAGGCCCAAAGCCTGCGTTCGTTTTTGCACTGGCCTTTTCATCCCAAGAAAGCTTCCTGGTTTAGCTGTGTGACTGAATGCTAGTTGTCACCTGACCTGGTTGTTCCACCAGCTTTCAACGGGAGACCTCTTAACTTTCTTGCCTGGCCCATTTCCCCTGTTCTTATGAATTTTATCACCTAATACACTGCATTGTTTGACTTATCATACCTTCTGTCCTACTAATATACATGTCCCAGACTCCTGTTGTGAAAGTTCTGATTATAAAACAAGGGGATGGTGCATCCCCCTAAATATTAAATTTACCTCCATGGGTTGAAACCAGGATTGGACACATGGATACACTTGGGTTCTTATAATGTTTCAATCAGGTGCTGATACAGGGATTATATTTACCATAAAATTGTTAAAAGAGTCTGTACATTCCTACTCCCTGTCTTCTGGAGGAGCTGCTTGCTCAAAGAACTGCTCCGCTTCGAGTCCATTGCAATCACTCAAGAAAAATTGGAAGCTCTACCGCCCACTAGAGGACAGCTGAAATATATATTCTTCCACAATGTGATAACTTTCATAGGGTTTGGCTTTTTGGATAATGCAATCATGATTGTTGCAGGAACACAAATTGAATTTTCTATTTGATTTATTTTGAGAATTTCAACAATGTCAATCAACATGTTATTTTTCCTTCTATGTGTCAACATATTATTTAATTTTCAGTTATTGATACTGTACTGTACTGAGTTGGGGTTTGCTTATTTCTGACATAACATGCATGGAATACCTATTTATGTCCTTTTTTCTGATGGCTATAATTCAATATTGAGGTTTCTCCAAATTATTTAATACGTTTAATATCAGTTATAATTGTAACTCCCTGCCTGGTGGCATCCCTTATGTGATATTTCATGGTAAATATTTACAATCCTATAAATTCATTCAATTTTTAAACTTCCACATCTATCTAAAATGGAGCTGTGTTTTAAGTATATTTAAGGGCACTGAGTATTTTAATTTTGACTCACACTGTATTTAAGAGTCAGAGGTTAATCAAAAAGACCAATTGTCTGGCCCCCCTTTTACATAAGCTGTATATGCTAACCTGTGTACTTACTTCTGATTGGTTTTTTACCTTTAATTTCCCAACTTTGAACAATCACAGTGAATTCTGGTTTGTGAGATAAAGGCAGTGCTTGGATACTTCCTGTTTCTTAGAATATGGTTAAAGATAACATGAAAAAAGTCAGAGAAGGCTTGAAAAAGAGAAAATGAGGAAGAGAAAAAGCTGAGAGCTGATATCAAAATTAGTTCTCCCTCCCATTGGTTGTCCACCCTGCTTCCCTCCCTGTTGCCCCCCTACCAGTAGGACTTCTTTTGCTTATATCTTTTGACCCTTGGCCACTTAATCATTTAACCAACTTTATTAAACAACAAGTAGACAATATAGCAGCAAAACCTATTCAGGTACATTATCATAGACTAGCTATGGTGGATGCCTTTGATGAGGTCCAAGCTCACTTAAACATCTCCTCCCAGCCCAGGTAAGGACATTTTTGTCCTTCAGGCAAATGAGGCCAACATTCTTTTCTGCCTGCTGTCCTGATGTCTTTGCTGAAACATCAATGAATCATCACCCCTGCGTGCTGATCTGGACAGTCAATGATGGGTAAGAGAGTGATATATTCATGAATAAAGGGCCTAAGACCGGAGGGCCGCCTTATCCCATGATGAACCCTGGTGACAAGATTCTCTTGGCCATGTGACAAATATCACTCCAACCTAAGACAGAAGCAGTTCCCCAGGGGCTCACTACAGGACAGAATGGATATTTGGTGACCTTTTCATTTGACTATAAGGAAGGGGGAGATGTTGGGAGCAATGCCCTTGAAACCTTCCATTATTGATGTTAATATTATGTTTAGAGTTAAATATGACTGGATTCATGGAAAATCCTCAGCCAGCTGCAGAAGACTAATACAAATCTGGTGGTTAAGATGAATAATGATATGGTAAAGTTGTGACCTTGCTGAGAAATACATCTGAAGTCAATATGCCCAATGTGATGACCTGTAACCTTTCTGAAAAACCAACATCCTGCTGACTAATAGATATGACAAATCTGTAACATTTCTGAAAAAACAACATCCTGTTGATATCAGCCAACCACATGAGTACTGCATCCTTGGCCTGTGAAAATGTTTCCCACATCCCCTCTCCCTCTGTTACCCCTGTTATGGTATAAATTCAGCCTTGGGAAAAAAAATAAAGTTGTCGCCTTGATCAGACTCTCGTCTTGGTGTCCTTTGCATCTCTTGCCCCCTATTCTCTTCAAGGTACCCTCTGCACCTTCGTTGACATCTGTAGGAGTTCTCTGGTGGAATTTTGGGGGTTGGTTATGTACACTATTGTATCATCTGCAAATAGGGATACTTTGACTTTTCCTTTTCCAATTTGTATTCTCTTGATCTCCGTTTACTGTGTAATTGCTCTGGATAGAACTTCAAGTACTATATTGGATAGGTATGGAGAGAGTAGGTAACCTTGTCATGTCCTGAATTTTAGTGGGATTGCTTCTAGTTTGTTTCCATATCATTTTGTGTTGGCTGTTCGTTTTCTATATATTGCTTTTATTATGTTAGGTACGTGCCATGATTTCCTGGTTTCTCCAAGTCTTTAATATGAAGGGGTACTGTATTTTCTCAAGTCTTTTTCAGCATCTAATAACATAATCATGTGGCTTTTTTCCTTGAGTTTGTTTATATATTGATCTCCATTGGTGGATTGTCATATAGTGAAAAAATTCCTAAATCCCTGAAATAAACCCAACTTGATCTTGGGCAATGATGGTTTTGATGTGTTCTTGGATTTGATATGCGAATATTTTATATGAGTATATTTTCATTGAGAAAACAAATTGTTATGAAGTTCTTTTTCTTTGAAGGGTCACAGTTATTGTCACTTCAAAGATTGAATTAGGTAGTGTTCCTTCTGTTTCAATTTCCTGGAATAATTTGAGGAGTATTGGTATTTGCTCTTCTTTTCAGGACTGGTATAATTCTGCATTAAAACAAACTGGCCTTGGGCTTTTTTATTGAATTGGAGGTTTTTTTGATAACTATTTTTATTTCCTTCAGGGTTTTATGACTATTTACATAGTTTACCTGATCTAGATTTAATTTTGGTATGAGGTATCTGTTTAGAAAATCACCCATTTTATCTAGATTTTCCAGCTTTATAGAGTATATGTATTTGCAGTAGTATCTGGTGATTTTTTTATTACTTCAGTTTTCATTGTTATGTCTCCCTTTTCATTTCTAATATTGTTGATTTAGATACTGTACCCTTCAGTTAGTTTGGCTAAAGGATTATCTATCTTTCTCAAAGAACCAGATCTTTGTTTTGTTGATTCTTTTTATTGTTCTCTCATATTGTTCTTTTTATTGATCAATTGTTTATAACTGGTCAATTTCAGGTCTGAGTTTGACTATTTTCTGCCTTCTACTCCAAGTGGATTTGCTTGCTTTTGTCTTTTCTAAAGCTTTTAGGTACGTTGATAAGTTTCATATATGGCATCTCTCCAATTTATTTAGGAAAGCAGTTAGTGCTATGAATTTTTCTCTTAAAATTTCTTTCATTGTGTTCCATAAGTTTGGATACGATGTAACTTCATTTTCTTTGAATTTTGTAAAGTCAATGATTTCTTTATTTTTTTCCCTCACCAAATTATCACTGAGCAGAGAGCAGAGAGTTGTTCATTTCCATGAGTATGTGGGCTTTCAGTTGTTTTTGTTGATACTGAATCCAGCCTTATTCCTTTGTGATTTGATAATATTCAGATTATTAGATTATTAGAATTATTAATTATTATTGGGATTATTAGAATCGCTTTGTTCTGCTATGGCTTGTTTTATGTCCAATTACATGGTCAGTTTTGGAGAAGGTTCCATGAGATGCTGAACAGAAGGTATTTTCTGTTGATATTGGTGAAATGTTCTGTAGATATTTGTTAAATCCTTTTAGTTCATAAATTTTATTAATTTCACTGTAACTCTGTTTAGTTGACCTATCCATTGGTGAGAGTTGGGTTAAAGTCTTTCACATTGATTGTGTAAATTTCACAGAATTTCATTTTGAGTCTTACTAAGGTTTATTTTAGGAGTGTGGTTCCCCTTACATTTGGAGCATAAATAGTCAAATTTGAGACTTTCTCTTTGGGGATTTTTTTTCTTTGGTGAATGGTGACTTTTGGTGGAAAGTCGATTTTATTGGCTCTTAGAATGGCAACTTAAACATATTCCTTAGAACAATTTGCTTGGAAATTTTTTTCCAGCTTTTTACTCTGTCTTTGTCACTGAGGTATGATTCTTGTTTGTAGCAAAATGCTGGATCCTGTTTCATACCCAGTCTATTAGTGTGTGTCTTTTTATGGGGGAATTTAGTCCTCCGATATTGAGAGACATTAAAGAGAAATAATTGTTATTTCCTCTTATTTTTTTGGAGGTGGTATTTTGATTCTCTTCTTTTGGGTTTGTTGTATAATGGTTAATTTCTTTTTCTTTTCTGGGGGGTTGTATAGTTACCCTCTTGTATTAGAAATTGTATTCCAGTATACTCTGTGAAGCTGGATTAGTAGAAAAATATTGTTTAAATTTGGTTTTGTCATGGAATATCTTGGTTTCTCCATCTCTGGTGATTGAGAGATTTGCTGGGTATAGTATCCTGGGCTCTGATTTGTGTTCTCTTGGGATCTGGATTACATGTCTAGAATATTCTGGCTTTTAGAGTCTACATTGAGAAGTCTGGTGTAATTCTGATAGTTCTGTCTTTATAGGTTACTCGGCCTTTTATCCTTGCAGCTTTTAATATCCATTCTCTGTTCTGTGCATTTAGTGTTTTGATTATTATATGACATGAGAATTTTCTTCTCTGCTTGAATATATTTTGTGTTCTGTAAATTTGTACATTTATGGCCATCTCTTTCTTTAATTTAGGGAAGTTTTTCTTTCATGATACTGTTGAAGATCTTTTCTGGCTATTTTATGTGGGATTCTTCAACTTACTCTATTCCTATTATTCTTAGGTTTGATTCTTTTATTGTGTGCTGAATTTCCTAGATATTTTGGGTTAGAAGCTTTTTATAGTTTGTATTTTCTTGGTATCTTCCATCCCTTAGATTCTTTCTTCTATCTCTTGTTTTCTGTTAGTGATGCTTGCATCTGCTGCTCCTGATCTCTTTTCTAAATTGTCCATCTCTGGGATTTCCTCCTTTCATCCTTTTTTATGGTTTCTATTTACATTTTTGGTTCCTTGACCGGGCTGTTCAATTTCTTCATTACATTTTTCTTTATTTCTTTAAGTGATTTATTTGATTCTTTCTTAAGGGCTTCTACCTGTTTGCCAATGTTTTCTTGTAATTTTTAAAGAAGAGCTTTATATCCTCCTTAAAAGCCTATATCATCCCATGAGATTTGATTTTAGGTCATTAGTTTACTTTGTATGTGTATTAGGGTAAGCAAGCTTGCTGTGTTGGGAGAACTGGGTTCTGATAGTGCCAAATTGACTTGGGTTCTGTTGCTTATGATCTTGTAATTGCATCTGGCCATCTGATTTTCTCTGGTGTTAACTTTCCTGATTGTCTCTCATTGGAGCTGGCCTCCTTGAAGGCAGGTAGAGCTGGTGTGTTTGGAGTCAAGCAGGGCTGTCTCTGGTTGGGGTGGGCCTCTTCTTTTTCTGATTAGAACAGGTCTCCTGTGTCTCTTGTTACTTGTAGCCTCCAGGGAGACAGGCTGGCTATGAGGCTAGTTACTTTGTGCCTCCTGGGAGGCAAGCATGCTGTGGATTGTGGGCAGGTATTGCTATTGATCTGGCCTGGGTAGCCGACCAGAAGAGAGGTGGAGCTTGTGGAGGAGCTGCTGTAGGGGAAGGTGCTTCATGTGTCAGCTGGACCCAATGGTTGTATCAGCTGGGATGGGTGTTTGGGAGAGATTCTCACCTATGTCTGATTACTGTGGCATTCCTGGGAAGCATGTACACTGGTGGTTTGAATGGGTATCATAACAGCTATAATTCCTATAATTATTAATAGATTAAAAAATTAAGATTAGGAGGTCCTGGCAAACAGGTTTCCTCAGAAGCATAAAGAAGATCCAAATTCTATTCCGCAAATCCATATAAGAAGCTGGGCAGGGTGCAGCTTGTTCATAATACTAAATCTGAAGAGGTAGAAACAGCAAGAACCTTAGTATTTTGTGGCCAGCCATTAGAGTTTGATTAGTGAGCTTATGTCATTGAGTGATTCTATGTCAAATGAGATGGATGATATATTCCTGAGGATGACATCAGTGGTTATATCTTGTTCCCTACATGGATGATCATTCTCACAAATCAGCATTAAAATGAGCATGGTTAAATGTGAATGAGCATACATACCCACCTGCATACATGTGTGCACGCATGTGCAAAAACACACCCGCACAGACGCACACATTCAAAGAGATCTATTCTGTTTTTGGCACTGGATATGCTAAGTTCTCTATTACCCAGCTACATCTCTAAACTCCAAAAGAATCCTTTTGTTACATTTATCAGAAAATAATTGATAAAATTTTTTCTATGTTTGATTTCAGAATCTACTCTATGATTATAGATTTGAATTATGTTTTGAAACAAAAATATGATGTGTTTTACAGATTTTTTTTTTTACATTTACATTACAAATCCATTGAAATTACATAGAAATTTGTTTTAATTTATAAATTAATTTGGCTAGTATTGGTACAAAAATAGTAGCTTTAAATTTATCAATGTGAATGACTTTAATTTGTTTTCCCTTAATAATTTTGTATTTTTTAGGATATGCATCTCAATTTTGACTTTGATTTATTGCTAGCATTCTCTGAATTGGAACTATAATGAACTAATCTCTAGTGTCTAAAATCACATCCTTCCTTAGCTCACTTTTTGCCTTTCCTTATTGCAAAAGCTGAGCCTACAGGACTGTGTGTGTAATTTTCCAAGAATGAGTTTTTGAGGATCACTATTGTACATTGAGAAATTTCAACAGCCTTTTCCCCAAAGTTCTGTTTTGTTTTTTAATTGTTCATTATCTAATAGATGGTTGAATTTTGCTCTAAGATGACTGGTAGCTTTTTCATTTTATATTCTTTGTTTCCTAAGGAACATTTCCTTTGTACCTGCTTCTACCCCTAAGGACTGCTAGACTAGATAAACTTGAGTACGTCTACCCAGTTAATCTTTCAGGAAATCTTCAGAAAGCAAAACACAGTGTCTTGGGAACAATCTCTGCTCTGCTTCCTGCACAGGAAATGCCCAAACTTGATAACTCTGTTGTCTGAAAACCTCCATATTGCAAAGGATAAGAGTCTGTACAAAGATGTCAAAATGCTGAAAACCTCCTTTGATTAAATTACCCATTTCTCATCTAGAATCATGTGGATGAATGAAATATTACAGAATTCTCTTAGATTGATTCAGATTAATTTTGGAAAGTCTAAAAATATATCTAGGCAAAAACAAACCATGAATTTTTATTGACATTATTGCTGTCTTTATGTATATCATGCAATGAGAAATTAGTTGAAGAATACTGTGTAATGATACTTGATAGAGAAGTGGTATAAAAATTTATTTACAATTTGACTGGTTGATCAAAGAAGAAATATTGAAGAATAGAATTAAAATATCTTTTGTTATTATAACATTATCATTTCTTATGTGATTTATGAGTGTTTATTTTTATATATGTTCATATTTATACTGTAATTGGCTATACCAAATGTAATTTGTTTGCTTGATAAGTCTATATATAGTTAAGAATCATCATTAAACAGTTTAATATTCATGAGATGTTAGAAATGTGGCATATTTACATTTTTATTTCTCTCTTCATGTGTCTGGGTATTTTCTCTGCATTTATAAGTATTCATTATGATAACCTTGATGCATGACAAGGCAAGATGAGGTTTTTGGGTCCCTTTTGTCTGGAATTACAAACACATATGAAATGTCATGTGAGTGTTGGATATTGAACCTGAATCCTCTGGAAATACATTCTGTACTATTAACCATTGAATTGTTTCTCTTACTAATTTTTGATGGGACAAATGTGAAATTCATGAATAAATATTGACTACTGATTTTCTGTAAAGAATTATTTGCAGGATCTAGGGAGGTATATGCATAAGTAACATGCCTGTGAAAGTATGAGGAATCCACAGAGTCCATATAATATTTCAGCCTGGTGATAACTTTCCACATTCTTAATGCTACAGGAACAAAGGTTTTCATAACATAAACTCTTAGTTTCAGTGGGCAAACTCCAGGCTCAGTGAGAGACTATGTCTCAAAAGATATGGTGGACATAGATAGATGTATAATGCTAGCCAATGGGCACAATGTTTAAACACCAGAATGCTCCTATTTCATACCCCAAGAGTGGGACATATAATGATACTAAAGACCTAAAAACTAACTTGGATTTTCTAAAATTCTGCAAGCCCAAATATCAAATGTATCATTTTATTTTATATTTTTTACACAGAAACAAAAGTACAAATCATTACTAGACACATGTGAACAGACATAGAGTGAATATTAATATATCCAATTATTATCTGAACCTAAGAAAAACAAGATGACCTATAAGAGCCTTGGGGCACTATAGTATTAACCAGGCTGTTATTACACTTTCTAGGTAATTGCTGGGGACATAAGAGTAAACTTTTGAAGTCTTTTGGAATAGAAAATCAATATTTTCTTTTATATATATTTTTAGAACAACTTGCTTCATAACTTTGAAAGTAATCTCATTTTAATACCCAACATACAGGGTGTCACATACAAACATCTACTTTATAATACATTAGGAAAATTATTATTTTGAAACACTATTTCAGTAGAATAAGATGTCAAATGCATGCACATCGTATCAGTAGTTTGCCTTTCAGTTAGCTTTGATTTCTCTCAGATAAATCTCATTTCACTGTGAACTGAACAAGGAAGAATACTTAGAACACCGCAGCAAGGAAAATTAAGGTAGATGGGTGAGCACAAGATAAGTTCTACCTACATTTGTGCAAATGACAATATTAAAAACAGAAGATTGTAACTGAGAAAAATAAAGTATCTGTTGAATTCTGGAGTGCACAAAGTATAAAAATCATATTGACATTTCAATAAAATGTGTGTCAGTTGAAGTTAAATATTCAAAATAGAGGTAAAGATGAGGCATCCACATTTCCTGTGGATAACTGAAGGGGAAAATAAGAGAATTTTTTGTATAAGTTCATTTAGGTCTTTATATTTTATTTCATTCTTCATATTTTAATACGATTACAGTACTTCTATCTTTACTTTGCCTCCTCCAAACACTTCTCTATATGAGCATTCAGCAGTAGTTGACATGAGTCAACTACTAATTGACATGAGTCAATTATGAGTGTGTTAAGTGAGTCAAACTTATAAAATACTTTTATTGATTTACATAAATACCCTCATGATGAAACCAAAAAAGAAAAAAATTAGTTTTCTTAAGTTTAAAAATTATGAATATCAGCCCTTGTATGCTTGATCTTCGGAGAACGGTGGTGGAGAAGGGTATGCCCTGTGGTGTTTACAGTGTATGTAATGGGCATTTGCACAGGGCTGTGAACGTGCACATTAAACCAAAGCACCTTTACCTGTAGATGAGTGCTTTGCCCTTCTGTATATAACGTGATTAAAATTCAGTATTGTATATTATGAACAGCTGACTAAGCATAATCACCACAGAGCAAGACTATCATATAATAGATTAAAATGTTGTGCATCCTCTTGTCTGGTTATTTTTTTTTTAAACTTCAATAAAAATAAACATTTTTAATGTGAAAAATTATTTTAAAATTATGAATATCAACATATGTTATTTAGGTAAATACACTTGTTTTGATGTACCTTGAACCATGCACATATATCTACTATTAAAACCATGTAGGTGTTGTGTGACTAGTGTATAATTCTCCTGATTAACTATTGAAAAACAATATTGATAATCTTCATAAGTCTAGCAACACACCAACATTACAAAAGAGTGGAAAGTCCTTTTATTATTTTCTGGACTCGGAATGTATTTCTTTCCTCTGTTGTGAGTATTTCAGAAGTGGCAGGGCAAAAGATTATCCCATTGTAAATAACCACCTTGGAGATTTCTAGCCCTATTGTCTACTGGTCATTTTTGATAAGATGATTTATAAAATAACTCCTGAATTAGTTTTAGCAAAAGAAGAATATTTTCACAGGACTGTTTTACTTATTGATAATCCATTGAAAACACTGTATTTTCTCAATTGCAGAAGACTACTACTTTAATGAAAGCTATGCTAGGATTAAAAACTCCATGCTATCCAAAATATACTGTCTTTAAAGCTTGAAAAGAATATTGTCATAGAAACATTTTTCTTCTTAATAATCCATTGGAAAAAATCTTTCAAATCTCCAGTCACAACTACAGAAGATTCCTGTTTTACTGGAAGCTCTGTTGCTATTAGAAACCCAAAGTAAGCCACAACCCATAACATGCTAACACTTTTTTTTAATTGAATATTTTTTTATTTACATTTCAAATGTTATCCCCTTGCCTGGTTTCCCCTCCAGTAACCCGCTATCTACCTCTGCTTCTATGAGGGTACTCCCAGACCCACCCACCCACTCCCTCCCAACTCCCTACTTTGACAGTCCCCTATACTGGGGCATCTCTGGACCAAGGGCCTCTCCTTACATTGATGCCATACATGCTACATATGCAGCTGGAGTCATGTGTACTCTTTGGTTGTGGTTTAGTCAGTGGGAGCACTGGCGGATCTGTTTGGTTGATAATGTTTTTCTTCCAATGGGTTGCAAACTTCTTCAGCTTCTTCAGTCGTTTCTCTTAACTCTTTCATTGGGGACCCAGTGCTCAGTACAATGGTTGGCTAAGAGTTTCCATCTCTGTATTTTTCAGGCTCTGGCAGTGCCTCTGAGGAGACAGCTATATCAGGCTTCTTTGTGCATGTACTTCCTCACATCTGCAATAGTGTCTGGGTTTGATGTCTCTATATTGAATGGATCTTGAGGTGGGGCAGTCTCTGCATGGCCTTTCCTTCAGTATCTGCTCCAACTCTTTAAAGCTTACCAAGCAGTTCTCATGATTTCCCCCTCTCCTGGGCTTCATATCTATAAAAACACAACTCAAACAAAAGAGACTTGCTCTGGCACAAGCCAAACACATAATGGAACAAATGAATGTTATGATGCAGATGGATTTAACAAATGCTTATAGAGCATTTGATAAAACCACAAAAAATATATCATCTTTTTGGCAAATTATGAAAAATTTCCCAAAATTGACCACATACTCAGAGAAAAAGGAAGTCAAAACAAATATGAGAAAATTTGAATTGCCCCTGTATTTTATGACATCAGGGATTAAATCTGGATATCAAAGAAAGCTTACAGACACATAGAAATTGGAAAACTTCCTACTGAATGACATCTGGATCAAGACAGAATTAAGAGAGAAATTAAAAACGTCCTTGAATTCAATAAAAATGAAAGCACAGCCTTTTCAAACTTACTGAACACAAAGAAAGCAGTTCTAAAAGAAAAGTTCATAGCACAAGAGAAAAAAGTTCATAGCATAGAGAAATACTAGTAACTTAATATTATGTTTGAAATCTCTAGAATGAAGAGAAGAAAATACACACAAGAGAAGTAGATGACAGAAAATAATCAAACGAAATACTGAAATCAATACAATATAAATAAGAAAAAACACAAAGTATAAATGAAACGAAGGGGTTGGTCTTTAATAAAATCAACAACATAGACATTTTGGACATTAGCCTTCTATCGGATGTAGGGTTGATAAAACCTTTTCCCCATTCTGTGTATTGATATTTTCTTCTATTGACAATGTCCTTCATTGAAAATTTTATGACGTCCCATTTGCCAATTCTTGATCTTATAGAATAAGCCATGGATGTTCTGCTTAAGAAATATTTCCCTGTACCAATGAGTTTGAGGTGCTAGAAGTAAGACTCCAGAGAACTAAGTTACCCTGTGAAAAATGTGGTATAGAGCTAAACAGAGAATTCCCACCTGAAAATTTCAAATGGCTGAGAAGCACTTAAAGAAATGTTCAACATCCTTAGTCATTATGGAAATGCAAAGATTCCACCTCACACCAGTCAGAATCACTAAGACCAAAAACTCAAGTGAGAGCAGATGGTGGCAAGGATGTGAAGAAATTGCAAGCTGGTACAATGACTCTGGAAATTAGTCTGGCAGTTCCTCAGAAAACTGGAAATAGTTCTACCTGAGGACTAACCTATATCACTCCTGGACTTATGTCCAAAAAAATGCTCCAACATATAACACGGACACATGCTCCACTATGTTCATAGAAGCCTTATTTGTAATTCCCAGAACCTGAAAAAAACTCAGCTGTCCCTCAACAGAGGAACGGATACAGAAAATGTGGTTCATTTATCCAATGGAGTACTATTCAGCTATTAAAAACATGGCTGTCATGAAATTCACAGGCTAATGGATGGAACTTTAATATATAATCCTGAGTGAGGAAACACAGTAACAAAAGAACACACATGGTATATACTCAATGATAAGTGGATACTAGCCAAAAAGAATCTTGGAAGGCCTACAATACAACTCACAGACCATATGAAACAAAAGGAGAAAGAAGATCATGCCAAAGTGTGGATGCTACAGTACTACTCATGAAGGGAAGAGAATAATCTCTGGGAAGTAGAGAGAGGAATCTAGGAGAGAGAGAGGAGAAGAGGGAAAAAGAGGTGTCAGTTCAGATGTGGGAGGAGATGCGTGAGAAGTACAGAGGGTCAGGGATTTGAAAATAGGGAAGTGGGGAAAGCCACTACAAAGTACCAGATGCCAGGGACTCAAGAAATTCCCAGGACTCAACAGGGATGACTTAAGCCAAAATA
Source organism: Rattus rattus (assembly GCF_011064425.1). Taxonomy (NCBI): domain Eukaryota; kingdom Metazoa; phylum Chordata; class Mammalia; order Rodentia; family Muridae; genus Rattus; species Rattus rattus. The sequence continues at coordinate 105,186,612 of NC_046154.1, read as the reverse complement.
CTACATAAAGGGGAGATAGAACCTGTAGAAACTATATCCAGTGCATGGGCAAGGTCCCCAGTTGAGGGATGGGCCACCCACCCACCTGAAAAATATTAATCCAGAATTGCTATTTCCAAAAGGAAATGCAGGGGAAAAAAGTGGAGCAGAAGTTGAAGCAAAAGCCATCCAGAGACTGCACTACCTAGGGATCCATCCCACCTGCTGACACCAATCCCAGACACTATTGCTGATGCCAAGCAGTGCTTCCTGCAGAAGCCTGGTGTAGCTGTCTCCTGAGAGACTGTGTCAGACCTATTTCAATATAGTTGCAGATGTATGCAGCCAAAAATTGGACTGAGTGTAGCGACCCCAATGTGAAGTTAGGGCAAGGACTGTAAGAGTTGAAGGGATTTCCAACCTCATGGGAAGAATAACAATATCAACCAACTAGTTACTCCCAATACTCCCAGGGACTAAACCACCAAGTGAAGAGTACACAGGGGGTACCCATGACTCCAGCGGGATATGTAGCAGAAAATTACCTTATCTTGCAATAATGGGAAGGAAGCCCCTTGGTTCTGGGAATGCTTGATGACCCAGCATAGGGGAATGCTTGGGTACTGAGGCAGGAGTTGGGGTCAGTGGGCAGGGGAGCACCCTCAGAGACAGGGGAGGGGAGGGGATAGAGGGTTTGTCGAGGGGCAACTGGAAAGGAGGATGCCATTTGAAATGTAAATAAATAAAATAACCAATGAAGAAAAGAATATTCCATGATTCTTCAATTCTTCATCCTCTCTCTCTCTCTCTCTCTCTCTCTCTCTCTCATATATATATATATATAAATATATATATATATATGTATATATATATGTATAGTATTTGATGTTCTAGCTAGAACTATAAGAGAACTGAATGAAATCTGTAGCTGCTTACATTCTCATGCTAATCAGGTTCACTACAAACCTGTTAATGTGCCACATGTAATACTGAAGGACCTTGCCCCAGTTTGTTTTGATTGATTATTAAAGTTGCTCATGGTCAATAGCTGGTCTGGGAGGACAAGAAGGGACTTTTATGATTCCCAGGAGAGGGACTGAGGAGGAGGAAGTCCTCGCAGGGAGAAGGAGAAGTCACCAAGGAACCCCACAAATTCTAGCAGAGATCTTGGAAAACTGGTAAACACTTTTAGAGAAGTGGCTGGAATAACAAAATCAGTATCTCTCATATATGTAAGCAATAAATAGGTTGATAAAAAATCAAGAAACAACACTCTTCACAAGAGCTACATGGAATATAAATTATCATTGGTTAAATCTAACTAAGCAAGTGAAAGACCTGTTTGACATATGCTCTGGGGTAAAGGAGTGGCAGAATTTTGTGAGTAGCCAAACTATGAATAGTCCAGCTTGAGATGCAAGCTGAATTTGAGCCCACCTCTTACACTTCCTTTAAAGCCAGGACCTAGAAATTGTATAGTCTAAGGACCTAGGATAGAACCAAGCAAATATGGCAAAACAAATAAAATGTCTATGACATTTTTCCTACTGATATTCTTCTATACTCAGTGCCTCGCTCAAGTGTTATTACAGAGACTTCATACAACAACTGAGAAAAATATATGAAGAGACCTACAACCAAACATTACACAGAGATAGGGCATTCCTGCAGAAAAGGAAGAGGAAGGATTATAGGAGACAGAGGGCTTAAAGCCACATCAAAACAAACAAACAAACAAACAAACAACCCAGAATCAATCTCAAATTCAATGTAATCCCTATCAAAATTTCAACAAAATTCTTCTTAGAACATTAAAGGGCATTTTTGTTTTGTTTTATTTTAGCTTCATGTGGAAACACACAAAAAATTCAAGAGAGATAAACATAAATGCTGACTAATACCAGAACAGTTGGAGGTATTACCATTCCCAATCACAAATTGTTCCACAGAAATATAGCAATGAAAACAAAAGCAACACAATATGTCATAAAAGTGGACATGTTGATAATAGAATATGTAATAGAATTAGAGAACTAACCATAAGTTCATGGAGCTGTAGATGTCTGATTTGGGAGAAATATGAAGAATACACATCGTGGAATAAAGACAGCATCTTGTTCGAATATTTCTGGTAATAATACTGAGAATAGCTGCAGACATATGAAGGATGGTGCATATATATATGTTCACAAATACTATGTGCCTAAGTCAGATGTTCAAGCACTGAGGAAACAAGATGACACAAGACCCTGTCTCTAATCAGAAGCTAGTTCCAATTGATATCTGCATTCAAAGAAACAATTTTTTTTTTCTTCAACTCAACCTTGCTCAATGTACAAATCACATGTAAGAGCAGGTCGTAAGAAAACAGTAGATGGCCAACAGAAAACCAACTCAGTGGTATTTCTTACGTTTTGGGTTTTGTTTGTTTGTTTGTTTGTTTTGCTGATTTATAATGTTTCATTTGCATATAGTACTCCAGCCGGTCATCTCATTACTTATTACTAATGTTAGTGGACTATTAGTGGATTCAGTCTTTTTATAGTGTTTCAGATGTTTTTGATGATGATGCTCTGTGTGTGTGTGTGTGTGTGTGTGTGTCATTGCCTTCTTTCCTTTTCTTTGTCTTCTTCTCTTCTGTGTTTTCTTCTTTCCTCCTCTTCGTCCTCCTCCTCCTTACTCCTTTTCCTCCTCTGCTTTTAGATTTAGCATTTTTCTTTGTCTGAGTTGTTCATTTCTTCTACCTTGTACTCATTGCCTCATATTCTCTCTTCTATTTCCTGTACTCTTCTTGAGGCTTACCTCTAAAATTTTGTTTCATTTCCTATGATTTACATTTCCAAATTCCCCTCAGTAATAGTGCCAGGCATTGGAGTCTTCCTTTGATATGGATCCCAAGTTGGGCAGGTCACTGGACTGCCTTTCCCTCAGTCTCTTCTACTTTTTTGTCTCTGTAGTTCTTTTAGATAGGAACAAAACTGTGTCAGAGTTTTTGACTGTTTACATTCACATCTCAAACTCTTCAGCAATTCCTTCTTATTCTTTGTGTTTTCACAGAGTTCTTTAATAAATGTATTCATAATATCTTTGAGGTTCTTGAGGATAGCTATACCAGCAAGTTTGAACCTCTTGTGACATGTTTCAATTGTTATTCATTTTCCAGGGCCTCTGGAATTCCTGAGTTCCAGTGGAGGGATATTGTGTTTTGAGTGTTTGTGATTGTTGGTTTCATCTGTTTGCCCTACTAGCATCTAGGCATCTGGCTTTGAAATGATTGTGGTTATGAGTTGATATGTGGTCTTGTCTTTGTTGAGTGGGTTTACAATCCTTAGTTACTATTGCTCTATCTTGGTCTTAGGGATACATGGTGACTGTGGGTTAAATGGGTGAGACTCCTTCTAAGCCAAGTGTAACTACTTGAAGTTCCAGATAAAATGTGTCTTATGCATTGGGGGCTGGCTCAAAAGTTTGATTCAGAGGTGTGGAGACTAAATGAGGAATGTTGCACTGCGATAAAGTTTGGGGAATTCACTAGGTAGTAGAATCAGAAAGAGAGGACAAGTTCCTGACATCTGGCATGAGGCTGGAGATGAGACTGGAGAACTGGAAATGGAGGGCAAATGGAGACTGAACATTGACTGCCCTGATACCAAGCTGCTGTAATCAGTAGGATACTTGGTAGAGAGTGCCTCAAGATATTAGTAACTGATGCAAATTACATTTTGGAATTGGATGAGGAGTTTTCTACTTTATTGTTCTGAATATATGAGTTTATTAGATCATTTCTTATAAAAAACTTGAAGTATAATTTAATTATAAGAAGCACAACAGGGGTTTCTTATTTTACAAAGTCAGGAGTTTAAATGCATACATTAGATATGAGGGCAGCATACAAAAATTGTGCAAGATGCTTTGTACTATCTCTCATATGATGGAGGTTAGCTACATTATTTTCTGTGAGTGATCTTACTAGGGGCAGCGTTTTATTCAAAGTTCTTGTATTGCATAAAAGGAAAAAGACAAACTCGAATTTACACATTTTTTAGAATTTAAATATATTTGTAATATTTTTAGTAATTCCACCAACACATTGTTAAATTCACTAATATCGTGCTTCAAAACAAAACACAATTGACTAAATAGTCAAGATGCATTGGTGTGTCAAGACACTCACCACCAACATTGGGAACCTGAGTTCAATCTCCAAAATATACCTGATGAATATAGAAAAGCAATTTCTGCAAGTTGTCTCCTGACATTAAATAAGCAGTGTCACATAAAAGAACATAAGCAAATAGAAAAATAAAGGAAAATCACAACTATATTTATAAATATATTTTACATTAATAGGACTAAAAATATTAGAAACATAAAAAGTAGATTATTATTTTGACCTGATCTTGTATAGCCCAGAAAGATTGTAAAATCACTATGTAATTGAGAATAACTTTGACCTTCTCATCCTTTGCCTTCACCTCCAAAATGCTGGAATTCCTAGCAAACACCTCCTTGACGAGATTTATTTGATAATGGTAACGGTTCCAAGATTCCTTTAATGCTTGAATGGTAGCTTACAAACTGACAATGTTACTTTTAAATGCAAGGCTACATAAGATTCTTAGAAAAAAATAAGAGCAAGTATTTTCAACCCTAAAAACAAATTAGAATATTTTCAATCCACAAAATAACAATGTAAATTCCCTTCTAAGTGTACCAGTCTTAGTTAGGATTTTACTGATGTGAACAGACACCATGACCAAAGAACTCTTACACAATATTTAACTTGAGCTGGCTTACAGGTTCAGAGGTTCAATGCATTATCTTCAAAGCAGAAGCATGGCAAGACCTAGGCAGGCATGCAGGTGAAGGAGCTGAAAGTCCCATCTCTTGGTCAGAAGGCATCCAGAAGACTGATTTCCAGTGACCTAGGATAAGGGTCTACCCCAATAAGGCCACATGTCCTAATAATTTCACTCCCTGGGCTAAGCATATACAAACCATCACAATATTATTTGAAATATTATTAGCCATATTTATCAAAATAAACAAAGTATGTAATATAAAATAACAACTGCGACAACACCAAATTCATTTGAAACATTTTACATCACAAAAGAAATTATTTCAGCTTCTAGATTATAACATACATGAGACAAGTCAAATTAATATATCATTATACTTTCAGATAATATTTATAAATGCACAAGTATGGGCCACAGAGATATCTCAGTGATTAAGACCACAATCTGCTCTGCCAAAGAGCTCATTTTTTTTTCCAGAACCTACACGGAGACTCATAACCAACTGTAACTTTAGTTCCAAACAATCGACACCCTCTTCTTCTTGACACATATTGCATGTATGTGACACACACACATAAAATAGAGAATATACCTGTTGTATGTTGTGCAGCTATGCAAAGATTAAGAGTATCTCAAAAATTAATCTATAATGCTATTTGATTTTATTTCTTCTTGTACACTCTCATTCATGAAATTATGGTAGCATATGGGAAATCTTCAACACCAATTGCATTATCAGAATTCAACACAGAAATATGAAAGTTACTGAGGTTGAGAAATGAATGATATTTTCTCTATGCTGATGACAGGTAAAAGTCAATATACAACACTGTTGATACCTAATATGTTGCCATTTAGGAGGTGTGAGGAAACAACAATTGATATGATAATACTGACATACAAATTCTTCTCACTTCTATATTTTCCATTAACACAAAGGATTACAATGCTGCAGAAAGACAACACTGTTTTACAAGAACAAACAAAACAGCAACAAAATCAAAAAAACTAAAAATAATCTCACTAGAACCCATTTAAAGAAAAACTAGAAAGGTAAATTATTTATAATCTCCTCAAAACAGTATCTGTCTTTATAATTCCTTAGAGGAAATACAGTAGGAGCTATTTTTACTTAAAGGCTACAACATTATTCTCATTTCTTTAACTTTTTCCAATGTATTATTTTTCATTTGTCTCCAATCTGCTCATCAGTATCTCTGTGTATCTATCTACATACCTACCATTTAAGTTGTCATTCTAAAAATGTAAAGATCCAAATATGAACTTATTACTCAATGAAAAATGTAGATAAATGGCCCATGCCATTACTAAATTATTCATAGTTCCTTGTTCTTTTCTGTTATCTCTCTCTCTCTCTCTCTCTCTCTCTCTCTCTCTCTCTCTCTCTCTCACACACACACACACACACACACACACACACACACACACCACACACACACACACACATACACACACATTATAGATATATATAGATTTAAATGTTGATATAGATCATGTATGCATTCCAAAGACCAGCCTCAGCTACATTCAGGGCCCTGAGAGAAGAGCTATGAAACAAATTGTGGTTCCAATGTCGTGTCCTGTTTTCTCCTTGAAATGACTCCCTAAACAACTCTATATTTATTGCTCTTGGCTTTTCAGACAGATCTTTGAGTTCTGCTCTGCTTTAGACAGCTTTTTCTTGCTATTGCATAATCCTCAAATTTAGACAGCTATCTTTTTGCTCAAGACAGTACATTTGCTTGTAAAAATTCTAAAAGCTCTTTGGATAGCTCATGGGTTTTTTGACCAAAGTCAGAAAAGCTGCTATAAAAAATTCTTGGATCTTCCAACCAAGTCAGAAATTCTTTTAGAAAAAATTCTAAAACTAATACGTGGGTTTTCCAATAAAAAAAGATCTAAAAGAGCTATGTTCGTTCTTCAGACTGCCTTCTCTTGATGGCTGCTAGAAAACATGCTAAAAGAGCTTTATTAACTCTCTACTTAATTCTTAAAAAGTGTGCTTGCTGTCTCTTCCTGAGAGTCAAGGGGCTAAAGTCATGGAATGCTGATTAGTGGGGTGGTCAAGAGGGAACTTGGAATAAATAAACTGAATTGATATGTGAATAAAAATCAGCCTTATGTTCTGGTAGCTTTCTGCTAGTAGGTAGTTAGAGAAGTAATTAGATAAGTAATTAGAAAGTAATTTTAAAGAGCTATGAAAAATTCTAAAAGAGTAGTGTTCGCTCTCCATGGATATTCCAACTAAAATCAGAAATCCTGTTAGAAAAAAAAAATTTTTTTGAAGAGCTGCGTTCACTCTCCAGAGATCTCCAGACAGCTCACATCTACCTAGGGGAAAAAAATCATATAAAAGAACTGCTATTGATTTCTTCTAGCTCATCTCATGGAAACCAAAAGCTTGTATTTTTAATAATGTAATAATTTAGTTATTTATACCATTTATCAGTCTTTTATGACCTTAGCTCCTTGACTCTTAGGTCGAGACAGAAATCACAAGCACAGATAATAGAATAACTGGGTAGAATCCTGCCCTGGAATTACCATTATAATCACACCTGGACCTAAATTTATTCTGTTTCAGGCCTACTTTGGACTGCAAAATCTGCCTACATTTGTATCTGCCTGACTTTGTATCTTTGTCACAATTTGACTCATAGTGCTGCCTCTGTTCCTTTAGACCTGCGAAGCTCCTAATACAATTCATGTTGCATCCTTTTATTTTTGCATAGAGAAACTATATATTTTTGAAATTATGTTTGTGGAATTCTTTTTCACAGAATTAAGGGCTATCCTGAAGGTCACAACATTTACCATTTTGCTAAAGACATACACATATCCTCAACTCCCAGAACCTTGGGGTTTCTAAATTATCATTGAGTCATTAACATTAACAAGGAGGTCATTCCTCAGAGGAACATGAAAATATGTTCAATATTATACAAATAAGCCTTCTACCCACAGCAGTCATCCACAGTAATGGAATCCCACATCTGTTGGCTCTGTCCCAAGAACAGGAGCCATGTCACTCAATCCCCAACAAGGCCAGACCCCATTCAGCATATGTATACTATAGATGTATATCATGTATATATGATATAGATATATAGATGTCATTTACATCTGTTTGAGAGCTCATGGGCTTTCCTCCTACCACTGTGGCATGTCTAGTGTTTTCATTTTTTTTTATTCAGGCCTTGTGTAGATAGGCATGTTGTTGAGACTTTGAGTGTAGTTTCTGAAATCACTAAGAGATACAATATCCCAGCAATCTGCATGATCTTGCCTCTTAAGATGTTTCTGCCCTTTCTATTTCCATATCGCCACTGTTATGCCTCTCAGCCAAGGGCATTTACTCCTGGGAGCCTCGCCCATCTTCACAGAGATTCTACCCACCATTCACTCATTCATTCTCCTGGCCCTCTGCCCCTCTCTCCTCTCTTTCCCCACACTGATGACCCTCCCCCAATATCCTCTCCCTCTCAATTTCCTCTCTCTCTCTCTCTCCAACTCTCTCTCTCTCTCTCTCTCTCTCTCTCTCTCTCTCTCCTCCTACCCCTACCTTCTTAGTCTGCCTTCTAAAAGATTTATGTATTCATGCTTCGGCACTCCTTGTTTAGCTTCTTTGGATCTACAGGTTGTATGATGGTATCCTGAACTAATATCTACTAATTAGTAAGTACATACTATGCATGTCCTTTTGGATGTGGGTTATGTCACTCAGGTTGATGTTTTCTAGTTCCATCCATTTACCTGCAAATTCATGATGTCCTGTTTTTAGTAGCTGAATAGTATTCTATTGTGCAAATGAACCACATTTTCTGTAGCCATTCTTTAACTGAGGGACATATAAGTTATTTCCAATTTCTGGATATTACACATATGCTTCTAGGAACAGAGTGGAGCTTGTGTACTTTTGATATCATGGAGGATCTTTTGGGTATATGTCTAAGAATGGTATATCTTTAAGTAGAACAGTACTAGTATTCTGAGAAACTGTTCGACTTTTTGTTGTTGTTGTTGTTGTTGTTTTTTTAATGCAATCCCACCAGCAATAGAGGAATTTCCTTTCTTCAAACCCTCATCACCAAGGTCTGTCACTTGAGTTTTTGATCTTAGGCATTCGAATTTGTTTATCTACTTTTTAATGTGTGTGTGTGTGTGTGTGTGTGTGTGTGTGTGTTTAATTGGTTATTTTATTTATTTACATTTCAAATCTTGTCCCCTTACCAGGCTTCCCTCCACAAACCCTTTATTCAATCCTACTTCCCCTTTGCCTCTAAAAGGGTACTCCCTACCTACCCACCTACCTACTTTTCAGCCTTACCACTCTAACAACCCCTGATGCTTAGGCATGAAGCCTCCACAAGGCCAAGGGTCTCCCCTCCCACTGATGTCAGATAAGGATATCCTCTGCTACATATGTTGCTGGAATGGTGGACCCATCCATGTAAACTCTTTAGTATAGCACCTGGAAACTCTGAGGAGTCCAGTTAGTTGATACTGTTGTTCTTCCTATGGGATTGCAATTCCCTTCTGCTCCTTCAGTCCTTTCCCTAACTCTTCCATTGAGGTTTCTAGGCTCAGTCTCATGGATGGCTGTGAGTATCTGCATCTGTATTAGTCATATGCTTGCATAAGCACTCAGAGGAAAGCTACACCAGGCTCCTAACAACAAGCACTTCTTGGCATTCAGCAATCGTGTCAGAATATGATGCCCATATATGGGATAGATGTCAAGATGGGGCAGTCTCTGGATGGCCTTTCCTTCAGTCTCTGCTCAAATTTTAGGTTTTGTGTTTCCTTTAGACAGAAACAATTCTGGATTAAAATTTTTGAGATGGGTGGGTGGCCCCACTAGGGGCCATGCCTATCTATTGGAGGTGGTCTCTGCAGTGTCAGGAACCATAACAGCACAAGCTAATAACAAGCAGGTAATCTTCCTGAGATGGTCTGCTTCAGATTATAATACAATCTACAACACATTCACTCTCAATTGGCAAGGCTATAAGAGATTTCATTTAAAGAAAGATTCCTGCTACTCATATGATTTTCCTGCTATTATTAAATATATACAACAGCCACTAGGTATTAGTCCACCCCTTTAGCAGATCTCTGCAGGTCTACAGACTACTGATCTTGCAGTGACAATATATAGACCAATAGATGCCTTTTATTTTAGTTGTTTTTTTTTTTTTTTTTTTTTTTTTGCAAGGTAAAGAGATACCCACATCAGGACCTTTTATTTTTCTGGATGGAGAAAGATTGAAAAGCATAGACTTCTAAATACACTATGATTAAATACTTAAATGTCCAAATGTCTTATTGTTCCTATCTTTATTATTTTTTGTTTTCTATTGCATTATTGAAATTTTAACCTTTCCATATGCTATGCTCGAAATGATGGCTTTTTCTTCTTAATCCTTAATGATCATTTTATAAGAATTCCTAAAATCCTATCAGTGATCATTAAGCTCTTTTATAGAGAGATGCTATTAGATCCTTTTCTGATAGTCAAAAATTCAATGAGAATTGTGCCAGTCTCCCATGTGTAACCAGTTAATTGCATCTTAGATAGTAACCAGACTCTCCTCAGAGCACATTCCAAGATGTTGTCAAACAACCAAAGGTGATAAAAAAGGAACTAACAATTTACTATAGGTACAAGGACAGAAGATAAAATATTGACTGGGTTTATCTACATAAAACTTATTTAATAACAGTTATTATTTTAAACCTTCACTGAACCTGTGGAAATGATATAGGTGGTGGGTGTTTAGTCAGATAATTACTCCTAATTTATATGTGTGTAAACATTTTCTGTTATTAACTTCTATTTCACTTTATGATTTGGTTTTTTGTGTGTGAACGTGTGATGAACTTTTTAATATGTGATCATGTAAAGATGTATAATTACTGAGGACAAAGACATGATAGAGGAATTTTTCCGTTTCTCCGTTTCTAGGCTCTTTCTGCTTTTCCCCTTTCTTTCTTAGATAGCTTCAATAGGAAACTTTTTTAACTTAGTAATAAAATTATAATCACTTTTCAAAGTGTCCCATTTTTTTCCTGCAACTTCCTACTAGCAGGCTGAAAATTAGGGCCTAACAGTTCCTGCTGAAATGGTACAAAGGCTATTTACTTAATACTTTGCTGTTTGAGGAAAAGGTGCTAAATGTCAGAGACTGCAGTTTCTGGCTTCAGAGGAACAGAGAAGACAGAGAAGGTAGGTCACCTATTGTAGCATAGTGACTTAGACTTAGATAAGTAAATTATTTTTATTTTACAGCCACCCTAAATATCTTGTAAGACCAAGTCTTACCATCTACTGACACTCTTCTCCCTCCACTGCCTCAAGAAGAACCAATAAGAAGACCCCCACTGGGGTTGGCCCTGGCACTGGCACTATAGGTCATCCCCTTTGTTGAGTGTTTCAGCTAATGTCATCTGGGTTGAGTCCTGGGAATCTCTTACTTTCCTAGCATCTAGGACTTTCTAGTAGTTTCTCCTCACCCACTGCTACACATTTCTGTTCATTTTTCTGACACACTGGACTTCCCTCCTGTCTCTTACCATACCTTATCCTTCCTTCCCTCCCTTTCTCCCTCCCCCTTATCTCTCCATCCCAGGTCCCTTCTTCTAAAATTACATGGTAATTTTGTTTCCCCTTCTAAGCAGGATTGCAGCATAAATATTTTGGGCTTTTCTTATTAAGCTTCATATGGTCTGTGAGTTGTATTATGCATATTCTGAGATTTCAGGCTAATATCTATTTATTAGTGTGTATATACCATATTTACCCTTTCATGTTTTTGTTACCTTACTCAGGATGATATTTTCTGGTTCCATCTGTACGCCTGCAAATTCCATGAAGTCATGTTTTTAATAGATGAGTAGAACTCCATTGTGTAAGTGTACCACATTTTCTGTACCCACTCTTCCTTTGAGTGACAAATGGATTGTTTCCTGTTGTAGATTGCCTTGGTGCTGTTTGTATTTTTAAGCTAGTGCTGCACCTGAGGAGGAGTGGATCAGGTACTCAAGTGATTTTTTGTGAACCTGCTCCCCAATTTAACTGGTCAAACAAAGTGACCAATCTGTGATTGGTCATTGGAAGGGAAAGGTGGGGCTAGAAGTTTTAAAGAAGGAGAGAGAGAAAGGAAGAAGAGAAGACAAGACAGACAGGGGGATGAGGATTGAGAGAGAAGAAGATATAGGCAGAAGAGGTATGAGAGGGAGCAATCCCATGTGGCCTGGAGGAGCCAAAAGTAGCTATGGATCTCATATCATACCTTGTGAATAGAGTATTGTAGTGGTATATCTGCATATATATTTATATATATTATATTTATAAATATAATATTTATAAATATTTAACTTGTATGTTCTTTGCAGGGCATATTGGGGTTGCAGATTTACTGATACAAATCTGCCTGGTTTAAATACAAAATATTTTTGGTTTTTTCCTTTCACAGTGCTAGAGAGAACTGATTGAGACTGGGTGGTCTTTGGCATTCTACAGAGCAGCAGCAGGGATAGGGGATGGGGGTGAGTTGGATGGCCAATGGAACTGGAGCCGTAGCTCCAGGCATTTTTCAGGAAAACTGGTTTGGTCTGCTTAGCAAGACAGCCTGGGCTACCAGGGCAAGACTTTTGGGGGACCATGCAAGGCAAACAATAAGTAGAGGCCAGGAGAACTAGGGTGAGAGCAGTGAGACTGGGGTAGCTGAGCCAAGCTGGAGTAGGCATGGATTTTAAAATTACACAGAACAATTTCCAGCTTCTGGCTATTATAGATAAGGCTGTTATGAACATAGTGAGGCAAATATCCTTGGTAAATGTTTGAGCATCTTTTGATCCTGTGACCAATAGAGGTATCACTGGGTCTTCAGGTAGAACTATTTCCAATTACCTGAGAAACTGACAGTGTTTTCCAAAGTGGTTTTTACCAGCTTGCAATACAACCAGCAATGGTATTGTTAAAAATATAGGCCAGTAGATCAATGAAATGTAATTAAAGACTCAGAAATGAACCCACACACCTATGGACACTTGATTTTTGATAAACTAGCTAAAACCATACAATGGGGGGGGGAGCATTTTCAACATATGCTTCTGATTCAACTAGAGGTCCTCACGCAGACGAATACAAATAGATCCATTCTTATCTACTTGTACAAAGCTCAAGTCCAAGTACCTCCAGGACCTCTACATAAACATAAATACACATAACATTATACAGACAGATAGGGAAGTTATAATAATTAATGAAATATATATACACACTTATAAACATGTAAATAATGGAATATGAAATAATTTATCAAAAAAAGAGGCCATAAATTTGAAAAAATATCCAAGGATGGCTATTTGGGAACGTTTGGTGTGAGAAAAGGAGGGAAAGGGAATGACATGATCATAATTCCTACTATTAAAAGAAATATATAAAAATAAAATTTAATCTTAATAATTAATGCTTTGATTAAATTTATATCATAACATAATTATAATTTCTGACTTGGCATTTTAACTTTATGTTATATTGTTAAGATACACCACTTTTACTGATAACAACTTCAATTTTCTTGACTATATACATCTACTTAGAGATGCGTACATAATAAAAATGTCTGTAAATCAGAGTTCTGCACAATAAGCACAGCTCTTGTGCAGTTTTTATAAATGCATTGATGTAAACATCTTGATAATGTGCATATATATATATATATATATATACTCATGTGACAATATGTGTATATTTAAATAGCAAATGAAAAAATACTGAAGACAGTTCTAGTTCCTAGAAGTGGTCAGTTGAATTCAAATGATTATATTGTCATTCCACTGTATGTAAATTCAGTTGGTTACATTATAATATTTACAGTTTTAGAGGAGCAAACACATCTGTGTAATAAATATGTATATTAAACATACACATATTCTTTTAGGGGTATATTTTATTTGATGCCTAAATATTTGTTGCCTACTTTCTTTTCACTGCACATCTGGTTCTACCAAAGTTCTATTAGTTGAACAGTATTTCTTTTCTCTCTCTCTCTCTCTCTCTCTCTCTCTCTCTCTCTCTCTCTGTGTGTGTGTGTGTGTGTGTGTGTGTGTGTGTGTGTGTGTGTGTGTGTGTGTGTGTGCGTGCTTGTAGGTATTCTGTTCTCTTAAGTCCTTCCTGTATGATATCATGAGAATCGGGCATGTACTATTTCTGCCTCTTTCTGACAAATCTTTCTTTGATTCAATACTTTGTCTTCCCCTCAATGAGCAGTCACTTTAAAACATGGCTACTTCCTTCTGAAAAGTAACTTTAACTTAATTTCTTGGGATTAAAGGTGAGTACTAAGGGTATGTCTACATTCCAAACAAAGAAATTAAAGATATATCGTTCCAGGCAGATCACACAGACCCAGTTCTTTGGATGTCATCCTTTGCCACAATGTCCGTGTTGCTAGATTAAAATTTTTCTAAACTTTATTCTGTTTATGGCTTCATTAATTCTTTTTTCTATTTTTATGAATTTTTAAAATATTTTATTTCATCTTTTTTTAAAGTCAAATTTTTTCATTCTTTGTCTAAACTCTGACTATTCCACATCACATACCTCCTCCCACCATCTCCATGATTATGACCCCAGTCCCCCTACTCCCACCCAACCATACCTCCCTACTCCCTGGTTCTTCTAGGCCCCTGAGAGTTAGGTACATCTACTCTGACTGAACCCAGAGCCAGGAGTCCTCTGCTGTATATGTGTTAGGGGCCTCATATCAGCTGGTGAATGTGGCCTGGTTGTTGGGTCAGTGTCAGAGATCTCAGGGGTCCATGTCATTTGAGAATGATGGTTTTCTTAGAGGGTTGCCCTGCTCCTCAGCTTCGTCCAGCTTTTCCCTAATTTAACCACATGGGTTAGCAGCTTCTGTCGATCGGTTGGGTGAAAATGTCTGCATCTGACTCTTTCAGCTGCTTGTTTGGTCTTTCAGAGAGCATTCATGACAGGCCCCTTTTTTGTGAGTACACCATAGCTTCAAAAATATTGTCAGGCTTTGGGAACTCCCTTTGAACTAGATCTCAATTTGGGCCTATCTCTGTCCCTCTTTTTCCTCAGGCTTTTCTTCATTTTTGTCCCTGCCTTTCTTTAACACAGGAACAATTCTGGGTCAGAGTTTGTGACTGAGGGATGGCAAACCCATCCCTTACTTGACGCCCTGCCTTTTTGCTGGAGGTTGGCTCTTCAAGTTCCCCTTTCCCACTGTGGACATTTCATCTTAGGTCTCTCCCTTTGACTCCTAGGAGTCTGTCACCTTGCAGGTCTTTGGTACCTTGTGGAGGGTCCTGCCACCTCCTACCTCCCAAAGTTGCCTGTTTCCATTCTTTCCGCTGGCCCTCTGAGCTTCAGTCCTGTTCCCCACACCCAATACCTGTCATGTTCCCTTCTTCCCATCTCTGTCCCTTTTCCCACCCAGGTCCCTACCTTCCTCCTCCTGTGATTGCTTTCTTCTCCATCCCAAATGGGATTGAGGTGTCCTTCCTTGGGTTCTTTGGCTTGTTAAACTTTTTGAGTTTGTTGGATTGTATCCTGGGTATTCTGTAGTTTTTGGATAATATCCACTAATTAGTGAGCACATACTATGCATATCCTTTTGGGTTTGAGTTACTCACTCAGGAAACCATTTTCTAGTTTCATCCACCTGCCTGCAAAATTCAGGATGTCCTTGTTCTTAATAGCTGACTACTAGTCCTTTGGTAAATGAACCACATTTTCTGTACCTAGTCTTCTGTTGTGGGACATCTGAGTGGTTTCCAAATTTTGGCTATCACAAACAAGGGTGTTATGAACATAGTGGAACATGTTCCCCTGTGGCATAATGGGGCTTCTTTTGGGTATATGCCCAAGAGCAATATAGCTGGATCTTCCAGTAGATCTATTTCCAATTTTCTGATGAATCTCGAGATTGATTTCCAGAGTGGTTGTACCAGTTTGCAATCCCACCAGCAATGGAAGAGTCTTATTTTTCTTGATTTGACTAATTATTAAAACCTATGGACACCATATCCTTTGTCATGTATGAAGAAAATTGTAACATTTGCAATATTATACTCTCTTTTCTCATCTTTTTAAAAGTTTGTTTTTCCTTTTCAGGTTCTGAAGCAGAGTCACACTATGCTGCCTGCACTGACCTCAAACTCAAACTTTAATTCCTGTTAGAACTATGATGATAGGAATATGTCTTTAGACCTGGTTCAAACACTATGTTGTCTTAACATATTTTATGCTTGATACATTTGTATAGGATGAACAAAAGCTGTGCTTACTCCTATAAATGCAGATTTAAATCTACAGTATATTCGTGTGTGTGTGTGTGTGTGTGTGTGTGTGTGTGTGTGGTGACACTAAATCCCATTAATTTGACAAGATTGGCCATGGAAATCTCACATGAAGGCACTTGATACCCAACAGAGAAGATTTATGAAAAATCTTCTCCACTTATCATCATAGACTCATGATAATCTCAAAGCAAAATGTCTTTAATCCAGCTTCAAAGAGCCCATGGTCATCAACAGTGCCAACACTCTTTAAAAGTCCAAAACTGTAGAGAGCGGCGCGGCAAAACAAAGATGGCGCCGACATCCAGCTTTGCCTGGATATAAACGACTTACTGCGCATGTGCAGGCTTGTTCCATTGCTAGGGCTTCAGTGGTGAACAGCGTACCGCACATGTGCGTTTATGCACCAGGTGTCAGGACCGTTAATATGCTAATGAGGTGATTATTCTCCACCTTTCACTGAGGACAAGTAGTGGGGTGATCCAAGCCCACCAATCCCTGAGAGATAATTAGCATACTGTTGTTCATATAAGCTTTTGCTGCTCCCTGTTCAGAAGAGCTGTAACACTAAGAAGAGCTGTAACACTAAGAAGAGCTGTAAGAAGAGCTGTAACACTAAGAAGAGCTGTAACACAGTAAAGGCTTGTTCAAGAGAAGAATCCTGTCCTTTGCTGGCGGGACATTGGGCGCCGCGATAAGTGGGTGCCGAAACCCTTCGAACCAACATCGCCGGAAAGGGGACCTTTCAGTGTGCTGAAGAGGATTCAGAACTAGAAGGTAAATTAAAAGGTAAGCTTGAGAGGCATGCCCTTTTTGGAAGAGAGCATGTCAGAAACGGAGCGGAGGAGAAATTAGGGTCCCAGAGGCATGCCCTTTTGATTTAAGAGAGCATGTCAGAAACGGAGCTAGAGCCTTACTAAACAAAAGTGAAAGAGATACAAAAGGGGGGAAGAAACGCTTTAAAATAGGCGACTGGAGGAAGAAGTACAAGTATCCGAGAGGATACTTTGTATCCATTAAAAAATTAGGAAGCCTTAGAACTGAGTTGGCAGTGACTTGAGCAAGAGTTGTCAGAGTCCCAGGAGGAATTAGAGGAAGAGGCAGCCATGTATGAGGAAGAAAGATATGGCCCTAGGTGGAGAGCCACTGTGAAGAAACCTAAAGTTATGGATCCTTTGTAGGGCAAGGCTGGTAATTTTGTTTTTTTTTTCTTGTGGATAGAGAAGTCACAGAGGGCAAGCTCCCGGACCAAAACCTCTTTTGGGGAATGGTCCCAGCCTGCTTGGAGGATAAACGATGGAGGAAGCCGTTAGAGCCGTTAGGACAGGTCAGAGGGTCTTGCAGAGCAACAAGTATGTCAGAGGGAGAAAAGGTCTCCAAAGAAAAAAAAAAGAAAAGAGATAAAAGGAACAGAGAGAAGGCAGAGATAAAAAAAAAGAGGATAATCAGGACCAGGAAACAAATAAGATATATTCTTCTTAAAAGCCTTTGACCTTAGAAATGTCAGACAATCTAGAAAGCATCACTGACAGCTTAGAGAAAGTGAAAGTAAAGGTAGAACCATCGGGTCCCCATTCTTCCAAAGGGAAGCACAGGACTGATCAGTTCCACCACCAGACTCGTATTGGACCCCTTGAATGGGAACTCAGGTGGGAGGATACAGATTTCCAAAGGCCAAAGGGTAAAAGAGTTCAGAAGGATCACAGAAATTGAAAAAGCATGTGCAAAGATAAAGATTTGGGGTAATGGTAGTGGTCAAAAAGGGACAAGGTAATAATGGTAAAATGTTTTTAGTATGTGTTCTTTTAGAGTTATGTTAAAATATAGAGAAGCAAAGTCGATTCTCATAGATACTTTTAGTCTTTTGGACCCTGACTAGAGACAGTTTACACCCTGGACAAGAGAAAGAATGGGGTTGAGAAAAAGTCCTCCCGAACTTCCACAGATGCTTTGGCAAAAGAAGGAAATGAGCTTAAACTTTTTGGAGCTCTCCTGGGAACAGAAGGAGGTGGGAGACGTCTTGCCTCCTTGCTGGCCCTATTGAGAAATGCTTATCTCTGGTTCTGGGTTCTTTAGGCAGGATGTCTGGGGTCACTTTTGGTGGAACACCATCTAGTTCTTTTCCTCTGTGTTCATTGTCTGTCCTTGGTGCACCAAGCTGTCCATGTATGTCAATTTGTGTCTGGGTTTTGCTTCTCGTTGCTTGAATGTTTTGTGTTTCATGTTTAAAAGAAAAGGTTAAAATTTTAAATGCTGGTTGATTCACCCATTGATGTAGCTTTAACACCTTTCAAGAAAGGAACAAATAAATAAAATGTTTCAATTGGCTTTTGGAGCCTGCATCTGTAGCTAGAAGCCTAAATAGGTTGGGCAAGCCCCCAGGGCTGGCTAAATGTTTACACTTCCTAAAGACACCAGCTTCTAAGGTAACGGAACTGATCGCCGTTCTCTTAAAAAATCTTTGACTGAGATTATTGGACCAACAGGTGACAAAGTGTTTCTCTTAAAACTACAGTAGAAAAAAGTAAAAATGGTGATTAATTTAAATATTAAAGGTATGTGTAGCCACTTCATTTTTGTTTCTGATTGGTTTTAAATATATTAATATTCTCTACATGCCTTGGTTATGGACTATTGGCTTTTAAGTTATTGGATATGATTTAAAAAAAATGTGATATTGGTAACAGAAAGTTGACATAAAACTGGTAAATTGATGAGTCATTCTAGACAACATGTGGCATGAGCCAATCTTCTAAATTGGGATGATCCTAGAAACCAGGCTTCTAAAAGATTTTAAGGCAATGTCTTTTGTTGAGGTATTGAGACCGCACCATCATGTTTCATATGGGCAGTCAAACCTTGTAAATGAAGGATAGACTTTTGGAGACTGGATTTTGGAATGATGAGGCTGATCTCGAGTAAGAGGCTGCTTGTGTGAGAGGGAGAGATATGAAGATTGTGGCAACCTAGAAGCAGCCTATGCGAAAGTGGTTAAGATGCTTGAAAACAATCAATTGTTCATAGCACCTGAAAGGTTCAAATGGGCCAAATGGGAGAATATTTAGGAACTAAAATCACCCTCATAGTATTTCCCCTCAAAATTGAATTATTGAAAAGATCATTTAAAACATTAAATGATTTTCAAAATTACTAGGAAGCATAAATTGATTCAACTTATATTAAAATGCCCAATGTAGATTTACAACCACTTTATGATATCCTGAAAGGGGATTCTCAGCTTATTTCACCCCATGCTTTAACCAAGGAAGCACAATTATCCTTGAGGAAAGTAGAAGAAAGACTGGAAAAGGCAATGCTAAAAGGTACAAGGAAAAGGAGGATCTCCTTTGTGTATACTAAGAACCTTTTGTCAGCCTACAGGAGTGCTATAGCAACAAGGTCCACTTTTTATCCCCATATTTCTCCTAATAAGACCGCTGAATATTACCCTTTTGTTGTTGCACAGCTTGCAAATTAGGGCGTTAAATCTTGTATTCAGTATTTGGTATTTTACCCAAGAAAATTATTATACCATATACAACAGCTCAGATAGAAACATTGTTCCTTTGATAGATGATTTCTGGGCCATATTACGTCTGTAGTTTTGATGGAGAGTTTGACAATCATTATCCTAAGGATCCTTTGCTATTTTTTTATTGAACATCCAGTGATCTTTCCTAAGATCACTGCCTCAGAGCCTTTGTCTGGAGCGTTAGATATTTATACAGATGGCTCCAAACAGGTGTAGGTACATATGGTTGATTCTCAAGAACCAGTATTAATTCAATACAGTTCAGGCACCCCCAAATTACAGAATGTAAAATTGTATTGGAAGTTTTCAAAAGATTTCATGATTCTTTTTAATTTAATTTCTGACTCTGCTTATGTAGTTAATGTGGTGCGCTCACTTGAAACTGCAGGGCCAATTCGGGTCGATTAAAATAGTACTGTATGTCAAATTCTTTTTAGAATTACAAAATTTGATTTGGGCCAGAAAAAATAAATTTTTTATACAAATATATTCGAGCCCATACTAATTTGCCTGGTCCCACGACCAGTAATAACGCCCTGGTGGATGCTAGTACTCGTAGGGAGTTTATTTTTCATACTGCTCCAGTTGATCTCGCTAGAGAATTTCATCAAAAGTTTCATGTACCTGCCTTTACTCTTCAACAAAAATTTAAAATCTCTAGAGCTGCAGCTCGTGATGTGGTGTTAAGTTGCCAGAGTTGTGTTCAATTTCACCACCCTCCTCATGTGGGTATTAACCCTCATGGTCTGATCCAGCTAAAACTTTGGCAGATGGATGTCACACACATATCTCAATTTGGAAATTTAAAATATGCTCATGTTTCTATTGATACCTGTTCCGGTATTATACACGCTACTCTGATGACTGGTGAAAAGGCTCGTAATGCCATTAGCCATTGCTTAGAGGCATGGGCAGCCTGGGGAAAGCCTGATAGTCTCAAGACAGACAACGGGCCTGCCTACACTGCAAAGTCCTTTCAGGCATTTTGCCAGACAATACAGGTCAGTCATACTACAGGCTTACCATACAATCCCAAGGTCAAGGAATTGTGGAAAAGTACATCATTACCTTTAAAAGAGCTTATACAAAAAACAAAAGGGGAATTGCCAGCAGCAAACACCAAAAAGAACAACTTTCTTTAGCTCTTTTTTTACTCTAAATTTCTAATTCTGATGCACATGGGTCATTTGCTGGATCGCCATGCTACTACTACACCTATAACTAATACAGAAGTAAAGTGGAAGGATGTCTTAACTGATGAATGGCGGCCCAGATCCCGTGATTTCGAGATCTAGGGAGCGATTTGTGTTTTCCACAGAATCAAGAAAATCCAATTTGGGTACCTGAGCGTTTGACTGTTGCTTCTGCTCTTCCTGAAGATGAGACTGGGAATGGTAATAGGTTAATTTTGCTCACCCTGTGGGCTATTGCTACAGATCCTGGCCAGTACCCATGCCAGTTCATAGCTTAATTCTACTGTTTTGAGAATAAGACTGACAAGCATAATCTCTGGCCTTGGTTTCAATGGGTGCTGTCCAATGAGCAAGGGCATACATCCCTGACCTCCTTTGATAGGTTGATGGGAGAGAACTTTGTGCTGTATAATGTCTCAGCTACCAGAAAAAGGTGATACCAGGTTGATCAATATTCAATATAATAACCTCTTGGTAAATAATACTGCCACTAGTACTTCAGTATGTGCTAGATCACCTTTTTTCTGATAAGCACTAATGTAAGCAGTGGTGCTTTTAAATTGTAATAGCTCTGATGTAGTCTGCTATTTAGCTGAATGCTGGATGGCACCAATGACACCGCAGTGATGGTTAAGATTCCTCCTTTGTGCCAATCCCAGTGGAGGCAAACCCAGATAGCTTTCCTATTCTTAATTTGCTGAGAGCCAAAAGAGATTTTGGAATTACGGCAGCCATAATTTCAGCCATTGTGCTGTCTGCTGCCACAGCTACCACAGCTGCAATCTCTATGACCAATCAAATACAGACGGCTGAGACTGTCAATCAGATTGTAGAAAGAACTGCAATGGCACTAGAGATACAAGAAGAATTTAATACCCATTTGGCATCTGGCCTTCTATTAGTCAATCAAAGGATAGATTTAGTTCAAGAACAAATTGAAGCACTGTATCATATGACACAGCTGTCTTGTGTTTCCTCCCTTAGAGGTTTATGCATTATTCCTTTGCGAGCTAACTTTTCTCAGAATTTTCAACAGAGCAAAGAAATCTCGAATTATCTGAAAGGAAACTGGTCCATGAAAGCAGAGCAACTATCAAGACAATTGCTGATGCAGATTGCTGTCCTCAACAGCACTAGGCTGGACCCATCACAGTTGAAGACTTTACCTCATGGATTACTAATGCTTTCTCCCCTTTCAGGAGTGGGCGGGCATTTTGTCCTGGGAGCTATTGTCCTCCTGGGATGCGGAGTAGGTCTCTGGCTTATTGGCCGCTTAAAAAGGAACATGCCAGACACAAAGTGGTTGTTTACCAGGCTATGACCACCATTAAAAGGGTGCTTCTCCCAACATGGCTGGCCTCTTTGAAAGATCAAGAGTTAGCCCTAATTTTGTCACAGTCATGTGGAGTCATTGTATCCAGGACGGGCAATTTCCTCAAGCTCGGACCAACCTAAGACACAGGGCCCGTGGCGATGGGGTAACTCTATGACGAAGGCCGAAGTTTGATGAGAACGACTGACAGGAGCAATGACAAGATTGGATTTGACACCCAGATCTAGACCAGTCATTTTATTAAACAAAAAGGGGAGATGTAGAGAGCGGCTTGGCGCCTTTACATCCAGCTTTGCCTGGATATAAAACGACTTACTCATGTGCAGGCTTGTTCCATTGCTAGGGCTCTAGTGGTGAACAGCGGCCGCACATGTTTATGCACCAGGTGTCAGTTGACCGTTAATATGCTAATGAGGTGATTCATTCTCCACCTTTCACTGAGGACAAGTAGTGGGGTGATCCGTACCCACCAATCCCTGAGAGATAATTAGGCATACTGTTGTTCATATAAGCCCGAAATGATTTTGCTGCTCGGGTCCCTGTTCAGAAGAGAGCTGTAAACACTAAGAAGAGCTGTAACACTAAGAAGAGCTGTAAGAAGAGCTGTAACACTAAGAAGAGCTGTAACACAGTAAAGGCTTGTTCGCAGAAGAATCCTGTTGCCGCGCGTCGTTCTTGCTGGCGGGACATTGGGCGCGCGACACAAAACATCTTCAGAGACTCAAGGTTTTCTATTTACAGGGAAACCCTATATAATCATAAAAACCAGCTATAAAACCAGCTTACAAATCTCTTTCCTGTAATGACACAAGGTAAAATATTCTATTTCAGTAGGAAGAAAAAGAGGTATGGCAAAATAGGATTGGACCAAAGTAAAACTGCAATGTGTAGCAAGGTAAAGACCCCATCTACCAGTTCCTTTCCAGTTTCTGGAGATTGTGCTAATCATCTAGATTCCTAAGGGCTTATGTAGAGCCAAATATCCAGGATGGTGCCTCTCCCTTAGGGCAGTATCACTTCATGCATTCAATTTTCCTCAGTGGATATCCTATGGTTCTGTCATCTCCAACATACTGGTACTCTTGTTGGAACTTAAGCTCCACATTTATATATTCATATAATAGCCTCCTCGGATATTTCTTTTTCTTTTCTTTCTTCCTTCCTTCCTTCCTTCCTTCCTTCCTTCCTTTCTTTCTTTCTTTCTTTCTTTCTCTCTTTCTTTCATGGACTCTGGATCTATCATATATGTTTTCAACCATGCATCTTTTACAGTTGAAAATGAGCTGTATGTAGATGCTGCTTTTGCATTTGGCTGGTAGTACAAGCTAATGCCTGGTCTACCATTACCACAATTACATCAGATTGTGTTCTGACCATAAGGAAACACTCTTCTAGACACTTGCTTTTGAGCAAGAAGGTCCTACATTAGTGTTACCATTTTAGGCTCCATTTTGCATGAAGTTGCATTTTCATACCATGACGACTTCAGGTGGGATCTTGTCCTCAGGTTATCTTACCTGTTGGTCTAATACAAAGTAACATGTCTTTCTTTTTTCTTCCTTTCCTTCCTTCCTTCCTTCCTTCCTTCCTTCCTTCCTTCCTTTCTCTCCTCCCTCCCTCTTTCTTTCTTTCTTTCTTTCTTTCTTTCTTTCTTTCTTTCTTTCTTTCTTTGTATATATGTTTTTTCTATTATTGATTATGAAAGTTTTATTTTAGCTTATGATTTCATATGCTCTATTCATGGTTCTTTGGCGATAGGTTTCTATTAATTGACAATAATCACTTCAACAACTTTAGCTGTGCATGTGACTTGTATGGTGGTAGTTTCAAACTCCTCCATGCCCTTTTCCTTACCTCACTGGACATTTTCCAGCATTTTGCTCTACCCTTTTTCATATCCTGGTGATCAGTAACTATGGCACAGTAGAGATGACAATCTAGTTTGAAATTTTCCTCTCATTTTGCTTTCTTGTAAGTTCAGCATTCCTCAACTTTTCAGAATACAGTCAGAATATTGCCAGGTTTTGTATTACAATATGGCATGCATAACTTGTAAACCATTCATAGATGGAGTCCTATCTCTCTTCATATCTCTCACAAACCAGGGCTCCACTGTTCATGATTCTGTTGACATTCTCGTCCTCTAAATTTATACTAAAGTGGCCTGTTAAGCTTTTGCTTACAGAGATTCCAAAGGCTTTTCTAACTCAAATTTCTAAACTCTTCTTTCTGCTTCCTGCAAGTCTATTTCAAATATGTGCCAATCAAGTGGTCATATTTATCACACTTGTTGCACCCCATGCTACAAAATTTATGAAGTAGTTTTATTTCTCATTATTCTGAGAAAAGCAATTTCAGAAAGAAGTTTTATATATTTGGTATCACAGTTTGCAGTTACAGTTCATTGAGGCAGGTAGGTCATGAGGAAAGGAAAATAAAGCAAGAGGGCACATTGTAACTAGTGTCAAGAACCAGGGAACGATTAATTCTATATTTAATTCACTTCCTTTTATTCATTCCAAACTCTACCCAATGTTCTGGTAGTTCACATATTAAGAGTGGGACATTTTATCTCATTTATACATTCTAGAATCTCTCTCACAGTTAAGTGCAGAAGTTAGTCTCTTGTGGTGATTCTATTTTCCTTCAAATTAAAAATGAAAGTTAACCATTACAGACTAAAAATGAAAAGTTTTAAAATTATCCACAATACTCATTGATTTATGCTTTCCACCCTCATAGTATTTGTCTTAGTTAGGGTTTTATTGCTGTGAACAGACAACATGACAAATGTAAGTTTTATAAAGGACAACATTTAATTGGGGCAGGCTTACAGGTTCACAGGTTCAGTCCATTATTATCAAAGCAGGAGCATGGCTGCATCCAGACAGGCATGCTGCAGGAGGAGCTGAGAGTTCTACATCTTCATCTGAAGGAAACCAGGAACAGACTAAGCATCCTCAGGCATCTAGGAAGAGGGTCTCTAAGCCCACCCCCATAGTGACACACTTCTTCCAACAAGGCCATACCTTCTAATAGTGCCACTCCCTGGCCAAGCATATGCAAACCATCACAGTATCCAAGAGCTATGATTGTTTCCTTGTCTTATACTTGTTAGGTGCTTTATTTACTTATTTTATTATCATTTTCTAGTATGCAACTATCTTCTTCAAAACTTAGCTAAATCAATCACCCAGTTAAGAATTATTGGGTAATATTTGTTTATTGTTCACTTTTTAATGTTGTATATGTGTATACATCTGGGTACGCTGATTCATTATGCCATGGCAGGTATGTGCAGGTCAGAGGACAATGTTCTTAATTTGGTCTTTTCTTGTCATGTTGTGGTGTCCATGGATAGAACTCATGTAATTAGGACCTTATATAATAACCTCTGCATGCTAAACCATGTTGCTAAGCCTTATGGAAGAATTTTAGCCCTAAATTATAACCTACTTTAACTTTAAAATGGCATCTGATATGTTTTGACTTTTACTACATTTCTTACAATCATTGTCTAATGTTACTTTCAGGGTAATTTAAATTATAGCATAACTTTTTTGACTATAGTGAGATTCGAATCATTTTAAGAAAACATTTTTACTATTTTCTTTATTTTGTATTTTTGTTGAAAAAGGTGACTTTCTTATAATAAATTCTAATCATGATTTCTCTGTTCAAACATCCTCTTAGAACATCCTCGCCTCCATACTCAATGATTTTTTATTTGATGTAGCATCTAAGAATATTCAGTAGATAATTATGGTTAAGTGGATTTAATGTTTGTCATTGAACATATTCAATGTCATTATATTATTCATTAAAAATAAATCACTTTTTGTTAATGTATTGTGTAATCTAGTGAGACTTTTTCTATTGAGATATAGTCCAATTGGCACAACATGCCAGAAGTATATAGAGACTACTTGCATGTATATGGATGATGAGAAACATACTGAATTGTGTTAATTAAAAGCATTTGTTTCTGAAAGCTCCTTCACATTTGTTAGCCTTCTAACTTGAATATATTCTGGATCTTCACAAAAATATATGCATGAGCAACTGATGAGCTCTGGTAAGTGAATTAAGATGAGACAGAGAAGTATGAGCAACATGAAGTGTACTTACACAATTACCACAGAGATCATTACAGGAAAAAACACACTCAGAAAGTGGGAATCAATAATATTCAGAAAGTACAGTTTCAAAACACAATTAGTAGTATTTTAAAACCATCCAATGACCATTGAACAAATTTATATATATATATATATATATATATATATATATATATATATAGATAGAGAGAGAGAGAGAGAGAGAGAGAGAGAGAGAGAGAGAGAGAGAGTTTATATTATTTCTTAAATTTATCTGGAACACGAAAGTCTCCTCAGGGACTTTTTCCTGTACGGATGATTGACAGGCCCATTTGGATTAACATTCGAAGATGGGGCAAGGTCATAGCTTTTTTTTCACCAGAAGGTTTCTGTCATAGAGTGATGTGTTATCTTCCTGGCAGCTCAAAAAGTCCTGCCTCTTCCCAGGGTTAGCGATACAATTCAGATAGCATTCTTTCAACCAAAAATCATATAACAGAGAAGATAGAAATAGAATTAAGTAATGACAACTATAAAAGAAATATATGAAAATAGCACAATTTATTTGACACCTTCCTTTGATGTGTGTCAAAAAATCTTTCTCAGTCTAACTGTCTCTCTTTAACCTATCTGTATCTATCCTTTCATATGAGGTATATATCCTTACGAGAGGTAACTCTGTTGCTTACTCCCTTAAGTCCAATTGGTTATTCAATGAGAAATGTTCATCTTTGAAAATATGCACACAAGTAGATATAACCTGCTTGGTCTGTATAGTACTTCTATGTAGATTTTTATGGGTTATCAGCTTTTGGTGAATAAAATTAAGGTGAGTTAATTTGCATAATTCAGAAAGACTAATCTGCCAATCATTCAATGAATGAATACACTTAAACCTGATAAAACTAGATGTGATGAAAAGTGACTTATCAATTTAGTTTTATTTTGTCTTGTTATTAAGACTATTGAAAAATCACAATACTATTTTGAGTTATAATTTACCTGAAGAATGTTTTCAGTCCACATCATATTTTCACATTCAATTTTTTCAAATTTTCTTTGGAAAAGTTTATTCAAAGACTATCATAATGTCCTAAACATACGCTAATTGTTACTGGCAACTTTACAGTCAAATCTTGGGTTCCAGTCATCTACAGGTGGAATCTAGATTTAGCCATTTATTGTAAATATTCCTATTAATGAGTTAAGTATTGTGATCAGGTTAAATGCTAAGTTACTCTATGTAAAAGATGTTCACTGCATTGAGAGAGTCTACTTAAAAATCAATGTTGACTATATTTTGAGGATAGAGGATGACTGTGTATCTGGATGTTTATGGAAATAGCACTGTCTGTCTGACCATGAAGACTGAAAATATCTTATTCTAGGGCATAAAATGGGTGCCATTCTATAATTTGCCAGAATGAATTGAAACTATTTGGGTAAATAGGTATATTAAAATCATATCAAGTATATGGCATGGCCTGTGGAGCAAGTGTAACTAAGTCACCAGATTAAAACTAGGAACATTGAATGGATTCAGAAATCCTTATACTTTAGTATCTGAGACCAGTAGGCATTTCATCTGGTCCCAACCTGTTCTTATTCTGGAGCAAGTGACCATGACACCTCACATAAGGATTGTGACAATTATTCATGTAGCATAGTGTTTTCCATGTCAGTGAAGTATCTAAATGGGCTGGACCTTGGATTTAGCCAATAAGCTTCTCTTCCTGGCTATTCCTTCTTGTAGAAGGTATTTAGTTTCTTATCCACCCTGAGTAAGTTGCATGTACTCATTTTCTCAGATGAACAATGAATCAATAGTTTGGACAAAGACTGTCTCCCATCAAGGACTACAGTGGGGTAAAGGCTTCCTCACATAGAGCCATTCCACCTAAGTTTCTACTACAAGGCCCCTCTGCTTTCAGGATAACACTCACACCCCTAGGCTAGAGAGGAGTTCCCCCTCCCATCCCCCAGCCCCAGGCTAGCTCCCTTGTTCTAGATTCCACAGGGATGCCAAGGACTTCAGGAACCCATGACGCCTCAGCCTCAGCATGCCTTGTTTCTCACCCAGGCTGGAGTCCCCATCTTTAGTTGCACTTACCCATCCCCACACCCCAATAGCAGAGAGGGTAGAATGTAGCCCTAGTAGCTTCACACACCCCAGTGGAAATGCATAATAAGGACCACAATGGTCCAAGGTTTACTAGACACTTCAGACAATGAATATTGTATAACTCCCTCACATGTACTCCATAAAGAATTGGATATATAATAAAATGATGCTGAAGTCCTCCACTGACATAAACTCTTACTACCTGTGGGTTCTCAAAGGAAAGCAAAACAGAAACTTACCTGGGGTTTCAGCTCAGAATAGTCTCATTTCTAGTGTTGCTATTTAATTAAAATTTGCTTGTCTTTCCATTCCTCTGAATGAATCTGATACACAGCCATTGGTCTATTCCTTCATCTTGACCTGACTCTGCAATTTCATCTATGTAGATGGCCTTATTTATAACTTCATTTTAAGCTTATGACTTACAGTGGCCAGAATCCACATATCCAGCTTCGTCTCTGCAACTCATTTTAGATTTGTAATAGTTAAAATTAATTCTCTACATGATTCCCCTGCCCCCTTCCCTTTCAAGTCTAACTTGTGTTGTCCTATAGTCATGCATTCCATTTAGTTTTATGTTATTCTGACACAAAGTAGAGTCATTTGAGTAAATTCACTCCCAATTAAGAAAATGTACTAATAAAATTTGACAATATGCAAGTCTTTAGTTTATTTCTTTAAACTTATTGTTGTTATTATTGTTTTCATTTGGAAGTTCAGCATGACATAAGGGACTGTTTATCAAGATCACAAAGGGTGAATTTATGATGGCTAATCAAGATTATTCCATTGGTTGTCAGCTTGACTATAGCTTAAATCAAGTAAAATTTAAACAGTTGGGCATACAAAGAAGGAGTTTCTTGACTGGCCCTTTTAAGATGGGAAGACCTGTCCCTTCTTAGGTGGGTAATATATCTTTAACATGGAAGGAGGAGGCTTCCTGTTGTCACTGTTGGCTTCACTCTCTCTTGTAAATCTTTCATTTCTCCTGCAGTTGAAGCAATTCATTGTTTTTATTCCCAGATACTTCTTAAGATTTCCAACACAGTCTCTAGACCAGCTGAGATATCCAAATTTGCGAACCAAACAACCACTGCCTTCTTGGCATTTCTTTCAAGAAATAACCATTGTTGGACTAGTAATACCACAGCATGTACATTTCAGTAAAGAACCACTGCTTATAACTTCTGTTCCCTTTGGGAAACCTGATTGATACAGTAGATTTACTTAACTTTAAAATGTAATGACTTCTAAAACAAAAAGTAGCAGGCAACAAAGGCATTTATATTATAAGTAATAAAAGTACACTATCATAAAGAAGTTGTTAAAAACACCACACAGAGAATGTAAAAATGCTACAATATTATTTCAAAGAACACCATGGAAATAAAAATATGAATAGAACTCTTCAAAAACTAATAAGAATCATTTAAAAAATATCTAACAGAGGAAATTGGCATTCTCTAAGTACAGTACTCAGTTAAGCCCAAGAAACAGAAAAGTAGAAACAGAAAAATAACTACACGTGGCACATGAAATTGATTGTTTTGGTGGTGCATTAGTGAAAAAGAACTAAATACTTAGGTGGGTAAAACCGATTTTTCACACCTTAATAATACATAAATAAATAAATAAATAAATAAATAAATAAATAAATAAATATTCTTAAGTGGGGGATATGTTACCCTAGTCGTGTAGTTACTTAGCATTCCCAAGGCCCTCTATCAATCCCCAGCATAACGAAACATTAAATAAATACACAAAATAAATGTAAACAAATGTTTAGTTTGGAAATAAAATAATCCATTAAAGCTTAAACACAAAAATAAGTTCAAACATTCATAATTTGGAATTTAAAAAATATCTGTCAAAATTTTACAGAATATATTCAAATTAAGTACAAGTATAGGAAACCAAGTGTGGAGGTTTAGTCTTACTAAACTCTCAGTTTATGAATAATAAAACAATCCAATTTATAATATCTAATAAAAAGTCTAATATATATATTTAAAAACAAAATAGAAAGAGTAAAAATTATAGATTACTACACATCTATTTCAGCAAATTTCGAAGAGCAGAGGACAAAGATCCTAATAAAAACTTCAAAGGTTTGGAATGCTTCTCACTGTGACATTTAGAGACTCTGCATGAAAGAACTCAAAGTGCGTTCTGCTTGATCTCATACACGCAGATACATACATTTAAAAATCCCTTAAAATTTAAAATGACATTTAACTTTAAAGTTTTAGAAGTTTAAATCTCCTTCTCTTTATCTGTTCATTTGTTTTGATAACAATGACTGTAGGACTAGATACCCTAGCAATTAAGAAAAGTTATATTTGAAAGAAATAGGAATAAAAAACAAAACTAAGTCAAAAAAGGCTATGAGTGTGGGTTAAATAAAAGTGAAAAGCTGTTTAGCGAGATTATACAGTTTTTGATCCTTAGACAATCACAAGAGACAGGCTGTTTAACAGTTGTGATGAGGGGAACCTCTGGAAAACACTTACAATCAAGAAAAGATAGTGTTTTTACTATTGACAACATGGGACTGCACATTTACGGATTTTATAAAAAGGGAAATAGAAATTAACTATGTGTGCTTTTTCTTCCTGCAAAAGGCATCAACATTAAGGGCTGTAGAGACAGTTCAATGATTGAGAGAGTACACTGCTCTGAAAGAGATGAGCCTTACATTCTAATCACCAAGGATGGGCAGCTTAAAGTCACTTGTAGTAACAGCCCTCATGTCCCTGGTCTTAGGGAGTATCTTCACTCACATACCTATAGTCAGTCTCCCCACCCCACCCCTCTCTCTGTCTCTGTCTCTGTCTCTGTCTCTGTCTCTGTCTCTGTCTCTGTCTCTCTCTCTCTCTCTCACACACACACACACACACACACACCTCATTAAAAATAAAATAAATATTAAAATGTTATCAATAACAGCTAGTATACTTATTTTGCAAAAATGTATAAAAGGTTGGTTTGAAAGAACTCTAGCATGACAAAAATGTTAATAATTGTATTTATTCCTGTAAAAACTAAAGAGAAAAGGATGTCCTTCGATTTTATAATATAGCATCATATTTAAAAATAGGAATGCTAAAGTCCTAGAAAAATAAAATGTAACCTATATGTTTACTTATATAATATTTGAACATCTACTATGCAATATAAACATTGTATACATTCATTTTTATATATACATACATATGTATACATTAGGTGCACACTCATTCATTCTATTTATCCAGACATTCGTACATAATATATGTATAAATGTATATATTTATACCTTATAGTGACCCAATTAATTTGAAAATATAAAGACAGACAAGTTTTATATTACAAAATCATATGTAGCCATTTAATATAGCCCAAGATCAAATTTGCACTCAAATTAGAAATAGACTGAGGACCTCAAAATTGTAGTTTTGAGGATATGGTCTGCATATTCCTTTAGCTAAATGCTTACTATTGAAGCTTATTAGAACAAAGCTTAGAGACCTGTACCATGTGTCTTGTGTCCAGCAAATTAACATACAGATACACACACACGAACACCCAAACACACACGTATATATGAAAATTAGCATTTTTAGGTTAAAAAATCATTTATATCAAACCATAAAACAAGAAATTTATTGTTTACAATGAATTCTTACTCTCAAATTTTATGTGTCAGACCTGTATATTGAGAAACAACTTGTGACATATTAATCCAAAGGATATATTGATTAGTGACATGAATAAAATCTTGGAAATGTTTCAACGTCATTTCTGTTTAGTACATACACACACACACACACACACACACACACACACACACACACACACACACACACCTGACTGTTGTTTTGAAAGGAACCAGCCAGTATTTCAAAAACTAAATTAAAATACAATGCCGTCTCCTTTTCCCTAAAAAGAATGTTTGTTGGTAAACTTTAATCATGAAGTATTGGATAGCACAGTATGCCACATTTGAAAAGCCAGAACAACACAACATAAAATGTGTGGATTCAGTCCTGCATTGAAGGGGGAACAGCATGCTCGAGGGTGGTGAAAGTTAGGAGAAGGAAATAAGGGGTGCAGTATCAGGTACTGGAGAGGACAGGAGAGAGGTACAGAGGGTCAAAGATCAAGGGGAGGAGGAGGGGTTGGGGGATGTTGGCCTGGAAACTGGGAAAGGGAATAACATTTGAAATGTAAATAAGAAATACCCAATTTAATAAAGATGGGAAAAAAGAATATAATTAGCATTCAAAAAAAGAAAAAAGAAAGAAAGAAAGAAAAAAATCAAATATGTATGTAGCAGTAGGAATGAGGATCTGGGATTGCCACAGGAGGGTCCCAGATGCCAGGGAAGGGAGGGGCTCCCAGGACTCAACAGGAATGACTTTAGCTAAAATGTGTAAAGAAGGAGATATAGAACCTGTTGAGACTACCTCCAGTAGATAGGGACAGCACTCAGCCAAGGGACGGAGTCACCCACCCATCTCAAAGTTTTTAACCCAGAAATGTTCCTGTCCAAGGAAAACACAGGGACTAAGAAAACAAAATAATGGAGCAGAGATTGAAGGAAGGCCATCCATGGAGCTTTCCACTTGGGGATCCATTCTGTCTGCAGACCCCAAACCCTGACACTGTTGCTGTTGCCAAGAGGTGCTTGCTGACAGGAACCGGGTGTGGCTGTTCCTTCAGAGATTTGGCCAGAAACTGGCAAGTGCAGATGTGATGGTTGGAGCCAACCATCAGACTGAGCTTGGGGACCCCAGTTGGGGTTCTGGCAGAAGGAATGGAGGAGAGAAGGGGAATTGCAACCTCATAGGAAGAACAATGTTGGCTGGCGTGACCACTCAATGCTTCCAGGTACTAGACCACAAACCAAGGAATTCACAGGGAAGATGTAGCAGAGGATGGCCTTATCTGACATCAATGGAAGGGTAGGCTCTTGGTTCTGTGGAGGCTTGATGCCCCAGAGTAGGGGGATGCTAGATTGGTAAGCATGGAGAGGGTGAGTGGGTGTAGGAGTACAGTCAGAGGGGCAAAATGGAATTTGAAGACGGGGATGGGATGGAAAGTTTTTGGAGGGGAAGTGACATATCATTTAATATGCAAATTAATGAAATGTTTTTTTAAAGGAAGGACAGTATATCTAAAAACAGTGTAACTAAATTCACTTGAGCATTTGTTATTAAATTCTGATATCAATCATCTGGGGAGAATGCTTGGGTGCTGCCTCTGCAGCCAGTCCCTCAACACCCAGAGGAAGCTCAAATCCTAGGTGGTCTAACATGCCCAATATCACAGTTTGAACCAGCACTAGGAGCAGAAATGGGGTGCTGGCTCTGCACCCATGCCTACAACACCCAGAAGGAACCTGACTCCCAAGTGCTTTGAAATACCCAGGATCACAGGAAAGGCTACAACATCTACTCCAACACCAAGAGAAACTGTCCTTCAGGATCCAAGGACACAGTAACCCCATCCAGCCAGTGGCACAGGCTCCTTCAGGTCTGAACCTGGACCCTGAGCAGTCCTGGGGTGCTGGCTCTGCATCCGCTGAACATCCAGAGCGAGCAGATGCTCTGAAACACCCAGAAACACAGGATCACAGAGGAAGCTTGACTCCCAGAAGATCAGACACAACCAGGGGCACTGAAGCTCTGACATACTCAAGATCACAGTTGAGGCCTTAACAATTTCCCCCACATCCAGCATAACTAGGAGCCCCCCACAGGAATGAGGGAAACACAAACATCTGTTCAGCCAGAGACACAGCTTCCATCCAGATTACACCAGTGTCCATAGCAAACCCAGGGTTCTGGCTTCCCAGCCACTCCTGCAACAGCCTGAGAAGTAATGACTCCTAGGAATTCTGACACAACAGGATCTCAGGAACTTGGTAATATCAGGGTCTTAGGATTTCAGACACAGCTTGAATCCCAGGAGCTCTGACACACCCAGGATCTCAGGATCACAGCATCACAGAATCAGAGAATGAGAGAGAGCTGGACTCTGAGGAGTTCTGAAACAATAAGGATAACAGGAAGGACAGGTCTAGTCAGAGTCAGCAAGGGCAGATAGCACTAGAGATAAACATATAATGAGAGGCAAGCACAAGAATATAAGCAACAGAAACTAAGACTACTAGACATCATCAGAATACAATTCTCCCACTACAACAAGTCCTGTGTATACAATCACACCAGAGACTCAAGATTCTGATTTAAAATCACAATTACAGATGATGACAGGGGATTTTAGGAATGACATAAATTACTCCTTTAAAGAAATACAGGAAAACACAGGTAAACAAGTAGAAGCCCTTAAAGAAGGAACACAAAATCCCTTAAAGAATTACATGAGAACACAGCCAAACAGGGGAAGGAATTGAACAAAATCATCCAAGATCTATAAATGAAAATAGAAACAATACTATCCAAATTATTCCACATAATTGAAGCAGATGGAGCACTACTGAATTCCTTCTATGAAGCCACAATTACTCTTATTCCTAAACCACACAAAGACCCAACAAAGAAAGAGAACTTCAGACCAATTTCCCTTATGAATATCGACGCAAAAATACTCAATAAAATTCTGGGAAACCAAAAAACAAAAACAAAAACAAAAACAAAAAAAACAAAAAAAGAAAATTCTGGCAAATTGAATCCAAGAGGACATCAAAACAATCATCCACCATGATCAAGTAGGCTTCATCCCAGGCATGCAGGGATGATTTAATATAAGGAAAATCATCAACGTAACCCATTATATAAACAAACTGAAAGATAAGAACCACATGATCATTTCATTAGATGCTGAGAAAGCATTTAACAAAATTCAACACCCTTTCATGATAAAAGTCCTGGAAAGAACAGGAATTCAAGGCCCGTACCTAAATATAGTAAAAGCCATATACAGCAAACTAATCGCTAACATTAATATGAATGGAGAGAAACTTAAAGCAATCTCACTAAAATCAGGGACTAGACAAGGCTGCCCACTCTCTCCCTACTTATTCAATATAGTTCTTGAAGTTCTAGCTAGAGTAATCAGATAACAAAAGGAGATCAAGGGGATACAGATTGGAAAAGAAGAAGTCAAAATATCACTATTTGCAGATGATGTGATAGTATATTTAAGTGATCCAAAAATTCCACCAGAGAAGTACTAAACCTGATAAACACCTTCAGCAAAGTGGCTGGGTATAAAATTAACTTAAATAAATCAGTAGCCTTCTTCTACACAAAAGAGAAACAAGCCAAGAAAGAAATTAGGGAAACAACACCCTTCATAATAGTCCCAAACAATAAAAAATACCTCAGTGTGACTTAAACCAAGCAAGTGAAATATCTGTATGAAAAGAACTTCAAGCCTCTGAAGAAAGAAATTGAAGAAGACCTCAGAAGATGGAAAGATCTCCCATGCTCATGGATTGGCAGGACTAATATAGTAAAAATGGCCATTCTACCAAAAGCGATCTACAGATTCAATGCAATCCCCATCAAAATATCAATCCAATTCTTCAGGGAGTTAGACAGAACAATTTGCAAATTCATCTGGAATAACAAAAAACCCAGGATAGCTAAAACTGTCTGCAACAATAAAAGGACTTCTGGGGGAATCACTATCCCTGCACTCAAGCAGTATTACAGAATAATAGTGATAAAAACTGCATAGTATTGGTACAGAGACAGACAGATAGACCAGTGGAATAGAAATGAAGTCCCAGAAATGAACCCACACAGCTATGGGTCACTTGATTTTTGACAAAGGAGCCAAAACCATCCAATGGAAAAAAGATAGCATTTTCAGCAAATGGTGCTGGTTCAACTGGAGGTCAACATGTAGAAGAACGCAGATCGATCCATGCTTATCACCCTGTACAAAGCTTAAGTCCAAGTGGATCAAGGACCTCCACATCAAACCAGATACACTCAAACTAATAGAAGAAAAACTAGGGAAGCATCTCGAACACATGGGCACTGGAGAAAATTTCTGAACAAAACACCAATGGCTTATGCTCTAAGATCAAGAATCGACAAATGGGATCTCATAATACTGCAAAGCTTCTGTAAGGTAAAGGACACTTTTTTTTTTTAGGAAAAAATGGCAAGGAACAGATTGTGAAATGATCTTTACCAATCCTACAACTGATACAGGGCTTATACCCAAAATATACAAAGAACTCAAGAAGTTAGACTGCAGGGAGACAAATAACCCCATTAAAAATGGGGTTCAGAGCTAAACAAAGAATTCACAGCTGAGGAATGCCGAATGGCTGAGAAACATCTAAAGAAATGTTCAACATCTTTAGTCATAAGGGAAATGCAAATCAAAACAACCCTGAGATTTCACCTCACACCAGTGAGAATGGCTAAGATCAAAAACTCAGGTAACAGCAGATGCTGGGGAGGATGGGGAGAAAGAGGAACACTCCTCCATTGTTGGTGGGGTTGCAGACTGGTACAACCATTCTGGAAATCAGTCTGGAGGTTTCTCAGAAAATTGGACATTGAACTGCCTGAGGATCCAGCTATACCTCTCTTGGGCATATACCCAAAAGATTCCCCAACATATAACAAAGACACATGCTCCACTATGTTCATAGCAGCCTTTTTTATAATAGCCAGAAGGTGGAATGAACGCAAATGCCCTTCAACAGAGGAATGGATACAGAAAATGTAGTACATCTAAACAACGGAATATTACACAGCTATCAAAAACAATGACTTTATGAAATTCGTAGGCAAATGGATGGAACTGGAAAATATCATCCTGAGTGAGGTAACCCAATCACAGAAAAACACACATGGTATGCACTCATTGATAAGTGGCTATTAGCCCAAATGCTTGAATTACCCTAGATGCACAGAACACATGAAAATCAAGAAGGATGACCAAAATGCGAATGCTTCACTACTTCTTTAAAAGGGGAACAAGAATACCCTGGGGAGGGAATAGGGAGGCAAAGTTGAGAACAGAGGCATAAGGAACACCCATTCAGAGCATGCTCCACATTTGGCCCATACCTATACAGCCACCAAACTAGATAAGATGGATGAAACAAAGAAGTTCAGGCCAACAGTAACTGCATGTAGATTTCTCCTGAGAGACACAGCCAGAATACAGCAAATACATAGGTGAATGCCATCGTTAAACCACTGAACTGAGAACGGGACCTCTGTTGAAGGAATATTAGAAAGGACTGAAAGAGATTGGAGGGGCTTGAGACCCCATATGAACAACAATGCCAACGAATCAGGGCTTCTAGGGACTAAGCCACTACCCAAAGACTGTACATGGAGTAACTCTGGGCTCCAACCTCACAGGTAGCAATGAATAGCCTAGTAAGAGCACCAGTGGAAGGGTAAGCCCTTGGTTCTGCCAAGACTGAACTCCCAGTGAACGTGATTGTTTGGGGGAGGGCGGTAATGCGGGGAGGATGGGGAGGGGAACACCGATACAGAAGGGGAGGGAAAGGTTAGGGGGATGTTGTTCTGGAAACCCGGAAAGGGAATAACAATCGAAATGTAAATAAGAAATACCCAAGTTAATAAAGATGAAAAAAAAGAAAAAAGAAAAAAAGAAATCGCAAAGAGAGACAACCATGGACATAGAAAACCTAGGGAAGAAAACTGGATTCACACATGCAAGTATCACCAACAGAATTCAAGAGATAGAAGAGAGAATCTAAGGTGCAGAAGATACCATAGAAAACAATGACACAGCAGTGAAAGAAAATCCAAATTGAAAAAAAAAATCCCCTAACTGAAAACACCCAGGACATACAGGACACAATGAGAAGATCAAAGCCTAGGCATAATAGATATTGTAAAGAGCAATGATTCCCATATTAAAGGACCAATAAATATCTTGAGCAAAATTATAGAAGAAAACTTCCCTAACCTAAAGATAAGTACATGAACATACAAGAAGCGTACTGAACTCCAAATAGACAAGACAAGAAAGAAAAAATAGAAAATGAATTCCATCTGACACAAAAGAATCAAAAGACTAAATACATAAAACAAAGAATATTAAAAGCAGTAAAGGAAAAAGGTCAAATAACATATAAAGGCAGACCTATCAGAACATCAAACTACTCACCAGACACTATGAAAGCCAGAAGATCCAAGATAGATGTCATACAGGCTACTATACTGTACAAAAATTAAAAATATTATATAAGAAGAGACCAAGGTATTCCATGACAAAATCAAATATCCACAAATCTTTCTACAGATCCAGCCCTACAAAGGATA
Source organism: Rattus rattus (assembly GCF_011064425.1). Classification (NCBI taxonomy): domain Eukaryota; kingdom Metazoa; phylum Chordata; class Mammalia; order Rodentia; family Muridae; genus Rattus; species Rattus rattus. Next base: position 105,147,931 of record NC_046154.1, on the reverse strand, counting down.
AGTAGATAACACAAGGAGGAAATCTAAACCCTAGAAAAATCGAGAAAGTAATCTTCCTTAAACAAACTCAAAAGAAGAGAGACACACTAGCATAATTCCACCTCTAACAACACAATAACAAGAAAAAATAATCACTATTCCATAATATCTCTTAATATCAATGGACTCAATTCCCCCAATACACTAATTTACTGGATGTGTAAAAGGGTCCCAGAATTTGCTGCATATAGGAATCATACCTCAGTGACAAAGACTGACACTAACTCAGAGCAAAAGGATGAAATTTTTTTTCCAAAAAAAATGATCCTAAATTAGCTGGAGTTCTAATAAGGAATAAAAATGACTTTCGAACAAAAGTTATCAAAAAAGATAAAGAAGATAAGGAAGGACACTTCATACTTATCAAAGGAAAAATCTTCCAAGATGAACTCTAAATTTTGAACATCTGTGCTCTAAATGCAAAGGCACCCACCTTCATAACATTACTAAAGCTCAAAGAACATAGTGGGAGATTTCAACACCGCACTCTCAGCAATGGGCAGATCATGGAAACGGAAAAGAAAAGCAGACACAATGAAACGAAGAGAAGTTAGTGGAACCCAGTGGATTTAACAGATATCTATAGAATATTTCATCGTTAAAACAAAACAAAAAACTATCTTCTTCTCAGCAACTCATGGTACCATCTCAAAAATCAATCATATAATTGGTCACAAAACAGGCCTTATGAGATACAAGAAGACTGAAATAACCCCAGGCATCCTGTCAGATCACCACAGGCAAAGACTGGTTTTGAATAACAAAAAATAAATAAATAAATAAATAAATAAATAAATAAATAAATAAATAAAAAAAAGAACAACAGCAACAACAAGAAACAAAAATAGAAAGTGGACATATACATGGAAGCTGAACAACATTCTACTCTATGATAATTTGGTTCAGGAAGAAATAAAAAAAAAAACTAGACTCTTTAGAATTTAAAGAAAATGAAGGCACAACATACCAAATCTTGTGAGATAAAATGAAAGCAGTGGTAACCAAAAAACTCAGAGCTCTGAATGCCTCAAAAAGAAACTGGAAACAGCATACACTTGCAGCTTGACAGCACACCTGAAAGCTCTAGAACAAAAAGAAGCAAATACACCCAAAAGGTGTAGACTGCAGGAAATAATCAAACTCAGGGCTGAACTCAACCAAGTAGAAATAAAAAGAACTAGACAAAGAATCAAAAATACCAGGAGTTGGTTCTTTGAGAAAATCAACAAGATAGATATACCCTTAGCCAGACTAACAAGATGGTACAAGAATGGTATCCAAATTAACAAAATCAGAAATGAAAAGGGAAACATGACAACAGAAACTGAGGAATTAAAAAAAAAATCAGATCCCACTACAAAAGCATATACTCAACAAAATTGGATTAAATATCCAATTTTAAAAATCTGTTAAAAATCTGGATAAAATGGACAATCTTTTAGAGGCATACAAGGTAATAAAGTTAAATCAAGTTCAGATAAACCATCTAAACAGTCCCATAACCCCTAAGGAAAAAGAAGCAGTTATTAAAACTCTCCAAACCAAAAAAGCAGAGGACAAGATGGGTTTAGTGCAGAATTATATCAGACCTTCAAAGAAGACCTAATAGCAATACGCTTCAAGGTATTCCACAAATAGAAACAGAAGAAACACTATCCAGTTTGTTCTTTGAAGCCACAATTATACTTATATCTAAAACACAAAAAGACCCAACAAAGAAAAAATATTTCAGACCAAATTCCCTTATGAATATCAATTCAAAAATATTCAATAAAAGTTTTGGAAACAATACAAGAACACATCAAAATGAGATCATCCATTGTGATCAAGTAAGGTTCATCCCAAGGATGCAGGGATGGTTCAATATATGGAAATATACTTATGAAATCCACCATATAAACCAAGTCAAAGGAAAAAACAGAATGATCATATCACTAGATGCTGAGAAAGCATTTTACAAAATTCTACACCCCTTCATGGTAAAAATCTAGGAAAGGTCAGTAATTCAAGGCCCATATCTAAACGTAGTTAAAAGTAATACATAGCAAACCAGTAGCCAAAATAAAACTAAATGGACAGAAATTTGAAGCAATCCCATTAATGTCAGGTATTAGATAGACAAGGCTGCCCACTCTCTCCCTACTCATTCAATATAGTACTCAAAGTCCTAGTCAGAGAAATTAGAAAACAAAAGTAGGTCAAAAGTATGCAAATTGGAAAGGAAAACGTCAAAATGTCACTATTTACAGATGATATGATAGTATACTTAAGTGACCCAGAAATCCTAAACCTAATAAACAACTTCAGCAAAGTGGCTGGATATAAAATTAACTCAAACAAAGCACTAGTTTTCCTCTTCTCAAAGGATGAAAAGGCTGAGAAAAAAAAATTGAGAACCACACCCTTCACAATAGTCACAGATAATATAAAATACCTTGATGTGATTCTAACCAAGCAAGTGAAATATATTTATTATAAGAACTTCAAGTCTCTGCAGAAAGAAATTGAAGAACATATCAGAAGATGGAAAGATCTCCCAAGCTCATGGGTTGACAGTACTAATATAGTACAAATTGCCCTCTTTGTGAAAACAATCTACAAATACAATGCAATCCACCTCAAAATTCCAACTCAATTCTTCAGAGTTAGAAAGAGCAATTATCAAATTCATTTGGAATAAGAAAAAACCCAGGATATTGAAAACTATTCTCAACAATAAAAGAAATTCTGGTGGGAATCACCATCCCTGACCTCATGCTCTATTACAGAGCTTTCTTGACAAAACACTGTATGGTATTAGTACAGAGACAGGCCGTTGGAAGAACAAGGGAATAAAATTGAAGACCCAGAAATGAACCCACACACCTTGGTGACTTGATCTTTGACAAACTAAAACAATACAGTGCGTGGAAAAAGCATTTTCAACATATGGTGCTGGTTCAACAGGCAGTCAGCATGTAGAAAGAATGCAAGTTGAACCATTCTTATTGCCTTATACAAAGCTCAAGTCCAAGTGGATCAAGGACCTCCACGTAAAACTGAATACATTGAAACTAATAAAAGAGAAAACAGGGAAGAGCCTTGAGTACATAGACATGGGTAAATTTCTTGAACAGAATGCCAATGGCTTATACTCTAAGATCAAGAATCAACAAATGGGCTCTTATAAAACTAAAAAGCTTCTTTAAGTCAAAGGACACTGTCAATAGGACAAAACAGCGAAGTCAGAGAACGAAACAGCAACTAATCGATCGGTAAACAGATTCGAAAAAGATCTTAACCAATCCTACCTCTGATAGAGGGCTAATATTCCATATGTACAACTCAAGAAGTTAGACACCAGAGAATCAAATAACCCTATTAAAAATGTGGTACAGAGCTAAACAAAGAATTATCAACTGAGGAATATCGAATGGCTGAGAAGCACCTAAAAAAAAAAATGTTCAACATCCTTAGTCAACAGGGAAATGAAAATCAAATCAATCCTGAGAATCCACCTCACACCAGTCAGAATGGCTAAGATCAAAAACTCAGGGGACAGCAGATACTCTGCAAGATGTAGAGAAAGAGGAACACTTCTATTTTCGCTGGGATTGGAAGCTGGTACAACCACTGTGGAAGTGAGTCTGGTGGTTTTTCAGAAAATAGACATAATACTAGCTGAGGACCCAGCTATACCACACCTGGGAATACACCCAAATGATGCTGCAAAATATAACAAGGACACATGTACCACTATGATCATAGCAGCCTTATTTATAATAACTGGAAGCTGGAAAAACCCAGATGTCCTTCAACAGAGGAATAGATACAGAAAACATGGTACTTTTACACAATGGAGTACTACTCAGCTATTAAATCCAATGACTTTATGAAATTCTTAGGCAAATAGATGGAAGTAGAAAATATCTTTCTGAGTGAGGTAACCCAATCACAAAAGAACACACATGATATTAACTCACTGATAAGTGGATATTAACCCAAAAGTCTGGAATACCCAAGATACAATTTACAGACCACATAAAGCTCAACAAGAAGGAAAACCGAAGTGTTGATGCTTCAGTCCTTCTGAGAAAGAGGAATGAAATATTCACAGGAGGAAATATGGAGACAAAATACGGAGCAGAGATGAAGGAACGGCCATCCAGAGACTGCCCCACCTGAGGATTCAGCCCACATACAGCGCCCAAACCCAGTCACTATTGTTGATACCAAGAAGTGCTTGCTTACAGGAGCCTGATATGGATGTCACCTGAGAGGTTCTTCCAGAGTGTGACAAATACAGAGGCTGATGCTTGCAGCTCACCACTGGACTCAGAATAGGGTCCCTAATGGAGAAGATAAAGGACTGAAGGAGCTGAAGGGTTTGAAACCCATAGGAAGAACAACAATATCAATCAACCAGATACCCCAGAGCTACCAGAGACTAAACTATCTACCAAAGAGTACACATAGAGGAACCCACAGCTCCATCTGCATATGTTGCAGAGCATGGCATTGCCCAGCATCAATAGAAGGAAAGGTCCTTGGTCCAGTAAAGTTTCCTTTCCCCAGTGTAGGGGAATGCCAGGGTGGGAAAGTGGGAGGGAGTGAATGGATGAGGGGGATAGTAGTAGAGGGAGATAGATGAAATAGGTGGTTTCTGGAGGGGAAATTGGGAGAGGGGATAATATTTGAAATGTATTTAAAGAAAATATCCAATAAAAGAAAAAAACAAAAAATCAGATATTTATTATTTCTAATTGATTCTTGGGTTCATACTTCCTCTATCTGACTTGTGCACTGAGTAAAACCTCCTGACATATTAATTTTATTGATTAGTGACAGGATTAAAAAATATTGGACATTTTCAATGTTGTTTATATTTATACTTTAACTCAAAAAATAATGAATTATTATGTAATTATAAGTCAATCTAATGTTATTTTCCAAATGATATTGGAATCTGTTTTGAATTCGGAAGGTTTTGAGGTAAGGAAAAAAAAAATCAACACTAAATCTCAGGTATAGTAGCAAAGCATAATACTACTAAAGTATACACCCTACCCAAGAGATCGTTTTAATGGTAGGATATCATACATTGGAGACATGAAAAAGCACTGTATTTTACTACTTCAAGTTCTAAAAGTCAAGGTTCTGTCAGTCAAACCCATGTAAGTCATTGTATCCTGGGCCAGAATAACATCCATTCATTTAAGTATGGACAAGCTTATCTGAACTGTAGAAAAAAATGAATTAAATTGAAGGAATGTATAGAAAAGCTTACTGATAACTTTTTAACAGTATCCTAAGGTCTCCAAACTTGCTTTCAGTTGAATAATTTGCATATTTTTTCTGAACTTCTAGGCACAGTAGCACAAGGACAGTCAGGCATTAGTCTCTAGGAGAATAATCTTAATACTAACCCATGTGAGAGAGACTGTGTAGAGAAAATTAGACGACAATGTGAATCTAAACAACTTTTGGAATGGGAGCTGAACCTCAAAAGTTAGTCAAAACAGCACTACAATGATTAAGAAATCTAAGTATATTCCCCTTTTATGTTTTGACATGTTTTTAATCTCCTTGACTTTTTGAGTGACCATATTTTAATAAAGTATCATTATAGGGATAAAATTTTCATTCTATGCCTTGAAGGAAGCATTTTAAAAGATTTATTTATTTTATTTGAATGCTCTGTCTCCATGTACACCTGCATAAGAGAACAAGGTTATCAGATCACAAATAGAGATGGTTGTGAGCCACCATGTGGCTGCTGAGAATGAACTCAAGTTCTCTGGATATACAGACAGAGCTCTTAACTGTGAAAGGTTTTTAATTAAGGCTGAAAATGTATTTCATTTTTGTAAAATATCTCCATTCAAGCAATCACAGAACAGACCCTACTTTACAAAGGCTAATTATGATGGTTCAAATTTGTGATCCTACTATTGAGTAGAGGAAGAGGCAGACATAGGCATGTTCCCGGAACCCGATGGCCAATTTAAATGGGCTACTTAAAGAATCAATGGCCAATTTAAATGACTTACTTGAAGAAACAGAAAACAGTGAGTGACCCTGCCAAAAGGTGTGTAAGAGTACCAACAAAGATTGCTCTCTCATTGTCTGCATATGCACACGTGTACATTCCGCCACACACACTAAGCATTTATAATGATAATGGAAAGAAGGAATTAGAAATAGGGAAATAGTTTTTGAAGCTGTAGATCATCACATTCCCTTTAGAAGACATTACCTAAAAATATTTTAAAAATTTAAACTAATCATATTCTCATAGATTTCTGAACTGTTTTTAAAATGTTAATTGTGTGTCTTTTATTCCAATGAAATCTTGTATTTCTAGGACCAAGAGTGTAGGTAAAAACTTATGTTAGGCAGAATGAAATGGTAGGTTAATGAGATATTCATATTATTTATAACTGGACAGGAGGTCCAGGTATGGTTACAGCATTTGGAGAGAACAGAGGTCATGTTAAAGGATGAGAATATTTGAAGTCTATCGTGGTTTTCTTTTCAATAATTTAAGAATCTCTCAAAAGCAACTGAGTATTATATAGAGTATCTGTACTGTTTGCGGAATGACTTGAACTACTCTCATTTTTTAAAGTATTTTCATGCCTGGTACTGAGAGGTTTGTGTGTGTGTGTGTTTGTGTGTGTGTGTGTGTGTGTGTGTGTGTGTGTGTGTGTGTGTGTTATACATATATATAATATACATAATATATAATATATATTTTAATTTGTGGTGAACAAAATATAAAATTCCTTAAAGCTTTAATCTCTTTTTGTATTGCCGTATCTAAACCATGTTGGAAGAGCCCTCCCAATTATTCTGCTTCTCCCTGCATTGCATTCAAATTCAGTTTCCTAGTACCTACCCTATCACTTATTGAAATGGAAATTTTGGTTGTATCATGTGTTGCAGTCTCACCTGTTGTTTTGATGAGTCAAGACCCATAGGAGGACATACGATGTTTGGACAGAATATAAATAGGACTCAATGTACAATGATGGAGTGCTTGCATAGCTAGTCTTGCAATGCTTTTTTGGTCTTGGGTCTGTGCTGATTTTCCCTTCGTTGAGGGAAGCATAGCCAAGATTTCTCCTGGTGTTCAGAGAGGTTCTGATTACTCCTAAGGATTTGTGGTGATTCAGCAGAGGTCTTACTGTTTCTGCTGGATTCACCCTGCTACTGATTCCTGTTTGATATCCTGACACTACTTAAGAGGACTGCTGATATTCTAAAAAATGCAGATTGAAATTGCCCCAATGAACTACTTCTAAGCAGGTTCTAAGGGGAGTCCCTTGTCGTACTTACCACCTTTTCTCCTCTACCTTCGAATTGTGAGCTAGAAGGAAGATCGAAGCACTTGAGAGCCCTTATTGAAAGTACATTTTTAAAAAATTCTAAGCCTACAACCTATGGCCCCTTTTGTGAGCTTTCTGGTTACTCCACACACTTATAAAGCACAATTTTACCAGCATGGCAAGATATGCATGAAGCTGTATTAAGTGGTACACACATTTGGAGGTAACTAAGAACCATCTGATTGGTCATAATCCACTTAACAGGAGGGAATTCATGATTGGTCTTAGAAACCTATCCAGCTTCGTGGGGCAAATAAAGTCATGGATCTTAGAAAATAATCTATTTCTCTACATAGCCACTGTTCCAATCTAGTTCTTGCAGTAATATCTAGGAGATGCCGTTTCTTTTTATTTTTTTTTTCTTCAGGTTTTTGTTTTTAATGGATTTTAAAATTTACATTTCAAATGTGATCCCCTTTCCCAGTTTCCCATCCATAAACTCCCTATCCAATCGCCTTCCCTTTCTTCTATGAGGGTGTACCCCCACCCACCCACCCCATCCCTTTCAATGGTGAGTCGAGCCTTGGCAGCACCAAAGGCTTCTTCACCAATTGGTGCCCAACAAAGCTATCCTCTGCTACATATGCCGCTGGAGCCAAGGGTCTGTCCGTGTGTACTCTTTGGATGGTGGTTTACTTACTGGGAGCTCTGGTTGGTTGGTGTTGTTGCTTTTATTGGGTTGCAAACCACTTCACCTCATTCCATCCTTTCTCTAATTCCAGCAGACTTCTTGGTATTCTCGCAATTTATCTTTATCCTGCCTTGTATGATGATTTCTTAATTTTCTGATGTTTAGAGAAGCTGAAATATAGCTATACCTGGTTGTGATCAACTTACTACAATTTCTACATTGATTCACTGTATTCAGTTGTGGTTTTCTGTAATAGTTTCCTTTCTCTGAAAGGAGGGACATGTTTGATATCTAGAAGTAAGCGTAAGCTTTAGAATGTGGCAAGGAATTATGTTAGTCTAGCAAAATGGCATTAGGCAATTAATGACTGCAGGTAGAAGGATAATTAGCCTCTCCTAGGGATGGAGATATATATATATATATATATATATATATATATATGTATATATATATATGTATGTATATATATATAAAATCAAGACATTTTAGATAGTGCAAAATCAAGTTCATAATAATTACGATGAGAATTTATCTGGCATAGATATTTTAATATGTAAATACTCAAAGATATTTAACCATTATATTTTGTATGTTACTTTTTTCTTGTGTTTTTGTAAAATTTACTGTAATTTAAATTTTAATTAGGACAATATTACATAGTTGGCACAATTTTCTTTGGGAAAGTGTTTTTTTGAAATTATGTTAAGACAAGTAAAAACTTTTCAGTCTAAAATTTACTATTTGCTTTTCCAAAACTATCTTAAATATTCTTATTTTTGCATATACTTGTTTTAAATATTGATGACATAGAAGGTATATAAAGTGCCCAACAAGATAACACAGATAAATGTCCACATATAAATATTAGAGACCAAATATAAATATAAAATATTTCATTATTATTCAGAGTATGTACTTATTGTATTCAGATCATAAGTTTCATATTTGACATTATATATTTAAGAAATTGAAAAGTATGAAACAAACTTTCTTTTAATGATTCATTTCCTGGAATTTGGATAAACATATCTTTCAGATAGTAAAGCATTCTTTAATTCAACTGACTTTCATTTTGATTTTTATATAAAAAGTCAATTGCAATATGTCAAGTATATTAGTGAGTCAAATAGGCATGTAAATTAACTAAATTGGACAGCTAGTGTGTGCAAAGTAATTAATGATTTCTAATATTTGAGGTATAATAACTTTTTAAATGGATGGCATGGTTGCTGTATAATTAGCTGAAATCACTTTAATAAAACCATTAATTGGTTTTGAAGCAAAGTCAACATATTAAAAAATTTGACATGGTTTTATATGCATGCTTTCTCATTTCATTCAAGACCAGGCTTCATGTCTAGGTTATATGTACATCAGAATAATTGCATTTTCCTTAATGATCAGAAGCTGCTTTTGCTAAGTAATAATTACACTAATACTTTTTGTGTAAGTGAAAACCAGTGGGAGATATAGTTTTTATATTGCATACTATAAACAATATTCATCTTTTAGGGCTCCTTAAAGCTTGACAGTCAAAAAAAGATCAAGCAAGCCCATTAAACCGTCAACCAAACCTTATGTCATTTTCTCTAATTCATAAACTTCAACTTGTAAAGGTACAGGATCCAATAATGTGGTCATAGTGCATAAAGCGGATGCAAATAATATGTTTCTACTCCAGGATGTTTTTATCAATCAACCCCTAAAATATTATCGGAATCAAATTTTTTTTTACAATATTTTACTTATGGAGTAATATTAAAGACAGTACTTCAAACTATTAATTGGTGGTTTATAGAATAGCAAAACAAAGATAGAGTGATGCATATTTTAGCACTTGAGACTGAAAGCTGTGTCTAGCCTGAACTACATAGTAAATTCCAGGCCCTCCAGGGTCACATAATGAAACTGTTTCAAAAATAGTGATTCCATTCATTTGGCTTGTTAATCTATGAATCAGGTTTAAAATTAAACATTTATGAGTGACTCTTGATTCTGGCATCTGTAAAACCTACACCTGATTGCTCCGATGCATTTAGGATGGTCGCATGCAATCATTCAATACTTTTACAGGTGTAAGAGAGGTAGAATCTTAATGTTGTATTTTCTCCCCCGCAGTGTTCTCAAACTTATAATTCATTAGGTGTTTATATAACAAATGGAGATACAGGAAAGTGAAAAAGAGAGAAAGGGAAGTGGAGAGAGAGAGAGAGAGAGAGAGAGAGAGAGAGAGAGAGAGAGAATGAAGAAAATGTAAAACTTAAATGCAGTAGAAAAACAATTCAAAGCAAAGAGCAAACCAAGCATTGCTAGTCACTTCTGAGTGGTAACATTGTTGGCTGCAACATGGTAACAGCCATATAATGAACAAGAAGCAGACTCCTTTCTTTCAAGTTCCTAATGCTCACAACCAGGATTCTAGCCTTCCTATTTTAAAAGTATGTTAGCATAAATTTTAATACTGATTAAGTAGTTTTTTCTAAAAGAACAGGAGACCCAAATGTCTTCTAAAGTTCTTCATTAAATCAGATAAACCAGGAGATTTATAATACCAAATACTGTCGTAAAATTATGCATAATTGGATTGTGGTGGAGAAAGACAGATTGGTTAAAAACTATTCAATGAGTGGTTACATTGAACTGACTCTCTTTCAAGCTCTAAGACTTCCTTTGGAAGAAATCAGTTATAGATTTTTTTTCTTCTACAGGTAGCTCTCCATGTCTGCTCACTATCCATTTGATTAACACTATCGTTTTCAATACCAATTAGCTGCTAACACACGTAAATGAAGTTTTACCAAATGTGGAATAAAACTAAAATAAATAAAAGTGATCAATTCATTTAAAAATGCTGTGTTTGTCACAATGGTTCACAGGAATCCAGAGAAAATGGGGATATATAAAACAATAGTGGAAGACAAACCTAATACATGGCACGGCTTTTAGTAGGTAACAGAGCACCCTAAACCCAAATCCCCATGACCAGGAAGACAACCCATATGCAAATAGTATTCTGCTGCTTCCAGCCTAAAAGACTTCCAAACTCATGAAGCAATAAACTTTAACTTTCGTAAAACAATCTGTGCCACCCAATATAATGCTTTTCTTTTAATTCTATCTCAAAGTGCTTCCATCTTGACAAATAATTTAGCCCAGCAGGTAATTCAATATCATTGATGGTACCCTTGCATATTTCCCTCAAAAATCTTATTGTCTGACTACTTTACTACACTGAGCTCCGAGACAACTTGAGGGTTGCTTATCTCAGGTTAAATTGCTGGTTTATAAAAAAAGAAAAGAAAAAAAAATTAAAAAGCCTTAAGAATTTCTCAGAAATAAGGGTGTAACTCAGTAGTAAAACACTTGCTTACGGTGTGCAAAATGTTATGCTTAATTCCAAGTACTGCCATATAAATGCAGCAAGTGCATTCCAAAATTTTAAATATAATTTTCTTAAGCTTCTAAGACATTTCAATTGACTATTGAGAATAGAATTTAAGCACTAAATGTGAAGAAATTTTAACATATATTAAAAAGGAATAAAAATAGAAAATTTTGCATACAGACAACATGACAATGATTGGAATCTCTAATACTTATGCAAAACAAAGCACAAAAGTAAAATCCCCATACATCAACGATAAAAAAGACACATCCACATCAAGTTCCTGTTAGCAAGCACTTCTTGGCATCAGTAATAGTGACTGACTTTAGTGGCTACAAATAGGATGGATATCCAAGTGGGGAAGTATCTGGATGGCCTTTCCTTCAGTTTCTGCTCTACTCTTTGTCCCTTTATTTTCTTTAGACCGTAGCAATTCTGGGTTAAAATGTTAAGAAGGGTGGCTGATATGGATATATCCTGAGAGGCTCTGCCAAAGCCTTACCAATACTGATGAGGATACTTGTAGCAAACCATCAGACTGAGCCCGGGGATCACAATAGAGGAATTAGAGAAAGGACTGAAGAAGCTGGAGGGATTTGCAACCCCGTAGGAAGAACAACAATATCAACCAACCAGAAACCCCGGAGCTCCTGGAGACTAAACCACCAATCAAAGAGTACACATGGAGGGACCCATGGCTCTAGCCACATATGTAGCAGAGCATGGCATTGTCTGGTATCAGTAGGAGGAGAAGCCCTTAGTCATGTGAAGGCTCAATTCTCCAGTGTGAGGGAATGCCAGGATGGTGATGTGGGAGTGGGTGAGTGGTCGGTCAAGCATCTGCATCAAAGCAGGGAGAGCAGTGATGGGGAAGGGGGGTTGCTGGAGGGGAAACTGAGAAAGGGGATGACATTTGAAATGTAAATACATAAACTATCCAATAAAACAAGAAATAACCAAAAAAGGGACAAAGGACTTTATTCTCTTTTATCATTGGCAATATGGAACCTGAAGAGGCCATCTCCTGAAGTCAGGCAGGATTCCCAGTAACTATGGCTATAGGGACCCCTATGGCTATAGGTACACTCACAGATTTTTCAAACGAAGGTTTGTTCTGGCTGCAAGAAATTCAGGTATTGGGGATGTAACAGAGACTGAGAAAAAGGCTAACCAATGGCTAGGCCAAAATGATATCCATCCCATGGGCATCAGTCTCTATCACTATTTTTTTTTTTTTTTTGGTTCTTTTTTTCGGAGCTGGGGACCGAACCCAGGGCCTTGCGCTTCCTAGGTAAGCGCTCTACCCCCGAGCTAAATCCCCAGCCCCAGTCTCTATCACTATTAATGATACTCTGCTATTGTTGCAGATAAGAGTCTAAAATGGCTGTCCTTTGAGAGGCTCCACTGATAAGCTGAGTCAGATGGACCCAAATACCCACAGCCAAACAGTGAATGGAGTATAAGGATGCTTCTGGACGAGTTGGAGGAAGGATTGTGAGACTCAAAGGACATAGGAACTCCAGAGGAAGACTAACAGAGTCAATTAACCTGAACCCTTGGAGCTCTCAGGAAAACCAATGAAAGAGTAAGTTGACAGCTTTTATTTAGAACCTGCAATATATCAAGAGCTGTGCTCTAAAGTCAACAAATTCATGAATAAATTTTATGTGTCCAAGACCCTATTGTTTTTCCATTTCAAACAATGAAACTTATTTAAGTCTACCTTTTACTTTTTATAAGGTCATGCAAGTAATATGAGGCTTGTTACTTGTAGGTTAATAAAATATGATTTACACAATTTTTTCACGTTTTATTAATGTAGGAGTGATATAGATAGATAGATAGATAGATAGATAGATAGATAGATAGATAGATAGATAGATAGGCTGGCATTATGGCTTGACAAAGATGATTCTGATTTATGTTATGGTAACATTTTAAGATTGTTTGTTTTAGTATTTAACTTATCATTCAGCAAGTCAATTCGACAAAACAAAATCTATTATATTATTGTAAATAGTAAACCAGAGAAAGAACAGGTATCTAAAAATCTACTTTGCATTGAAAGATGATCCACCGAAAGGACATTGGACACCAATGGCTTGTTGGAAGAAATAATTTTGAGTAAAATGGAATATGGACTAAACTGGAACAGTACTTATTGTCAGTAATTTCAGACTGACACTAAGTATTCTTTGAAAATTACCTTTTAGAAATTTCTAGCTTATCTCTGATATGGGTATTATTACTACTCTGTTTCATTTTAAAAATGTAAAAAAAAAATGACTGGGTCTTGAGAAATGGATAAGCAGTTTAGAGCCCTTGATTATCTTGCAGAGGAAGCAAACAATGCCACACAGTTTGAATGGCTTATTAACTTTTTATCTCCAATTCCAAGGGATCAACAAACCGTCTTCCAGCTCTTCAGGTTTCTATATACACACACACACACACACACACACACACACACACAGACAGAGAGAGAGAGAGAGAGAGAGAGAGAGAGAGAGAGAGAGAGAGAGAGAGAGAGAGAGAGAGAGAGGGTGTTAAGTCTTACCGTAAAACTGAAGCAAGGGACATTTAAATCACATGTAATTCAAGTCTAAAAGTGTTGAAAAATCAAACACATGTTCATTAAGATTACTTTTCTGTATATATATATATATTTTTAGATTAGAATATAATTACATCTCAGATTTCAGAAGGAAGGCTAAGAGAGTCATTTCCAACACCCCAACTTTTAGACAATTAGTCAATAAGTATTTAAATCATATGTAATACAAAGATTAGACTAACTGACCTCTAAAGTGCCTTCCTATTTCAGCATTAGCTGGCCCTATGAATGCTAAACTAATAATTTCCACTAGACTTCTGGGCTTAAAGCCAAGATAGAGTGAAGAGCTATAGCATGAAAAGAGGCATAGACGTAAAAACGTGTTCACAAAGTACATTTCCAGCAATGAAGTGTACAGTATCTAAATGCTGCATTGGCAGTCCATCTGTGGGACCTGGTAGCCCAACATTCCAATGATGTCTTTATCTCCATTCCCTAAAATCAGTCTTTTTGTTTGTTTGGTTGTTTGTTTAGTTGGTTGGTTTTGTTGGTCATTATCATGTATGTTACTATGACAACTCAACTTTGAGCTTTAGTTAATGAATTTAATGCCCTTCTAAATTTCTAGAAGAAATGACATGATTGAGACTTTTAATGTTCAAATTTATGGTAAAACTATTGCTTAAATAAAAAATGTGAGTTAACTTGAAAAGAACATTTAGTATAATTAAAATGGAATATGAATATACACTAAGACATTTCATACTATATACACCCAATATATACATATATGTGTATCTGTAAGAATATATCAACATGTTATCTTTTATGTCTTTGAATATTTATATGTATGTGTGTGCACATGCATGACCATGTGTGTGTATGTGTGCTGTGGCAGTGATATGCAGGTCCAATTGCCACGTGTTGCAGTCTGTTCCCTCCTTCTACCTTGTGGATACTTGAGATTGAACTCAGATTGTTAGGTCTGGCAGCAGAATTCTTTACTCACTCACTGGGTGGCCCCGTTTTAATATTGATGTACATCAGTGCTCTTTATTAGCTTTAAGATGGAGGAAGATGATATGTTGCATTTATTATTTTAATTGCATGATATTTTATAATATAAAATATAATAATGGAAGCATAACTAATTCTAATAATTTTTACACAATATGTCTTATTAAGCTTTGGGACCAGCAACTAGTAAGATTCTTTTAAAACATGCTGTTTTTACTTAAAGAGTGAAGAATTCATTGAATAGATATTATAGATCTTATTATGTTCATTTTAATAATTTAGCTTAGTTTTATTCATCATCTAAACTAACCTGGTAGGACCTAAATCTATACAGTTTAACACCAGAATCAAACTCAAAACGTAAGAATAGCTTTCATTGGGTAAACCAAAGTTGCTGTACTTGGAGTGATCTGGAAAGGTATATTTCATGTGCTAACATCTGCTTCTATTGCTCCTGCACAGAGTACACTCAGCCCATTTACATGGGTTACTCTTTTTACCAGAGTGGTCACAGAACACCTATGACTTGAATGAGTGAAGAAATGTCAACTCTGCGTCTCTGTCTTCACCTGTCAACAGTTTCTCTACCTGTCCTATTTACTTGTGCATCATTGTAATAAAGTGACTGATTGAAAGAAGTTTAGGACCAAGGCTGAGTAAACATTTGGTTTCAGAGCTTAGAGTCCATTTGGAAGGCAGGCAAGTGAGGAATGGTTATTGGAGTATCTCCCTTGGCAGTGGTGGGGCGCTCAGCAGCAGCAATTCCACATGATATACACTGGGAGTCAGAACTCTAAAGCAGCACCAGAGATAGGGATATTATCAAGCTTTGTTCACAGTGATCCAGTGTAGTCTAGAACTCATGTTGCAAACACACCCCAACTACCCATTAGCAGAGCACTGAATGTTCAAACATGAGTCTGGGGAATATTTTATAAGAAAATTATAATATTCTGGCACTGGTTGCCTTAGACTCAAGAGCATCTCAAAATGCAAAATGAATTTGTTTTAGTTTTAAATATAGTATGGTTTTGTCACTCACTATTTACAAGTCTAAGAGTTGAAGTCTCTTGTAGGCTTCAAAAGAAACTCTGAACTGTGGGATCCTCTAGAAAGATTGGAAACATGCAACCTCGGAGGTAGGAGGCAAGGGGACCCTGAAGAATGTACCAGAGACCTAGGAGATGAGAGGCTCTCAGGACTCAGAAAGACAAACCTTAGATGAAATGCTCTAGAGTGGAGAGAAGGAACTTGTAGAGCCCACCTCCAGCAAAATATGAGGTCAAGTGAGGGATGGAGTTGCCATCTCCATTACTCAGGGTTCTCTAGAATCACAGAACTTATGGGTAGTCTCCGTAAAGGAAGGGGATTTCTTTTGACGACTTAGAGCTTGCAGTCCAACTCCCCAGCAATGATGAGCAGCAGCTGTGAATGGAAGTTCAACGATCTAGTAGATTCTCAGTACCATAAGGCAAGCAGGTGAGGAAGAGAGAATCATCCTTCTTCCAATAGTCTTATGTAGGCCTCCAACAGAAAATTTGGCCCAGATTAAACTGTGTACCACCACACCTGGATCTGGGACTTACTTTGTCTCAGATGACCTTCATCTCAGAGATCTTTTTGCCTAAGTCTCCTGGGATTCATAGACACTGTGCCTCAAGATCAGGATCATAGGTGAGACTTCTAATGCTGAATTGCAGTTCATTCCAGATATACTCAAGTTGACAACCAGGGATAACCATTATAACATCTCATAGTCAAAACTCTGACCCAGAATTGTTCCTGTCTGAAAAAAACTACATGGACAAAAATGGAGAAGAGCCTGAGGAAAAGGAAATCCAGCTGCTCCAAATTGGGATCCAGCTCAAGGGGACACTAGACCCCAAGGCCTGACACTATTACTGAGGCTATGGTGCGCTCACAAAAAGGGGCCCATCATGACCGTACACCAAAATACACAACAAGCAGCTGAAAGAGTCAGATGCAGATATTTAAACCCAACCAATGAACAGAAGCTGCTCACCCCTGTGGTTGAATTAGGGGAAAGCTGGGCAAAGCTGAGGAGGAGGGTGTCCCTGTATGAGTACCAACAGTCTCAACTAACCTGAACCCTGAGGTCTCTCAGACACTGTGTCATCAACGAGGCATCATACATGAGCTGATATGAAGCCCTCAACACATATACAGCAGAGGACTGCCAGGCCTGGGCTGTCAGAGTCTCAGTCAGAGAAGATGCACCTAATGCTCAAGAAACGGGAGACCCTAGGAAGTAGGGGGGTCTCATGTGGTAGTGGATCTGTGGGGTAGGGACATCCTCATGGAGACCACCATGGGGCATGGGAGGAGGGCAGGGGGTGAAGTATGGGATGTAGAATAGTCAGAGGATGAACCGGGAGGGGGATATAATCTGGAGTGTAAAAAAAGGATTATATTAAATTAAAAAATAAAAATTAGAAAAACAAAAAAACTGAAAACCAACTACAAACTTCCACTGCACAGTGGCATTTTCCTTAAATGGGAAGAAATGGAACAATAACAAGACCCAGCCGGGCAATTAGCAAACCCTGCAGCTGCATGTTTATCATTCATGACACATGGTGACATAACTTGAGCTCCAATGACCTTGGGCAGTGCTGTCCCTATGACCTGGTTCCCTGCATGGATCACACTTGGCTCTTCTCTTGGACCAGCAGCTTCCAGTGCCCATCAATTTCCTGACAGATCTTGTACATTTCTACCTTCTTTATTATCTTGTAGTACTCACTGAACTTAGACCTCAACTTCACAGCAGTCATCTGTAGCTCACAAGCGCTCTACAAAGAACTGTGCCATGCTCCTTGTTTTCATCATTTTTTCTTGTAGAACCTTCATGAAATGATTAATTAGTTCATAAATTTTGAATTCTGCATGATTACAGTTTCATCATTTGAGGATTTATCTATAAGCCTCTGTCAATTTAAGACTCAGCCAGACCTATTTAGACTATGATATAGTAGCCATTGTAAGGCATATGGTTCCAATTACATCCTGTGCAGTCATTCGTTCTCTTTAGAGAAAAAAAAAGTTTTTCATAGGCTTTAAGTTTAAAACTTGGAACGTTCAATAGTTTAAGCCTTGCTGTAAAGGTTTCTATTGTAATATCTCAGGAAAAAATTACAAGTTTATCTTTAATGGTTCTAAAATCTTAATGTGAATTTTTCTGCAACCTTAAACACCATCATGCTCCACTGATTGTCACACTGCACATTTTTCTCATCTTTCTCCTCCATATTTTGCTTCTAATATCATCTAACAATAACTCTACCACATCTTCGATGTCATGTCTTTAGGTTTCCATCTTTGATTAAATTAATCCATTATTCCTGAATTCAAGAGCATTCAAAATTTCAGAATTTGAGTAAAATATACAATATCCCTCACTGGTGTATAACATATATTCTTTATCTAATTTACTTCCCATAGACTCCTTCTTCTCATCTGAAATCTTTAGTATAAACCTCATTTTTGATATTTTAATCAACATTCTGTCTTCTGATCTTTTTTCCAGAATTTCTCCAAAGACTATGCCTCTCTAGCACAGCCAGCAAACAATCTCTTGCAAATTTTCTTTCTGCAGAACATCTTCAAAAGTCTAAGAGCCACACTATCACATTCCACAAGTACATTCCTTTTACTGTGAAGGACCTTATAAAGTTCTTTATTTTTTCCTTTTTTCTTATTCATTACTTTATTTATTTACATTTCAAATGCTACTCACTTTTTCCATTTTCTCTCTGTAAACACCCTATCCTATCCCCCTCCCTTCTGCTTCTATGAGTGTGCTCCCCCCGCCCCCATCAGTCTCACTACCCTGGCATTTTCCTATGCTGAGGCATCTAACCTTCACAGAACCAAGGGCCTCCCCTCCCACAGATGCCACATAAGGCCATCCTCTTCTACATATGAAGCTGGAGCCATGGGTCTCTCCCTGTGTACACTTGGTTGGCAGTTTAGTTTTGGGAGCTCTGGAGAGGGGTTCTGATTGGTTGATATTATTGTTCTTTCTAACTATATTTTATTAAAAAAATACATTCACCTGTCTATGTATTAATTGGTAGATTAGTAGTGGTGACAAGGTTAATCCCTTCTATAGTGGAAGTATTTTCTAGATAATATTCTAGAAATACAAGATTAGTTGTAGTCTGAGAACGATCAGAAAACACCTAATAATTACATGTAGGTTACTATTTTTTAAGTTTTTATTAAAATTTCTATTGCTTCAATTTATTCTAATCATGTACTAGGCAAGGTTTTCTCAATGAGAAGGGTATTCCAAAGTACTAACCTGTTGCATAAATTAATTGTGTGTATGTGTGTGTGTGTGTAGGTGTATGTGTATCTGTATGTGTATGTGTGTGAAGACATGAGTCTAAGTGTCTGTAGTGTTTAGACAATGTCAAAAATTCTAGAACATGAGTTACAGGTGATTGTGTGCTGACTACCATGAGTGGTAAATCTTGGGTACTATGAAAGAGCAGTAAGTAGTCTTAGAAGCTGAACTAGCTATCCTGGTTTTTTTTATATTCAGTTTTTATTGAAATCAATTTATTTCATACAGAAAATATTCTGATCTCATTCTCCCTTCCCTTAGCTCCTCCAAGTTTGCTTCCATGACCCCAAGCATCCAAATCCATACTTTCACTCCCTGTTTAGAAAGGAAAGGGGCTAATATACAGAGAAATAAACAAAATAAAACAAAACAAAAATATAGTGAAGAGCAAATCAAAGAAAATGCAAAAGAAACACATACACACACACACACACAATTTTAGCTGCTTTATTTCTAAAAGCTAGAAGCTGAAAATAAACCAGATGACCCACACCCAAAGAATCAATAAAGGAAATGTGGTTTATTTACACAATGGAATACTATTCAGCTATTAAAAATGAATTTTGAAGACAAATGGACAGAACTAGAAAATATCATCCTGAGGGAGGTAACTGAGACCCAAAAGGACATGCGTTTTATGTACTCACTTATAAGTGGATATTAGCCAAAAAGCATAGAATACATGGGATACAACCCACAGACTTCAAGAAGTGTAACAAACAGAAATGCTCAAGTGAGGAGGCGTTAATCCCACTTAGAATTGGGAAAAATAATCACAGGAGGCAGAGAGAGGGAAGAACTGGAGTGAGGGAATGAGGGGAAAAGGGGAACAGGGCAACAGCATCAGGTATGGGGGGTGGGACAAAACAGAATTCCAGAGGGCCAGGAAAATGAATGGAAATAAGAAGTCTCAGGGGTTGTGATGTGGGTGGACCCTCTAAAAAATATCAAAAACCTGGGAGGTGAGACATTTTCAGGACTCAGTGGGAGTAACATTAGCCAAAATGCCCAACATTGGATAGAGGGAACCCAAAGAGCCCACCTCCTGTAAATAGACGGGACCTCAAGTGGAAATGTTTTTGACCCAGAATTGTTCCTCTCTAAAAGAACTGCAGGAACAAATTGGAGAAGAGACTGAAGGACAGGTGGTGCAATAGTAGGCCCAACTTGGTGTTCATCTGATGGGGTGAGGTGGGAAGGCTCCAAGGCCTGACACTTTTACTGATACTCGATGATGTGCTTACAGACAGGAGCATGGCATGGCTTTCCTCTGGGAGAACCTACCAGCAGCTGATTGGAACAGATTCAGATACTTACACTTAACCACTGGACTGAAGTCGGGGACCCCTATGGTTGAATTATGAGAAGAATTAAAGAAACTGAAGGGGAGGGCAAACACATAGGAAGACCATCAGTATCAACTAACCCAAACCCAGGGAGCTTCCAGAGAAGCATACAAGTACTGGTCAAAGGTCCTGGAACAGACATAGCAGCGGTCTGCCTGGTCTGTATCCAGTGGCTGTAGATGGGCCTAATCCTGGAGAGACTTGAAGTTGCAGGGGAAGGGGAGGCCTGGTGAGGGATGTGAAGCATCCTCCTGGAGGCAAGGGGGAGGAAGAATGGATTGAAGAACTGTAGGAGCTGGACCCAGGAGCAATGACTGGAATGTAAATAAATAATATAACACACACACACACACACACACACACACACACACACACACACGCAAAACTGTTTGGCTGTATTCTTTATGTTGCCTGTTTATATTTTTCCTTTTATAAAAAATAGTTTCTTTTCCTCACATAATATATTTGGTTTACAGTCTTCCTCACCTCTACACCCTCTAGTACCTGACAACCTCTCCTCATCTCCAAATCAACTTGCCTTTTCTCTCATTACAAAGGGAGTTCTAAGAGATAATAATAAAACATACATAGATAAAACAAAATATATCATATGTGGGGTTAGACAAGACAAACAAACAAGAAAAAGAGCTTAAGAGACATCACAAAAATTAGACATTTCCTTATTTGCCTATTCATATGTCCCATAGTAACACTAAACTAGAAGCCATAATATATGCACAGAAGACCTAGAGCAGACCAGTGTAGACCCAATGGATGCTGCTTCATTCTCAGTGAGTTCATATAAGCTTTGCTCATGTTAATATAGAGGCCTTGCTTTTTTGGTGTCTTCCATTCCCTCTGGATCTTGGACTCTTTCCTCCTTCTCTTCCTGGAGATCCTTTCACTCTGAGGGAAGGAAATTATTCTCAATATCATTTTTTCTGCTACTTAGTTAGCTAACTTTCTTTCCATTTCACTTGTTCATAATAACTGATAATTTTTTAAAATAAACATAATTCAATTTTAATTAATAAAATTCCTTATTATATATAATGTTAGTACAATTATGATTATTAATTATTCATGTTTTTCTATCCAAGATTTATAAATACAGTACTTTTCTACCCATCCCATCTAATTATTAGTTTCGTATTTCAGTTATTTTCCAAAATTTTATATCTTGATAGCATAATTTGACTAAGTGATCTAAATAAGTTTAGCTAAGTATGATCTATCATTTTAATGAAACAATTACATTTTTTCCAATTTTGATTTTTAAAGTTAAATATGAATACCAAAATAATTTCAAAGTGGGCAATGATTCAAAAAAGTATCATCTAGTGTGGTTATACCCAGAATAAAACGACAATGTTTGTTGACAAAGTCACTGAAGTGTCACAACTTTCAAAAACACCCTTAAAGGATGAAAAGTAAAATTCTGCCTTAAATCATAAAACATTGTTCTTGTTTTCAACAGGTAACCATCTCTGTTCATATGGAATACTTAAAAATCATTTAATGGAGTTGTTATTCGATGAACACTGACTTTATTTTGATGCTAGAGATGGGTCTTGGACAAGGTTAGTTGTTCCTTGGAACCACACATCTACCCTTAGAAACTCTCTTTAAATCATTCCTTTACTGCCTACTTTACCTTACTTTACTCAGTTCATTTTGTATACTTCAGTTGGTCTAGTTTTACTAATTTTTACAATAGTCAAAGTAGATTTGATCCGCTATTTTTGAAATGTATGATTCCTGCATCTCCCTGACCTCAATTTTTAAAATCTAGTTATATCTGGCAAAGGCAAGGCACAATTGTGTGGCATAAAAAAGGACTAATTCTTTAGTTGTAAGTAAATGGACACTCTTGGTTCAAAATTCCAACATCTGTTACATGGATCTGTCTTTCCAAATCTCCAGGTAGAGTTTGTATCAAACTCTATAGTATTCTTGGCAAGTTATGTAACACCAGATTATTTCCTTTCCTTCATGTGTTATATTTCCTTGTGCATGCATCCAAGTTATTTTTTTGTTTTGGTATCAATTTTAAGGAAATTCTGCCAAGGAACATTCCCTTCTGAAGTAGAAAATTTAGACTTTCTCAAATATCTAATTAGTTGTATCAATTGTTGGAGAATCAATAGGAGACTCTATTCTATAAAATCTTCCTGAACAAATTGATCTTATCCATGCCTTGTAACTCACAATTTAGTTATCTTAACTGCATATGGAAGCATCAGAGTACATCTAAAGCACTGTGTGGAGGAACATATGGTATTCCTGAAAGCATTATAAGACCAATGCAAGTTATTAGTGATAACACCTGCATCTCAACAATCAGAATGGAATTTCAATATCATATTATTATCTAATATCTCCAGTCTTACCTTAAGTTGATCCTATAGAACACTCAATAAGAAAACTAATATACCTATGGTCATTGATCTTTGACAAAGGAGCGAAAAACCATCCAATGGAAAAAAGATAGCATTTTCAAAAAATGGTGGTGGTTCAACTGGAGGTTAGCATGTAGAATTCAAATTGACCCATTCTTATCATGCTGTACAAAGCTTAAGTCCAAGTGGATCAAGGAACTCCATATCATACCAGATCCACTCAAACTAATAGAAGAAAAAATGAGGAAGGGTCTAGATGACATGGGCACGAGGGAAATTTTCCTGAACAAAACATCAATGGCTTATGCTCTAAGAACAGGAATCATCAAATGGGACCTCATAAAACTGCAAAGCTTCTGTAAGGCAAAGGACACTGTCATTAGGACAAAATGGCAACCAACAGATTGGGGAAAGATCTTTATCAATCCTACATCTGAAAGTGTGCTAATAACCAAAATATACAAAGAACTCAAGGAGTTAGACTCCAGAGACCCGAATAACCCTATTAAAAATGGGATACAGGGGTTGGAGATTTAGCTCAGCGGTAGAGTGCTTGCCTAACAAGCGCAAGGCCCTGGGTTCGGTCCCCAGCTCCGAGAAAAAAAAAATGGGATACAGAGCTAAACAAAGAATTCTCAGGTGAGGAATATCGAATGGTTGAGAAGCACCTAAAGAAATGTTCAATAGCCTTAGTCATCAAGGAAATGCAAATTGAAACAACTTTGAGATTCCACATCACCCCAGTCACAGTGGCTAAGATCAAAAACTCAGGCAAGAGCAGATGCTGGTGAGGATGTGGAGAAAGAGGAACACTCCTCCATTGTTGGTTGGATTCCAAACTGGTACAACCTCTCTGGAAACCAGTCTGGAGGTTCCTCAGAAAATTGGACATTGTACTACCTGAGGACACAGCTCTACCACTCCTGGGCATATACCCAAAAGATATTCCAATATACAACAAAGACACATGCTCCTCTATGTTCATAGCAGCCTTATTTATAAAAGGCAGAAGCTGGAAAGAACCCAGATGTTCTTCAACAGAGGAATAGATACAGAAAATGTGGTACATCTACACAATGGAGTACTACTCAGCTATCAAAAACAATGACTTCATAAAATTCATAGGCAAATGGATTGAACTAGAGAATAACATCCTGAGTGTGGTAACCCAATCACAGAAAATCACACATGGTATGCACTCATGGTAAGTGATTATTAGCCCAAAAGCTCAAATTCCCAAGATACAATCCACAGACCACATGAAGCTCAAGAAGGATGAACAAAATATGGATGCCTCACTCCTTCTTAAAAGGGGGAAGAAAAATATCCACGGGAGGGAATATAGAGGCAAAATTTGGAACAGAGACTGAAGGAACGGCCATTCAGGGCCTGCCCCACATGTGGTCCATTTATATCATTTATATACAGTCACCAAAACTAGATAACATTGATGAAGCTAAGAAGTTCATGCTGACAGGAACTGGATACAGATGTCTCCTGAGAGACACAGCCAGAGCATGTCAAGTATAGAGGTGAATGCTATCAGCAAACTACTGAAATGATAACAAGACCCGTGTTGGAGGAATTAAAGAAAGAATTAAAAAAGATGAAGGGGCTTGCAACCCCATAAGAACAACAATACCAAACAACCAGAGCTCCCAGGGACTAAACCACTACCTAAAGATTATACATGTACTGACCCATGACTCCAGCTGTATATGTAGCAAAGGATGGCCTTGTTGGACACCAAAAGAAGGAGAAGAACTTTGTCCTGCCAAGGTTGGACCCCAGTGTAGGGGAATGTTGGGGTGGAGGGAATGTGGAGGGGAACACCCTAAGAGAAGAAGGAGAATGGGAGGGGATAGGAACCTTATGTCCAGGAAACCGGCAAAGGGAGTAACATGTGAAATGTAATAAAAAAATCCAATAAAAAAAGAAAAAAAATAAGAAAACTAATGTAAGAAATATTTAGCCACCAAATAAGCTAACAGTTGACAATCATAACTGTCTAATACTTCCTGGAAACACTGAAAGAAAATAAATGCTTTGAGGTTACCGTTTTTGTTTTTAGTTCAGAGGATAAAGAATATGTTTGTACACAAAATATATGCATATGTTTTATTTTCCATATTTTGACATAATTCACAGTTTTAATCAAAGAGATAAACAAGAGAAAAAAGTCAGATAAAATTCCTGTATTTTTCTGTGGAGATATGAAAGGCACCTTTTATAATACTTCAAAATCTTCCTATTTTCGCTTTGTATATTTTGTCCAGTGCCTTAAAAGTAAGTTAATTAGGGGAAATATTCTCCAGGTTAAAATTGTAATTCATTTGCATTGAATTTGTGTTTATTTTTAATTTAGGAAAATTAGCACTGAAGGTAGCACATATCTTCAGATCTTTCACTTTCAGTATAAGTAAAGTTAATAATTTTTAAATGCCAGATTAAACAAATGATAGAAACAATTGACTGTGGGATGTGCATATAAATGTATTCCCCTGCATTAACAATTTATTATTGTTAATTGTTATAATTTTCACGTTTTTTTTTTTTTTTTTTTTTTTTTTTTTTTTTTTATTAACTTGAGTATTTCTTATATACATTTCGAGTGTTATTCCTTTCCCGGTTTCCGGCAAACATCCCTTCCCCCCCCTTCCTTATGGGTCTTCCTCCCCACCCTCCCCCATTGCCGCCTCCCCGACAGTCTAGTTCATGGGGTTCAGTCTTAGCAGGACCCAGGGCTTCCCTTCCACTGGTGCTCTTACTAGGATATTCATTGCTACCTATGAGGTCAGAGTCCAGGGTCAGTCCATGTATAGTCTTTAGGTAGTGGCTTAGTCCCTGGAAGCTCTGGGTTGTTTGGCAATTTTCACGTTTCTTAAGCAAACATTTTTTCTAGAGATATAATAAAATTTAAGTCTCTCTAGCTGAAAATACTTTTTATAAAATAATCATATGTGATTATTCCTTTAACCACCGTAATTCTATGCACTATTTCAAGAAAGAGTGGATTCCATGGGGTAATTTCATATCCTAGTAGGAGATTAACAAGCAATTCACTCATTTAAGCTAAATTACAAATTGATATTGATCCTCACTATGATTATTTTCTGATAAATACTCAGTGATTTACTCAACTCATATTATTTTTTTAGTCTCTTCTATTTTACTAGAGTCTTCTGAAAACTTTGATATCCAAGGAAACAGGTTTTAGATCATCATTCATCTAGTACATCTGTGCTAGGGTTCTCATGAAGCTGGGCAATATAGGATGAGTGCCCATGGTGGTAACACTCCTCACAACAATGCTGAATTCTGCTTCTTTGTTCCCTTCCTGGAAACTCTGTGGATTTAAATACAAACCTCAACTCCATATTGTGAACAATGCAGAAGAGAAAAGAAGCAAGAGCAGAGCAATGTGTTTGTGAAATTGTACCACATATCTCCACGTAGTCAGATGAACAGTTCTTTTTTCTTCACCTTGAGTCTGCCTATCCCTGGGTATAACACAGAGATAATTGAACTACATACTTTAAACATGAGAAAACACACTCTGATTTGAGGCTGCAAAGTATATTTGTGCTAGTAACAACAAGCACATTTTTAAATTTTAAATTTCAAGTACTTTTAAAATTCTTTCAGTGCGTATATAAGTTTAGAATGGTAATATCTTCTTATTGACTTTTTTCCTTTGATGACTCTGGATATTCCAAACCTTCTGATACTTTTTTAGATTGACCTTCATTTTGCCAGATTTTAAAAATAGCTACCCCATCTTAATTCTTATGTACATTTTTGGGGGAAGGGATAGTTTTCCATTCTTTTATTCTGACAGAATATCTATTCTTGATATTCAGGTGTGTTTTATGAATATAACAGAAAGATGAATCTTGATTTTTATTCCAATCTACTAATCTATATCATTGTCTTGGAGAATTGAGATCATTGATGGTGCAAATTATCAATGAATCACGTATGTTGAGTCCTGTTATTTATTTGTGATAGTATGCTCTTTCCTTGACCTGTTCTCAGTTGTTACTATAATATTACTTATTGTTTGTGCTTTTGTAGGTATGATTAACTACCTGATGTTGAAGTTTTCCTTCTATCACCTTATATAGTGTTGAAATATATGTTGTCTACCATTTATTGTGACTGAAAGTTGTATTTCGTACAGCTGTAGTCTGTATTGGCACATGTAGAGTCTGCAGTTTCTGGACCATACATTCAGGTTTTCTAAATTTTAAAGTCCAGTGAAAAATCAGGTTTTGTCCTAAGGTTCTAATATATATATATAAAATAATATATATATATATATATAAGATTTTCTTGTTTTAGTATGCTATGTTTTGGGAGATTTCTTCTCTGCCCTAGTTCTTTTAGGTTTGGTTTAAAGTCTACTTGGTCAGATATTAAAATGGATATTTTTGTTTTTCTATTTTCTTGGAATAACATTTTGATTCTTTTTACCCTGAGGTTGTATCTATTCTTAATGCTAAAATGTGTTTTTTGAATGCAGCTGGAGGATGAATCCAGCTCTCAAATCCATTTTGCTAGTCTGTAACATTTTATTTTATAATTTAGTCTATTAATCTTCAGAGTTATTAATGTGCAGTATAGGTTGACTTTTTTTATTTTGTTGGGTTTCCCCCTTTTTAATTTGTTGGTCTGAGATTATTCATGTGCGTAGCGTTCTCTTGAGTGTAGTTAGGTACTTCAGATGAACTTTTCCTTCTAGCACCTAGAATCTAGTGTGTTATGTACACCTGAATAAATAGAAACCAGCTGTTTTGTCATGGAATGTCTTTCTTCATTTATTTTGATTGAAAGGTTACTTAGCTAGCATTATGTGTTGTGGAGTCTGTCATTTCTTGGAATTTATAGAATATTTGGCCAGACTCTTCAGGATATTAGAGTCTCTACTGAAATTCAGGTGTTATAGGTCTGTGTGCCTTCATAAATTATTTGGTCTTTTTCACTTTCAGATTTTAATATCTTTATTTTGTTCTTTTATTGTTTTGGTTTTTAGTGCAGTAGGGAATTTCTTTTGCAGTCCAGTCTATTTGGAGATATGCATTCTTCTTATACCTTGACAGGTACCTCCTTCTTTATGTTGGTGAAACTTTCTTCAATGATTTTGTTTTCTGTGCTTTTGACCTAATTTTCTTTACCTTTCTCTGTTCTTTCTATTATTCTTAGATATGTTCCTTCAATAGTATAATAGATTTCCTGGATATATTGTGCCAGAACTTTTTTATATTTAACATTCTCTTTTACAAAGTTATTGATTTCTTCTACCTTGTCGTCAAAACCTGAGATTTGAATCTTCCCTCTTCTATCTCTTGATTTTTGTTGGTAAGGATTGCCTCTGATGTTTCAGTTATCCAATAGTTTTGTTAATTTCTAATGATTCAATTTCCAGCTCCATGTCATAAACTCTTCTTCATTTCCTTCGACTGTTTCTTTGTATTTTCATTAATGGATGTATTTATAATCTGCTTCTAGGACTATAAATAATAACTAATCTTACATACTTTTCCTTTTGAGTTTCAGTACTATTGAATTTCTCAGGGCCTACTTTTGTAGGATGTTTTGGGTTCTGATTGTAGTATATTGTCTTGAATGTTAGAGATTTTGTTTTCATGCTGGCAAATAGAAATTTGGATGTGAGATGACTGTGATTGTAGGTGTTTATATTTGATGTTATATTGATTGGTTTTTTGGTTCCTCTTGCCCTCTCTGTGTCTTATGAGAGTATGTTGGCAAAATGTTGTCTGTATGAGAGTGCTTCTGAGACCCTTCCAATTCTGTCCACTAGTTGCCCACGGTAGAAAGTATTCTTGGGCATTGAGAAATGACAGAAAGGAATGTGAAACAAGAGTGAATGGATGCATGCTTAAAGGCTTCAGTGGTGGGAGGAAAGATGGGTCTTTCATGAATATATGCTTAGAGAAGGAGAGACTACAGCAATTTATCTGTTACAAAGCTAGCTAGACATAAGGCAGGGTATTCAAATTCAAGTGAGGAAGGAGAGTGAAGATTAAATTTCTTAGTTTGACTGATTTACTAGACTTTTTCTAGGAACAATATCTCTGGGTTTGCTATTGAGACAGAGAAATGAAGAGAGGGAGGAAGGCTATATAAGACCCAAATTCTTCAATAGAAATAGGCTCAGAAAAGAAGAAGAGGCTGTAGCAAGTAGTTTGCTATACATCTGAGGATAAGACATGGAAGTTGGAATTGGAGTATATGAGGGAGATAAAAAACTGCCTGCCTTAACTGTAGGGAGATGGTAAGATTCTGAGAGAACATGGAGAATTTTAAAGTATCATCAAAATCTACTGTATGATATAATTTAAATAAAAATGAGAATAGTATTCTAAAAATCATAATAACAAAACTGTTCCAAAGTTCTATAGAATCTTTGCATGTAAGTAAAGCTGGTAAATAATGGCAATAAAAATAATTTATTTGCAGATCTATGAGTATTCCCTTACCAACAACCACCAGAAGCATAACATCTATTATGTACTGGTATTTTCTTTAGTAAACCCAGGTCTTTGGGAAGCATTGTCTACAGTGTCAAAAATTCTGACCAAAATAATTGGTTCTAATTAATATTTTGAAATTAGATTATTTTATAATTAGGTTAATAGGTTGTTTTCCATAAGACATGTTTATAGATTCTTAGTTTTGCTTAACACAGCCAATGACATCCTCTTTCTCAACTTCCATCACTACTTAATTCTTTAACACTCATTAATTTTGTTTTATGTATGTTTTCATTTTCCTTTAAAAATATGTCTTCTGAAATATTAGGTTTCTTCATATTTTATTGTGTTCATTTCTTTTAGACCTTGGATTTCCCATAATCCCTTGTTTCAAGATTCTTATACCATTCTGCTATCCAGTAATCTACCACATGATTTTTGTTTTTGTTTTTTTTCTGTAATGTAACATTCCCCATTTTAGAAAAAAATAATCTTAAAAGTTGCTGCTATGATTTAGATTTAGAAAGCCTTGATGAAATATGGCAGTGGGGTGGGGTGGTTCTATCCTGCTCATTGGTCTTTTACTAGCTTGTCTGACAAAAGGCTGTATCTCCCTCTTAACACCACCTCGTTCTGCTTTACCCCAAGCCCTAAAGAAATAGAACAGAAGATTATGGAGTGAAGCATTTGAAGCTGTGAACTAATCTTCCCCCTTAAATTTTTTATGTCACACATTTTGCTACAGCTACTTTATGGAAGTTAACACACAAACATATCCCCTTACAATATTTTATTATTATCTATGTCTTCAGACTTTTAGTTATTAGAATAGATAGTTTTATAGAAATGTGAATACCATCAGAAAAACCTTGGTTAAGTGTCTGATGTGGCTACAGAGTAGACACAGAAATTTTATCATACACTCTTTACTGATGGCAACAACTTAGAAAGATTGTCATTGACAGTCTTATTCTTTGCATGCTCTATGCTAGGCTACATGAATTTCTATTCAGTTAACTACTGTACCTTCCTTTTAGTATGAACACAAATTGTTTAACAGTCTGATGTAATTAAAATTTATCTCCTTTGAATTACCTTTGTTTAATTTTACTGACTGTAGCAAAATTAAGGTATATATTTTTGGGCATATGAAATGATAGTTTTGTATACAATATGAAATTATTAGCAAGACCAAGATAATTAGCATACTCATCATTTCATGAAGTATCTCTCTACTTGTGCACCTGTGCTGAGAATACTTAAGCTCTCTCTTAGCAAATTTCAAATATGCATTTCTA
Organism: Rattus rattus; assembly: GCF_011064425.1. Taxonomy (NCBI): domain Eukaryota; kingdom Metazoa; phylum Chordata; class Mammalia; order Rodentia; family Muridae; genus Rattus; species Rattus rattus. The sequence continues at coordinate 105,117,032 of NC_046154.1, read as the reverse complement.
ACATAGTAATTATGTTGTACAGAATGTCCTCAGGGCATATTACTCTTAAATATTCTATAAATGAATTAATTATGACATCTTTGCTAGGCATGACTGTTTCACTGAATAGGACCCTGTATTACTCACTAAGCTTTATGTCAGGAGAGGAACTGCAAAGCTCAAGTTTGAAGTGAATCTTCAGAAACTATAGGATACTAAAAATTATTCTTCCACCTAAATTTACTTGTAATACAGATTCTTAGCAAATTGTTTAAATTTAAAATGGTCCTAAAGTGAAAAAAACAAAAATTCTTTCTTTACGACATGCATGACATGCTAGTTTTTCTTAGAAATTATATTAAAAAATCTCATACATATGCTTCTAGTACTAGTATGTGGATAACTAAAGCAGCAAGATACATGAGATTAAAGCCAATATTACATATAGAACAAATCTCTATAAGGATGGGAGAAAAAAGAAAGGGAGGAAGGAAAGAAGAAGACAAAAAGAAGGATAAAAGATACAAAATTTATATTTACAAAGAGAGGTCTTTATATTGATTTACTAAGAATGAAAATTTATCTCTAGATAATTACATGTATAAACACACAGTAATTATGACAGAAAGTGCATATTAAACATGTGCAGGCCTAATCCAAAGGAAATCACAACATAGAAAGGAAGTTAGGTACAAAGTTTCACCCATACCTTAAGAACTATTGGCAACTGATTCTTGGAAAGGTCAGTTTTCTATAGGAGCATACTCTCTGATAAGTCAACCAGACTCTAACAGAAGGCTACACATCTAAGGAAACTGAACAGCACAAGTTGGACTTGATGGAAAATAAAAGACAAAGTTGGATGGAAAAGGAAGAGAATATGGATCTGGGGACAAAGAATGTTTTATTTATTTTCTTATGGCTATGCTTTTAAAACCATGACCTGAACAACTTATAGAAGAAAAAAATTTAGTTGGCTTACAGTTACAAAGGGACAAAAGGGACATAATGGAAATAGGAAGATAGGAGACACCCGAAAGCTGGAGCAACAGCTGAGATGTTGAACTCACATGTTGAACTGCAAGCAAGACACAGAGAGAAAAGACTGGAAATGGTACAAGGTTTTTGAAACTTCAAAGCCTACCTTTAGTGACATATTTTCTCCAGCAAGTACACACCTCCTAAATCTACCCAACAGCATCGCCAACTACTTAAAATATGGGGATACCTTATTCAGAGGTGAGAGAAAACTTAATCAAATATGTAATAAAATATAATCAAAACACCTTGTATGAAATTATAAAGATTTAATTAAAAATTTAAAAGATAGATATACACATTAAATACTATGGATTACAATTGAATATATATATATATATTTATATTTATATTTATATTTCAGTATTTTCAAATCAAATTAATGAACCAATCAAGTTTTTACCTACTTACTAATTTTGTAGTGAAAGAATTAACTCTGTTCTAGCAATTTTGAAATAGTCAAAGTATTATCCCTCATCATAGACACTTTTTCCTGGGTAATATGACCCCAAAGTTTATTTTCTATCCACTTGTCATGAATTCAGGGAACCCTGATAGTACACAGAGCTCTGGAGTCCCCGGGTAGCCTAGGACTGCACCCCTCCAGTCTCCATCTGTGCCCAGAGCTGGGGCTGTCCCAAAGCCCTTGGAAACAAAACATGCATGTTGAGAGATAGTTTGTCGGGAGTACTCACCCTCCTAAGCCCATAGCTCATAGGTAGGACAACATGTTATCTCTATTTTCTATTCAAAGAAAGACCATCCAGGAGGGCACAGGGCTCAGGAGCTACAGGGAGGCCTGTGAAAGGACCCATACAGTCTCCATCTGCTCCCAGATCTTGGGTTGTCCCACAGTAATCAGACCCAAAATATGCCCACCTACACTGGAAGAGCTCTCACTCCAAAGATCAAAGGCTCATAGGTTCACAAGGCCACAGGAGGGAAAAGGTCAAGTCAGAGACAACAAGACCAACTAACAGAGAGAACCAGATGGCAAGAGGCAAGCACAAGAACCTGAACAATAGAAACCAAGTCATCATCAGAACTCAGTTCGCCTACCACAGCAACTACTGGATATCCCTACAAACCAGAAAAGTAAGATTTGGATTGAAAATCACATCTCATGAAGATGATAGAGTACTTTAAGAAGGACATAAATAATTTCCTTAAAGAAATACAGGAGAACAAAGGTAAACAGGTAGAAGCCCTTAAAGAGGAAACACAAAAATCCCTTAAAGAATTACAGGAAAACACAACCAAACAGGAGAAGGAACTGAATGAAACCATCCAGGATCTAAAAATGGAAATAGAAACAATAAAGAAATAATAAAGGGAGATAAACCTGGAAATAGAAAACCTAGGAAAGAAATCTGGAATCATATACACAAGCATCACCAACAGAATACAGAAGATTGAAGAGAGAATCTCAGAAGCAGAACCATAGAAAACATTGACAGAATAGTCAAAAAAATGCAAAAAGCCAAAAGCTCCTAACCCAAAAGATCCAGAAAATCCAGGACACAATGAGGAGATCAAACAGAAGAATAATAGGTATAGAAGAGAGCAAAGATTCCCAGCTTAAAGAATCAGTAAATATCTTTAAAAAATTATAGAAGAAAACTTCCCTAACCTAAAGAAAGTGATGCCCTTAAACATACAAAAAGCCTACAGGGGGTTGGGGATTTAGCACAGGGCGCTTGCCTAGCAAGCACAAGGCCCTGGGTTCGGTCCCCAGCTCCGGAAAAAAAAAAAAAGAGAGAGAGAGAGAGAGAGAGAAAAAGCCTACAGAATTCCCCATAGATTGGACTAAAAAAGAGATTCCTCCTCTCACATGATAGTCAATACACAAAACAAAGAAAGAATATTAAAAGCAGTAAAGGAAAAATGTCAAGTAACATTGAAAGGCAGAACTATCAGAATTACATCAGACTTCTCAACAGAGATTATAAAAGCCAGAAGATCTTGAGGAGATGTCATACAGATAATAAGAGAACAAAAATGCCAACCCAGGATACTGTATCCAGCAAAACTCTCAACTAACATAGATGGAGAAAACAAGATATTCCACTATAAAACCAAAATTACACAATATCTTTCCACAAATCCAGCCCTACAAAGAATAATAGATGGAAAACTCCAACACAAGGAGGGAAATACACCCTAGAAGAAGGAAGAAAATAATCTTCTTGCAACAAACCCAGAAAAAAGATAGCCACACAAATATAATTCTATCTCTAACAACAAAAATACCAGGAAACAATCACTATCCCTTAATATTTCTTACCATCAATGGACTCGATTTCCCAGTAAAAGTACCCCATTGAAGGAATCAGAGAACGGACTGGAAGAGCTTGAAGGGGCTCCAGACCCCATATGAACAACAATGCCAACCAACCAGAGCTTCCAGGGACTAAGCCACTACCCAAAGACTATAAATGGACTGACCCTGGGCTCCAACATCACAGGTAGCAATGAATAGCCTAGTAAGAGCACCAGTGGAAGGGGAAACCCTTGGTCCTGCTAAGACTGAACCCCCAGTGAATGTGATTGTTGGGGGGAGGGCGGTAATGGGGGGAGGATGGAGAGGGGAACATCCATAGAGAAGGGGAAGGGGAGGGGTTAGGGGGACTTTGGCCCGGAAACCGGGAAAGGGATTAACAATTGAAATGTAAATAAGAAATACTCAAGTTAATAAAGGAAAAAAAAAAAGGAAATAGACTAACAGAATTGAAATGGAAACAAAATGAAGGATTTTGATCCATACAGGAAACGCACCTCAGTGACAAAGACAGACCCTAAGGGTAAAAGGTTGAACAAAATTTTCCAAGCACATGGTTCCATGAAACAAGCTAGGGTAGCCATTCAAATATCTAGTAAAATCGACTTTCAAACAAAAGTTATCAAAAAAGATAAGGAGGGACACTTCATACTCATCAAAGGAAAATCTACCAAGGTGAACCCTCAATTTAGAACCCTCAAATTAGAACAAGTATGCTCCAAATGCAAGGGCACACATTTATAAAAGAAACTTTACTGAAGATCAAAGCATATTTTGCACCACACACAAATATATTAGGAAACTTCAACACAGCACACTCATCAATGGACAGATCATGGAAACAGAAACTAAACAGAGACACAGTGAAATGAACAGAAGTTATGAAACAAATGGGCTTAGCAGAAATATATAGATCATTTCATCCTAAAACAAAAAAAATACCTTCTATTAAGAAAATCATGGTACCTTCTCAAAAACTGACCATATACTTGGTCAAAAAACAAGCCTCAATAGATACAAGGAGATTGAAATAATCCTTTGCACTCTATCAGGAAACTATGTACTAAGGCTGGTTTTCAATAACAATAATAACAAGAGAAAGCCCACATACACATAAAAGTTGAACAACACTCTACTCAATGACAACTTGGTCAAGGAAAAAAATTAGAAAAAAATTAAAGACTTTTTAGAATTTAATGAAAATGAAGGTACAACATACCCAAACGTATGCAATAAAATGAAAGCAGCGCTAAGAGGATATCTCATAGCTCTGACTCCTTGCAAAAATAAATTGGAGAAAGCACACACTAACAGCTTGACAGCACACCTGAAAGCTCTAAAACAAAAAGAAACAAATTCACTCAAGAAGAGTAGATGTCACGAAATAAACTCAGAAGTGAAATCAACCAAGGAGAAACAAAAATACCTATACAAAGAATCAACAAATCCAGGAGCTGGATCTTTGAAAAGATGAACAAGATAGGTAAATGCTTAGCCAGATTAACCACAGGACAGAGAGACAGTATCAAAATTAACAAAATAAGAAATTAAAAGAGAGACATTAAAACAGAAACTGGGGAAATTAAAAAAAATCATCAGATCCTATTATAAAAGCCTATATTCAACAAAACTGGAAAAGCTGGATAAAATAAACAATTTTCTAGACAAATACCAAGTACCAAAGTTAAATCAGGATCAGATACACATCTAAACCACACCATACCCTATAAAGTAATAGGAATATTCATTAAAAGTCTTCCAAACAAAAAGCCCAGGATCAAATGGGTTTATCACAGAATTCTATCAAACCTTCAAAGAAGACCTAATAACAATACTCTTCAATGTATTCCACAGAATAAAAACAGAAGGAGCAATACCCTATTCATTCTTTGAAGCTTATACTAAATCACATTAAAAGCTTACACAAAAGGGAGAACTTCAGACCAAATTCTATCACGAATATCCATGTAAAATGTTCAATAAAACTCTTGCAAATGGAATCCAAGCACACCTAAAATGATTATCCTTCATGATAAATTATGCTTCATTCCAGAGATGCAGGGATGGTTCAATATACAAAAATCTATCAAGTACAGAGAAACTTGAGGCAATCTCACTAAAATCAGGGACCAAGCAAGGCTGCTCACTCTCTTTCCACCTATTCAGTACAGTACTTTAAATCCTAGCCAGAGCTGTTAGACAACAAAAAAGAGGTCAAAGGATAGAGATTGGAAAGGAAGAAGACAAAATGTCACTATTTGTTGAGGATGTGATAGTATACTTAAGTGACCACAAAAATTCCACCAGAGAATTCTTAAATCTGATGAACAACTTCAGCATACTGGCCGGAATTAAAATTAACTCAAACAAAATGCAGCCTTCCTTTACTCAAAGGATAAACAGACCGAGAAAGAAATTATGGAAATGACACCCTGCACAATAGTTACAAATAATATAAAATACCTTGGTGAGACTCTGATCAAGGAAATATGAATTTATATGATAAGAACTTCAAGTCTCTGAAGAAAAAAGATCAAAGGTCTCAGAACATAGAAAAATATCATATGCTCATAGTTTGACAAGACAAATATAGTAAAAAATGAACATCTCGCCAAAAGCAATCAACAGATTCAATGCAATCCTCATCAAAATTCCAACTCAATTCTTTAGAGAATTAGAAAGAGCAATTTGGAAATTAGTTTGGAAAAGCAAAAACCTCAGGATAGCAAAAATTATTCTCAACAATAAAAGAATTACTAAGGGAATCGCCATCCCTTACTTCAAGCAGTATTACACAGAAAACATGATAAAAACTTTATGGTATTGATACGGAGACCAGTTGGTAGATGAATAGAACAAAGGTGAAGGCCTAGAAATGAACCCACACAAGTATGGTCACTTGACTTTTCAATCCAAACAATCCAGTGGAAAAGAGAAACCATTTTCAACAAATTTTATGAGTTCAACTGGAAGTCAGCATTTAGAAGAATGTAAATTGACACATTCTTATCTCTTATAGAAAGCTCAAGACCAAGTGGAACAAAAACGAATACACAAATTCAGATTCACTGAAACTAATAGAAGAGAAAGTGGGGAAGAGCCTCACACACATAGGCACAGGGGAAAATTTCCTGAACAGAAAACCAATGCTTTATGCTCTAAAATCAATAATCAACAAATGTGACCTCATAAAATTACAAATATTCTGTAAGGCAAAATACACTGTCAATAGGAAAAAAGAGCAGCCAACAGATTGGGAAAAGGTCTTTACCAATACTACATCTGATAGATGGCTAAAATCTAACATATAAAGAACTTAAGAAGTTAGAATACAGAGATCAAAAAATCCTATTAAAAATGTGGTACAGACCTAAAAAATGGATTCTCAACTGAGGAATACCAAATGGCTGACAAGCACCTAAAGAAATGTTCGATGTCCTTAGTCATCACGGAAATACAAATCAAAACAACCCTGAAATACAACTTCAGACCAAACAGAATGGCTAAAATAAAAAACTCAGGTGACAATACATGCTGGAGAGGATGCGAAGAAATAGGAACACTCTTTCATTGTTGGTGGGATTGTAAGCTTGAACAACCACTCTTGAAATCAGTCTGACAGTTCCTCAGAAAATTGGACATAGTACTACCTGAGGACCCAGCTATACCATACCTGGTCATGCACTCAAAATACACTCCAGCATATAACAAGGACATATGCTCCAATATGTTCATAGTAGCCTTATTTATAATAGCCAGAAACTGGAAAGAACCCAGATGTCCTTCAACAGAGGAATGGATACAGAAAATGTGGTACATTTACATAAAAGAGTACTACTTAGCTTTAAAAACAATGAAATATACATGTGGCAGAGGATGTCGTTGTCTAGTGTCAATTGGGGGGAAAAGTCCTTGGTCTTGTGAAAGCTCCTTTTCTCAATGTAGGGATGCTGGGGTGTTGAGTTTGGAGTAGGTTTGTGGGAGTAGGAGCATCCTCATAGGAGTAGGGTGATGGGAAGGTAGTATGGGAGAGGGGACAAAGGGGATAACATTTGAAATGTAAATACATAAAATATTCAAGTGAAATAAAATTAATGAAAATGAACTCTGTACATTCATCATGATTTCCCTTGTTTTGTTCCCCTCTTCCACCCTGATTCCAAATTCTCACTCTCTTGTTAAATATGTTCAATACTGTTAAAGTATAGCAGAAGTGACATACTCCAAAATTTTTTGTTGACCCTGGTTTGTTTCTCTAAACTTCATGTCCTCCATGCTCACTCATTTTATTTACAATTAAAGAAATCATATAAGTTTTAAGGCATCATATCCTTCTATAATTTACAAATATATATGTATATACTCTTAAAATCATTCACATCCATATTATCCATGTACATCTATCTCTATCTATACCTAATGTATATCTATATCTCTCCATATATAATACCATGCTTTTATATTTTATCTCATAAGATTAAAAGAACAATTAACACAAGAATGTGGACTTCTCTTCTATTGCAATCTCCAGTTCCTTGCACACCTATCCAGAGGTGCATTTGTACATCAATATGAGACTGGCGTCATAAAAATTCCAAGGAATGGTTAAATCTCATCATTCTGTTTTTCACAATATAACTCTGCCAACACATAAAGATTTAAGTACAAAATGCCTGAGTTCTGGATTTTTTTCTCCATAAAGGGGAAGTATCAAAAATTCCTTCTCAATTCTAGTAATTTATGCAATAGGATGTCACAGAAAACTGTTAGTTTTCTTCTGTTTCAGAGTGTTTACTACTAAATGGGACATCTCTATCATAATCCTCCCTTAAGTTCAGGGATCCTCACAAGAAAAGCAGATCTAAAGATTGCAAGATCCAGAGGTAATGGATAAGTGCAGGGTAACAGTATTTGCCAGAGTGGTAGGTCCATTACATACACAAACTCACAGTCAAAGCTCTGAGAGCATTCATGCAACCTGAAGTGAAGAGGCTGCTATGGATGCTCATAAAATCTCAGTCTTATCTAAAGCACTCTTAAACATCAGGTCGCTGAAGGTTCCTGGAGGAGGGGTACTACGTTTCTTCATCGACATGACCTCTGAGAACTTTGTGCATTTCAGTAGATAGTTTCACATCCTGGCAAATAAGACAGTACTAAGTGATTCAGTGAGCGTAAAAAAAAGTACATGAACTTAGGATGGAATAGTCACAGAGAAGGATGGGAAAGAAACTGTTAGGGAGAAAATGTGGTGCAAATTTTAACAACATCATATTCTCAAAAAACATATCAATAAGCTTTTAAATACTACTTTAACAAATATAAATGTTATTTTAAGGTAAATTTATGGTTGAGGCTAAAATACTCCTTTATCATTATTGAATTTCATAATAATCATGAAGTCTTAGCAGTATCAATAAACGGGCTGTACTCATGGAAACTACATAGAGAAACTAATGCAGATTTATGCTTAGATTCACGCCAATTAAGCAGAGAGAACTGAAAGTGCATTCATCCTTCCAAAAATCAACTGCCTTGAAATGTCAGTGGTATCATGGTTGAGAAGCTCTGTCATAGATAATTGTGACCTTATTACAAAATTGACATGAATTTATTCAACTCATATTTCCTTTGCATGTACCACTTCTCATGAACTGCCCTAGATTTTCCTAATTTGGTGGTGAATATGATATAGAAAGTTATCTCATGGCACTGGAACTTTCAGTGGGAATTTTGTAGGAGCTCACCTGCTGAGGAATCTATAAGACTCAAGAAAACCACATCCTCTGAAACATGTGCATGTATGCTCCCTGCAAGAGTATGTGCTCAGTTTGACAATATTTTTAGTCATGTGGGATGAAGTTAAATTTTAACCTTTCCCAGAATAATCCATTAAGGAGAAAAAAGTCATATGCTATGTTCCAATTTCTTCACTCTTTATGTTAAATGATTAAGATCTATCTAAATTATGAAAATCAAGCACAATTGATCTAATTCTTAAGTTTAGCAAGTAATTTCAATATTTTTTATAGATGGGACAGTATAATTATAGAGATAATTTAAAAAGAAATGGTCTTCCACAAGAATAATTAGGCAGAAGCAGAAAGAAATCTTGATAGAACTCAATCTTATCAATGTTCCTGACCCCAAACTGACAGCCAAGATAGAAGGAAACCCAAACTGTGAATAGTAAAACACAAAATATTTACTTTTATAGACAGTCCCAGGACAACTTGAAGTTTGTATTAGTATTGACTTCTCGCTCATTTAATTAGGCCTACCTTACAGTGGGTGTAAAGAATGGACTACATAAAGACTGTGGCAATACAGGCCTGCAAAAAAATGCCAGCATTAAGAATTGGAGGCAAACACAAAATCTCAACCTAACCAAGGAACAGTTCGCCATTGATGCCTGTTGTGCAATAAAAATAAAACTTGAAAACAAATTATTTTCTCCAAAGGAATGTCATTGGTTATTCCAAGCACACTCAAGACAGGCTCCTTGCTTAGGAGTACATGAATTAGCTATAATGAATTCCATTCTTTCTTTCTTCCTTCTTCTTTTTTTTTTAGACTGGATATTATTATTTTCTTAATAATTTTATTTTTCCTGGATATTTTATGTATATACATTTCAAATGTTATTCACTTTCCCCCACCTCTTTCATACCCCCTCCCCCTGCTTCTATGAGGATGTTCCAATTCCTAACCATTCACTCCACCCTCAATGCCCTGGCATCCCCCTACATTGGGGAAATGAACCTTCACAGGACCAAGGGCTTCTCCTCCTACTGATGCTGGACAATGAAATCCTTGGCCACATTTGTGGCTGGAGTCAAGGGTACCTCCATGTGTACTCATTGGTTGGTGGTTTAGTCCCTGGGAGATCTGGTGTGGTTTGGTTGGTTGATATTGTTGTTCTTCCTATTGGTTGTAAACTCCTTCAGATCCTTCAGTCTTTTCTCTAACACCTCCATTGTGGTCTCCTTGTTCAGTCCAATGGTGATCTGCAACCATTCTCATCTGTGTCAGTAGGGCTCTGGGAGCGCCTCTCAGGAGACACCATATCTGGCTCCTGTCAGCAAGCACTTCTTGGCATCAGCAATAATGACTGAGTTTGGTGGCTACATATGGGATGGATCCCCAAATAGGGCAGTCTCTGGATGACCTTTTCTTTAGTTCCTGCTCCACTCTTTGTCCCTGTATTTCCTCCCATGACTACTTTGTTCTTCTTTCTATGAAGGAATGAAGCATCCACACTTTGGTCTTCTTTCTATTGGGCTTCAGATGACCTGTGAATTTTTTCTTAAGTATTCCAAGCTTTTGGGTTAATATCCACTTATCAGTGAGTGCATACCATGTGTGTACTTTTATAACTGGGTTAACTCACTCAGCATGATATTTTCTAGTTCCATCCATTAGCCTGTGAATTTCATAAAGTCATTTTTTAAATTGCTGAGTAGTACTCCATTGTATAAATACACCACATTTTCTGTATCCATTACTCTGATGAAGGGCATCTGAGTTCTTTCTAGTTTCTGGCTGTTATAAATAAGGCTGGTGGGGAAATATAGAGGCTTGTGTCCTTGTTATATGTTGGAGCATCTTCTGGGTATATGCCCAGGAATGCTACAGCAGGTAATACTATGTCCAATTTTCTGAGAAACCACCAGACATATTTCCAGAGTGGTTGTACCAGCTTGCAATCTCACCAACAATGTAAGAGAGTTCCTCTTCCCCAATATCCTTCCCAGCATCTGTTGTCACCTGAGTTTTTGATCTTAGCCATGGTGTTTGTTGTCAGGTTTGTTTTGATTTGCATTTTCCTAATGACTAAGGATGTTGAATGTTTCTATTTTTTTGAGTTCTTTTTTGTTTCTTGTATAATTAATTAATTTAATTTTACAGTCAGACTTCATTCCCTTCCCTGCCCATCCCCCAATGTTTCACATCCAGTACCTCTTCCACTGCCCCCAGTCTCCACAAGTATGTCCCCACCCCACCCACCCCACCCACCCTACCAGACCGCTAAGTATATTGGGCCTCCTCTTTCTTGAGGATTAGGTATATCTTCTCTGAATGAATCCTGACCTGGGAGTTCTTTGCTGTATATGTGTTGGAGGCCTCATCTCAGCTGGTGTATGCTGGCTAGTTGGTGATCTAGTGTCTAAGAGATCTCAGGGGTCATGGAAAATTGAGAATGCTGGTCCTCCTACAGGATCCTCCTTTGCTTCCTCTAGCTTTTCTCTAATTCAATCACTGGGTTCAGCAGCTTCAGTTCTTTTGTTGGATGTACATATTTCCATCTGACTCTTACAGCTTCTTGTTGGGTGTTTTGGAGTGCAGTCATGATAGGTCACTTTCTGGGAACGCCCCAATGCCTCAGCAATGGTGTCAGGTCTTGGGGCCTTCCCTTGAACTGTATCCCACTTTGAGCCTTTCACTGGACCTTCTTTTCCTCAGGCTCCATTTCCATCCCTGCATTTCTTTCAGACAGAATTTTGACTATGGGATAGCAATCATTCACTTGATACCTTGTCTTTCTGCTGGAGTTGGTTTAATAAGTTACCTCCTCCCCACAATAGTGCATTTCATCTAGGGTACCCATCTCTTGGTCCTGAGAATCTCCCACTTCCAAAGCCTCTGGTACGTATTAGAGCATCCTCCCAACCCCCTACCTCCTGAGCTTGCTTCTTTCCATTCTTTCTGCTGGCCCTCAGGGCTTTAGTCCTTTTCCCCCACCCAACACCAAATCATGTTTCCCTCTCTCCACCCCCATTCCCCTTCTCTCCCCTCTCCCTATTTCCCACCTTCTGCTTGCTTTCTTCTCACTCCCAAGTGGGACTGAGGCCCATCACTTGGGTCCTTCAGCTTCTTGACCTTTTTGAGTTCTATGGACTGTATCTTGGGTGTTATGGTTTTGTTGTTGTTGTTGTTGTTGTTGTTGTTGTTGCTGTTGTTGTTGTTGTGGGTTTTTTTGCTAATATCCACTTATTAGTGATAACATACCGTACATGTCCTTTTGGGCCTGAGTTACCTCACTCAGGATGACATATTTTAGTTCCATCTAACCATCTGTAAAACTTAGCATATCCTCGATCTTAATAGCTGAGTAGTATTCCATTGTGTAAATGAACCACATTTTCTGTATCCTATCTTGTGCCATGGGACTTCTGGGTTGTTTCCAGCTTCTGGCTATCACAAATAAGGTTTCTATGAACATAGTGGGACAATGGGCCCCTCTTGCCTGGTGGGGCATATTTTGGGTATATTCCCAAGAGTGATATTGCTGGGTCTTTACATAGGTCTATTTTCAGTTTTCTGAGGAACTTCCAAAATGATTTCCAGAGTGGTTGAACCTGTTGGCAGTCCCACCAACAATGGTAGAATATTCCTCTTTCTCCACATTCTCGCCTGAAGTTTTGATCTTAGCTGTTTTGTCTGGGTAAGGTGGAATGTCATGATCATTTTGATTTGTATTTCTCTGAGCACTAAGGGCTTTGAATATTTCTTTAGATGCTTCTCAGTCATTCAGTCATTCAACATTACTCTGCTGCGAATTCTCAGTTTAGTTCTATACCCCATTTTTAATTTTCTTTTTTTTTTTTTCGGTGGTTAGCTTCCTGAGTACTTTATATATTTTGGATATTAGTCCTCTTTTGGATGTGGAGTTAATGAAGACATTTGCCCAATCTGTAGGATGCAGATTTGTCTTATTGACTATGTCCTTTGCCTTACAGAAGTTTGCTAGTTTCATAAGGTCCCATTTTTCAATTCATGATCTTAGAGTGTAAGCCATTGGAGTTCTGTTCAGGAAACTTCCCCCTGTTCCAATGAGTTCAAGGTTCTTTCCCAATTTCTCTTCTATTAGATTCTGTGTCTGGCTTTATGTTGAGGTCTTTGATCCACTTGGACTTGAGCTTTGTAAGAGTGAGTCAATTTGCTTTATTCTACATGCCGACCTCCAGTTGAACTAGCACCATTTGTTGAAAATGCTGCCTTTTCCCCACTGAATGATTTTAGCTCCTTTGTCAAATACCAAGTAACCATAGTTGTGTAGGTTCATTTCTGGGTCTTCAATTCTATTCCATTGATCTACCTGTCTGTTTCTGCGCAGTTTTTATCCCGTTTTTTTTTTTTTTTTCTTTAATACTGCTTGAGATCAGCGATGGTGATTCTCCCTAAATTCTTTTATTGTTGAGAATAATTTTGCTATCCTGGATTTTTTCTTATTCCAAATTGTAAGATGATGTCATAATAATGTAGTTGAAGGTACAAGATAGAATGAGGCCCATCATTGGATGAGAAGGAAGGATGAGTGTGAGAACAGTTTTAGAGAGAGGAGGATACTGGAGCAAGAGAGAGGGAGGCAGCTGTTAAGATTCTTCTCTGCACATTTACAGGTTGTTATGAATATTCTTAAGGGATGAATGTGTACAAGGCTTTGTATGTCTAGCTGGACAATTATATCTTATCAATTGAATTGGAGGTAATTGTGTTGTGTGTTCTTTCAAGTGGTGATTTAATTAAATTCAAGAGAATATGTGGTGGCTAAAGACATGTTTGTCTGGCATGGTGGCAACCTGCCTTGGGAACTAGATGGGTAGAGAGATTGTTGCCAGGCTCAGAGGGTTGCCCATTGGCAGTGTGATATGGGATAGAGCAAATCAGGTGAGATGCTTTGCTGACTGAGATGAAGGTATCTACCAGATATCATGGGGCACTACAGTGTGGGATAAAAGACAGCCTTTTTTCTTTTTTATAATTTTACAGCAACAACAAATGAATTTGCAAATTGCTCTTTCTAACTCTCTGAAGAATTGAGTTGGAAATTTCATGGGGATTGCATTGAATCTGTAGATTGCTTTTGGCAAAATGGCCATGTTTACTCTATTAATCCTGGATCCATGAGCAAGGGAGATCTTTCCATCTTCAGAGATCTACAATTTCTGTCTTCAGAGACTTGAAGTTCTTGTCATACAAATCTTTCACTTGCTTTGTTAGCATAACAACAAGGTATTTTATATTATTTATAACTATTGTGAAGGGTGTCACTTCCCTAATTTCTTTCTCAACATTTTATCCTTTAAGTAAAGAAAGGCAACTGATTTGTTTGAGTTAATTCTATTTCTGTCCATTTTGCCAAAGTTGTGTATCAGATTTAAGAGTTTTCTGGTGGAATTTTTGGAGTCACATAAGTATACTATCTTATCATCTGCAATTATTGATATTCTGACTTCTTTCCAATTTGTATACCTTTGATCTCTTTTGTTGTCTAACACTCCGGCTAGGATGTCAAGTACTATTTTGAATAGGTAGGGAGAGAGTGAATAGCCTTGTCACAGATTTTAGTGGGTTTGCTTCAAGATTCTCTTCATTCAGTTTGATGTTTGTTGCTGCTTCGCTGTATATTGTTTTTACTATGTTTAGGTATGGGCCTTGAATTTCTGATCTTTCCATGTCTTTTATCATGGAGATGTATTGAATTTTGTAGTTGTTATTAAAGGAGGGGTTAACCTCAACATTTCTGGTGTGACAGGGCACTGATAGGTACCCTGAGGTAATATGGTTCAGGATCTTCATGTCTATATGCTTCAGGAGCTACAGATATAATGAAGGTGGTCAGAGAGGTGGCAGGAGATTGGATATCTGCATGGGCTGGTAGACTGATTAGGACAGCATGTGCCCAGAGGCCTCAGCAAGCAGGGAAGGTGGGTGGGAAAAGTGAAGTTTACCAGCATAGTTCAGGCTCAGCAGGTCTATTGAAGGTGGGAAGAGAGATAGTGGGAATGTACTATGTATATTTCAAATATCACTAAGCAAAGTAAAGCAAATATACTCACTGGATGGTGCCTGGAAAGTAGGTGAAGGAAAGAGGAAAATGAATAAATAAAATAAGACTTTCCATTATATTATGTATAAAAAAACTAAACATATAATAAATGGTCTTTAAGTTTTGAGTTTTATTAAATATTGTTTTTCTTGGCAATTCAATTAATGGCAAAGTTACAATTAAAATATATCATAGGCATTGGTATGCTTCATTTAGACATTTATGTCTAATTATTTTTTGAGTAGGTAAGAAGACAGGGAGAGTCTGAGAGAAGTTGGATGATGGGAAACAGTCTATATAGGGTATGAAAGCCCTGAGAAAAGGGATTTGTTGGAGGCATCCTATTTAGAAATGAATGGTGCAAGATCTCTCACTCTCTGAACATTATCAATCTGTGGGTGTCTGCATTGTTTTACTTGAGAAATAAGTTTATCCAATGATGACTGAGGAAGAAATAGATCTATTAGTACTAAAAAGAAAATAAATGGGACTCAATTTATTGCTGTGTTCCTTTAATAGAGCATCCATTTTGTTTTCCTCTTGTCTGTCTGTGCTCTAATCTGTCCTGGTCACATAAGGCTTGTCAAAAACAGAACAAAACAAAACAAACAAAAGCAAGTAACAAAAGATAGGACAACATGACACCTTCAGAGTACAGCTATCCTTCTACAGCAAGCCCTGGATATCCTAACACAACCAAACCACAAGAAAATTACTTTAAATCCAATCTTATAAAGATGGATCGAAATCTGTAACCCATGGAGGACAAGTAGTAGGGGGCATCTTCAGGAAGACACAAAGACAAGTGATAAGGAAGGTGCCAAAGAATCAGTGGGGATTTCCTTAGCTGTGACTCACAGCATTGGTTATATGGATGCTGGGCAGACTGCCTCTTGTGGTCAGGCAGGGATCACAGTGAAGTATTCGGGACTCCAACCTGTACAAAAAACAAAAAACAAAAAACAAAAAACAAACAAAAACAAAAAAACAAAAAAAAAAAAGAAAAGAAAAAACAAAAAACTTTTGACCCAAAAGCAGGTGCTGGGAGGAGGGCCATGAATAGGATATAAAGTGAATAAGTAAAATATTAAATTAACTAAAAAGATATGTAATTATGTATTTAATGTCATTTTATTTATTGCTATTGCTATAGACAAATTGAGATGAGTAAAGTTTGCAATTGCTGTAATTATATGAAGAAGTTATGCTTCAAAATTATTTCTAAAGAATTTTCTATGAAAAAAATTTTAAAGCATCATTTTACATTCAGCAACTTTACTATTAAGTATTTGTGTTATTCTTTAAGTAGCAATAATATCACAGTAAGGAAGATACAAAGTTGTAAGTGAAATTACACTTGGTAAATTAAGCTTCATGTATTATGGAAGCTCAGTGCAAAGTTCATTTACACAGATACAGGGCCTTGTCTCCAAACCCTATTTCATGCTACCTTGCAATTTCTTTCCTTTGCTAATAAAATATATTTTTAAAATTCCTTATGTGTAAATGCAGAACCTTGATTTCCTATATTTTCATCACTGCTTGTGGACATGGACATGGTATTTTTTTTTTACTTAGTTCACAAGTTTACATATTTTTATTATTGATAGTTATAAAAATGTGATTTGGAGAATATGCTGTTCAGGGAATGGTACGGCAACATATAAAATAGATTATATAAGCCGATTAGACTTTAATGAAGGCCAGCCGAAACTGAACCTGCCTCAACGCCATTTCCCTATAGGCACATTTTGAAGGGTTAGGAAAGGAGCAGCAATAAAAACAAAGCAAAACCCCAGATCCAGTGTCACAGACAGTGCCTCAGGAGGATTTCTACATGGAAGAATAATCTTGGCTAGGAGGCTAATTTCAACACTGCTTTTCTCTAATATGCAATAATTGTGTGATTTGGATCATGCACTCTGATTTAGGGATTATTTTGTCTATCTCAGTTCTCATTTATCAGTCTCAATATTTACCATCACTTGTCTAATTTGATCTCATCCAAATGATAATATCCCTTTTAGAGAAGCTAGAGGAAAATGTTCTCATTCAATTACAGATTCCTTCTTAGTTTTAAAAATCACCAGGTTCTAATTTGAGATTCTAAAAATGATTAAAAAAAAAGAAAATTACAAGAAAACATTAAGAATATACACTGAATCTATGAAAGCAGTAACTGGGGTCAAGCAGAGTTTAACACAATGTAAAAAGTAGAAACACTGCCAGATTCACTTGAACTTGGATGTTCAATACAATAATTGTCAACAATGAG
The DNA here is from genome assembly GCF_011064425.1 of Rattus rattus. Taxonomy (NCBI): domain Eukaryota; kingdom Metazoa; phylum Chordata; class Mammalia; order Rodentia; family Muridae; genus Rattus; species Rattus rattus. The sequence continues at coordinate 105,099,629 of NC_046154.1, read as the reverse complement.
CAATTGTGTGGGACAGCCCCTTAATGTCATCAAGAAAGCTAGTTCTACTGTCCTAAATGGACACGTTTTCACCATCAGACGGTCTTCTAAATATCTTTATTTGTGTCCATAGTTTACAGCTGCTTAAAGCTTATTCAGAGATGCTTTTCTTTACTACCCCAGGAGTAAATGTGATGACTCATAACTGGCCAAATAGCTAAGACTAATGACTGTTGAATATTCATTCTTTAGTTTGTTTGTTTTGTTTTGTTTTATTGGTCTTTTTATTGGATATTTTTTATTTATATTTCAAATGTTATTCTCTTTCCCAGTTTCCTGAACATAAGCACCTTATCCCATCCCCACTCCTCTTCTATAAGAACCAACTACCCCCCTTCCTGCCCCCCAACATTTCTCTGACACTGGGGGATCCAGCTTTGGCAGAATCAAAGGCTTCTCCTCCCATTAGTGCCCAACAAGGCCTTGTTGTATCCACACTTGTAAGTTGAACTTGTAAGTTGTGTCAATGACCTATTGACGGTGGAAAAACAGCAACAACAACAACAACAACAACGACAACAACACCCAAAAAAACAAAACAAAAAAAATCCAGTTCTCAACTCACAGAGATTAAGAATTCGTTTATTTTGAAGCTATAACATGAAGTATCAAGGATACGGACAACAGAAGATTGTGTGTTTAGTTCCATACTATCAAAGTTGAAATAGTTTCATGTTGATTTACATTGAAAACCTAATTATAAATTATGGAATTCTCAGAACATCTTAAGTGGTAACATCAGAGAAGTGGGTCATAATAAGATGGAATCCTACCAACTATAGGCATCAGAAGTCATCTGATAACGTTCTGAACTATTATTGATAGAGAATAGGGTTCTGTTAATGCATTCCAAAATTTTGTGTTATTAGGGCAATATGTCTGACACAGATGTTAGTAAGGAGTAGCTTTTTGAGATACATTATGTCTCTGGAAATAGAAAACTCATCCTCCATATAGTTAAAATTTTCAACAGACTGCCAGTCTACACAATCAGCTTCAGTCTAGGGATTCTTTTATTTTATGTTTAGATATTTTTTAATTTACATTTCAAATGTTATCCCCATTCCTCCACCCAACCACACACTCCTTCCTCCCCATCCTGACATTCCCCTACACTGGGGGTCCAGCCTTGGCAGACCAAGGCTTTCTCCTCTCTCTGCTGCCCAACAAGGCCAACCTCTGCTACATATGCAGTTGGAGCTATAGGTCTGTCCATCTGTACTCTTTGGATGGTGGTTTAGTCCCTGAGAGCTCTGGTTGGTTGGTATTGTTCTTATGCGGTTGCAAGCTCCTTCCGCTCCTTCAGTCCTTTCTCTAATTCCTACACTGTGGTCCAACCCAGTGCTCAGTTCAGTGGTTGGCAGTGAGTACCCACCTTTGCTCTGGCTGAGCCTCTCAGGAGACAGCTATATCAGGTTCCTGTCAGCATGTACTTCTTGCTTCTTGTCATCAGCAGTATCATCTTGGTTTGGTGACTGTGTTTATGGGCTGGATCCCCTCAGGTGGGGCAGGCTCTGAATGGCCATTCCTTCATAAGCTCTCTGAATCTCCAAACTTTGTCTCCATATCTCCTACCATATGATATACAATTTTGTTTCCCAGGGTTCTAAGAAGGACTAAAAGCATCCATACTTATATTAGAAAATTTGATCCTTGGCTTTGCTGACTTGATCACAATCTTGAAAGCTTCAAATGAATATATTTAGTCTGTGGATTCTTATTTGCATATCCTTTATTAAAAAAAAAAAAACTGAAGAGTGCCAACAGACTCAAATATTCAAACTGAATCATATGAATTTGAACATCAAAGTGCTCTCACTCCCTATCTCCCTTTCTCTACCATCCCCCATATATATTCAAATTGAGGTAGTCCAGGGTCGTCCATGTAAGTCTTTAGGTAGGGGAAGATATAAAAGTAAAAGCCTTTTCCAGTTCTTTCTCTGATCCCTCCAACGGGGGGGTTAAGTGGGCTGCTGGCATTCGCCTGTATTTGAGGATGCAAGGTATCCATCCGGGTATATTGGGAGGTGAACATGAGAATGGGTGTTCCTTCAGAATGGGTGTAAATATAGTAAATATATATAAATATCAGTGAAAATGTATGCATTGGTGTTAGTGAAAATGATTAAAGAATGACAAATGAAAATATATATGACCTTCATTCTCTGAAGGCATGCAAAAAAGAAACAAAATGTGAATAAATCTACAAGTTCAATGTCAACCAGGAAGTATATTTGTAGTCTGCAAAATGGAGGAGTGATTGAGTTTTTGACACACTTGGTGTGAGAAACTCTTTTTTGATTTGCTTTCGACTAAGAAGGAACTGACAATCTTCAAAATTTTGTTAGCTAATTTTTATACAAAAAGGAAAGTTATTAAAATGAATATATTTTAGTGGCCTGGTGTCCTTTTGCCTATTTGTATTCATTGCATTTGCAATCTGTAGTCAGTATTATTAAAAAAAAACAAAACTGAAGAGTGCCAACAGACTGTATTGATGTCATAATGTAATACTGAGTGTCAAAGAACATCATGGATTCAGTAGAACATGAAACAGAATTCTTAATACAAAAATTCATAAGAAGAGTAACCAGGAAGAAAGATACCATGAGAAACTTCGATCATATTCTAAAACAATATAAATGGGAAAAAATGGATGAAATAAAGGGATTGTAAGATGAGAATACAATGAAGCTCAAGGTATGGAGGAATTCCCATTCTTGGACATTACCTGACTATATATATATATATATATATATATATATATATATATATATATATATATAACAGAATATTAGATTGCTTCCAGGTTTAGTTAGCAACTGGTTTATTGGCGGCTTTTACTTTTAGCAAGTCAGGTATGGCCTATGAAAGGCATCTAATGAAATGATCATGTAGTTATTCAAAATGAGATGGTTTTCAGATATTAAACCACCTGATCTCTCTTCAATGTGGCATTTAGGGAAGAAATTTTGAAGCTACAATTTTAATAAATGGAAACTGTCAATTTCCATAAATGAAATGTTATACTTTAGAAAACGAAGTCTTTCATTTAGGCCCATTTGGGTATTATAGAATCCAGAGAGTGTTTAAGTACTCTTATACTACAGGCCAAGAAATCTGGATCGTTTTGCTTTGTAAATTGCCTTGTTTGTAAATTAGCCTAACAGTGGTTCTTTGATGTAAAGGAGTAATTATCCTGAAGTCTTAAAGCAAATAAGAGAGGTTAAGTGAGAAAACCTGATGGGATGCATATTCTCACGTATTTTCAGAAGCCAAATATATAATTGATGATTCTCGTGGAAAACAACAAAAAGTTCAAGCCAATTATTCACTTTTCCATGTCCAAGACTTTGTAAATGTCCATTTAATATTTTAATGCTTGAAAGAGAATTATATTTGGTAGCATAGGATTATCATCATGCAAAGAGTTTATAAACTTATGTTTATTCTATGTTCAACACATGAATAATATTCAGCTTAAGTAATTCACTTTAAATTAACATATTATCCAGTAAAACTAAATTATTTAAATTTTCTCTAATAAAGATGAAATTAAATTGCTACAGTTGAAATATTACTTTCATTTTCCACAGAAGGCTGAGTTTTTAAAATTTTATTTTTGAAACATACCTTAAGTGATCAACACCAACATATTGATACTTTTTTAATGTGTTGTTGAAACTTATAGTAAAAAAATTGTTAACTTTAAAATTTCCAAATAGAACTAGAGAGTATTTTATACTTATTTGAATGCAAAAGAGTGGTTCTTTGATGTAAGAGAGTTATCCTGAAGTCTTAAAGCAAGAGTTAAAGTAAAACCTGAGGGATGCAAGCCAGGGTTTTCTTGTAAACTCATTCACCTCAATGTCCAAGAGGTCAGAGGGCAAATTTATAAACTTATGTTTATTCTATGTTCAACACATGAATTTCCTTTTCACCATGTGAGTTCTTGAGATCGAATTCAGGTCAGAAGGTTGGTTATTAAGCATATTTACCACTGAGACATCTTGCTTCCCATAGAATTTGAAAATTCATTTTACAAACAATTATCCCATGCTATGGATTAGTAATTCCAAGAATGCAGGTAATACATTTTTTTACACTTATAGAAATACAGGAAGCTGTATGATGGCTATTACAGACTTAAACCAATTTGTTAATCTTTGCATTTTGATATGTTTTTATTCTAGAGTAACTTATATTCAGCATATCCCTGAAATACATTAGACTCCATCCTCCACTATGATTACTATTATAGTACAATGTTTAACACATCTCGAGTGTACAGCTGTATCCATTCCCTATAACAGAGGTACAAACAGAACCTATCTTTTTCAGTAGATAACTATGTATGAATTACACAGGCATGGATGTTTTAGTGGATAATAGAAATTCATATCGTTTTAATTTATGGGATCATTATATTTTAATATTTTTAAAGTGCTGCATTTCTTTGACTACTAATACCACAAAAGAATAAAATAGGAAGAAGGAGGGATCAGTAATCCTAAGGATGGTTAAAAACCTATACAGAAACATTATGTTTTATAAAATACTAGATAATTAGTATATGATAGATAAATGATAGATGATAGATAGAAGAGAGATTGATGATAGATGTATTATAGATTGACAGGTAGATAGATAAACATATTTATATACATATGTACATACATATTCACAATATAAATATATCACTTTGATGATAAAACTCTTTTTTTTTTTTTTTTTTTTTTTATCACAGGCATAACTTTGTTTTTTTTTTTTTTTTTTTTTTTTATTAACTTGAATATTTCTTATATACATTTGGTATTATTCCCTTTCCGGTTCGGGCAAACATCCCCCTCCCCCTCCCTTCCTTATGGGTGTTCCTCGACCCTCCCCCATTGCCGCCCCCCAGTCAGTCTAGTTCACTGGGGTTCAGTATTAGCAGGACCCAGGGCTTCCCCTTCCACTGGTGCTCTTACTAGGATATTCATTGCTACCTATGAGGTCAGAGTCCAGGGTCAGTCCATGTATAGTCTTTAGGTAGTGGCTTAGTCCCTGGAAGCTCTGGTGGCTTGGCATTGTTGTACATATAGGGTCTCGAGCCCCTTCAAGCTCTTCCAGTTCTTTCTCTGATTCCTTCAACGGGGGTCCTATTCTCAGTTCAGAGGTTTGCTGCTGACATTCGCCTCTGTATTTGCTGTATTCTGGCTGTGTCTCTCAGGAGCGATCTACACTTCTGCACTTCTTTGCTTCATCCATCTTGTCTAATTGGGTGGCTATATATATGGGCCACATGTGGGCAGGCTCTGAATGGATGTTCTTCAGTCTCTGTTTTAATCTTGCCTCTCTCCCTGCCAAGGGTATTCTTGTTCCCCTTTTAAAGAAGGAGGAAGCATTCACATTTTGATCCTCCGTCTTGAATTTCATTTGTTCTAGGCATCTAGGGTAATTCAGGCATTTGGGCTAATAGCCACTTATCAATGAGTGCATACCATGTATGTCTTTCTGTGATTGGGTTAGCTCACTCAGGATGATATTTTCCAGTTCCAACCATTTGCCTACAAATTTCATAAACTCGTTGTTTTTGATAGCTGAGTAATATTCCATTGTGTAGATATACCACATTTTCTGTATCCATTCCTCTGTTGAAGGGCATCTGGGTTCTTTCCAGCTTCTGGCTATTATAAATAAGGCGGCGATGAACATAGTGGAGCACGTGTCTTTTTTATATGTTGGGGCATCTTTTGGGTATATGCCCAAGAGAGGTATAGCTGGATCCTCAGGCAGTTCAATGTCCAATTTTCTGAGGAACCTCCAGACTGATTTCCAGAATGGTTGTACCAGTCTGCAATCCCACCAACAATGGAGGAGTGTTCCTCTTTCTCCACATCCTCGCCAGCATTTGCTGTCACCTGAGTTTTTGATCTTAGCCATTCTCACTGGTGTGAGGTGAAATCTCAGGGTTGTTTTGATTTGCATTTCCCTGATGACTAAAAGATGTTGAACATTTCTTTGGTGTTTCTCAGCCATTCGGCATTCCTCAGCTGTGAATTCTTTGTTTAGCTCTGAACCCCATTTTTTAATAGGGTTATTTGTCTCCCCTGTCTAACTTTTGAGTTCTTTTGTATATTTTGGATATAAGGCCTCTATCTGTTGTAGGATTGGTAAAGATCTTTTCCCAATCTGTTGGTTGTCGTTTTGTCCTAACCACAGTGTCCTTTGCCTTACAGAAACTTTGCAGTTTTATGAGATCCCATTTGTCGATTCTTGATCTTAGAGCATACGCCATTGGTGTTTTGTTCAGGAAATTTTTTCCAGTGCCCATGTGTTCCAGATGCTTCCCTAGTTTTTCTTCTATTAGTTTGAGTGTGTCTGGTTTGATGTGGAGGTCCTTGATCCACTTGGACTTAAGCTTTGTACAGGGTGATAAGCATGGATCGATCTGCATTCTTATACATGTTGACCTCCAGTTGAACCAGCACCATTTGCTGAAAATGCTATCTTTTTTCCATTGGATGGATTTGGCTCCTTTGTCAAAAATCAAGTGACCATAGGTGTGTGGGTTCATTTCTGGGTCTTCAATTCTGTTCCATTGGTCTATCTGTCTGTCTGTGTACCAATACCATGCAGTTTTATCACTATTGCTCTGTAATACTGCTTGAGTTCAGGGATAGTGATTCCCCTGAAGTCCTTTTATTGTTGAGGATAGTTTTAGCTATCCTGGGTTTTTGTTATTCCAGATGAATTTGCAAATTGTTCTGTCTAACTCTTTGAAGAATTGGATTGGTATTTTGATGGGGATTGCATTGAATCTGTAGATCGCTTTTTTTGGTAAAATGGCCATTTTTACTATATTAATCCTGCCAATCCATGAGCATGGGGAGATCTCTCCACCTTCTGAGGTCTTCTTCAATTTCTTTCTTCAGTGTCTTGAAGTTCTTATTGTACAGATCTTTTACTTGCTTGGTTAAAGTCACACCGAGGTATTTTATATTATTTGGGTCTATTATGAAGGGTGTCGTTTCCCTAATTTCTTTCTCGGCTTAAAACTCTTGTTTTAAGCCAGATTTTCTACCAAAAATCATAGTGCCATGTAGGAACCCTAGGAATTAATAGTTAAGAGAATACAAGAGAGCCCCAAGGTTCTTGTCACTGTATTTAAATACCTCTTAGAACTTGATGGTAAGATCATATTAATGAAAACAAAACAGAATTCAGACACAGTTTGTGAAAGAACTGGGTTGTTCTGAACTAAAAGCCTTATCCCAGAGAACTAGCTCTAATAGTATCAGAAAGTGGTAGGAAAACTGCCAAGGAAGAATAGCAATTACTTGTTTCATCCATCTTCAAATTCAAAGAACCGCAATAGTGACTAGAAAGACAAGATATCCGGAAATGTACAACTTATAATTTGGGGTAACCAAGGGTGTCCAGTTAGTTAAGATACCCCATGAATGTATGTATGTATGGATATATATATATATATATATATATATATAATTCTAGATAATAAATCTCATGTAAGTAGCTTTTTACAGTAGATGGAGACTATGGTTGTTGAAATATGCTTGTTCCATGGGAAGTGGCCCTACTAGGAGGCATGACACTGTTGTGGACTTGTGTAAGGAGGTGTGTCACTATATGGGGGCTCTGAGGACTCCGGGTGCTCAAGTTTCACCCAACGCAGGAGAGATAGTCTTTCCTGGTTGTTTTCAAATCAAGATGTAGAGCTCTTGGTTCCTCCAGCATCATGTATGTCTGTACATTCTCAAGCTTCCCCCATGACAGTGGACTGAACCTCTGAAACTGTAAGCCAGCCACAATTACCTGTTTTCCTTTATAAGAGTTTCTTATGTCATGGTATCTTCTCACAGTAATGGAAACCGTAACTAAGACAGAGACTATTAAAGAAGTCTATAGTTGGCTAAAGTTTCAGGAACAAAATAACTCTGTTGTGTCCAACTCAATTTATTTTATATGCAGCAAAACCAGTAAACCTAAAGGTCAAGAAACAATCACAGAAAAAGAGATGGAAGGATGGCAAAAGCTAGAGGATTCAAAAGTCTCTTGTAAGATGGTGTCTTCCAGACATGAGAAAAATTACAACCATAAAATATATGATTATCCGAACAAAATTTTCCAGGGAAGCACTAGTCAGTAAAATCATAGTCTAATCAACCACAGTCATCATGATCAGGGAATGAACATAAACTTCTCTCTAAGGTGACAAGAGGATTCAGTCTGTCTTTAGGAGGTCTGTTTTTAAGATCTCAGATTATACACAGCACTGTGTATACTGACTGTGTTGGGCATGTAAAAGGAGTGCTTCCAGACATCCTGATTTGGAAGTTACTTTTGATAATGAATAAAATAGCATTTAGCTATGGCACCCAAGAAAATTAAGACTGGAAAGTGATTGTCTTCTAGTTTTCTATATTTCAAAAATGTGACTTTTCAAGCAGATAAAGTCTAAGAAAAACCTAAGCAAACACCAAGTTACCTTTACATATTATCTACATTCATAATAATTTATTTTGACTCTTGTTCTGTCCTATAACAACAACCCTAACCTAGTTGATCTCTACGTTCATCAGTCTTGTTTAAATGCATTATGTCACTACAAAAAGACTTTAAAAAAGGTGGGGGTGGGGAGTATTAGTCAATGATCTACAGACCACAATTCCTATTGTGCTGTATAGTGGTGACTATTGCGTGTGCTTCTTAGCTAAGAACAAAAATATGCCAAAAACTCTACTTACATATCCATGAGAAAACAAAAAGTCACCTGTCTCCCTTGTCAATGGTTCCATCGCCATTGTTAGCTCCCAGAACACCAGTGCTCTTATTAGCCTATCCTTTAACAGGTAGAGGGCTCCCTCCTGTGGGCAAGTAGGTGAAACAGTCTCCAGGGCAACAGACAACTCTAAATCCCAATACCAAGCACTAACTGAGAAATCCCAAGATTACATAAAAAGACAAGAGAAATTGGAAAAGAACCTAGGAAAAGAGAAATATTTACTAGGAAAAGAAAGATAGCAAAAATGTCTAAAATTTCTACTAAATAGAATAATTGGAAGAAGAAAGGAAGAGACAGTAGCAAAAAACAAAACCCTACCATAGATAAATTTACTAGACCATGGAAAGAATAGGAATGAAAGGGAAAGGAATGTGGTAGAAACATTAACATATGAGTGTCCTAGAGTTGATCATGATAATGTATTCACTGTGGTAGTTTGAATAGCATTAACGCCATAGACTCATATATTGGAATATTGGTCCACTGGAAGTGAAGCTATTTAGGAAGGATTAAACAGAAGGTCTTTCATGGAAGAAATGGGTTGCTGGGTGTAACTTTTGGGGTTTCAAAGCACATGTCGTCCCAATCTCCTTCTCTCTCTCTCTCTCTCTTCTCTCTCTCTCTCTCTCTCTCTCTCTCTCTCTCTCTCTCTCTCTCTCTCTGACTTTTGCCTATAGATAAAGATGTAAGCTTTTAGCTACTGTTCCAAAATCATGCCTTTCTGCCGTGATGATCCCTACCATTTGCGGGCAGGACTTAGAGTTAGTAGTGATTTAATCCTCTAAAACTTTAAGCATGACCCCCCCCATTAAAATGTTTTATTTGATTAGAGTTGATTTAGTTGCAGTGTCTCTTTATAGCAATAAAATAGTAACTAAGACACTCACTTATCCTAAAAAATGATGATAAATACTTAAAATGTGAAAAAGACTTAGTCCAATTCTTTTATTAAATGTTTCCACAATAGGTTCTATTTAACAGTATTATGCTAATCTTTTATATTATTCATATATAAAATAAAATTAAGAAATATTTATGATGAAAAGAAAGACAGGCACAATGATAGATATTCCTATTATATAATTATATCAAATGGTAATTATGTCTAAGACTAGACTCAAAGTATATCAAATAATTGATTTACTAAGCTAGTAAAATATTACAAGTTTTAAAGTATAATAAAGCCTAATTGCATGCTTGACATTCAAAAACAAAGCAGAGGTGACTAGAAAAGAAGGTTGAATGTTCATCAGGAACATGACACAAGAGAAATGAAGAAACTGTAATCATCAGTGTATGTTAAAGTATAATAAAGTGTAAACTTATATCGCAGGAAATGCAAGAGCATTTGAAAGCTTATCTGAAGACCAGAGATACATACTTTTCCTTTAATCTGTGTTGTATATGCTGCTGTCTTGAAAATAGATGTGAGAACTATTAATCATGTAAGATACTAGCAAAGTGCCAAGGAATATTCATAGTCCTTTGTATATTACAGGCCAAGAGATGGAAGGAAGAAATTTTAAAATGAATTTTGAAGATGCATACAAAAGTTATTGCTAGTGGAGAAGACAGAGATTATAGCAAATTTATTAGCTTCAAACACTTCACAAAAGGAGTTCCATGCACTATATTTAGAAAAATAAGATTTGAGTATCTCAGGAGTTCAGGATAATTTTAGAGCCTTTCCTTTGTTCACTTCATTAATATTTTATTAGACAGCTATTCTGGTAAAAGATTTCTACAAATCAGATACTGTTTGTGATTGTAGTCATTTATAGATTAACTGATAAAGGAAAAACTAGAAGAAAAATTAGAAATTATATTCTGGTGCATAATGTAGTTGACCACTACTTGGGGCAAGCAATTTAATTAGTTCCATCCATGATAATTTCCAAGAGTCCAAAAATAAAGAAACATAGAGATGTCTAGAAGATACACAGAGGAAAAGCCTGCCCATCAGTTTTCTGTTTCTCACCACAGTTTCACCATGAGTATTATGTTGCACATTTATGTTCATATTTTAATTTATGAACATTAATATTACATTCCTAGAAGGCAATAGAAAAGCCTTTTTGTGGGAATCAATACCATGCAATTAGAAACCCAGTACCTCAAAGCCAATTATCTTCTGCAGTCACTGGCAAAATTAAGACAAAATTTACATGTAAAACAAGATGAAATTGAAGAAATAATTGTCTGTAGTTCTTGACATGGAAAATACTGGTATGAGACACTATGGCCATCTGTGAGATATCCAATTATACATACCAAAACTGTTAAATATATGGGCCTTGGAAATGTAGATAAATTTAAATCGGGGCTTATAAATTTTAAAGTTAGCAAAATTAGTGCCCTACAAATTAGTAATTTATTTAATATTTTGGTTAATATACAGGAAGATAAACAGAGATAAAAATAATTAAACGATGTAGACGGAGGGGGAAGGGAGAGGGAGAAAGGAAGGAGAGGAAGGAAAAGGATGAGGAAGAGGAAGAGGAAGAGAGGGAAAGAGACTTGAAACAAAAGCAAGTTTTACAGTTCTTCACTTTATAAAAGAACATTAAGCCGGGGAGAATAAAGCAATAACATGGTTATAAAAGACATTGTAAGCTTTTGTTGTGGAGTTGGGAGAAAACCTAGTAAGAGGTCTCTGATTTAAAAGTCTGTCAGTTTCCATGCTGGCATAATTAAATGAACAGAGTGGGATGGATGGAAGGAAATTGAAAATTTCTTTCCTTAGCCCAGGTTGCCTTTTGCTGGGATTACCCAGGGAATTCTGAGATTAAGAATGATAGGAAATTGTTAAATAAATTATTGTTAATTCCTTCCTGGTGTTCACAAGACAGGAACCAGAAATTACAGAAACAACTAAGTTTAGTTCTGGAAACCAAATCACCATAGGTACCTCAATTTTCACAGCTCAGCCAAAATGGAGTGTTTCAAAATGAAAGGGACGTTTCAAAATGCAAGGAGTGCTGACTAACAGAAAATACATGAAATGAATTTTAAGTGTAAAAGGAATAGGAATAAAGTAACATTAATAAAAAAGAAGCTTAAAATTAATATGTGTACATAGCAAGTATTCCTTCCTTTTTTTTCTTTTTTGAGCACATGTTACTTTCCAATTTCTTTCTACGTGACTCAGTTCTTCTAGAGGCCATATCACAGTGGTCTAAGTATTCTGTGTGTGTTCACCTCTTTGCTACTTAAACATTGAAAAATCACTATTCTGCTCTCCGAATACTTTGATTCATGTGTTTTTCACTAACAGACTTTTAAGGATTTGTTGTATTTATTTATAATTTTTGCATCTTCCTAATACATTGTATTTGAATTACACTGCCCTTTGACAGGACATAGTGAATTTATAGTTATTTTGCAATTAGTTCACATATGCATCAAGCTTTTATATCTTTTATTCCAATACTGTTTTCATTTATGTTTAATATGTCTTTTCAACTGTTCCATCTTAAATATTGTATTTATTACATTTTTTATTATTTTCATAGCCGTTACTATGGAGATAAGGTAAATAGCACCTGCATTGTAGAAAGAATGTGAAAATACATGAAGCAATTGCTTTGTTCCCTCTATTTTATAATATTAATGTACAAATTACCTGTTTATATATTACAATTATTCCAATATTGTTTTATAATTATTGTTCCTATGGTTGTATTTTTAAACAATATAAATGAATCCAACAAAAATATATTCATACTGGTTTTGATATATATTTATGTAGTTACTTGAATGATGTACTTTTATTCCATATGAATTTACATAGTTGAATGAGAGGAATTTTTATAAACTTTCAAACCAAAGTGCTGTATTTAAATTCCATGGCAATTCTGAAAGTAAGGAATTAATTTGGCTATACTTTAACTGGTAATATCCTACTATCTCCCGTATAGGCAAATTAATTAGATATAAAAATATTAAAAGTCTTTCACTACTTCAAATGCATCACCCATTGTTTTTTAATATTCATAAATTTTTAGCTAGTGAGCTGGTCAACACCTTAAATAATAAATAAATAATAAAGAAATAAATAATGGGGAAAGATAATTTTCTCTAGAGACTTTAAAGATCCTGTTCCATCCCATTTTATCATCAGTTGTCATAGTAAAATTTATGAATGGATTTTGGCTACTTATATAAACTTGTTCTTCCAACAATTGAGCTTAGATTTGGAGATTAATATCTTTCATCACATATGGAAGAGCTTTAGTACTTATTTCTTTACATACCTTTCTAGCCTCTGCTGTAATATTTTAATTTCCACAGTGAACTTGCTGAAAATCTGTGACTTTCTCATCTTCCCTGCAGATATATTTACAACCAAAACTGCATAGACTATCCATATCACTTCAAAGTTCCACAAAGCATGACTGCAAAAATTTGATGAAAAATTGCTTTAATCAATTTACATTTCTATTTCTGTTGTGTTCACCATATGTTCTACTTGATTATTCATTTTGTTTTTATCATTCTATTATTAGTTCCTACTAAGTGAGGCAGTATTATTATATTTTCGTTGTTTGGGTGTGATTTATTAATAATTTTGGCTTGTTTCAATATTCCATTTGTAATCTTTGCTGATCAAAGATAAAATACTTATCTTGTAAGACAGAACTCTTCCTTCTTCTCTTCAACTTCTTATTTCTTTTCTAATTACTGGATATTTTAAGTCAGTGGTATGATTTTAATTCCATGAAGGAAAAGAAATAATGATTAGCAACCAACATAGGTTTTATTTCAATAGGATAATGCAACTATTTGCTGAAATTGAAAGGATGTTATTCTAGTTCATTTCTGAATATTTTATGCTTTCTTCTAAGTTTCTAGCACATTTTATCTATCCTAAAATTCTTTGTACTAAGATTTTAAAAAAAACTGGATGATTTAGATGACACATTACAACAAATATGAAAATAGCTTTTTTGCTACTCCATATTTATTCATTTTTCCTAAATTTCTAATAGTCTTGTCTATCTTCTTACTAGTTATTTGTTTACTTTCTAGACTGACTCATCTAATAAAGCACACCATTAGATTGTCCATTATTTTTTAAAACCTGTGATTTATTATTAACTTTTCATCTTATAATATTTTTATCATATATATTCATCAGCTAGAGATAGATCATTTTTCCTCAATCCCTCAAATGTCTGTGGTTCTCACTTTGTCAGTTGTTTCCTTGGAAATTTGCCTATGTTCCAATGTCAACAGCTTTGTAAGTTAGCCTTAGCTATCCTTGACTGCCTTTTCATAGGCTTCTCCTTTTCCAAATTTATCCTGAGCCTGTGATATTTTGGCTCATGATCAGAGAGACATAAGCCTCTCTTAGAATTACTAAATCAAAATGTTCATACAGTCAATGTTGTACTAACACTGCCTTTTATTTCTATTTATTTGTTTTCAACAATAGTGACCTGGGAAAGGACTAAGTGTGACAGGAATGACTCATACTACACATCCATGCCTGCAATGGAATTGCAGATTTGAAGAGATTAGACAAATAAAATCTTGCACTGGAAATTGGCTTAACATTGCTGCTCAGGGCAATAGGGTTTAAGACATCACTGAACTGGTCCGCAGTCAAAGCTTTTCAGAACCATTGTCTTCTTGAGTATCAATAACTTATATTTTACAGGTGATTTTCAGTATAATGTGTTTTCTAATTTAATTTCCAGAGTCATTTAATGTTGCATTTTAGTGCTTAATATTTTGTAATAGGAGAGTGGTTTTATTTAGCTCTTAATCAGACATCCATGAAATAAAATTAGCACACTATGAATCTAATAGTTTGAATGAAAATGGCTCCAAAAGTATCATATATTTGAATGTTTGGTACCCAGTTTGTGGTATTTTTCGAGAAAAGACTAGAAGGAGGGACCTTTTTGGCAGAGGTGTGACACCAGGAGTAGGTTTTGAGGTTTCACATTTAAACTAGCTTGCTTTATTACTAATTGGTTGCTTATTGCCTGGTTTTAAGATAGTCTTAGAAACATATCTACCAATAATTGTACTTCAGTTTTGTTCTCTGCTACTGTAAAGAAAAATCACAGACACCTTTCTTCCCTTCTCTGTAACTGTTTCCATACTTACCAAAAGAAGTTACAAAAAATGGGAGACTCTTTTCCTTTTTAAAATTATTGTAATTGTATGACTGTATTTGAGTCTGAGAGAGAGAGTATAATCTGGTTAAGGCACAACTTAATGAAATAGGAATCTCCTCTTTATGTGGATTCTGGGGATCAAATTATGTCATCAGTCTTTAAGAACAAAGTTACTGTTTATTTTGAAAGCTGGAGAGAAGCATGCTTTAAAACAGGAACAATCCAACATTTTTACCTTCTGGAAAATTCTACTTGCTGGAGATTATTTACCTGTGTCTGATAAAACTGACTATATAGCTGACAAAATTAATTTTCCAGATGACTTTTGAACTTTGCTAAGGAGAAGTTACCTTTTCTTGGAGTGATAATGGAGGATTTATTACTCACAGTGTTAGGACTGAAAGATCCCCACTAAATGTAGAAAGACTTTCCTTCTGGATGTTTGTAAATCAGAATTATTCAAGTAAATGATTATAAGCTTTAACTCTACGTACTATAAGGAATAAAAGATCTAGCAACAGGGATTGATTAGATGCTTGGAGAGTATAATACACACTCAATTACCTAAACTCAATCATGAAATTCATTTACTCAAAAGTAGCTAAGTTTTTATCTTGTTTTAAGAAAGACAGGAAGAGGAAGAGGGAGCGGGGGAGAGAGGGAGAAGGAGAGAGAGAGAGAGGAACTTTAGTGCTAACATGGTGGTCTTTAATCCTAACACTTGGCAGGGGACGAGGCAGGTAGATCTCTGTGAATTCCAAGCCAGCCTTTTCTAAAGAGCTACAGAACACAGGGCAGCCAGGTCTGCTACAAAGAGGAACCCTGTGTAAACAAACATACAAACAAACAAATTATGTGTTACCAAAGTCTGTGTCATTGAAAGACATAAATTATTTTTAATCAGTTGAATTTGAAAACACAGTTGCTTGATGAAAATATGCAATATCTCTTACAAAGTGACAAAGCTATATCAATAGTCTATATGTAGAGAATTATTTAAGATGATCCTATTTTTCCATTTGTTCCTAGGAAGTACATTGTCTAGAATTCAAGAGCACTTCTACTGGGTGGCTTCAGAGAGTGAAGAACAGTTTTTACATTATTTATTCAAAAGTATATAGTATCCTTGAGCTTTAATAAATAGAAGTATGTATTTATATTTTTTTTATTAACTTGAGTATTTCTTATATACATTTCGAGTGTTATTCCCTTTCCCGGTTTCCAGGCAAACATCCCCCTCCCCCCTCCCCTTCTTTATGGGTATTCCCCTCCCCATCCTCCCCCCCTTGCTGCCCTCCCGCCAACAATCTAGTTCACTGGGGTTCAGTCTTAGCAGGACCCAGGGCTTCCCCTTCCACTGGTGCTCTTACTAGGATATTCATTTGCTACCTATGAGGTCAGAGTCCAGGGTCAGTCCATGTATAGTCTTTAGGTAGTGGCTTAGTCCCTGGAAGCTCTGGTTGCTTGGCATTGTTGTACATATGGGGTCTCGAGCCCCTTTAAGCTCTTCCAGTTCTTTCTCTGATTCCTTCAACAGGGGTCCTATTCTCAAATCAGTGGTTTGCTGCTGGCATACGCCTCTGTGTTTGCTGTATTCTGGCTGTGTCTCTCGGGAGAGAGAAGTATGTATTTATAAAACTAAGAGTATAGTATGTGTTCTCCAAAGCAACAAAATAAATGTAATACAAATAAGCAAATATGTATCTAGGTGGAAGAAAGAAAAAAAAGAAACAAATTAGACATAGACAGATAATAGATAATAGATGATAAATAGATAGATCAATGGATGAGATAATAATAGGAAAAAAGATCATTTGATAATGGACTTATTGTAAGATATCAGCTCTCATGACTATGGAAATTGGAAATTCCAAAATTTGCAGGGTAGAAGCATAGACTGGAAACTAAATAAAAGTTTTGGTTTGAATCCAGATGGCTGCTATTAGCAGATTTCTTTTTTTTTTTGACAGAATTTCTTATACTATCACCTTAAACTGCACGGTAGAAGAATATTCATGGATTATTATGGATGATAAGCATCTTTGTTCAATGCTGTTTTAAATGCTGACTCCATTTAAAAATACCTTCATCATAAAATCCATATATATTTGACCAAGGATGGGAATAATTTGTCCTAACCAATTAGCACACATACCCTTGTTTTTTATTGAGCTCAATCTATTGATGCTTATACTAGCTGGTTTTGGGTGTCAACTTAACACGAGCTGGGGTTATCACAGAGTTGAGGAAATGCCTCCATGAGACCCAGCTATAAGACATTTTCTAACTAATGATCAAGGGGAAAGGGGCCAGCCGATTGTGGGTGATGCCATCATTGGGCTGGTGGTCTTGGGTTATAAGAGAATAAGCTGAGAAAGCTAGGGGAAGCAAGCCAGTAACATCCCTCCATGGCCTCTGCATTAGCTCCTGTTTCCTGACCTGTGTGAGTTCCAGTCCTGATTTCCTTTGGCAATGAACAGCAATGTGGATGCGTAAGCTGAAAAAAAAAACTTTTCCTCCCGAACTTGCTTCTTGGTCCTGATGTTTTGTGCAGAAATAGAAACCCTGACTAATACAACGGCCAAACACACAATGCCCATATTTTTTTTAAAATTGTTTCTTTTATTTTATTGCATTGAAATTGCAAATTTGATCCCATCTTCCTTCCTGCAAGCTCTCCATTATTCTCAGTGTTCTCTCTCTAATATTCATGGGATATATACACAATATGTAATGAATATTGAATTTCTAATCATTCACTATTCCATCAGATTTCATAAAGTACTCCAGATAAACAACTGATAATAATCATGCTATTAAAGCATTGAGAAAAACTACAGTGTAGAGTCAAGAAAGGTATTTTATTATTTTCAAATAATATAACTTGTTGTCTTGTTTTTTCTCAGTTACAGACTATGTCTTTCTTTTTATAGATTTTTTTTATTTACATTTCAAATGTTATTCCCTTTCCTGGTTTCCAGGACATAAGTCCCCTATCCCCTCCCTCTCCCCTTACCAGACATTCTACTAAATGCTGTTTTCAGGAGTTTTTTATGAAACTTTGGAAATCAAAATAGCTTTAATAAGTCTTTTTAGACTTTAAAATTTATTCTTATTCTTAAACAATTTAAGTTTAATTGTGAAACTAGCTATCTAGACATCAATACAATTAGAGAAGAAATAGAAACACAGAAGCAACTTTTATAACTATAGATAATTGAAGCATCAGGCTTCTTGGGCAGCCCCTAAATTTTATTTGTGTTGTTGGCACATTCTATTTAGCCTCCTGGTCTAGAATATCAGACAGACTTTTTTTTTTTTTTTTTTTTTTTTTTTTGAAGAACTGCTTACCTGTCTTGGCAAACTCAGCAACGGATTTTCTGATACTGGTTGTCCAGTTTAGACAGCATACAGTCAGCAGTTAAAGAAAGGGCATTGTTTTGTCCATTCAAGAAGAAACATATGAAAAAAACTCCAAGAAGAGGTTCTTAGATTTTCATAATCTTCTTTGAAAAAGAAGAGGGGTGCTTCTAGGAGTAGATCTGAATCAATGTATAAAACGCTTTTTAATAAATTCAACACCACTACATGATAAAAGTCCTGGAAAGAATAGGAATTCAAGGCCCATACCTAAACATAGTAAAAGCCATATACAGCAAACCAGTAGCTAATATTAAACTAAATGGAGAGAAACTTGAAGCAATCCCACTAAAATCAGGGACTAGACAAGGCTGCCCACTCTCTCCTACTTATTCAATATAGTTCTTGAAGTTCTAGCCAGAGCAATCAGACAACAAAAAGGAGGTCAAGGGATACAGATCGGAAAAGAAGAAGTCAAAATATCACTATTTGCAGGCGATATGATTGTATATTTAAGTGATCCCAAAACTTCCACCAGAGAACTACTGAACCTGATAAACACCTTCAGCAAAGTGGCTGGGAATAAAATTGATTCAAATAAATCAGTAGCCTTCCTCTACACAAAAGATAAACAAGCCGAGAAAGAAACTAGGGAAATGACAACCTTCATAAGAGTCCCAAATTATATAAAATACCTTGGTGTGACTTTAACAAAGCAAGTGAAAGATCTGTATGATAAGAACTTCAAGCCTCTGAAGAAAGAAATTGAAGATCTCAGAAGATGGAAAGATCTCCCATGCTCATGGATTGGCAGGATTAATATATTAAAAATGGCCATTTTACCAAAAGCAATCTACAGATTCAATGCAATCCCCATCAAAATTCCAACCCAATTCTTCATAGAGTTAAACAGAACAATTGGCAAATTCATCTAGAATAACAGAAAAACCAGGATAGCTAAAACTACCCTCAACAATAAAAGGACTTCAGGGGGAATCACTATCCCTGAACTCAAGCAGTATTACAGAGCAATAGTGATAAATACTGTATGGTATTGATACAGAGACAGACAGATAGACTAGTGGAATAGAATTGAAGACCCAAAAATGAACCCACATAGCTATGGTCACTTGATTTTTGACAAAGGAGCCAAAACCATCCAATGGAAAAAAAGGTAGCATTTCCAACAAACAGTGCTGGTTCAACTGGAGGTCAGCATGTAGAAGAATGTAGATCAACTCATTCTTATCACCCTGTACAAAGCTTAAGTTCATGTGGATCAAGAACCTCCACATCAAACCAGATACACTGAAACTAATAGAAGAAAAAGTGGGGAAGAATCTTGAACACATGGGCACTGGAGAAAATTTCCTAAACAAAACACCAATGGCTTATGCTCTAAGTTCAAGAATTGACAAATGGGATCACATAAAACTGCAAAGCTTCTGTAAGGCAAAGGACACTGTGGTTAGGACAAAACGGCAACCAACAGATTGGGAAAAAATATTTACCAATCCTATAACAGATAGAGGGCTTATATCCAAAATATACAAAGAACTCAAGAAGTTAGACCGCAGGGAGACAAATAACCCTATTAAAAAATGGGGTTCAGAGCTAAACAAAGAATTCATAGCTGAGGAATGCCAAATGGCTGAGAAGCACCTAAAGAAATGTTCAGCATCTTAGTCATAAGGGAAATGCAAATCAAAACAACCCTGAAATTCTACCTCACAGCAGTCAGAGTGGCTAAGAACAAAAACTTCTAGCAAGGATGTGGAGAAAGAGGAACACTCCTCCATTGTTGGTGGCATCGCAGACTGGTATAACCATTCTGGAAACCTACTGGAAATCTGGATTAGTCAGGAGGTTACTCAGAAAATTGAACATTGAACTACCTGTAGACCTACCTATACTCTTGGGCATATACCAAAAGCTCCCCCAACATATAACAAAGACACATGCCCCACTATGTTCATAGTAGCCTTATTTATAATAGCCAGAAACTGGAAAGAACCCAGATGACCTTCAACAGAGGAATAGATACAGAAACTGTGGTACAACTACACAATGGAATACTACTCACTTATCAAAAACAATGACTTAATGAAATTTATAGGCAAATAGATGGAACTGGAAAATATCATCCTGAGTGAGGTAACCCAATCACAGAAAAACATACATAGTATGCACTCATTGATAAGTGGATATTAGCCCAAATGCTCAAATTACCCTAAATGCACAGAACACATGAAACTCAAGAAGGATGACCAAAATGTGAATGCTTAACTCCTTCTTTAAAAGGGGAACAAGAATACCCTCGGGAGGGACTAGGGAGGCAAAGTTTAGAACAGAGGCTGAAGGAACGCCCATTCAGTGCCTGCCCCACATGTGGAACATATGTATACAGCCATCAAACTAGATAAGATGGATGAAGCAAAGAATGCAGGTTGACAGTAACTGGATGTAGATCTCTCCTGAGAGACACAGCCAAATATGGCAAATACATAGGTGAATGCCAGCAGCAAACCACTGAACTAAGAATGGGACCCCTGTTGAAGGATTCAGGGGAAGGACTGAATGAGCTTGAAGGGTTTGAGACCCTATATAAACAACAATGCCAGCCAACCAGAGCTTCCAGGGACTAAGCCACTACCCAAAGACTGTACATAGACTGACCCTGGGCTCCAACTGCATAGGTAACAATGAATATCCTAGTAAGAGCACCAGTGGGAGGGGAAGCCGTTGGTCCTGCCAAGACTGAACCCCCAGTGAACGTGATTGTTGGGGGGAGGGCGGTAATGGGCGGGAGGATGGGGAGGGGAACACCCATAGAGAAGGGGGGGAGGGGAGAGGAGTTAGGGGGATGTTGGCCTGGAAACCTCGAAAGGGTCTAACCATTGAAATTTAAATAAGAAATACCCAATTTAATAAAGATGGAGGAAAAAAATAAAAATAAAACAGTTGTAAACACAAAAAGGTTTTTAATAAAAAAATACTTTTAAAGCACTGTTCTGTGGCTCTCTGAGATGTTTGAAGAGTGTCTGTCTATCTATCTATCTATCTATCTATCTATCTATCTATCTATCTATCTATTTATCTGTCTATCATATATCTGAATAGGCAAACATTGCTTGTTTCTAGCTCTTTACTATCTGTCACACCTTTGAAATTTATTTATGCAATAAATGAATTCCTAACATGAATATAAGTTTGATTTTCTGACTACTAACTTGTAGTTCTTAATTATTCAAAACTATTTGTGATAATAGCTTTCAAGGACGAGAATATATTATTATACATTTAAGAATTAAATAAGTACAATAATTTAAAAGTAGTTGATACATAGTATGCTCTAATCAAATAAACGCTTAATCTTTTATCAATTTACAAATATTTTTATAAATGGTAGATTTTTGGCTATTAATAGTTGTATAGTTTAAGGGCAGATTCAATAATCCACCTTTCATTCCTATTTTCCAATATTATTCTTATTTATCCCCTTTTATATATCTTTACATATTAAAATGATTGTTTTAGTGAGACTTTAAATGTAATGCCTCATAGAACATATTTAGTGCTATGTTCATCATAGCACTAAATATGAAAAGTTTATGATACTCTGTACACAAGTGTAAAAGTATTTATAGGATCACCACTGTGTACTAAAATCTATTTATAATAAATTTGTTTAGTTGATAACCTAAAATCTCAAATATTTGGGCATTTATCCTGGTTCTCTCTCTCTCTCTCTCTCTCTCTCTCTCTCTCTCTCTCTCTTTCTCTTTTCCTCTACACACACACACACACATACATACACACACACAAGTGAACACATTCACATTTACACAGACATATATACTTTTGAGAATTATTTGTACTGCCCACATGCAAAGGACTTTAGTACGATTGAATTTTTTTGTAGTTCTCTTCCTTCCTCTGCTACTTAGACTTAAAAATTTGAACATATAAATATACATAAGGAAAAGCTTTAATTTTAGTTAATGCTTCTGAGGATCTATAATAAAAAGCCATCCATCAAGAAACCATAGTGAGGGATAGGAACATCACAGGAAGACAGAGTCAACTATCCTGGACCCTTGCAGCTCTCAGAGACTGAACCACCACCAATAAATGAATATACACAGGCTGGACTTAGGCATTCTTACAAATATGTAGCAGATGTACAGCTTGGTCTTCATGTTGGTTCCAGACAATGGGGGCTCTATCAAAAGCTGTTGCCTGTAAATGGATTATATTCTTCTAGTTGGGCTACCTTGTCTGATTTCAGTGGGAGAGGATATGCCTATCTTTGAAGAGGCTTGATGCTCCAGGGTTGGGAGATATCTAGGGGTTCCCTATCTACTTGGGAAAGAAGGGGAGAATGGTGGGAAGGATTTTTAGGAGTGGTGATCAGGAAGGGTCAGTGAGCAGGAAGTAATGTGAATATATATAAAACCAAAATGCCCAAATGAAAAAAAAAGTAAAAAGAAAGAAACGAAAATAAGAAACCATAGTGACTCAACATGTTAGAAGACACTATTTTCATTACAAACACCCAGGTGGTTGTTCATGACTATCTGAAACCCAGTCTCCAGATATATGACACCCTCTTCTTGGCCCCCAGTATATTTTGTCCACATGATATATTGACATACACGTAGCGAAAACACACATGCACCCAAATAAAAATAAAATAAACAAAAAACTGTGACAAGACCAGTTTTATAATTCATGTAAAAGAGAATGTATGCAAGGAACTCTTCCTTCAAGGCATTTCATTTCAAGAAAAGAAAACAGTACTCAAAGCAAAGAATATATTCACAGATTGCACTACAGATATGCAGCAAGCTTTTAAGCCAGCAGCAATTTTAGAGGTTGATGCCTAGGCTTTGTTCAAAAGCATGTAGCAGAATCAGGCTGAGCAGATGGGATCCCATCTGCATGGTGTCTATGTCTGTGCAGTTATGTTGTATAATGTGCCGAGGCATAAAAATCTATAAATAGTTCTGTACTTCAGTAGCCTTTTCACATATTGTAATCATTAGAAAATCTTAAAAAAAATAAAGCTCAGCTAATTCACAAAAAGAGAAAGAATTTCTGGACTTATGGTATTTCTTGAAGCAATATCAATGTGTTTAGTGGTTCATGTTCTGCTCTACTCTGTGAATATAGGAATTTAAAAAGAGGTGAGCAAAAAAAAGTTCAGATACCTTAAAATATGTATGGTCCAGGAAAGGGGATATCATTTGAGATGTAAATGAATGGAAAGGTTAATTTAAAAAAGTTAAAAAAATATGTAGGGTCACAAAGTTAGAACTGTTTTCTACCTGATGGAAAATTATCTATCACAGACCTCTATTTTATCTACATAGTAAAATGATGCTGAGTATTAGTTTCAAGAGAAAAAAATCATTTTTCATTAAGTGGATTTAAAAGCTATCTTCTGCCGTGTGAAGAATTTATTCTGTTAAGCTCTTATAACTATTAAAATACCAATGCTTATAAATGTTCCGATACACACACACACACAAACACACACACACGCGCACACACACACACACACATACACACACACACACACTTCACATAAGGAGCATCTTTCTGTATTTTATTTTATTCTATAGAAAATAAAATAAAAATAACTTGAGACATTTGAGACATTATAAGAAAATTAACAATGCAGAAAACATCTCATAGCCACTTAATCGTTAAGCTGTAATTTCTCAAATGCTAAGCATCTGCATCAGATTGTGTAATTTTGAACAATTAATCTCTTTGCCTTGGAATTTTAATTATAGTCACATGAGGTTTTTAAGAGCTAGTAATAAGTGCTAAGATCAAGATATCCAAGAGGTCTGTTGACACACCATAAGTGGTAAGCAGATATCAGATGTGTTGATATAGATGGTGTCATTAGTGACAGAGATATTAGCTAACATCAATGTAAATGCTTCATCGGGATGAGACTGCATAAAAATTTATTACACCACCCTCTAAAAATGATGTAATCTGTCAAGATTACTTATTAAATAACAGTAACTTCTTCACAGGTATGA
The DNA here is from genome assembly GCF_011064425.1 of Rattus rattus. Lineage (NCBI taxonomy): Eukaryota > Metazoa > Chordata > Mammalia > Rodentia > Muridae > Rattus > Rattus rattus. The sequence continues at coordinate 105,075,261 of NC_046154.1, read as the reverse complement.
CAACTTGGGTATATCTGAGCTCAATCCTCAGAATCCAAAGTGAAATAATTGGTAATTGATTCACAAAACTTCTGTTGAACCAATGATATTTTGAAGATCACACACACACACACACACACACACACACAGAGAGAGAGAGAGAGAGAGAGAGAGAGAGAGAGAGAGAGAGAGAGAGAGAGAGAGAGAGGACAAATAATTTTAAAATGTAAGTTTTTTTCTACACTAATGTTACCATCTGATATATATACCAGAATCTGGACCTTGGAACTTACAGAGCATTTTGAGCAATCATAAAGCTTCTTGCTCCTCTGATATTGAGCATTCCTCCTTTTAAATATATTTGTGTATATGCGGGTGTCCCTGGTTGCTAGAGGAGGTCATTGGATCCATATAGTTAGGATTGCAGAAAGTTTAGAATCTTTCAATAAACTGGGAACTCAACTCAGGTGCCCTGAAAGAGCTCTAAGCACTATTATTTTACTGCTTCACTACCTCATTCTCAGAATAGTTTATGTTTTCATAAAAGTAAAATGTTAAGCCATGAGTAGAATCTCATAATTGTTATTTCAATACCAGGGAGGTGGAAAATTAAAATGACTGTCAAAGTCTTATTCACTTCATGTCCTAAAGTCTGAAACTCTCAAAACATTAAATGAATCCTCCTATTAATAACTAAGGGCATCTACAACTTTTATGTGTCCACCAAAAACAAAGTATATATAGAGAAGGCAAAAGTATATTTCATCAAATATTGCCCTGAATGAAGAAAAGAAACTTATATAATCTCTGCTTCTGTATTCCATACGAATTTTGAATGGAACACATCACCTTCAATGTATACTCAGGCATTTACAAAACAGAAATTCTACCAAATTTAACTAGGATTTTGTTTGGGGCTTTATTACAGATATATGTTAATCCATTAATCATGTGATTGAATATAATGTTAAGCCTCCAGGAAGCCTTGATTGGCCTTTTGATCAACATAGTTGGTAAACATTGTAAGTTTTCAGGATACTATAAACTTAAGTTCCATTAAAGGTGTCACAGATGGTATAGAATCCCCCAAAACTTGGCAAAAACAAGTACTATAGAGCTCTACATTATATAACATCTATTTTCAAACATCAAATATTTTCAAATATCAAAATTATATTGAAAGCCAACTACATCAAACTCATAAACTGTTATGAATGTCAATTTTCATATATTAAAAGCTATTCATCTTCTCTTTTGTTTTTGTTATTACCTTCTTTCAATACACTACAGTTTTCACTTGTAATAATTCTCGTCATTGAAAAAAACTTGTGGTATGGGTGTTTTTTCTGAGTAGGTATCTGTACACTGTGTTATAGGTGTGCACATGAAGGACAGATAGCAATGTTCTATTCCCTATTACAGGATTTAAGAAAATTGTGAGCTACTGTGTGGGTGGGAGAAAGAGAACACCAGTGCGCTCAAAGGGCGGACAGTTTTCTTCCCTACTTTGTCATCTCTACAGCCTACCCCTTTTCTTGTTTTTAGGACTATGTAAATGCAGGAAGTTGTATTAATGCTTTTTTCTTTGTAAATAATCAAAATCAATCATTTCATTTGTTCATATAGTCTATACATTCTATATATAAATTAGCAGAGGTAAATGCTTTTAAAATATGTTGTCTGTGGCAAGATTAAATGTGCTTGTCATATCTGTAGTTAGTTGGTTGGGAATTCTAATTCTGGTGGTTGCAATTATACATACCTTTAGAATATGTGGTTATCTATATAAAACATTTCTTCCTATCATTTGTTCATGAAGGCATTTGACTCTGTGTTTTCTTAGAAACTATTCTTATACATAACGAGATACTGCAAAGTTTTGGGATCAGAGACACTTTTTTTTTAATGTCAGCATTTGCTCTTTACTCATATTTGTATAATTCTGGATACAGTGAAAACGGTCATATATACAAACACTTTTCTCTGGCTGCTATTTTATGTTGCAAGTAAAAATTTGTCTGTTTTGGGAACAACTTACAAGGTCTTACTAATCATTCTCCTTAGTTTGACTGTCAGTATGAGAACTTCTTATTCATTTGCTTGTTTTATTTTTTTTTGTTTGGTTTCATTTAGTTTTATTTTCCTTTTAAAGCATGTCTGGTAATTCTTGTTCTTATATATTTTATAAATATGAGAAATCATATATCAAGTTATGTATACAACACATCAAGTTCTACTTTCAGGAATTTGAGGATGATTGAGAACTATATGTTATATATTCCTAAATATGAAAACCAGAAATCTTTCTGATGACTTAGATTTTTGACATCTTCACACTTTAGTGCATATATTAGCAGGAAGACTGTTTTGGAATACCTGTTTTAGCTCAAGAGTCGCACAGTTGCTGTTTCTGAACTGGGCTATTGTAATAAGGCTGGTCCTCTTACCTTTCCCAGATTAAGACAAAAAACAAAACAAAACAAAAAACAACAAAAAGCACAAAAAAGAGGAATAAGAAATCCTTACTATAGCCATATATATTTTTTAAAAACTTAATTTCTGACAAATTAACATATATTCTTGTTTCTGTATCACATCACCTTTCCATAATCAATTGAGAATAGTCTTTAAGTTAATGTAATTTTAAATAGCTGATAAGAATTCATGTTCAGAGTTTTCACATCAATTGAAATTATAAACAATTTTGATATTACAACTTGACATTAAAATTCCATGGCCATATCATTGCCACAATTATTGCTAATCATTTAATCATAAATACTTATAGAATTGCACTGAAAATTAGTAGAAACTAGGGCCATGCTTTCAGATTGTAAAAGTACCATAGATTGTGTGATCAGTCAACAGGGAATACCAAAGAACATTTTTTTCCAGTGCTCAGTGAAATTGTCCCTTTTAAGACTTGGGACTTAAAGAAATACACAGAATATTGGAAGAATAAAATTTCCAAGCTATCATAAGAATGATAAAACTGTGTGTATGTTAATAAAACTAAACATTCAACATTCAAGTGTGAGAAGACACAGGTTTTTGAAAACAGAGTTGAAGCTGGTCAGGTGAACAATCTTTTAGTGACATAGACTCAAAGAAGGGGAATATGTCAGTGGTTAAAATGTCTACAGATAAAGCAAAATCAAATAAGTATAGTACATAATATAAAGATCTGGTAAGGAGTATGTCCTTCGGGAAGGAGTGACTGTACTGTCCACTTCTATAAGTCGGTCTTGAAGATAATAAGAATATCTAATGTTTCATTTATCTGTGATATATTTCAACAGAATAATGTAAGCCTAACATTAAGTTGGTTTGTATTTATTGAATAATAAGTATGTAAACCTAGTTTTATATATATATAGCTGCCTACCACAGATAACTATATAATTTCATTTAAAATTTTTTGGATAATTAAGTGAATAATTTGTAATATTTATTACTCTTCCAATATAAACATACTTACTAAGGATTTTTGTTAATCTCAAGTATATTTGTGCATAAGTTGTTCCATCAAAGCATTAATAATATTTCTCCTAAGATATTTGTGACTTATCTTTGTTTATCTACTGGAAATGAAGAAGGCAAAAGCATTCAATAGAAAGCCCCTTTCCCAATTAAAGAAAGGTAAATAACAAATTTCACAATTATGAACAGTGAGTTTCAGAAAGTAACTTTTCTTTATTCAGGACACCAACTTTGGAAATGTAATAAATTTATTTCTACCTTCAGCACCCTGTGACTATAATTTTGTGCTTCTGATCATCATCAGACATCAGGTAGTCCTGGAACAGTGGAAGTCAGTTTGATAATGAAGTCTTCCAGCTGAGCTTGTACTTTTCACAGTTGCTCTTCAGAAATGCCTATTGCTCCTGCCACTGAGTGAAGTGTGCAGTTCAGTGATTAACATTTCCTCTCTAATCTCAGATATCTATGAAAGAGGTCAAGAAGCCATTGCGTATTAAGTAGGAGAGTTTATAAGTAGATCTTGGTCAGAAGTCCTGTCCTCAATTTAATGGTTCATCTACCAGAACACAGAAGACTCACATTGATTCAGTTATTGAGGTAATTTTTTTTTCTTTTTTGACACATTCTCAAACAGGAAACTCTGAAGTGTATAAGGACATGTTTCAATTTTAAAATGCCAAATATGATTTGGTGTTCGTGGAATTTAAAAGAATTATGATGTACTGACTATGGGTATTCAGAATTTCTCTCTCACTCACTCTTTCTCTCTCTCTCTCTCTCTCTCTCTCTCTCTCCATATATATATTATATATAATATATCTATATATGCATCTATACATCTATCTATCTATCTCTATCTATCTATCTATCTATCTATATCTATATCTATCTATCTATCTATCTATCTATCTATATATATATATATATATACCCTAATGGTCAGAAATTTTTTGCCTTCACTCTAAGAATAGCCTTGTTCTTTTGCAAATGTTATCACATTCTCACAGGTCAGTTAAATATTTCTATTTATATGTCATTTGAAAACATATAGGTGAATAAATCATTATAAATAAACATTACCCCTAAGTAATCTTTTCTTTCCATTTTTTTTTGTATTGATTTTTTGTGAATCTCACATCATGCACCCCAAGCCTACTCCTCTCCCTTTCCCTTGGCCCTCTGCTCATGTAACATCTCTCAAAACAAAATTTAAAAATAATTAAATTAAATAAGCAGAACATTTAAAAAAAGTGTCATGAAGCCTGTAGTGTGCCACAGTGTGTCATACAGCACAGCCTTTTGTCCACACATCTTTACTAGTCATCGGTCTGGTTAGAGGCCTGTGCTTTCTTCTACACTATCAATACTCGATCACTACTGGACCTCCTCTCAGATACCCTGTTTCTGCCCTGTGTCATGGAGAACATGTAGCATTGGGTCTGCAGGAATTAGACCTTTCACATGCTCCAACATAGAGAAAGTAGACACTGGTGGCCTGGGTAGTGGTTGAGTTGGTCAGCACGACAGATTAACCATACTCACACCACCACGGTGAGCCCTCCAGAATGCTTCTGCTACCTCACCCAGTACAGCAGGCAGCAACGGGCGCTGTCAACTCTCCTGCTTTCAATACCACAGGGATGGCTAACCTGGATCCAAGGCACCATATCCAGCTCTATTGTGCTGCCCAGTCAAGGTGCAGGGCCTATTTGCCAGCATGCTGGCGTTAGTTAGGGGCTTGGCCATCTCTCCCGCTCTTAGACCCTCAGGACAGGCACACCCATTTTGTCATCAGGGCCATCTCTACTGTGCTGCCCAGAGGAGGAAAAAGGTCCAACCTCCAGAGTTCTGCAGCTCTTAAAGGACAGGTTCAGCCCTTCAGTTTTCATGCTCTCATGAAAACGGTACAGACCATGGAGGGAGTGAAACAGCTTTCCTGCTTGCTACGGGTTGTGAGGAGCAAAAGGAATGAGAGGGCCAGATAAGTATTGTCATCTTAAAGTTTATTAATGTTTCTTTCCCATTGTTTCAATAGTCAAAATCCTTATTATATTGGAGTTTTTAACACTGTGGCAATATGCAATTGTTACCTGTGTTAATCCTCAGATTTGTTCTCCTGGTGATCTTAGATCTTTGTTGAATAATTCAAATTTCATTGCTATTTGGATCAATTACTTTGTTATAAGTATACATCAGAAATATTTTGCACATTAATATATTCATTAAATATTGCCTGTTTCTTTGTTACTAATCTATACCAGTGTCTAAATAATATACTTACTGAAATATTATATCTCAAGATGAGGGAATATGATGTCTTATTCATTCTTCATGGGTTGGTATACTTTATGTAGGTTTTATTGCTGTAGTTATCTAGCTCTTATCTACTGTACTCATATAGTTTTTAAGATGCTGAATCAACTTTCCTGTTTTTATTAAAATTTGTCTTTTGCATTAAGTTCAGATCAATTTTTGAGAACATTAAATTGGCTGTTTTGAAGAGACTTCATAGCGACTCAAATATGGACAGCTTTAAGTGGAATTAGTGGGCTATCAAAAAATGTGCATTAAGAGATGGAATGTATTCAAAGCTATCCTATGGAGTAGTTGAAATGGGAAATCGGGAAATAGATGTGATTATATTTAACTGGTATAATGAATAAGATATTAAAATGATAAATAAAATTAAAATAACATCAAAAACAATATTCTTTAGAAGTCTGCTAGATCCATTTATTTATGGGGTCATTGCATCTGTCTTATTTTGTTAGGCTTTCATCAACATGAATAGTCTGTTTGTGACAGTGAAATAGGGAAATCACCCACATTCACACTATGGGATAATCTGTGATTTTACATCTACTGGTATTTCTCTTCTGAAATTGGATGAATATGTGTTTGATGTGTAACTTCTGGATTATAATGTACTCTCGGTAATTTGTTCCTCTAATGAGTATAAACAACCTTAATTTATCTCTTTTGACCATTTTTGGTTTGAAGTCTGTTTCAACAGATATTTGCATATCTACACCTGCTTGTTTCCTAGCTCCATTTGCTTGGAATATATTTCAAATCTTTTCCTCCAAGATAGTGTTCATCATTAATGTAAATGTGTGTAAGTTGTAGGCAGCAAAAGATGGATGGTTTTTTCCTAAATCAATCTGCTTGTTTTTACGTTTTTGCAAGAGAATTGAAATCAATAATATTCACAGTTACTATGGACATGTATGTCTGAATTCCCTTCATTTTGTAGATCATGTGGTTTAGATATGTCTTGATCAGCTGAGCTGGAATAATGTATTTATTCCTTGTGGTCTCTTGTACATGTTTATCATTATCTTCATACTATAGGATTCTCTCTAGTACTCTTTGTGGAGTTAGTTCACTAGTCATGAATCCTTTAATCAGGTTTTATTATGAAAATGTTCTATTTCTTTTTAAGTTTAATAAATTGTTTCATGAATACATAGTTAAGTCAACAATGTTGACATTCCAGGATTTGAACTATATCCATCCTGGCCCTTTGATTTAAAAATTTCTCTGGAATAATCAGTGGTTACTCAAATGGGTCATCTTTGGTAAGTGATTTACATTATCTTCTTGAAGGTTTCTAGTTTTTTATTTTGTGTTTTTAAAACAATAGTATATAATGAGGGTTTTCTTTCTTATTCCTATTATTTTCATTCCATAGGTTTCTGATACTTTGTTGAGTATCTTTTGATGTACTTTTCAAATTTTTTTTCTATGATTTTATGGAAAATACTTTTTAACCATTGAATTACACCATTTTCCCTAAACAAAATGTAGTCTACAGAATATGAAAAGAGCGTCACCAATCACATAACATTTTATTTATATATATATATAGAGAGAGAGAGAGAGGGACAGAGAGAGAGAGAGAGAGAGAGAGAGAGAGAGAGAGAGAGAGAGATCAAGAACTCAAGAAACTAGACATTAGCAAACCAAATAATTCGATTAAATATAGGGCACAGATTTAAGCAGAGAATACACAACAAAGGAAGATTAAATGACTGAAAAAAAAGAATGCTTAATATCCTTAGGCACTAGTGAAATTCAAGAGAAAGTACTTTGCTAGACTATATTTACCAAAATGACTAACTAAGATCCAATAATACAAGTGACAGCTCATCCTGCTGATGATGGGGAGAAAGGCAAACACTCCTTTTTTATTATTGGGAGTCCTAACTTATATAAGCACTATGGAAATCAATGTGGCAACTGTTCAAAAGATTGGCAATAGGGCTGGAGAGATGGCTCAGCGGTTAAGAACACCCGACTGCTCTTCCAGAGGTTATGAGTTCAATTCCCAGCAACCACATGGTGGCTCACAACCATCTGTAAAGAGATCCGATGCCCTCTTCTGGTGTATCTGAAGACAGCTACAGTGTGTACTTATATATAATAAATAAATAAATCTTAAAAAAAAAAAAGATTGGCAATAAATCTACCTCAAGGCCCAGGTATATCACTTTTGTACATATACCTCCAAAATGGTCTATGCTACCACCACGAGGACACTGGCTCAATTAAGTTTCTAGCAGCATTATTTAAGTAACAAAAAGCTGGAAAGAGCCTTGTTGTCACTCAACTAAATAATGAAAGACGAAAATGTGGTACATTTACACAGTGGCATATTACTTAGCCGAGAGAAAGTAAACAACATTGTGAAATGGGCAGGCAAATGGATGGAACTATGAAAAGTAATTCTGACTGAGGTAACCTAGACTCAGACAAACACAAATCAACTCACTTATAAGTGAGTATTAGCTGTTAAGTTAAGGATAATTATGTTACAATACACCGACTCAGAGAGGCTAACCAACAAGGAAAGCTCCAGAAGGAAATGCCTTAATCGAACTGGGAAGGGAAAAGTGAGTGAACTGGGGGCAGGTGGGGATGTATAAATGAATTATGAATTTTAGGTATCCCATATAAATGGCACACAATCCAGGGCCTTTATTTACATGCTGAAAGTCTAGATCAGGCAGATTTTGGAGCTATTGTAAATTATAACCCAACCATATGCCTCTTGTTACTTGCTGTTTCTCCTGGCCATGTGCTCTTGGTCCATCTCTTTTCATGGCTGCTTCCTCCTCTTCTAGTCCTTTCTTCCCTCCTGTCTCTCAGTGACACCCAGTCAGGGAACTGAAAATCCTCCTACCTCTATTCATTGCTCAATCACATCACAGGCTTTACCGTTTTGAACAGTTAAATTGAGTAACATAGTTATCAAAACAAAGCCGATGGGGGAATTTATTTTGGGGGATGGGGGGGTGCAATGAGATCTTAGGTGCAGTATTTAACACTTGAATACATGGTAACACCTAAGTAGCCTCCTACAGGGACAGGAACAGGGGAGATCAGGTGAGGTAGAAGATTTGGAGGGAGAGAGTACAATGGGAATATTGGTAGCATTTCCCTGGTGGAAAACTAATGCAATGCAAGGTCCTTGGAATTTGCAAGGTTGATTCTAGTGAGGACTAACTGTGATGGTAGTAAAGCGCATAAACCAGGCATAGTCTGTAACCAGAGAAGGCGTCCATATTGGTACACCAAACCAGTTACAAAACCTTAGAGATCTACAATATTTCCTACGTGCAAAATGATGCATTTTGGGCAATGGTGGTGCAGAACTTGTGGGATTGGCCAACCAGTGACTACTAGAGGCCCACAGCATGAGAAATGAGAGGGATCTCATGCCCAACACTGCCTAGATGGCCCACGAGCAAATGCTGAGTAGTTCAAAATCATCACCAGACAGACAAAAAGAAAAAAAAAAGTCAATAAAACGATCCCTAATGATATTCTGTGATGCTCATGGAAAACGTGCCTAACCCAATTGTCCTCAGAGAAGCTTCATCCTACACCTGCTGAGGGCAGATGCAGAGACCCACAGCCAAACATGAGGTGGAATGAACCTTAAAAACACAGCCTCCAGAATCAAGTAAGCAGGGTTTGTAGGGCTTCAAAGAGTCTGAAGGCAATCATGGAGCCTAAATGTGTCTGAGATGGTTATTCTACTTACATTATGGTGGTTTAGTTTGGTATACTTACTGAATTCTAATACCCAGAAAGCGTGCGCACTTACGTGCATGACAAAGGCAGAGAGAGAGAGAGAGAGAGAGAGAGAGAGAGAGAGAGAGAGAGAGAGAGAGAGAGAGAGAGAGAGAGATGACTCTTTTGCATGTTCCTGGGATCCTTTTCCTCCTACTGGGCTGTTCCTTAGCTTTTCTATGAGAATTTGTGACTAGTGTTATCGCATCTTTCTATATCAAGTTTTGTTCTTACCTCTGAAAGTCCTTCTTCTTTTGCATGTGGAAAAAGCAATATATGAATCACTGTTTCTGAGATAGGGAGAATTGTATTCCTCCAAAGAGATGACTGATAGGTTAATCAATTTCAAATGGTCAGTCCTAAATATATGTTCATATAAACAACATTAAATAAATATAGTGGGTTAGATATCCATGTATATGCATATGCAATAAAAATAATAATTAGAGAAGAGATCAGAGATTAAACAGGGAGTGAAGTAGGCACTGAAAATTTTGGGGAATGGGCAGAAAAGAAAATACACTACACATGAATGATTTTTTTTTTAAATTTGCAAATACAGGCTTGGTGTAGTGAAATAATGAAAAGTCTGAAAGTGAATGGCTCTGGGAAAATAGTATATTAAACAAAGTAATTGAGAGTCAGAAAGACGGAACCCTTCCAGTACATGTGTGAAGACATAAGGGCTATGAAACACTGTCCTGAAAGGGAACAAGAGGGTTCGTGGGTTTGAAATAAGGTAATAGTGATGTGCAAACTGAGATGACATACTGCTAGTGAGTGAGAAAGAACCAGGAGTTTCAGTGAAGGAAATTTCAAAATGAAACCTATGCCTGAGTATGATGATTGCTTTCCTAAATACAATATTTACAAATGAGAGAAAATAATTAAACTGCTGAAATTGTAAAAAAAAAATCATAACCAATGGGCTGTAGCATAAAATGTTGCCTTATCTCCTAATGTTTTTTTGTAACTGATCATCAATAGATTTGCCATTTAAAAATGAAAAAGAGACATGCTACAAAGGTTTTAGCTTGGCATTTAAATGAAAACATTAAGACTCTGAGTTCCTCTTAATAAAATCACATTTGATTGTTCTTTGTTTTCTGCCAAAATGCTGCGCTCTTTCCTGCCCTTTCCCAGTTTTCTGGTTCGTTCTTGGAAGTGATTCTGCCTATTGTCTCCCATCCTCCACCTTCTGTCAGTCAGTTTAAGCTGCCTTCTTTCATCTGCGAAAATCCAAATTACAATTAGGCATTTATATCATAGAGTTCATTTTCAGTTAGTCTGAAAACTCATGTATACTAATTGCCAACTTAATCTATCACAACTAATTTTTTTAGCATTTTTTAATTGCTGGGAACCTAAATATTTTCCAATATTCTATATAACCTGGGAAGGTTTTAGTGTAATTCTCAAAACTTTTTTAGAAGCATTACATTCTGTGTATACTTACGGATGACCACTTGGAATTCAAAAACATGACAGGGAAGTCAACCCCGAAGAAGGAATCTCCTTATCCCAGTAGCTATTAATTTCTTATAGTTCTTCATCTAGGAATGGGATTTCCTGGTATATTTCTCATTTACTTTGTCATTTGTGCTTGCAATGGTGCTGAGGACGTTTTTAGAAGATTCTGTTGTTTAGATTAGTAGCTACAGTTCCCTATATATATGCATGCATGTATATGTATATATGTATATATGTAAATGTATATGTATGTGTGTGTATGACAGGGATACACACACACATATATACATATATATATGTATATATGTAAATGTACATTTATGTGTGTGTATGACAGGGTTACAAACACACACACATATATATGTATATATATATATAGAGAGAGATGATACAGATATAGAATATACTTTCAATATTTCAATGCACATAAGTTATTGTCCACATAAAGAACAGTACTGCTAACTAAACTACTGCTAACTGTGGAAAAGTTTTTATAAAATGCCAAACTTCTTTAATTTGTGGTTTTGATTTAAATAAGACTTGTATCTTCCTTGTTCCTGAACTCCCTGGAAATGCAATTTTCGTCCTCATACACGTGCTGTCAGTTCTCGATAATGCCTCACCAAACTGAGGGACAAGGTAGATGGTCTTTGTTTGTTGTTGTAAAAATATAAAAATATAAAATGTATTGTGGTCTTTTACCCTGCTTGGTCCAGCACCTCAGTGCCCCAAGGTATCTGCTAGAAACACATCCCAGCCACACGCTTTCCTACACTCAAACCCTCACATAAAAGAACACACAACACAATAATCTTTGACCCAAATGGTAATATAATTGCCCACTTAAACATACAAAGCCCAGTACCATCCATCCCTTAGGAACATTAATAACAACCTGTAAATACACAGAGCAGAATCTTAACATCACCTGCCATGGCTTCTCTCCCTCTCTCCTCTGTCCCTGTCTCCTCCTTTCTGTTCCAGTCTCCTCCTCTTCCTTCAAACTTCTCTCCCACCCAGCCTTCCTACTCCTCCAATGACAGGCCTCCTTCTATCCTGTACCTGCCCTCACCAGTACTTTTAAATTCAATGGGAGGTGGTTCTGGTGAAGTCACCTGAGTCCTGAGTAGTGACTACGCAGCTGTCCTTGGGGCAGTGGAATTAGCATCAAAATACAGATAACTTCAGGGCAAACCACAACCTTTGTTACTTTAAGGGTTTTCCCTTGCCCACCCTTTATCCTCCTGCCTAACTCTTGGTAGGAGAGAAATAATGATTGTGGTGAAAGAGAAATTAGGAAAAGCCTTGAAATTAATGTCTTTATTTTTCTTCTTCTTGGATCATAGCTATCAGCAAACTGCAACACACCTCTGTAAATGACCTCCCACCACACACCCCATTTCTTAGGGCCCTAGCATTTATGTACCCTCTGAAAAGTTCTCAGAATTTCAAATGTCACACAACCACAGGCATTATCTGCTGATCAGCTTGCAGTCAAATACTTGTAATCTATATTTGGGTATGTTTCGAGTTTCTTCCCTCACTCTGGTATTCTTTTCTTCTACTGTTGACATCTTGGCCTCATGAAGTCTCATTTTTGTCATTTTAGTGAGCATCTCCGCCTATCTTGGAGCTACGTTTCCATTCAAGTATCAAACTTTTCTTAAATCTATAACCTCTGAAGCTTATTCTATTCATTTTGCATAATCTAAGTTTTCCCATATATTTTGTTATAAAATATGAAGGATTTTAGGCCTATGGACAGTGATATTGTAATATCAAACTCTTTAATATGCATTCATGTCAGTATAATACAAATACAAAATATCTCCCATAGGCTCATTTATGAATAAACTTGTCTACAGCTGGTAGTGCTGTTGTGGAAGCTTATTAAACCTTCTGTGTTATGGAGAATTGCAATGTTAGGAAAGCCTTTGAGGATTTATATAACCCAGTTGCTCTGCTTGTGGTCACATGCTTAGTTTCCAGATCAGGCAAGATATGAACAATTTATATGTTGATTTTATGAGGGTGGTAATGACACACATATCCTGAATTTGGATTAATACAATAAACGCAGATCCTTTAGTTACAAGAGAGAGCTTAGAGTATTAGACAGAATGTATTGCATCTACCTACATCATAAACATAATAGAAGTTAAGTTCTTTGTCTTTGGAGTCACTCACTATATTATGTATATGCCATAACTCGATAGCATCTTTGGTGTTTGTATTTATTCTCTTATATACCTGTTTTATATAATTTATTCTGTTCTTTCCCAGGTTTAAATATTGCACGCGCGCGCACACGCACACACACACACACAAACACACACACACACACGTGGGTATTTATATATATATATATATATATATATATATATATATATATATCTTTCCAAATATTTTTAAGAAACATTATGTGTTGCCATAACTGTATATAAGGATTACCAACCATATATTATTAATATATAATCTTGGAAATTTGTCATAACAAGGTTAATCAGGTATCATATATGCTTAGTGAACACAGACTAACCATAATTTCCTCTAGCCAATCTGTAAATCTAAATAAATTAAGAATACACACACCTAGCTATGTGCAACAAAATTTTACATAAAATTAACATATGGTTATACATATAACTTTACAAAGAACACAACAGTGAACAAACATAAAATACTGTTGATGGTGAATTTTACATTGCTGTTTCTTTGCCTTTATTTATCAATACAGAAAGTTATTAATTCACTTTATATCACCAGATTAGTAAATAAAATAATAATGTATGTCAGACAATCCTGAGACTGAAATTTGTTTTAAATTAGGGAGTACATGTCATATAAGATTCAACAGGAAAAGTGAAACAAATAGGATTTATGACTGACTTTTCCTTATCCAACTGTAGATTGAGGTATTCCAAGTACACAGAATATTTTTCATATAAATGATTCATGTATAAATAAGTAATGGTTTTCAATATAACTTATGCTTTGTATTGTAAATAGCCTGTATTTATAGTGATTATGTATCAAGAGAAACGGAACAGTACATGCATGCTGGGTAATGTGAGCAATTTATTAGTTTGGGCGTGAATTCAATTTATTTGTCATATTGGCTTACCAGAGTATTCTCAGTTTATGCAAAGACTTTATTATTTTGGAAGAGTAGCACTGTACCTGTAGCACCATATATTCAATATTTAAAGGTAGGATTAAAACCTTCTGCTTGGGTGATTGCTATATAGTGTAGAAACACAAAGCTTTCCTATATCTCGTGCCTTTTTTTTTTTTAAAAAACCATAAAAGTCCAAGAAACACTCTCACAGAAAATAAAGTAGTATGAATTTTCCTGTTAAATATTTTAATAGACCTGTGTGAGTAGGCTAATTTTTCTTCTTATTAATAGATAGTTGCTTCAAAAGTGTATGATTTTTTCTTTATTTTTATCTAGTATTTTCAGGTCTATTAGTTGTTATTTTAAAAGATATTTTAAAATATATTTTTTTGTAAAAAGGGCAGTATAAACAGGTACCACACCAGTATTAAATTCCATACTCATTCCTTAACACTTTGAGGAATGTTAATTTTTCTATTTCAATAGATCATATGAAACTGATCATAAATCATTTAAAATATAATTATAAATATTATCATTTAATTAATGTTCTAAAAATTATTTATAAAGAAAATTTTGTTAAAATAATCTCCTAAAGTCTATTACTAGTGTGTGAAAGAATTGAATAATGAGAAAAATATTTTCAATATGATTAAAATTAAGATTTAAATTTAATTATAGATATTAATGGGAGATAATAAACCTGCATCTGCATTTCAAATGTTATCTAATAACTTTGCTTATGGTTTCACTCAGTAGTTCCTAGCAAAACAGACTTCCTGAAGAAGAACATTACAAATAGAGTGATAGGGGGTACATTTGAAACAACAAAGGAGGAAAATGCAGAAAGAAACCTGAATAAGTTAACTTTTAGGAAACAAAGCAAAGGGAATGAATTTGTTGCTCATTTATTACCCAGAATTTAGTCTAAAAGCAGAGACAAGCAGGCAACAGGAAATTAAAACAACCCTCAAATCCAGAGTTTGCATAGAATACATGTGCAGGAGTTACCTTGAATATCCAGTGCAGAAAAGACTTCATATGCATTTAACTGAGCTTTCTTTTATTTGAGCTTTCTTTTTTGCTTTCATATTTTTATTGGTTAATTTATTTACATTTCAAATCTTATATCTTTTCCTGGTTTCCCATCCACAAACTCCCTATACTGTTCCCCATATGTCCCTCCTTCAATGAGGGTGCTTCCTCACCCACCCACCCACTCATTCATGCCTCATCGCCCTAGCATTCCCCTACTTGAGGCATTGATCCCCCCCGCCCCCCTTGATGAGACAATTCTCTGCTATGCAAACAGCTGGAGCCATTGGAGTTCTGGGATCTGGTTGGATGATATTGTGGTTCTTCCTGTGAGGTTGAAAACCCCTTAAACTCCTTCAGACCTTTTCCTAACTCCTGCATTGGGATCCACTTGCACAGCTTGGTGGTTGGCCTCATCTGTATTGGTCATGTTCTGGCATACTCTCTAAGTGGATAGCCATACCAAATTCCTGTCAGCAAGAAATTTGTGGCATCATCAATAGTGTCTGGACTTGGTATCTGTAGATGGAATGGATCCCTAGGTGGGGCAGTCTCTGGGTGGCCTTTCCTTCAGTCTCTGCTCCGCTCTTTGTCCCTGCCTTTCCTTTAGACAGAAGCAATTTTGTGTAAATATTTTTGAGATGGATGCCTGTCCTCATCCCTTAACCAGAGGCTGTGCCTAGCACCTGTATATGGTCTCTAGAAGTTCTGTTTCCTGCTTGGGGGTGCTACTCCCACATACTCATGGAAACTGAAAAACTCACTGCTGAATTATAACTTGGTCAGGGAAGAAATAAGAATGAGATTAAAAATATTTTAGAATTTAATGAAAATGAAGGTACAACATACTCAAGTTTATGGGACACAATGAAAGCAGTGCTAAGGGGAAAACTCGTTGCTCTGAGTGCCACCAAATAGAAATTGGAGAGAGCAAACACTGGCAGCTTAACAGCACATCTGAAAGCTGTAGAATGAAGAGCAGCAACTATCCACAGGAAATGATCAAACTCAAGTCTGAAATCAACCAAGAAGAAACAAAGAGAACTATTCAAAGAATGAACAAAACCAGGAGCTGATTCTTGAGAAAATCAACAAGATAGATAAACCAGTAGCCAGACGAACCAGAGGGCACAGAAACAGTATTCAAATGAAAGAAAGTCAGAAATGAAAAGGGAAACATATCAACAGAAATTGAAGAAATTCACAAAACTTATCTGATCATACTACAAAAACTTATTTTCAACAAAACTGGAAAATCTAGATGAATTGGATGATTTTCTAGAAAGATAACAGGTACCAAAGTTAAATCAGGATCAGATAAACCATCCAAACCATAGTGCGATAACCACTAAAGAAATAGAGGAAGTCATTAAAAATCCCCGAACCAAAATAGCCCAGGGCTAGATGGTTTTAGGGCAGAATTTTACCAGACCATCAATGAAGACCTAATACCAATACTCTTCAGACTACTCCACAAAATAGAGGAAATACTACCCATTTTTTTTCTATGAAGCCACAGTTAAACTGATACTTAAACTACACAATGACCAAACAAAGAAAGAGAACTTCAGACCAATTTCCCTTACAAATATTGATACAAAAATACACAACAAATTTCTTGAAAACCAAAACCAAGAACGCACCAAAACAATCATTCACAATAATCAAGTAGGCTTCATTCCAGGAATGCAGGGATGGTTCAATAAACAGAAATCCATCAATATAATCCACTATATAAATAAACTCAAAGGAAAAAAAATTCCACAAGGTCATGTCAATTTAGTCTTCTTCTTCTTCTTCTTCTTCTTCTTCTTCTTCTTCTTCTTCTTCTTCTTCTTCTTCTTCTTCTTCTTCTTCTTCTTCTTCTTCTTCTTCTTCTTCTTCTTCTTCTTCTTCTTCTTCTTCTTCTTCTTCTTCTTCTTCTTCTTCTTCTTTTTCTTCTTCTTCTTCTTCTTCTTCTTCTTCTTCTTCTTCTTCTTCTTCTTCTTCTTATCAGATATTTTATTATTTAAGGTATTTCTTTTTTTTTAACACTCCAGATTTTATTCCCCTCCTGGTTCACCCTCTGACTAATCTACATCCCATGCCTCATACCCCCCACACCCACACCCATTTTCACAAGAATGTCCCTACTCCACCCACCGCGCCAAACCTCTAAACTCCTGGGGCTTCCAGTCTCTTGAGGTTATTCACATATACAGCCTCTAACTGTATATGTGTTGGAGGCTGCATCTTAGCTGGTATATGTGGCCTGTTTGGTAATCCAGTGTCAGAGAGATCACGGGGTCCAGGTTAATTGAGACTGCTGATCTCCCTAAAGTGTTGCCGCCCCTACCTCAATTTCATTCAGGTTTTCACTAATTCAACCATAGGGGTCAGCAGCTTCTGTTCATTGGCTGGATGCACTTATCTGCATCTGACTCTTTCAGCTTCTTTTTGTGTCTTTCAGAGGGCAGTCATGATAGGTCCCTTTTTCTGAGTGCTCCATAGCCTCAGTAATGGTGCTAAACCTTGGGGCCTTCCCTAAAGCTGGATCCCACTTTGGGCCTGTCACTGGACCTTCTTTTCTTCAGTCTCTTCTCCTTTTTCATCCCGGCTGTTCTTTCGGACAGCAATAATTATAAGTCAGAGATTTGACTGTAGGATAGCAATCCCAAACCTCACTTGATGCCCTGTCTTTCTGCTGGAGGTGGTTATACAAGTTCCCTCTCTCCACTGTAGGGCATTTCATCTAAGGTCTCTCTCAGAGTTCTGAGAGTCTCTCATCTTGCTGGTCTCTGGTACTTTCTGGAGGGTCCTCCAACCTCCTCCTTCCTGAGGTTGCCTGTTTTAATTCTTCTGCTGGTTCTCAGGGCTTCAGTCCTTTTTCCCCTGGTCAATACAAGATCATGTTCACCTCTCTCATCCCCTTCCCTATCTCCTTTCCCTCCTAGGTCCCTCCCTCCCTCTCTCCCGATTATTGTTTCTTTCTTCTCCATCCCAAGTGGGACTGAGGCATTCTCACTTGGGTCCTTCAGCTTGTTGAACATTTTGAGTTCTTGGACTGTATCTTGGTTATTCTGTACTTTTGTTTTTTGACTAACATTTACTTATTAGTGAGTACAAAACATGCTTGCCCTTTTGTTTCTGAAGTACATCGCTCAGTATGATATTTTCTAGTTCCATCCATTTGTCTGTAAGACTTAGGATGTCCTCCTTAATGGATGAGTAGTATTCCATTGTGTAAATGAACCACATTTTTTGTATCGATTCTTCTGTCTTGGAAAATCTGGGTTCTTTCCAGATTCTTGCTATCACCGATAAGGCTGCTGTAAACATAGTGGAATACATGCTTCTGTGGACTAGTGGGGAGTCTTGGGTATATTCCCAAGAGTAGTATTGTACTGCTGGGACTTCCAGTAAATCTATTTCCAATTTTCAAAGTAACCTCAAAATTCATTTCCAGAGTGGTTGACCAGTTTGTGATCCCATCAGCATTAGAAGAGTATACCTCTTTCTCCACCTCTTCACCAACAAGTGTGTCACCTGAGGTTTTGATCTTAGCCATTCTGACAGCTGTAAGATAAAATCTCAGGGTTGTTTTGATTTGCAGTTTGCTGATCACTCAGGACTTTGAACATTTCTTTAGGTGCTTCTCAGTTATTAGAGATTCCTCTGTTGTGAATTCTCAGTTTAGTTTTATACCTATTTTTTTGATTGGGTTGATTTTTTTTTTTTTTTGGTTTGTTTCTTGAGTTCTCTATATATTTTGGATATTAGTCCCCTACCCGATATGGGGTTAGTGAAGATATTTTTCAAATCAATAGGTTAGCAATTTGTCTTATTGACTATGTCCTTTGCCTTACAGAATCTTTCCAGTTTCATGAGGTCCCATTATCATTTCTTGATTTTACAGCATGAGCAATAAGAGTTTTGTTTAAGAAATTTCCTCTGTGCATATGAGTTCAAAGCTCTTTCCCACTTTCTCTTGAGGTCCTTGATCCACTTTGACTTGAGCTTTGTGCAAGGTGACAAATATGTGTCAATTTTCTACATACAGACAGCCAGTTAGACAAGCACCATTTATTGAAGGTGCTTTAATTCTTCCATTGTATATTTTTGGCTTTTTGTCAGAAGTCAAGTGTGTATAAGTGTCTGGTTTTATTTCTGGGTTTTGAATTCTATTCCATTCATCAACCTGTCTGTCTCTGTACAATATTATGCAGTTTTTATCATATTGCTCTGTAGTAGAGCTTAAGTTCAGGGATGGTGATTCCCGTAGCTGTGCTTTAGTTGTGAAGAATCATTTTCACTATTCTGGGATTTTTTTTTTCCTTTCCAGATGAATTTGAGAATTGCTCTTTCCATGTCTTTGAAGAATTGTGTTGGAATTTTGACGGGGAATTCATTGAATCTATAGATAGCATTTAGGATGAGGATTTTTACTATGTTAAATCTTCCAATCCAAGAGCATGGGAGATCTCTCTACTTTATGAGATCTTTAATTTCTTTCTTGAGAGACTTGAAGTTATTGTCATAGAGATCTTTCAGTTGCTTGGTGGATTAAATGAGAAAAATCATACTGAGTGAGGGGACACAGTTCCTAGAAAATAAACATGAATTTTACTCACTTCTAAGTAGACATTAGCTGGTAAGTATAATTTTATTATAATCTTTAGACCCAGGGAAGTTAAGTAACAAAGAGGGCTCCAGGAAGAATGCTTGGATATCCCTGGGAAGTAGAAATACAATAGATTTTATTGGTGGACTGCGAATGTAGGGATAGTAACAGGGTGGGTAAGGTGGGGGAAGGATGTGGAGATACAGGGAGATATAAGTGGAATATGGGATTATTTCAGGGATAATGTGGAAATCTATGCAGTGGAACCTTCCCAATATCTATCAGGGTGACTTCAGTGAGGATGCAGAGCTTGAACTGGCCATTTTCATTAACCTGACAAGGATCCCAGTGACAGAACTGGAATATCAACCCAGCAGTAATACCTTCAAATCAAACCTGTCTTGCCTACAATATATGCTGGGACAATGGTGGTTTGGAGTTTATGAGACTGGCTAGCTAATGACTGGCTTAACTTGAGTCTCAGATTATATGAGTGAGCCCCTGCCTAACACTGCTTCAATCACCAGGAAACAGAAGCTGCCTGTCTCAGAGACCTAGGTTAAAAACAAACACAACTGGCCAAAACACATAGCATGGAAATTTTAGTCAATATAATGAATCTTCTGCAATGTGCATAGATTAGTGTCAAGCCCAGTTAAAATTGGGGGGCTTTCTTAGGTAGCTGATGAAACAGATACAGAAACCCACAGTCAAACAATAGGCGAAACTTAGGGACTCGTATGATAGAGGAAGGAGAGCATAGGCGACAGAGGCTCAAGGACCCCAGAAGAACATGGCCCACAGAATCACCTGAGCAAGGCTTATAGGGACTCACAGAGACTAGATCAACAAGCATGGAACCTACATGGTTCTCAGCTAGGTACTCTTCATACATGCTGGATATATTTAGCTTGGGATGTCCTAACAGTAGAAGTGGGGCTGTCTTAATCTTTTGCCTTTTCTTGGGACCCCTTTGCTCCTACTGCTTCCTTTTTCAGATTTGATGTGAGCATGTTTGTGCCTAGTCTTATGGTATCTCTTTATGATGGATTTGGTTGATATCACTAAGAACCCTACTCGTTTCTGAAGGGAAATGGAGTCCCACTGTATCTGGAAGATATGTATTTTGGAGACTGAGAAGTGTGGAGAGTAGAGAGATTATGGTAACGATGTGTTGTAATAGAATAGAATAAATTAAAAAATTAAATGAATTAAGCCTAAAGAAAGAATTTTTCTAGATAAAAAAAATGTTTGTTGTTCTTGTCTTTCGTAATGCTTTCATGAAACTTCTTGATATAAAAAAATTGAATTGATATTTTGGTTTTACTTATTGTATGGATATCATGTATAAAATATATACTAATAATTTTTGCTCCAAGAAAGTTCTCATCTTATTTGAACCAATTATCTGAGAGGAAATGATTATCAAACCATTGAAGTTACAATAGCTTTCTTAAATAAAATGTAATATTCCTGCATGGTAGTTTCATAAGAATGATACAATAGAATCATGTATTGGAAACATTGTGCCATATGGCACTATTGGGAAGTGTGGTCTTGGCAGAGAGGTGGTCTTGTTGGAAGATGTTAGTGTGAGGGCAGCCTTTGAGTTCTCATATTCTCAAGTGAGTTCCAGTAATGTCTTCCTGCTGCATGCAGATCCAAATGTGGAACTCTCACCTTCTTCTTCAGCATCATATTTGCCTGGATACTGCCATGTTTTGCACCATGATGATAGTGGACTAAACCTCTGAACTGTAAGCCAACACCAATAAATGTTTTCCTTTATAAGAGTTGATGAAGTCATTGTGTCTTTCTCACAAGATTAGAAACCCTAAGTAACTCTATATTAATAAGATACAGAGGAATAAAAATAAATTTGTTATCCTGAGTTTATTCATTATAGCACATTTACATAATATGTTTAAGGCAGGAAGGATGACTCCATTGTTACATGCACCTGTAATTTTTCTTGAGGATCTTAGTTCAGTTCCAGCATATATGTCAGGAGGCTCAAAGCCATCTATAATTTAAGTTTTAAAAGGAATTCCATGCATCCGGGTCAACATGCTTCTAAATACACATCCATATAACCAGAAATTATAAATATATATATATATATATTTATGTGTATATATACATATATAGTTAAGCTATGTATAGTTTAAAATGATAAAATTTAAATAATATATACATATGGGGAACTCAGAATAATTTTTCCTAATAACCACAAAACACACAGGAATTTTATCTGGTTTCTGTCTTCAGAATAAGAGTCACTTTCCTAGGAACCAAACTTTTAACTGAGAAGTGCTCAGCTATGGAGACTTGATTTATGTACAGATATTTGAGATGTTTATATACAAACACAAAACCATCAATCTCTAAGAATGAAAATATGTTTCCTTAATGTTTAATTGAGTGCACTACCAGGCTTGGAAGATAATTGTGACTTCACCCTGGAAACTTTTTAATGCTATTCTTCAAGAAATCCTCATGGCAAAAGAAACTCGCTTTTACTCATAAGTAAACAAATCCTGAATATTAGATATATTTTCAGTATTATTTCCATTTCAGTGCTGATTTTGATAAATTAGCCCTATCAACACATTGCACAGTTTCAACTGGCGTCTTTGCTATTCCTCAGAGTTCATTCATTGCCTCTATAGCTGATAAACTCCATTTCCACAGAATGCAGTTACTGGACTGTAATCTAATTAAAATTTTGAAGCCACTCCAATCAAATTTACTGATAATTGCTTAAGATTTTGTTTCTTTTATAAAAGGGGTTTTGTTACACACTTGTAACAGTAATCCATTAATACTACTAAAGTGCTTGTCTTTACTTTCCAAGAGCACAAGTAAAAGTGATAAAAAGTAAAAAAGATATGAAAATATTTGAGGATCATGTAAGGATTTCATAATAAATCATGTCATCTATTGTCTTGTCTTTCATATTAATGAAGTTAAATCATATCAGGTAATTAGAAAATTGTCATTAATTTGACATAACCTTGTAAAATTGGAGAGGGGTAGTAGAATGTAATCTCTAGTGCCTGGCCAATTTCAAATAGAAAACACCTAGAGCTACGGTAATTAGGAAAATAAATTTACATACTTTGTTGATTTTCATAAGTGTTCATCTTAACTGGGAAAAGTATTCATTACATAGTGGAAAAAAAACCAAGAATTTTAGGTAAAGTACTATACATTGATTCTATTCTCCAAGACACATGAAATAATCAGAGGCAAATTAAATTTGCTATCTGGCAGTCCATTTGATTGGTAGGTATGTTCACATGAAGTGGAACAATCACATGTATAACGGTGCCTCATAATCCCAATATTTAGATATTGAAAGAATGAATTATGTATCTTATATAAGTAAATTAATCTCAACTTCAAATAAATATAATCTATAACTCTATTTGTAACTACTTAATAGTCCTAACAATTCTACTGTTCAATTTCTATGTCATCTACTTAGTCCTTATATCTTCTTTCAGTGCTTTCTTTCCACTTTACAATGTGATTAATTTAATCATAAGCCATGTGATATATAAAAGCCATTCAAACATTTACATGATTTTCTTTTAAAAACAAAATTCTCAAAAAACATGACTTCATTATATATATATATTCATTATATATATTCAATATATATTCATTATATATTCATTATATATTCATTATATATATATATATATATATATATAATGTTTTTGTACTGACCCATACCCAAATGTTAGGTGGAGGGAGGTTGGGCAATCTTGCTCTCAAAGAGTTGGAAGTACTGTTGGGGCCAGTGTAGTCAAGGACATCACAAGAAAACCCAGAGTATCATATAACCTGGGCTCATAAGGGATCACAAAGACTGAACTGACAGTGCGCGGACCCGCATGGGACTAGCCTAGGTCTTCTGAATGGATGTTAGAATTGTCTTCTTGTGGGGATCCCAGATATGGGAAAATGAGCTGTCTCTGTCTCTGCTGTCTGCTTTTGGAACCTTTTTCTCTGACTCGGTTGCCTCATCCAATGTTAATAGGAGAGAAGGTAAGTATAAGTATTCTCATAGCAAATTGATATGCCATAGTTCGTTTATATCAATGGGAGGCTTCTCTATTCTGAGGATAATCAGAGCTGAGGATGCAGAGGAAGACGGTAGGTGGCACGTGGGGAAGGGATTAGGGGAAACTGCACTCAGGATGCAAAAAATATAAAAATAAAAATTGGGTACAGAGGCCAGTACAACAAGTAGGATATGGAAGCAGATGTCAGAAGATATTTTCAGAGGAACATAAAATGAATCAATATTGAAATATGGGTAACCAAAGGGGCTATTTCTTAGTACGGGAGAATATATGCAATCTGCCTTGGGTGATACATTTTCTCTGCTTCTTGTCTCACTAAAGTTGTTGAAACTAAGGCCTGGTTCTGACATATGTTAGTGATACAAAGAGAAGGCCATAAGGTTTAAGAAAAGTAGAAGACTGATGAGGGAGTCACAGAACTATATTAATATAATAAATCAAGCTGTAATAACTACCAGAAAATCACTGAAGAAATTACATTTTGTTCTGAAAACTGAAGTTCATGAGTACTGAAATAAGTACATGACCACTGATGGGGAGAGACTGAAGAATCAAGTGTTCACTCTTGAATAATTGGTGGAACAAGCCACTTAGAGCAATACATCTTTCTCTTTTCACTCTATAGCCTTAAATAGTTTTATAATTTAAAACTTTAAATAAACTTTACAATCACCAAACATCAATATATGAAGTGACAGTTCTCAGTGACATCGGAAATATCGATTATTGGAAATATATCATAAGTAAAAATAAAACTAAGTTTTAAGGTGCTAGACTACAGCCTTAAAAAAGATAAAAACCTTGTAAGTAGACTTCTGATAAATCAAGTCTGAGATTTGCACATGTTTATTAGCCATATATCAATTAAATGTTATGCAATGGAACATTTGGAACAGAGAAAAAATGTCATATCTATTTGTGACTGAGAAGCCAGAAAAAAAACCCAAAAAACAAAACAAACGAACAAACAAACAAAAAAAAAACGATTCATTGAGAACTTAGCAGTTAAAAAATAAAACACTGAATAGTAGGCAGATATCCCCAATCTTAATAATTATAAGAAAATCACTCGTACGAATTGAAAGTTTTAGTATTTAAAGTAAGATATTTGTTTGATGCTTTTTACCTTGCTTTTTTAATGGATTTTTTAAATTTTATTAGTTCTCTGAAAATTAACTGCAAGGTATTTTGATCATATTCTGCACTATCTTGACTCCTCTCCAATCCTCTGGTAATTTTGTTCCTGCCAAAAGTTGTTTCTTCTTTGTATTTTTGCTTTTTATAGACCAATGAAATGCAGTTAGTACTATCTTTATATTCTTCAATGTGTGCCCTTCACTCATGCTTATTCAATCTACCAGATTCTACAACTTGTAAGAAAACTGACTCTTCTCTGAATACCTACCAACTTCCCACAACTCCTTGTGAAATGATGCATTGACATTCATTCCTCCCATTCTCAAAATAAAATTTTATCTGGCTTGAGCTTGCAAAATTCCTGTGTCTATTTTCTCAATTGCTGCAAAATGATAAGTGCAATTGTCCTGCTATTTCTGGAAAACACTTTCTTTGAGTCATCCACCATCTCTGACTACTACTACTACTAACTTTCTTCCTTCTCTTGTACTATGGTTCCCTGAGCCTAGATAAGATGGCTGTGATAAAGATACCTTTTTTGGACAAAGAAATCTGCAATCTCTTATTCTTGAAACTTTATAAGATAGGACTCCATGTCAATTGTGATCTTCTGAAAATCAGATTTCTATGATGAGAGCTGGCAGAACTCCTAATATTTTGGTATAAGGATAAAACTTTAGAAGTTAATTTCATATTATACCCAAATAGAACTCAAATTACACTCTACTCTCACATAGCCTATCTAGACATAGATACTTGATCCCAGTATGAGTATCTCAAACATTAAATTTAACTTCTGGAACAGACTGTAAATCCAATCAGAAAGTGATTGCTTAATAAATAACCCTAGTCTTTCTATTGCACCAGCACATTTGTTCTGTGATTTCCTATTTAATAAATTTTAGAGTTCACTGTTATTTAATATTCATGATCACTTTCCTCCTCTGTAGTTTTGTGTTTAGCACCTTTCAGTCATTATGAAAGCTAACCAATAGGAAAGAAGGTTTCCATGTGAATATCAGCATCATTTCTTCATGTTGTGTAGCTCAAATAAATGGTGTCTTCAGCATTAGGGTCATATTATCAAATGCTGGGAATAAATGGGAACATTGACAACAACCAATAATATTGTAGGTTACATAGAACCTTACTTGCCAGAAACTCTTTTTTTTTTTTTTTTTTTTTTTGATGAGAGGGCTCTTGCACTCTCATTTGTAATAAGATTACTTTTTTTTTCATCAATACCAGAATCTGTCTTTATTTGTATTCTCGAATTAACCATTCTGATTGAGGTAAGATAAAATCACAAAGTAGTTTAATTTGCAGTTCCATAATATATAAGGATATTGGACATTTTAAATGTTTCTCAGTCATTTGTATTTCATCTCTTCATTAGGCTCTCTTGAACTCATGTCCTATATTTTAATTGGTTTTGTTTCCCTGAGGTTTGCCTTTTGTGGTCTTTATAGGTGTCAGATATTTAACTGGTAAAGGTTTTTATCTATTCTGTTGGCTTTTATTTTCTTGTATTGATTGTGTCATTTATTTTACTGAAATTTCTTAGTTTCATGAGGTCATAGATATTGAGATTCTTTAGATTTGTTCCATAGGGAACCACTTAAGGATGTCATTTCCTGTTCCAGTGAGGACAAGGTATTCATTCCCTAACTGCTTATCTCTCACATTCCAAGGACCCATTCTAATACTGTTGTCTTCAATCTGTTACAAGTTATGTTTGTGCTGAGTGAGAAATAAGAATACAGTTTAATTCTGCATAAAGTGATCCATGTTGCATAGCACTATTTTTTAAGCATGTCTTTTCTCCACTCCATAAAGTCTGCCTTCAATTAGGTCCTCAATTCTATTTCATTAATAAATGAGATTTTTCCAGCAATATGCTGTTTTTATTACTATATCACTATCACATAGCTTTAATTCTGAGATAGTGATAGATAACAGCAACGGATTTCCTTCCTGTACAGTATTTGGCTGTCCTGTGGCTTTTGTAACTGCATATAAAACATAAAACATATTAAAAGACTGTGAAGCATTACATTGAATTTTTGATAGAGATTGCTTTGAATGTATAGAGTTTTCTCACATTTTATGGACATATACAGATGTCAATTCTCAATTATATTTTCAATTCATATCTATTAGCATGAGAAGTGGAAGCTTCATCTTGTATTCTTTTTCACTTTCCTTTATACGTGTCTTAAAATTTTCATTGTAAAAATCCTTAGCTTCTGAATTTTGAATTATTGCAAGACATATTGAGCCTATTGTATGTGTGATTATTTTCTTCCTAAATATGTTTATTTGTACATAGGATGGTTACTAATATTTGTGTGTTAATTTTATATCATGTTCTTTAAGTAAATGTGATTATCTGATGAAGTGATGAAGAAAAGTTTGATCTTTTAGGATATTGCAGAAAAGGTAACTGAGAACTTGAGATCTAGGCAGAAGACACATTTTAAAATACTGTCCAGTAGTGCAAATTAGATGTCATATGTCACTACACTGCAATAAAAATCATCAGATACTACAACAAAAGCCTATACTGAACAAAACTGCAAAGTCTGGATGAAATGGATAGATACCAGTATCTATAATAATAATGGTTTATAATAATAAACCATTTACACAGTACCATAACCCAAATAAAAATGGAAGCAGTCATATAAAGTCTCTGAAGCAAGCAATAAATAAATAAGTAAGTAAATAAATAAATAAATAAATAAATAAATACCACAGGACCAGATGGGTTTAGTGCAGAATTCTATCAGACCTCCAATACCAATGTTCTTCAAACTATTCCACAAAATAGAAACAAAAGTAAAACTACCCAAATTTTTCTATGAAGCCAAATCTCATACCTAAATGATACAAAGACCCAAGAAATAATTTCACGGAATAATTCAGACCAATTTCGTGGATGAATATATATGTAAATAAACTCAATAAAATTCTTGTAAACTGAATCCAAGAATACATCAAAATGATCATTCATCATGATCAAGTAGGTTTCATCAAAGGGATGAAGGACAGGTTCATTATATGGAAATCCATCAACAAAATACAATATATAAACTAACTCAAACAAAAAACACATGATCATCTTCATAGGTGTTGAGAAAGCATTTTACAATATTCAACATACTTTTATGATATAAGTCTTGAAAAGATCAAGAATTCAAGGCCCATAACTAACCATAGTAAAATCTAAATACAGAAAACTGGTAGCCAGCATCAAACTAGATGGAAAGGAAATTGAAGCAATCCCACTAAAAGCAGGGACTAGAGAAGGCTGCCCACTCTTTCCCTATATTCAGTGTAGTAATCAAATACCTAGCCATTGCAATTAGAAAACAAAAAGAGATCAAAGTGATACTAATTGGGAAGGGGGAAACCAAGATATCACTATTTGCAGATGAGATGATAGTTTAATTAAGTGATCCCAAAAATTCCAAAAGAGAACGTCAAAGCCTGATAAATAACTTCAACGAAGTGGCTGGATATAAAATTAACTCAAACAAAATAGTAACCTTCCTCTACTCAAAGGAAAAGAAGAGGAAAAGAATTTAGGGAAATAATATCCTTCAGAGTACTCAAAATTAATATAAAATACCTTGGTGTGACTCTAACCAAGCAAGGGAAAGATCTGTATGACAAGAACTTTGAGTTTCTCAAGAAAAATATCAAAGAAGATCTTAAAAGATGGAAAGATCTCACATGCTCATGGAGTGGCAGTTTTAATATAATAAAAATGGCCACTTGCTAAAGGCAATCTACATAGTCAAATGCAATCCCAATCAAAATTCTAACTCAATTCTTCATAGAGTTAGAAAGAGCAATTTGCAAATTTATTGGGAATAACAAAAAACCCAAGAGCAAAAACTATTCTCAAGGATAAAAGAACTTCTGGAGGAATCAACATCCCTGACCTCATGAAGCATTACAGAGCAATCATTATAAAAACTGCATGGAATTGGTATAGAGACAGACAGGTGCATCAAGGGAATAGACCCAGAAATGAATCCACAAACCTATAGTCATTTCATCTTTAACAAAGGAGCTAAAACAATCCAGTGGACAAAAAGACAGCATTTTCAACAAATAGTCAACTGCTGGTCAGCATGTAGAAGAATGCAAATCCATCTCTTATTTCTTTTTACAAAGCTCAAGTCAAAGTGGATCAAATACCTCCACATAAAACCAGATGTACTGAAACTAATAGAAGAGAAAGTGGGGGAAGAGCCTCGAGCACATGGACACAAGGGAAAATTTCCTGAATTCAACACCAATGGCTTAGGCTCTAAGATAAACAATCACCAAATGGGACCTCATAAAATTGCAGTTTCTGTAAGGCAAAGGACACTATCAATAGGACAAACTAGCAACCAATAGATAAGGAAAAGATCTTTACCAAACTTATATCTGATATAGAGGTAATATCAAATATGTACAAAGAACTCAAAATGTTTAACTCCAAGAAATCAAATAACCTTCTTAAAAAATAGGATACAGACCTAACAAAGAATTTCTGAACTAAGGAATATGGAATGGACAAGAAGCACCTAAAGAAATGTTCAACATCCTTAGTTTTCCAAGAAATACAAATTGATACAACCCCAAGTTTCCCCCTCACACCAGTCAGAATGGCTAATATCAGAAATTCAGGTGACAGAAGATGCTGGTAAGGATATGGAGAGAGAGGAACACTCCTCCACTGTTGGTGGGATTTCAATCTGGTACAACCATTCTGGAAATCAGTCTGGCAGTTCTTCATAATATTGAACCTGAGGTGGGACCTGAGGCATTTCCTCATAATATTGGAAATTGAGCTAGGACCAGAGGACCTAGATATACAACTCCTGGGCATATACCCAAAAGATGCCCCAAGCTATAACAAGGACACATACTTCACTACATCCATATTTATAACAGCCAGAAGCTGGAAACAACTCAGATGCCCCTCAACAGAGGAACAAACACAAAAACTACAGTATATTTACACCATGGTGCACTACTCAGGTACTAAAAACAATGATTTTATGAAATTCTGAGGCAAAAGGATGGAATGAGAAAATAGCATCCTAAAGAAGAAAATATCATCCTCAGTGAGCTGACACAGTCACAAAAGAATCCACATGGTATGAATTCACTGATAACTGGATATTAGCCCAAATGCTCTGCATATCCCAGACACAATTCATAGACCATATAAAGCTCAAGAACAAGGAAGACCAAAATATAGGTGTTTCAGTCCTTCATAGGCGAAGGGACAAAATACTTATGGGAGGAAATACAGGGACAATAAGGAGCTCTGAGTGGGAGGGATTTGTGGTGGTGGGGAGGCGTGTGGGTGGTTGAAATTGTCTGTCTCTGTTTGATTTCTGTTTCCATTATCTCTCCATTGTCGAGACTGGGATGTTGAAATCTCCTACTATTATTTGTGAGGTATAATGTGTACTTTAAGCTTTAGTAAGGTTTCTTTTATGAATGTAGGTGCCCTTGCATTTGGAGCATAGGTATTTAAAGTTGAGAGTTCATCTTGGTAGATTTCTCCTTTAATGAATATGAAGTGTCCTTCCTTATCCTTTTTGATAACTTAGGTTGAAAGTTGATTTTATTTCCATATTAGAATGGCTTCTCCAGCTTGTTTCTTTGGACCATTTGCTTAGAAAGTTGTTTTCGAACCTTTTTCTCTGCAGTTATGTCTGTCTTTGCTTTGAGGTGTTTCCTGTACACTGCAAAATTCTGGGTCCTCTATATGTATCCAGTATGTTAGTCTATGATTTTTTATTGGGGAATTGAGTCCGTGGATGTTAAGAGATAATAAAGAATATGGATTGCTATTTCCTGTTGTTTTTGTTCTTAGAGGTAAAATTATGTTCTTGTGGCTATCTTCTTTTGCGCTCTTTGAAAGATGATTACTTTCATATTTTTTCTAGGGTGTAGTTTCCTTCCTAGTGTTGTAGAAAGGTATTGTTTAAATTTGGTCTTGTCATGGAATATCTTATTTTCTCCATGTATGGTAATCAAAATTAATGCTGGATATAGAATCCTGTGCTGGCATTTTTGTTCTCTTAGTATATGTGTACCATCGTCCCTAGATCTTCTAGCTTTCATTTTCTCTGTTGACATGTCTAGTGTAATTCTAAAAAGTCTGATTTTAAATGTTATTTGACACTTTTCCCTTACTGCATTTAACATTCTTTCTTTGTTTTGTGCATTTGGTGTTTTTTTTTTTTTTTTTTTTTTCTTTTCCGGAGCTGGGGACCGAACCCAGGGCCTTTTGCTTGCTAGGCAAGCGCTCTACCACTGAGTTAAATCCCCAATACCACATTTGGTGTTTTAACTATTATATGACAGGAGGAATTTTTTTCTGATCCAAACTATATGGAGTTCTATAGGGTTCCTGTATATTCATGGGCATCTCTTTCTTTACATTAGGAAAGTTTTCTTCCATAAATTTTTAAAGATATTTCCTGGTTCTTTAAGTTAGGATTCTTTATCCTCTTCTATATCTATTGTCATTGGTTTGATCTTCTCAGTATGTCCTGGATTTCCTGTATGTTTTGGGTTAGGAGCTTTTTTCATTTTTCATTTTCTTTGACTAATGTGCCAATGTTTTTTATTTAATATTTTCCCCCTTACATTCTCTTTATCTCTTGTATTCTGTTGGTGACACTTTCATCTATGATTTCTAATCTCTTTCATATGTTTTCTACCTCCAGGGTTGTCTCTCTTTGTGACTTTTTTATTGTTTCAATTTCCATTTTCAGATGCTTCATGGTTTTGTTCAATTCTTTCTTGTGTTTTATTGCGTTTTCCTATAATTATTTAAGGGATTACTGTGTTTCCTCTTTAAGGGTTCCTACTTGTTTACTTGTGCTGTCCTGTATTTCTTTAAGGGAGTTATTTATGTCCTACTTTATAGTACTCTATCATCATCATGAGACGTGACTTCAAATGCAAATCTTGCTTTTCTGGTCTGTGGGGGTATTCAGAACATACTGTGGTGGGAGAACTGGATTCTGATCATGCCAAGTAACCTTGGTTTCTGTTTCTTATGTTCTTGTGCTTGCCTCTTGCCATCTGGTTATCTCTGATGTTAGTTGGCCTTTCTATCTGTGACTGGAGCTTGTCCCTCCTGTGGGCCTTTGATACTGTGATTTTTAGGAGTGAGAGCACTCCTGGGAGATCAGCTCTCTCAGTGTGAGATTTGGATACAGAGAGCTGTGGAACAGCCATAGCTTTTGGCACAGATGTAGACTGAAAGGATTCTGTCCCAGGCTGCTCCACAGTTCCTGTGCTGTGCCTCCTCCTGCTGCATCCCTCTTTGAACCATTATTTGAGTGAAAGTGGGGGTCTCACCTGCTGGCTTAAGAATAAAAGCACTGATGAGGAATAAGCTCTCTATGGCAGTGTTTGGTTAAGTAGGGCTATGGAACAGCCTTTGCTCTGGGGGCAGATGGATACCTAAAGCCATTACAGGTTTCTTAATGTCATTTGTTCACATTCTTATCTAGAAGTTTTAAAAATCATGCCACATGTCTAAGCCTGGTAAGTATTTTTGTTTGTTTTCAAATAGGATATCACTATGCAGGTAAGGATGGCCTTGAATTTAACAAAGCTTGACCTGGCTTTGCTTCCAGAATGCTGGGGTTAATGGTGTACATTTCTCTCTGGTTTTATTTGGTGTTTTTAAATTTAGGATTAATTGTCAAATATTGACAGTAATGTATACTAAATATATTTTGGCTCCTTCTTGTCAAGGCAGCATTGCTCCAAAGCTCAGTACCTGAAACTTGAAGATAAGAGACAGAAAGCATTTGATGTCTTGCTCAGGTAAAACATATGAAGACTTTTGTTACTACAAATCTTCAAGATTAAAGCATGTGTTTGCCACTTTCATCTATACAATCAGAAATATATAGATCTTTTAAGAGAAGAAAATAAATAGCATATTTGTCCAATGTGCTAAAACAACATAGAACAGTTTCTATTCCATTAACTGTCTTCTGAATGAATGAAATGAATAATATTGCTTGGTTCATATCAGATGTCTTCTCTCCTCAGGAGAGGATGCAACACAAGATCAAGAACACATCTTACATATAATTCAGAAAGAGAATCATGTAAAAATATATACTTCATCAGACTACTGATATCCAACAGTGCTAAAAGGGAAAAGTATCAGAAAAAACGTCTATATGAATCATCATATCAAGTGTATTTTATTTCAAACACATCCTTTGGGTCCTAGTATTTCCAATAAGAATTATATGAAAAAGTAAAAAATATATAATTATAAAATAACTGTATATGTAACACATGAGATATTAAACAAATATATTTCTAATGGTATAATTGAAAAATTCTCACACCATGTTCTTGAGTCATATGTAGTGACTTGAAATTAGCCAAAACTAAAAGTATTTCTTCATTAATTTTAAAGATATATGGTCTCTAAAATAAAAGAACAATTTCCTTCAAAATACAATTGTAGTAGTCCTTTGAACTTGACAAGACTTTTCTCTCAGATGAGCCTATGATTTATGGGAAACTCGAAAAAAGGAAGAAAGAGGAGAGTAGGAGCTGAGTAACAGAAATTTCAATTACTGATTGCTTGTTGAAATATTTTGAAGCCCAGCAAAATGGAACAAAAAAGAGTCTTTCACTGTGAATCAGCATTGCTGCTACCTTTCTAAGGATAATATATACATGTATAGGTAGCACAAGAGTATGGGTCTTCTCCTGCACTTAATTCTCTACAGAAATGTCCTCTTATTCATACATGGAGATATATTTCTGCCATCTCGCAGATGTTGGGTTAATATTATTTTTAACATTTTGGAATTTTATTTCATCAACTTGTATGTCTTTCTTATCTGTAAGTTTGTGTCTTTTAAAAAACAGCATTTTATATTTATACTCCAAGACAGTTCTGGCTACATAGATATACATATAATATATCTCTATCTATCTATCTATCTATCTATCTATCTATCTATCTATCTATCTATCTATCTACCAATGTATTTATCATATATCATATGTATGTGTATTATTCTAACCATAAATGATCTATTACCTTTTTATTCATTTAAATTATATATGCATGTGTTCATGTGTATGTGACATTTTTTGAATAGTAAAAAAGAACAACCCCCAAAATTAAAATAGAAGTGAAAATGTTCCTTTTTTTCAAATCCTCTCTTGGCAAACAAATTTCAAATTCCATTTTTTTTTTTGCCCTTTTCTTTCTTGTTTAAAATAACGCCCTTAACATGAGAAGTGTGGCTTAAATTAAAAAAAATAGGAAAACTTTTGATAAAAGAACATTGATGTGGACGTGTAATTTTCCAATGTCAGTCATCACAAAGTCAGAAGTAGGAAGCTTTTAAATTCCTTTATTTAGTTCATGGTTATGCAGTCATGTTGGTGAGATTTTTAGGTGTGTAGGTTCTGGCATCACTAGGAGACACAATTTCACAACAAACTCTTCAACTCTCTGGGTCTTATCAATCCTTTTGTGTCCTGTTCTACAATGTCTGTGGAGACAAAGGTTGCGAAGATTAGCAACATAAGCAAAACGACGACAGCAACAGAAATGCTAAACTGGATGGGGACAACAGAAAGAGCCCTTAACTGTTAATGTCAGGTATATGGAAGACTTTGTAGAAAGAAAACAAAGGGAAGAATGATATCATAATACTATAATTTAAAAAATATGAGTTTTCTTTCTATGATTTTGAAGAAGATATTTTCTGGCCCTTTGCACTGGGAATCAACACTCTCTTCTATACCTATTATTATTAGGCTTGGTCTTTTTATTGTGTCCAAAATTTTCTGAATGTTTTGGGTTATGAAACCTTTACACTTGGTGACTTCTGTGGTATTTTCTACACTTGAGATTCTCTCTTCCATCTTTTTTTTCCTTTTATAAAATTATTTATTTTATTGCATGTATGTTTGTAGCAGATCCCCTACATATTGAGTTACAGACATCTGTGAGCTACCTACCTCATGGTTGCTGAGAATTGAGTCGGGTCCACTAGGAAGAGCAGTCAGTGCTCTTAACTACTGAGTCATCTCTCCACTTGCTCTTTAGCTCTGCTCTACCTGCCCTGTACCTGTCCCCCACCTGCCCTACACCTGCCCTCCACATATATGCTATAGGTAATTCTTTCATCTGTAGTTCCTGTTCTCTTTCCTAGGTTTTCCGACTCCAGGGTCCTTCCCCACCCCTATTTTTGATTTCTTCATTGTTTCTATTTACATTTTCAATTGGCTCCCATGAGTCCC
This sequence comes from Rattus rattus, assembly GCF_011064425.1. Lineage (NCBI taxonomy): Eukaryota > Metazoa > Chordata > Mammalia > Rodentia > Muridae > Rattus > Rattus rattus. The sequence goes on along the minus strand of NC_046154.1, from coordinate 105,039,959 downwards.
ATTGCCAAAATGCCCAGCAATGGGGATATGGAACCTAAAGAGACCATTTGCAATAGTCAGACAGGATGCCCAATGTTGGGATTGGAGCACCAAACCACCTCAAAACTTTTGAACCTAATTTGCTCCTGTCTGAAGGAAAGCCAGAGACAAAAAGTGAGCAGAGACTGAAGGAATGGCCAACCAAAGAACTGACAAATTTAGGCACGGGCAGTCACCAATCCCAGACACTTATTACTGATGCTATGTTGTACTTACAGACAGAAGCCTAATATTGCTTTCTTTTAAGTTGCTGGCAGGGACAAATTCAGATACTCTCAGGTAAGCATTGGGTGGGAGTCAGGGACCCCTATGTTTAAGGTAAGGATTGAAGGAACTGAAGGGGATGGCAACCCCAAAGAAAAACCAACACGTTCAACTAACCTGGACACCTCGGAAATCCCAGAGACTGAGGAACAATCAAGTACCATACACGGGTTGGTTTGATTCCCTCCCTCACCCCCACCTACCCCTGCACATATGTAGCAAGTAGGCTGCCTTGCCTGGCCTCAGTGGCAAAGGATTCCCCTAATCCTGTCAGCATGAGTGGGAGATCTGATGGCCCAGGGTTTGAAGATTCCTGAAGTAAGTAGCCTTTTAGGGACAAAGGGGAAGAACTCTGAAATCTGTAAGGTTGAGAGGGTGTTGTCTGGTTGGGCAGGAGGCGAGCAACATTTGGTCTTTAGATAACATAATTAATTAATAAAATAAAATCATAGAAATATTGTAAAATTCTTTAGTAGTGTGATTTTTTTCTTTTATTAACTTCTGAGGTTTAAATATCCTTCATATTAATATGATCATTATATATGAAGTACTGGTGCAAAACCATTAGAGAGCTTGAGATACCTGGCATCTTTCACAGCAAATGTTCACTATTAACACATTTCTTAGTCAACTAACTATCAAGCCTAGATTTGCTTCTTGCCATGAAGGTAAAAACTATGCATTTTGAAGATATAGGTGTGAGATTTTTTTTTCCAGTGTAACTTTACAATTGCTCCTACAACTAATGCTTGCCTCTCACTTTTGAATACATTTCAAAGCCAATATCTCTCTAATCGTGCCACATATACTGTGTTTCCTCAATCTTATAATTAATTCCTGACCATATATCTCTGGCTGTAGAGTCAAATTGGAAGATATAATAAACTCTTCAGTGGACTGTTTTAAGGATAACAGTACATAACCAAGATGTGTTTGTATCTACATAACAAAAGTATGTGCTATCAAGTAGAAGGTACAAATTTAATTGTAAAATTGTAAATAAAATTTTTACTTATAGCTTTACAATTTAAAAATTCTTTAACTTATCAACAAAATTACCTCTGAAGCAATGTTGATATCTGTTACTGAAACCATTGCTCAGATAAACAACGTGTGTTCAGTTTAGATTGTCTTTTTTTTACATTTTTATTAGATATATTTCTTTAAATACATTTGTTTTTTTAAAATTTTTTATTATATATTTCTTTACTTACATTTCAAAGATTATTCCCCTTCCAGGTTTCCTGTCCATAAGCCCCTATTCACTCCCCTACCCCTCCTCCATACAGGAATTCCCCCTATATATCCCCCTTATTGCCCCCGCCCATATTCCTCTACACTGGGGGTCCAACCTTGGCAAGACCAAATGCTTTCCCTTCCACTGGTGCTCCAACAAAGCTATTCCCTGCTACATATGCAGTTGGAGCCCTGGATCAGTCCATGTATAGTCTTTCAGTAGTGGTTTAGTCCCTGGAAGCTCTGGTTGGTTGGTATTGTTGTTTTTATCGGGTTGCAAGTTCCTTAAACTCTTTCAATACTTTCCTCTAAATGCCCCCAAGTGTGCATTTTTCTCAGTTCGGTGGTTTGCTGCTACCATTGACCTCTGTATTGGACATGCTCTGGATGTGTCTCACAGGGTATTGGACATGCTCTGGATGTGTCTCACAGGGTATTGGACATGCTCTGGATGTGTCTCACAGGAGAGATCTATATCTGATTCCTTCCAGCATGCATTTTTTAGCTTCATCAATCTAATCTAGTTTTGGAGGATATATATACATATATGGGTCAAATGTGTGTCAGGCTGCTGCCTAAACTTTGCTTCCGTATCCCTTCCTATGAATATTTTTCACCCATTTAAGAAGGAGTGGGAGCATCCGCATTTTGGTCATCCTTCTTCTTGAGCTTCCTGTGTTCTGTGGATTACATCTTGGGTAGTTCCAAGCTACTCAAGGAACGTCCATTCAGAGCCTGACCCACATGTGGCCCTTATATTATATAGCCACCAGAACTAAGTGAGATTGACAAAGCTAGAAAATGCATGCTGAAAGGTATCAGATATAGATCTCTCCTGAGAGACAAATCCAGAGCATGTCCAATACAGAGGTCAATGCTAGCAGCAAACCACAGAACTGAGAATAGGAGCCCCTTGGTGGGAATTAGAGGAAGTATGGAAAGAATTGAAGGAGCTTGCCAGTCGACAAAAGAAAACAATGCCAACCAACCAGAGTTTCCAGGGAATAAACCACTACCAAAAGACTATACATGGACTGACACAGGGCCCCAACTGCATATGTAGCAGAGAATAGCCTTGTTGGGGCACCAGGGAAGGGGAAGTCTTTGGATCTGCCAAGGTTGGACCCCCAGTGCAGGGGAAAAGGTGGCATAAGGGGGATGTATAGGGGATATACTCGTATGGGGGAGGGGAGGGGATGGTGGCTTGTGGACAAGAAACCAGGAAGGGCAATAACCTTTGAAATGTAAGTAAAGAAATATATCTAATAAAAAATTAAAAAGAAAATTTCTTTAATCGATTTTTACAGTCCAGACTTCATCCCCCACCCAATCCAGACTCTGACAGTTTCACATCCCATACCACACCCTCCCAGGTCTCCACAAGGATGTCTCCCTCCCCTACCCCAGTAAACTTCTAAATTACCTGGGACATCAATTCTCTTGAAGATTGGGTGTATCTTCTCTGACTGAGTCCAGACCCGGGGGTCCTCTCCTGTATATGTGTTGGAGGACTCATAGCAGCTCATGAATACTGCCTTCTTGGTGGCTGAGTATCTGAGAGACCTTGGGGTTTCAGATTATTTGACACTGCTTGTCTTCCTATAGGTTACCCCTCCTCCTCAGGTTCTTCAAGCTTTTCCCTAATTCAACCACAGGAGTCAGAAACTTCTCTCCATTGGTTCAGTGCACATATCTTCATCTGACTCCTTCAGCTGTTTGTTGGGACAGAGACAGACACTGAACAATGGAATAGAATTGAAGACCTAGACACTCTCACAGACACTTGATCTTTGACAAAGAGGCCAAAAATATACAATGGAAAAAAGAAAGTATCTTCAATATATGTTGCCAGTCTAACAGGCAGTCCATATGTAGAAAAATGAAGGTAGACCCATATTTGTCACCTTGCACTAAGCTCAAGTCCAAGTAGATCATGGATCTCAACATAAAACCAGATACACTGAATCTGATAGAAAAGAAAGTGGGAAAGAGCCTCAGATTTATTGGCACAGGAGAAAACTTTCTAAACAGAACTCCAATGGCTCATGCTCTAAGATCAAGAATTAATAATTGGGACCTCATGAAACTGGAAAATTTCTGTAAGGGAAATGATATAGCCAATAAGACTAATAGATATCTGACAGATTGGGAAAAAAATCTTTACTAAGTCCACATCTGTTAGAGGGTTAATATCCAAAATATATAAAGAACTCAAGAAGGTAACTGCCAAGAAACCAAACTGCACAATTTAAAAATGGAGTATAGAACTAAACAGAGAATTCACAACAGATGGATCTTGGTAAAGATTTGCTCAGGCTATATTTGCTCATTTTTCTATCTTGAGGAGATTCCCTTACCACGTTAGATAAAATAGTAAAAGCTTAGAGAAAGAGAGCCAAACAAAACTGTCACAGTTTACAGAAATAGAAGCAAACAAAACAGAGTCATAGACACATATACACATACACTTACAAACACACATATACATATATAGACACATTTACACACACATGCACTCACATACCTATACATATTCACACAAATGCACTCACACACATGTCTAAACACACACAATCATTGTAAGAATATGGTAGTCAGCAATGGATATCTGAATGATTGAGAGGAATGAACTCAGCAATTTTGAAGTCCATTTAATTCCAAAAGAGTCATCCAATTTGTTAGTACTACTTTGATTTAAGATGGATCCTCCTCTCAGAGTCAACACTTTCTGTAAATGCTTTAAAGCATACCTAGCATATTATCTAAACTGTATGATATATGACCTGACTATACTAAATAAATTGAGTGAATTAATAATTTCTACTTATGATTTATGGCACATCCATAAATATTTATTCTTTCAAAATTGTACCTCAAATGGATAAAATAACAGAAGATCCTTTTTATGTAGAAAATGCTTATTCCCTTTCCTCATTTACATATTGAATTTTAATCTTCATCCATTAGTTGTTGGAGACAGAGCTTATTAGGAAATAGGTTCAGTCATTAGAGTTAAGCTTACTCTGATAGACTTAGCATCCAACCATGAAGAGACAATAGTCAACTCCCTAATGCTATATCATAAACAAGTACTTTGGAATGGATGTATGAAGACATAGCAAAAGAGTGAATAGACAAGTTTTGAATGGGGATCTAATTACATTCCAGATTAAATAAGAACTTGATAGAGGCGTTTTAGTTTTTATTGTTTAGAAAAATTATGTTTCATGTTTAATTCATTCAGTTGGTTTATTGTTCTCATATGATAATGTATATTACTTAAAAAAAAGTCTTCTTACCATTTGCTTTTAAGGTGGAATATCACACATAATAATTTAGTGCCAATTGGAAGATTATTCATTACATTGAATTCCCAGACAATAATTTTTTATTGTTTATCTCTCATTGAAAGGGTTACAATTGCCAGTTCTATTTGCCAGTTAACGATGGCAAACTATCTGGTCTTGTTGTTCGTGATCTACAAAGATAATCCTGTTGGGGTCGGAAGAGAAGATGCTAACTAGCAAATTCTAAACATATGCTTACTTCTATTGGCACTGTGTTCAGTAAAACAGGATGGATGTGTGGAGAGACAGTATCACCAAGTTGAATGTACTTGATAAGAATGATCCAAAGCATGGACTCCTTTCTGTCGTTTCCAAAGCCCTGAAAGCACAATTGGACAATGTATTTTCTAATGCTGGGAGTCATAAACATCCTTATGGTTTAATCAATTATCACTTAGGTTGCGTTTCACTAGCCGCTAAAAGCATCCTAAGAGAATCAGGCAGTAAATAAATTGATGCAGCAATCTATCATGTTTCATGTAATAGCGTCTGCTCTTCTATGTGGTGGCTTAGGTATAGAGCAGAATTTGTTTCATCATCTGGGGTTGTTATTGACTTAAACATTAGCTATTTTCTAGCTCAGAGACTTTTAAACTTCCTGTTTCTATATTTTTCAGGGACATCACCTTCTTATGAGCCTTTTAAATTACTTTGTCAGAAAATTCATTTCATACAAGTGGATACTAATCTCCTTGTCAATAGGTACACAGAAAGATAAATGTAAATATAGTATGCTTTTGTTTGTTCTGTCACTATTGTACTGATTCCCAGAACAGATTTTATTTCTCCAACACCTATTGGCTGTTTATTTTTCACCTGAGGAAAAAGTAAAATGAGAACAACTGCTAATCTAAATTACAGGAAAAAATGCTGAAAGGACAAGGCTAAACTTTGCCTCTGTTTTGAAATCTAATTCAATATTTATGTAGGCATTTTCAGTTTAATAAAGAGAAACTACTTTAGAAGAAAGCATAAAAGAATTACTCAAAATTTCCTAACACTTGAGGCATGCTGGTTTTATTAGGCCCACTTTTGCTCTTCCAGGTATAAGAATTCATAAGAAAGTTATAAAGAGGATGCTTTTCTCTTGATATCTTGTGCGCATAGATTCAGTATGTTTAGTCTGGGAGAGAACATGAATTGTCATTCACACAACTGTTTATCTTTATATCCAATTAACTATATATACTGTAAACATAAACCAATATGTACACATTCTTATAGGATTTAGGTATGTTTAATTATGACTTGTCCTCATGTTAAATACAATAGTTTATTCAGTTTTTACAGTTGTTGGACATGATATCACATGCACCTAATATAGATCAAGGAACTAAAATTTGAAAAGGTATAATTTTAAGTCAAACAATTGTCAAATAAAGGGACTCAGGGTTGATCTTATTTGTTAAAGTTAGCCAATCACTTTTTGTTGTTGTTAAATCAGGTTTGTATTTATTCTTTAAAAATCATATGTATATATATATATATATATATAATATTGATTCTATCTCACCAATCTTCCCAAATTTTCTTTGCCAACCACTGTATATTTCTTCCTCTGTCTTAAGAAAAGTTACAATAAAATGTAGAGTTTGTTTTGTGTTGGCAGACTACTCTTGAGTATGAGGCCTGCTCTAGTTGGGTATGGGTGGGAATTCATGCCTATTTCTCCTCTTCATGCAGAATTTTGTCTGTTTTGTGCAGTTTTTTGCATATGTCATAGACTGTGATTTTGATATGTGCATCTGCTATATTGTGTCATGAAAACAAGGTTTATTTGAGATTATTCACTACCTCTGCCTCTTAGAATTTTTGTAAAACCTCCATAGATTTCTGAAGAGCTATGATATATATGTGCATATTTATGGTTTAGCAGCACAAAACCCGATATTATCACATGTTGACCAGTTATTGGTTCTCTGTTAATTATGATCTATTGAAAGAAGCTTCTTAGGTGAGTGTTTTGTGATTCACTAATATCTGGCTATAGCAATATGTCATTAGGTGTTCTTTCATTCTTATATTCAGTTTATAGAATGATGGAAGTATGTTATTTGCTGGAACCCATCCTTTACCTAGACTCAGGTTTGTGTCCTCATTCACAGTGTTACACTTGGGTTCCATCTTTTGGTCTAGGACTTAAATCCAATAAAATGTGTTTTATTACTCTCATATGTCACAACTCTACCCAATAGCATATCTTTCTAGAAGGTCATTATTATAGTCTGAAGTGTTCGTGACTGGCTGAATCTGATAATTACTTTCCAATTCCAGCATCATGCACAGTACCTTCCAGAACTGAGAATGTTAGCCAGTATGGGTAAGACTGTTAGTATAGTTTCTAGCACAACTGTAGTTTATTTTCAAGTTCACTTTTTATCAATCTTTGTTCACAACACATAGGAAAAGGCATTCATGAACATTCATATTCTAGTTCTTTTCATGTTGAGAGTAATAAGAATCATCAAGATAGAGGCTTATGAGCATCTATTTTCATGTATCTTAAAATGTTCTAACATTTAAACAAATTTTAGGGGATGTAGAGAAGGTCCATGTTTAGTGAGTAGCTCCTCCTATAAGCTCAACACCCAAAAGACTGAAACAAATCATCTGGTAAAGAAATTTGATATACAGCCAACTTTATTTAAAGACCTAAGCAGGGGGATAAGATATAACGTAGGCATTGTTTTTAATATTTAAGTTTTCATTTGAATACATTATTTTCATAGTCATTTTAGATTAAACTACTTCAAAATAAAATGTTTGTTTAATTGGAATTTGCATCTGAGCCTATGTTAAAATATTCTAGGTAAGTCAACATAGCCTACTGCTTCCACACATTAGATAGTCCCAAGATTTCAAGCATGCTACCCCATACCACAAACACTTAGATGAAGAGTAAAGGATGACAAAACTAAATGAAGGGCATCTATCTAGACATTCACATTTTAATAAGCACTAATCAAGGAGGGAAATCTACTAGAAGTACGTTATCATAATACAGACAAAGCAAATATAAGCTATCTCCTTCTACTGCAAATCTGAAGTAGTTTGCTGACACTTGTCTTTCTCAGTCCCATTTATTTAATTTTATCTTATATTACAAAGTTTAACTTACAGAACATAGATGATATATAGCGTGCAAATAACTAGCATAATTGATACAAACTTCACCACAGACTACAGACAATTTACCCTTGGTACAATGTAGAATACTAATAATGGATTACAGCATTGGAATGCAGGAAATGACATTGAGATACCCATTAACATTCCTGAAGTAGAAGATAACTGCCCCAAGGTGATTATTGGTAAATTAGCTAATTAATTATTTCCCTCTGGTCAACTGGAACAACATGTCCACTAAGAGGAAAGCTTTAGGGAATTTAACTGCTGTCACAGAAATGCTTAGAAAGGTCAAATCATCTGTCAAGTAAGGGACAGGGGTCTGTTTCTGACAATATTAGATATTTCAAAGCAGAAGAACGGCAGGGTCACATCTTAAACTTCTTCCCTCAGAGTTCCTGCTGAATCTCAGGGTCTTTCTGTGTCTATTCTGACAGGAGAATTTCTGTATCAAGCCCTAGGGCTCAGGTCTCCAAAATATAAACAGACATTGTGTGAGCTGCTGAATTCAAAGGCAGACAAATTTATAAACTTTTCAGTACTTTATGTGTGCAATGTGGAAACACAGCACTAGATCTCATGCAGCGTCAGCTACGGTGACAATCTAGCTCTGGGTGTAGTATGTATATACAGGAGAAATTCAGTTAGAGAACTCTGATCTCTCAAAGTTTTGTGAAACAGGCTTTTAAGAAAAGATTTTATATTACTTTTTATGTATCAAATCTGTATTGCCACTTCAGTAATTAGAATCATCAATATAGAGAGAGACTAAGATGCTGAACTTTAACAGTGAAGCTAAGACTTCATCCCAGGAGGAATGGCATGGTTTGTGGTGTCAATGCCTGGAAATTATTTTTCAGATTGTGTCTTGATACAGTTAGCCAAGAAAGAGCTGAGGGGGCATTATTCTACATTGTGCTAGACTTACCAAAAATGAATACCCTCAAGGATGTCTTCACTTGGTGAACTATTCTTCTGGATAAATAAATTTTTCCTAAATTCACTTTGTGAAATAACTTTGGAAGTCTAATCTAGAAGAGGTACAAGGACTGCCATAGAACTGGAAAACTGGATATCTTTCTGTGCATGTTTCTTATTGCATCTATATCAACATAGTAGGTGTCAAGATAATGAGAATACTGTCTCCTTTAATGTCTTTACTTGTATTTTCCAGTGATGCAATACGGTCCGAGGAATGAGATATAATCCTGATTTTTATAAGGAAGGTAGAATTGAACACATATTCCAATAATTACTATCTGTCTTTCATTAGCTTCCCATTAAGAGAGCTGAGCAAATATCTAGAACTATGATTGATGATAAGAAAAACTGACCAATGTTAGTAAGTGTTCTCAATGTCTGCAGTAAGAGCAGGGGCAGATGGGAAGTTTGGTCACCAGATGTCTAATTCAAATCCCAAACATATTGTATTATGCTTGGATTTTCTCAAGTTTCCGACAGGAATAATCTGAACAAACATCCTTAGAAAATGGAATTACTACAGTCATTCTGAAGAATAGTTTTACAGAACAATCAAATAGATATTAACAGAATTTTCTATATAAAACAATGATATACCTTTGGGAAATTTAAAAAAATACTTCATCAATAACTTTTTCCCACAAAAATAAGTCCAAGTTCAGAAAAGATACTGCTGGATTATTCCTATGTAAATGTTTAATTTGACTGTTAAGATCCTGATGAGAACCAGAAAATGGTGAAATTTGTTGAAATTTAATAACCGATATTTCCATCTATTTTCATTATTTCTGATCTAATCGATGTGTTAAAATACAATAATGTAAGGCTGGTTGTTGGTATCCACCACAAAATTATTAGGTTTTCTCAATTTGAATCTGTATTTAAATATATATGAATTTATAAACAAACTTTAAAAAAGAAAAGCATAATCCAGAAAAGTAAATGGTGATCACTATTTCACTTCAGGGAACTAACTGAGTTCCTGTGCCTGTAGGTATATGGAGATAATTTCACTGTATGAATAGCTGTTCATTTTTGTTCAACCACAACTAAACGAGGATGAATGATAATTGGAACAATCCTTAGCTTTAAAAACCCTGTAGGTTTTCCTTAGAAAGCATATTTACAAGTAAAGTTAAGAACCAAGAATTGTCTATGGGACCAAATATAAGCAATGCTAAGCAATGCCTTGTAGCTCATTTAGAAGTTACAGTTTTCTGCCAAGTGCAGTGGTTCATAGAAGTTTCTGTTACATAGATAGAACCCTGCAAACTGTAATTATCAACAATTGAATGATAATATCCTAAGTCAGGCTGAAAAGCCATACCATTGGTACTCTACTCAGAGGAGTATTTCTTGTTATGCTGTTAAGAGTACCATGACTGTTTTAAAAACAGCAATATGAAAGTAGATACCATTTTCAACATCCCTTAATTTCAGTATCAGACATTGTTATGAATGATATGCTGATTTTCTGAACAGGTTTCAACATACCATCTCTTTGATAGCCAGAAATTATTACCTCCTAAGTTCACAAATGAAATGTTATTGAGTGTTATTGAAAGTCATCTTTTCTCTTGTCCCTCAAATAAATCTCATTTTTAGTACTTTAGGTCCACCTTCCACTCATGCATACAAACAAGTCTTCTATTGAATAGGATGTTGAAACCAAAGTTAAAATGTTTCACATCACATCAACCGACAGAAATAATTCAAATGTGTGTGTGTATATATATATATATATATATATATATATATATATATACACATACATGTAATAGCAATTAACAAAAGAGAGCTTATGAATTTGAAAGTGAGCAAGATGAGTTATATGGGAGAATTCGGATAGGGAAAGGAAAAGGAAAAATATTGTAATTATAATTTCAAAAAGTTTTAAAAGGGTAAGAAAACACTGCACATTATTCACACTTTTATATTTGCTATGGTCACTGGTTAGGTGAGAATTATTTCTCTTCTGTCAGTCAAGATATGTAAAGCTTGACATATTTCTGATATTAGATCATGTATATCAGGCCTGCATTAGACACAAGAGAGCATATGGTTATAAAGTGATAATTATGCTATGAGTGTGTTAAATTTATAATATTAAGTCAGACCATTTGTGCTTTAGTAGGGAATCCAGAGGACACAATGAATGAAGCTCTACCATTTCACTTTACTTCCAAACTCTATTGGTGATCCATGTCTTATACATGAGCAAACCTCATATGAACTCAGAGACTGAAGAATCATGTATAAGCCTGTATAGGTTTATATCTGATTCCTTATGCTTTTATTGTGGTTTCCAGTTTGGGGGTTTAATGAGATGCCTAAATGTGCGAACAAGTTGTTCTCTGACTCTGTTGCCCTCCCTGTGTTCTTTCCCTTCTATCAGTTTGTCATCAGTGGGAGAGCTTTGGCTTTATATTTTTAGATTTTATTTTGTTTTATATTTTATTTTGTTATATATTTTAAAGGAATGAATGCATGATTGAAAACCTAACCTCTAGGATAAAAGTTAATAGCAGACCATCATTTATTGTTGATGAAAGAGGGGAAAATAAGTTTTGTCCACTTGAATGGCACTGGGTATATTAACCTCTCCAGGTCAGAGTTTATGTTCAGTAGTTGACAAAATAGACTCCACAGGTTTTGTTTTTGTTTGTTTTTTTTTTTTTTTTGGTGTGCTTTCATTTGTTAACAATGTAGTATTGTTAGCTTATTTATTCATTTGTTTGTGTTGGGTTTAGGTTATGTATTTTTTTTTCTAGGTTTGAGGAATGTTGTTCTACTGACTTTATTTTTGGAAAATACTTAAAATTGTGTGTGTAGGATGATCTTGGAGGAAAAGAATAATATGGTCAAAATATATTCAAATTCAAAATAGTTTTAAATAATAAAAAATGGAATATTAAAACTATGCTCTCCAAACCCAAACAGATTATTCTATTTCTATCACATTAGTAAACCAAAAAGAGTCTCCTACCAAACGTAAGCTTTGTGAGAACATAACTACATAAAATACTTAATTCAGCCTTACGGACATGGAAACAGACTAAGGAAAGAGCACATGAGTTCCTTAGCCTGCTCTCTCATGAATTTTCTTATATTTTTTCATGGTCATCTTTAGTCTACTCTGTCTCTAGTTGACATACAAATAATTTTATCTTTTGTTCAAAATGTTATTGCTTTTGACAAGAAATCCAGCTTTAGCTTATATATGAATTCTACGCCCCAAATGATGGCAATAAATGGTTGATTCATACAATAAAATAACAATTTCAATTTGTTTGCTTTTGAGATTTTTAGCTTTTAGTATCTCTGACGATTCATATTAGCTGTCAAAGTAATTTTCAGGAAAGAGTGATAGTCAATTGAAGAATTACCATGACTAAAATGACCTGTGCATAAATATGTGGATTGTTTTCTTCATTCTAAATAGAATAGGAGGGTCTAAACCTCTGTATACATTGCTAACTCAGGGTATGCTGGCATGGCTGCATAAGCAAGGTAGATAAATGTGAGCCTGGAAGAAAATCAGTACGCAGAATTCCTCCATGGTCTCTACTTCCATACTGGCCTCCAGGTTCCTATTTTGAACTTCATCCATAGCTTACCTTGTTGACAAACTTTAAATTGGAACCTGGAACAAACCTTTTATCCCCCTATTTGGTTTTGGTCATATTTTATCAAAGCAACAAAAAGCAAACTAGAACAGTAGCAAAATGTAAAATTGTAAATAAATAAATGCCCATATCTGGATTTACTTTTTAAAAAACAAACAAACAAAAGACATAGTGCAGAGCCAAGCGATTTTAATTCAATCTTTTTTGTTCTCCTCTTGTTTTATGTAGGCAAGAAATCTTTACAAGCAAAACTGAAAAATAGCAAACTTTCACAATGAGGACATTGTGATGAGACCATGAAATAAGACAGTGGGGTGTAAAGTGTATTTTTTATCCCTACAAATCATACAAATGTGAATGCTGAGTGTAAATTGAGAACACTGAGATTGGAGATTAGACCTAAGTAACCATTTGTTTTATGTGAGTACTGATAAATAAATGGTATCAATCTAATCTTCTTTGAAAATTTGCTCTAATTATTTAGAATGTCTAGACTTACTAGTATGCAGTGTTATTATTTCATTGATTTCAAGTAGTCTTGGAAGGATAATGTCAATTAAGGAATTCTTATTTTAATGGAGCTGCCATTAAATGTTTTTGTGGAATGAGTGAACTTCAGAAACGGAAGCTGAGTGCTATATTGGTAGAGCAATTCTCACTTCTGCATTAGCATCAGAAATTTCAGCAGTTAGAAAACAGAATAATTGTGAATGAGTTCATTCTAGAACATGATGCTTTAGAAGTGTTATTACGATGTAAAATGACCATATAGAGTCCTTTATGTTCCTATAATTTGAAGTGATATTATCATTAAAATTTTATGTATTTAAAGTTCTCCATTATATACTACATCATAAAGTAATAACACATGACATATAATTGTACATGGTAATATCTATGCTGCCCTTACTTCGTGGATTTTTTTCTTTCTTGTCATATAAACACACATGTGCCATTCATCATATTTTACATTTCACAAAAGCTCTAAATTAAAAAGGCGATGAGAAAGTGCCTTACATTTTAATAATGTCTTGTTGAGAATACAAATATACAATTCATTACCAGCAATTTAGAATGAAACATACAAGATCATGAAAAGTTCTCTCAAAACTATATTATTACTAAATTTCTTTAAGTGTCACATAAAAATACAAATGTATTCTACTTAAGGTCAAATAATGTTTCATAGTTGTCATTGTAGAAATAGCATTTTAGACCTGTTAGATTAATTGTCTCTTATACTTTCAGTTTTATGCATGTTCAAAACAATAGATAATTTTAGAAAATTATGTCAAAAACCTGTGTATATTTTTCACATACTTTATCAATTATAAACTTTCCTGATACTCATGAAATTAAATTTCAAGATAGGAAAATTTGAATAAGTAAATATATGACAATGTGAATGAGTATTCCAAAAATTGAGGGCATCAGATTAGAAGGTAAATACAATGTCAACTTCCTGTCTCATAGAAACACAATCACTCTTTATTTCCTTTGTTGTTGTTGTTGTTTTTTATTTATTTATTTTCCATCTTTGTTAAATTGGGTATTTCTTATTTACATTTCAAATTATTCCCTTTCCCAATTTCCAGGTCAACATCCTCCTAACCCTTCCCCCTCCCCTTCTATGTGGGTGTTCCCCTCCCACCCTCTCCCCATTACTGCCCTCTCCCCAAGATTCCCGTTCACTGGGGGTCCAGCCTTGGCAGGACCAAGAGCTTCCCCTTCCACTGGTGCCCTTACTAGGCTATCATTGCTACCTATGCAGTTGGAGCCCAGGGTCAGTCCATGTATAGCCAATCACTCTTAGAAACACTTCCTATCATTATTGTTAGAGTAACACCAGCTGAGATCTTAGAACTATTCCCTCAACTCTAAACCACAATGTATCATAAACCAGCATCTTCAGTTTGAATAGTCTAGATCAAGAGAGAGCAGAAATACTTGCTTTGCAACCCTTCTTTACCCTGTGGCTTGCCTCAATGTTTGGACAGCTCAGACTATAGGTGATAATATGATGGTACAGCTTAAATATGCCTGGAAAAGTAGTTAGAGAAGATGGAATTGTCATCAAAAAGAGAATCTCATTTGGGTAGCAAATTACAAATGTCACACTTAAAATATAAAAACAGGAAAATTCTCCCCCAATAGAAGTATAAAGGTACATTAGAGTCATAGTAAAATTATCCAGCATTGTCAGCAATGAATCATTTATCATAATCTTCTAGCATTTCTTTTATTAGATGTTTTTACTTAATTGTATCTAATCTGTCTCCACTCTATAAGACCATATACTATTTAACAATGAAAGTGTGATATGATTTACTATAGATAATCATAATTTCCACTTCAATGTGTTTCATAGTGATATGGTAATATTTGCAAAATTAAAAGTAACTCATTTTCAAATTTTCAGTGAAGCTTCAATGAAGTACATCCATTGAAGAAGGAATATATGCAGGTTATATTGGGTTTCTAATCATAGTGAGGATAACACCTTTTGCAATTTGCACATGTCATTCATTTCATATCACAGACAAAGAGTAGGTAAATTGCAGCACAATAAGAGAAGTAAAAGATGTTGATTGACTGGAACATTATAACTTTTATTACATACTGTGGACCCAGGATGTTATAATAATTAGCCTGTCAAGTCAATTGTTATTCTTCATTAAAAATGAATATAAGGGAGCAATTAATCTCACAACTTTAGCTTCATTAGGAAATTCTGTTTCTGGTGTTAGTAGCAGCTTGGTTTCTCAATCTAAAGAATGTATCATTTTCTAATTAAAGGTTTTCCCTTCATTGTTTTGATTTCTGTACTTAAGCGGAAAAATATAAGCTTATATAAGAAGCATATAAAAATTCTGCATTATTTCTAATTTCTCTTTAGAAATTCATTATGTATATAACAGTTATTTCCTTGCTCCATTTCTTCTACAAGTCTTTAGACTCAAAATGTCACATGCCTAGAAAATAAATCATGTTTTCGAAGGTGCTGATAGTCACAAAAAAAGTCTGGAATTAAAAAAAATCATTTCTACATACTTTCAAATATTGTTGAAAGAATCTGAAGCCTGAAATTGGTATTTTTGGTACATTGGGTGGTCTGAAGAATGGAGGAAAGACTTACGTGGTAGGAAACCCTTACCAACTTGTGGTAGGAATTGACTAACTTGATAATTAAGGCTCGAAACCAGCCAGTGAAAGTAGAGCTCAAATCATGACGAAGTATTGATCTTACTTTCGGCATTTGACTGGAATAAATGCAAAATATAGCAACAATTAAAAGCCAAGACCTTTTTTTTTTATTTTCAGTGACAAGTATTTTCATAAATTGGATATTTGAAGATAAAAAAGAAGTCCGTGAAGCTTAATCTAGTAATACAGAAATATATCTTGAAAAGTGGTACATTTATCAATCCCTTTACTCCTACTCAAACTTGACATACAAAATTCTCTTGAGGAAATATCATGGTTTCCTTGAGAATCTGGTAAAGAATTTAGTGCTCCTTATAGAAATCTGAAGGGAGAGCAAAAACTGTTTACAAGAATAAATTAATTTGGAGAAATTCTAAAGAGAATGTACTTTTACTGAACAGGCTTAAATAGAATCTTGTTCCTCATGAATATATTGTTTGAGAGAAGACAAATTACAAAAATCTGAACTTTGTGCATATGTGATATTGTTTGAAAGTTTTAACCTCAAACTCAATGGTATTTGAACCCAAAAACCATACTTATTGAGATTTAATCTGACAGCAATGATCAGCGGTAAGGCTCCATGTCAGTGAATGGATTGGAATAGATCCTTTAGCTCCTAACACCTAATCCTGCTGTGATTACCAGGAAAGTGAAAAGGACACACACTTGCAAAGGCTTCTATGTTCCTGTCATGAGATGCAAACAAAGGAGTGTCATACCACAGCCGCTATCTAGATTCTGAAACTCTTGATAACTAAACTTCTTTTCATAAACCAGTAAGTCCTTATTATGTATTTTTTATATTCACAAAAAATAGACTAACGAAATATAGCAATGTGGATTGTTATAAAATCATTCATTGTCAAGCATTTCTGTAGTTTGACTATCTAAAAAGAAGATGACATCAGGTTTCTTTTTGCATGTCTCTATACTCAACTTTTATGTGGGTAGCTGTCTTCCTCATGTACCATTGTAAGGTCTGCCCATGACTGCCTGATGATCTCTCTCTCTCTCTCTCTCTCTCTCTCTCTCTCTCTCTTTTTCTCAATACATGTATACGTTGGATATTCTATAAAGGATTTGTATTTTATTTAAAAAGCTGTCTTATTTTATCTAAATTACTCTGTTTAAAGGTACTATATACATTTGTATATTACAGTATTGGATCAAGGTCTTAATAACTGATTTCAAGGGAACAAAATATAGTCCATAATGCAATTCCTATAAAATTAGAATGAAGGCACAGCAATTTTCAAAAATTCACTGAGGGGGGTTTGCAGAGCGAAGACTGGGAAGGAAAACAACATTTGAAATGTAACTAATCAATTAAAAGTGAGAGAAATCAATAAACAAAATGCAAGAAATATAATCTGTAATGTGTCTTTCACAGAGTGGCCAAAGAATGAAAGTTTTTTCTAATTACTCTTAGACATGGAACATCTAACTATTGAATCTTTGATCAAGGTTTTTATAACCAATGTGTGCTTAAGACACAGATCAGAACAGTGGGGATGATATCCAAATAATTCAATATTGGCTATGTACTATAAATTACCATGAATAAAGCACAATCAACATACCACACAGACACACAGACACACAGACACATAATCACACAGACTTTACGCACATACAAACAAACACACACACACACACACACACAGACACACAGAGAGAGAGAGAGAGAATAGAGAGAATATACTTTATTAAAAGTACTGAAGAGGTCACCAGGCAGTCTGTCATCTGCCATATCTTAATCAAAATGGCTAATATACTGAATTTTGTAATTGACAATTTACATGTTTTATCCCTTCCTGTTGTTTGTATGGTGGGTGGATTTGTATTCTAATAATCTCTAGAATGGAATCTATGGTTTCGTGCTGGGTTGTTTTTTATATCTAATATAATCAGCATATGGTGAGTATAGAATAGCTAGCTTTGAACTGAAAAGTTCAATCTTTTAATGTAGATGTTAAAATTATAGTCACACCTGGGAAGTATATATAATATACCACTTGACAATAATTTACTGCTACTTTTGAAGCGTTAACAGTCTGAACATTTGTGCAATTTAGCATATATATTGACATATAATTACTTATAATTGCCAAAAATACAACCATAAAATCATAGTGTATAGTCTAAAGAATTATACACACCAAGTAAGCCGATGGCCTTTCTTTTCTGGTAATTTCTTTATTTTGTATCTTTTCCTATATTGGTAATGAAGATGGAGTTCTAAGAGTTTAACACACTACATTTTTTTTTAGTCATTAACTCATGATCAAATAAATGGTATTAAGATTTCAAGCCTATAAGTTTTAATGGATTTTAAATTGCCTGCTATGTTATCACATGCATATCTATGTATATTTTCTTTTTTTAATTATTGTTTTTAATTTGTTATTGTTGTTGTTGTTGTTGTTGTTGATTTTTTTTAATTGAAAGTCTCTTATTGATCCTGCTTCCATGAGTGGCCAAAATCAAGAGAAAGGGGAGGGCAACTAGCTGGTGGAGGGAGGGTCATTTCCACAGTTCATTTACACAAAATAATAGACAAGCACAGAGTCATTATTGTTGTTAGAAGTTAGCAGCATAGGATGAGAAGGGGTGAGGAGTAGGGGTATGTTAAAATAAAGAAAACAGGCTTCCCCCAAACTGGGTACCTAGGACCGGACTTGGTCTGCTTCAAGCCAAGAGGAATCAGAAAATCAAAAGCAGTTTGGGAAGGTCAGAACCATCAAGGATGGAAGAAAGGACTGTCCAGGAGGTGGGCGTGTTTGGCAGCTGGGATGAAGGAATAGCCCTCCATTGCTGGGATTCCCCAAGCCTTTGGTCTGGCAGGAAGGGGGCAGCCTGAATACCAAAAGAGCATGTCTGGGGCATAAGATGCTCTAGGCAAGGGGGCTGGAAGTAGCACACAAAGGCTTGCCCTCCAAGGAAATGAAGACTGCCACCTAGTTTCTCTGCTAGTGTGCAGCACTCCAACAGTCTGCCCTATATTTTCTACCAGGATCTCCTTGCCCTCCTCCAGGGTGATGTTCTTCTTTTCCTCACTCAGGCAAAAGTGCACTGCCTTCTTGTGTTTCTTCACTTCTGGCATTGAATATGTGACTACTTTCATGTTACCGAACACCATGATGACTCGATCAGAGAAATCTACACCAGAGGCCATGTTTCCAGAAACAAAAGGGAGACAGAAAGAGCTACAGAAGAACTGAGCCACCACAGCTACTGCTGGGATCCGACTGAACCCCTGTGTATCTTCAATGTGTTCTCCTCTTCCTTCTGCCAGTAACACACTTTTCCCATCATGTGACAGAGTTAGTAATATATTCTCAAAAAAGGACTAAGAATGGATAAGTAGAAAGCATGGTACATAGTCCTGAGAGGAGAAGTTGAAATTACTTTGTATTTAGTTTCCTGTTCTTGGTCACCCAAGTAATTTCAGATGTATGCTCCATATATCTCATCAATCAATATCATGTCAGATAATAGTTGGTTAAACTAGAAGGTTTGTGCTACTGTTGTCCTAGAATAACTTGTAGGTTAGAGTAAAAACAAATACTACTGTTGTTGGTTTTATTATATTATTATTATTATTATTATTATTATTATTATTATTATTATTATTATTTATTTTGTCTTTTTTTTCCTCCCCAGCCCTCTGGACCTGAGGACTGAACCCAGGCCTTGCACTTGCTAGGCAAGTGCTCTACCACTAAGCTAAATCCCTAACCACATACATACTACTGTTTTTTTTTCCTGTTTTTTTTTGTTTGTTTGTTTGTTTTTTTTTAACGAATGAAAGTTAAAAGTAACAATGAAATGACTGTGGGTCTGCATTTACTCGGCCGTTGGGCAAGGTCTCTTGGGCAGGTGGAATTTTGACTGCTTTTCTCCCATACCAGTGCTGGGGTGGTGCTGGGCTGTAGGGAAGGAGAAGTCACCACTATGTGAGAAAGCACAGTCTGAGGTATGGAAAAGCCGAATTATTTCCCACCCAATACTGAGCTTTCAGAAAAGATCAGTAGAACTGAATGTGTAGAGCTCAGTGCGGCAATGGGTGACACATACTTATATTTCAGTAGCTATGATTCTAAAAGCGACTTGCTCAATGGAAGGATGGAGTGGAAATTTCTGATTTCTTTAACAACTCGATTGTGTCACATGATATTTTTCTGGAAGCTATCTTGTGAGAGAGCATCTTATGCTTTCCTGAACACAGACACGTGAGAGGACACCTTATGTTTAGAAAGAAGACAACTGGAACTCCATGCACAGTGAAAGCATACTCTTGGAATGCTATTTCCTGCAGTGCTTCATTGGTTTTCACTGGTCTTCATTTGTCTCTACCTCATACTGGGGAGCACATCAGAGAAACTCTCATAGTATTCTGGTTGTTTCTAGTGTTTCAGCGATATATATATATATATATATATATATATATATATATATATATATATATGGAGAGAGAGAGGGAGGGAGAATATGGTATGTTGCAGCAATTACAACCTGATTGGAGAGGATCTGATTTTATATAAAATATCCTAAAAGAAATTCTTTTACCATCTGAAACTTATATTCTTCAATAGTCTAAACACATTTTGAAAATAAAAATAAAATAATGCAGAAAGGCCTGAGAGAACCTAACCATAGGATGAAAATTATGACTAAAAGCCCTCATACTAGTTAGCTTTTGAAATACACTTTTGGTGTTTCAAAATTCTCTTTGATCACATTTCTAGGAAGAAAGTGAAAGACATCTCCAATTACAGGATGTTTTCAAATAATACTGATTTTCTAAAGAGAAAATCTGGGTGAACAACAAACACTGCATCTTATTAGAATAGCATTGTTTATTTTTTATTTCTAATCACTGGAAAATAAAACAATTATCATCATTTGAAATAAATGTTTAAACAAAAATCCCATTGATGATTAATCAAGGTGTCATGTCTTTTATTTTTAAAATATTGATATTAGCCAGTGTATATTTGTTTATTTGTTGTCCATTTGCCTAAGCCCATCTCCTGATATAATCAAAGATAAACTTAAAATCATTTAAATAAGCTGGTTTTGAAATTATAAAATCAAGATAGAGTAGCTTTGTTTAAAATCTAAAAGAATTTTCTTCTTTTTATTTACTCAGCATATATTTGTGAAATATATCAAATATATTTTATCAAATTTGGTATTATCTCTCTATGAACATTGATGTTCATAGAACATCTTTGAAAATATAGGATTACAAAATTGCAGAACCAGTTCTCCAAAACATTTAAGCCTTAAAATTAAGAGTGTTGTTTGGTATTCATGGCAGGTGCTATGAGAACGATACTACCAAATTATCTGTTTCACCATCAACAGAAAACTGAAGCCAGCAAAAATAGAGAAAGAAATTTCAACATCGTCAGACCTGAGCACATCTCCTATTTATAGCAATATATCTACATTGTACAAAGCCTACCCAATTTTTATGACTTAATTGCCTTCTTCTCTTTGCATTTATAACACCAATCTACTCCCTGTCTTTCCACGTGTGTCCCAGAGACAGGAAATAGAAATACAGTACATTATTCAATAGGGTTTCATTGTGCACAGAGGAGGAAAAAGCAGGCACATGTGAATGGAAATACATTTGAAAACCTTCCCCACTGAAACCTGAAGGGAGGCAAAGCACTTCATTAGGATTTGTAGTATTGATAGCAAGCTTCTTCACACAAAGTACTACATTTGCGAATAAGGCACAAAATTGACTGTCAAGGAGATGTAAAACCATCTCAGAGTCCAATCTGTTTCACACAGAGTATCCTGTGATAACAGTGAACCTCTGAAGCTCTAAGATTTAGATTTCATAAGCTAGAGGTTCACCACTGAATCTTCATTAAGCATTGGAATAAAACCTCATGGTAATGACATTGTGGGAAGTGCTCAGCTGATGTCAGGAAGCAAGTATAAATTTTACTGATATGTTCTGAAAATGACTATCAAAGAGAAATCCACACACCCTTAATTTCAAATGTCAACAGTGACATGATTTAATCTTATAATGACTATTATTATAAATCATGTGCCCGATTGTATGGGTAGAAATAATCTCGAGTTTGCTTTTCTGAATTTAGGGTCATACAGAAACAAAATAAATCCTCTGGTCTTCCATTCACAGTGACTCTCATTATTGAAAAGCATTAGTAAAATTGTTTGTTGCTGAGTAATAGACATGGGGCTTGTTAGCAATTTTTATACTGACTCTGACAGAATACTTACTATCCCATTGTGCCAGAGCACTATCTTCTTCCTTGTTTCAATACTTTGTTATGTAGGATAATGAAAATCATCAGGAGTGTACATCTTCATTGTACATGTAAACGTAACTTATAATTTAATATTCCTTGCATATGAAATGCTGTTTGGATTTCTTCAGCAATTGACTTGAAATGTTGATTTTCTTTACATTTCTTAGTTTCTGGCATTTACAATTCAGAGAAATGTATGAATTCACATGATGTGACATTTTAACCTGAATTTTAAGAAAGAGTGATGCAGTTGTAATTTTCACAGGTGATATGATTCTTTCTCTGGTATCATCTTCTTTTTGATATAAATATTTTAGTATCCATCTTTTTGAGGCATGAGCTCCTCAAAAAAGAAGAGGATGAAGATACTTGATTCTAATACTTACTGAAGTGTAACAGTAGCTATAGCAGAACTGTCTTCAATTTTGTGTATGCAAACATTCAATTTCAGCATGGGTTATGTTAGGGCATATAGTTTAAAAGATTCAAATTAAGAGAGCTTATAGTAAATAATTTTTGTAGACATTATTTTATCACAAGGTATATGATCTTCCTGTGATTAAGTATTCCCATAGATGAGAACTGCTTTGGTTACTTGTTAACATATGGCTCAGAATTAGATACGTGACAGAGAGATTTTGATATTTTACAATTAGCCATGCCCAGTGTGATTCTTATCATAGAATGGAGAAAGTGTTGAATTTTGCTTGAATTGAAATGTTCCATGAAAGAGGAATCAGATGTGAAAGCTCTCTTTCCCATTTTTTGTCTTATTGAATAATTCTACTTAATAAAGTAAACTATACCCTTTTGTATTTTCTCCTGTACTGTAAATAGAGATAATAGGTGATTCCTAACTAAGCAAAGATTAATAATAATACATTGGTAATATAACAAAGGAGACAATAAGAGTCTATTTCTCTACATAATTTCAAATTTTAGAGTTAATAAGTAGTTATGATGGAAAGTCATTCGAGTGATGGTCCTTCATGTCCATAAGACACTGCTTCTCTATGATACTTGCCAAATGCTGGCTGTTCCAATCCTTTTTCTTCCCCTCTAAGATCCTTGGGAGAAGGTATGATACTGATGTCACATCTGTAACTGAGAACACCATTTCTAGAGAAATAGAATATAAAGGTTTATTCTCTATAATATCTCTGTTTTTTCATAATATAGTGTGCCTTATCTATATGTAACTGTGAAGAGAGAAATGACAGAGATTATCTAGTACTCTGGTAACTGAGTCAGTGATGAGCAAGAGCCAGTTCTTATACAGGGCATCATGAAAGAGGCAGGAAAAAGGAATAAGAAACCATTGAGAAGAAAAATCAAGGTAGGATAATATAAAGAGACAAAACATATAAAAACTTAGTTTTCAAAGTTTTAAACTACTGTTAATTAACATCTCTTACCCTGTAAATAAAATTTCTCTGAGTGAATCAAAGTAACACAGATGAACTTCATGGGCTCAATAATATGCATTCACATAACTGACTCTTTCAAGCAGAAAGAAATTCCTTTGAGGTGATAATTAGTAGGTATTCTACAGGTATTATTATTTCAAGTATTAAATTGAGAAAATGCTGAATTCATGTTCAGCTTATAGTTGTTGGCAGCCCTCACATTCATGTTGACTGCTGTTGGGAAGGTCTTCTTTCTCCCTTTGTCACTGAGTTCTGTATAAAGGTCTTACACCTCTGTGTTCCTCCAGCTCCAACATGCAGAAATCAAGAGCAGGACAATTCAAAGGAATTGGTCTCTTTTTAACATGGTTCTAAAAGTTATATAATTCTTTTATTTTTTTCATTAATAATACTTGTTCTAATTTATTTCCATTTTCAAGAAGTCTGTGTTAACTGGTTATAGCGAAAAACCCCATTAATCTCAGCATTTGGGAAGCAGAGGCTGAAAGGTCTCAGTGAGTTCAAAATGTGGAATACATAGTAAGCAGGATAAGCAGAGTTATATAAAGAGACAGTGTTTTGAAAACAAGACAACTAATATGATGACTATGATGACAATTACTACAGCAATGAAGAGGTTAACTTCATCCAAGAAGGTACAAGGAAGTAATCATCTCACAATTAAGCCTGAAGAAGTGAACCGCACAAACATAATACCACCTCTACCTACAAAAATAACAAGAACCAACAAAATTTGAATTTAAAATCCCTCAGCATCAATATAGTCAATTCCCCAATAAAAAGACACAGTCTAACAGAGTGAATATGCAAACAAGACCCAGCATTTTGCTATGTACAAGAAACCAATCTCTTGGGAAAAAATTCCAAGCAAACAAGCTGGAGTTACCATGCTAATGTCCAATAAAGTAGACTTTCAACCAAAAGTTACCAAAAGAGATGGGGAAGGAAACTTTATTCTCAATTCTGAACATCTATGCCCCAAATGCAAGGACACCCACACTTGTATTAAAAAAAAAACTATACTAAAGCTCAAAACACAAATTGAACACCAAACAATAATAGTGGGAGACTTCAACACCAGTCTCTCACAGATGGACAGATCATAGAAACAGAAAGTAAACCAAGACACATTGAAACTAACAGAAGTTATGAACCAACTGGATTTAACAGATATTTACAGGACACTTTACTGTAAAACAAAAGAATGCACCTTATTCTTAACACCTCATGGTACCTTCTGCAAAATTGACCATATGATTTGATACAACAAAAGTTCCCCAAAATCATGGAAACTAAACAACTTTTTATTCTCTACATAGTGACTTCCAGTATAGCCTGAGGTATTTACCGAGTTTTTGTAGGGAAGAAATAAAAAATAAGACTATCTAGAAATTAATAAAAATAAAGGCACAGCATAATCAAATTCATGGGACATAATGAAAGCAGTGCAGAGAGAAAATTTGAAAACAATGAAATCAGAGTCATCTTAAACTAGCAACTTCACAGCACATCTGAAGGCTCTTGAACAAAAAGAAGCAAATACAACCAAGAGAAGTAGCCAATGGGAAATAAAAGTCATAGCTGAAATAAATCAATACAAACAAAGAGATCTATATGAAGAATCAACAAAACCAAAAGCTAATTCATTAAAAAAATCAACAAGTTCAATAAACCCTTGGCAAAACTGGTGAAAGGACATAGAGACAGTACCCAAATCAACAAAATCAGAAATGAAAAAGGAGACATAACAACAGAAACTGAAGAGGGAGGGGATAATTTTGAAATGTAAATACATAAAATATCCAAGAAATAAATAAAATAAAATGTAAATTATTGAAAAATCTTACTACAAAAGCCTACACTTGTCAAAATTGGAAAATCTATATGAAATAAATGATTATCTAGATCCCATATACAAAACATAAACAGGATCAGGTAAACTATCGAAACAGTCCAACAACCTCTAAAGAAATAGAAGCAGTCATTAAAAGTCTCCCAATAAAAAAAGCTCAGGGCCAGGTGGTTTTAGTGCAGAATTTTATCAGACTTTCAATGAATAACTAATACCAATACTCCTCAAACTATTCCACAAAACAAAAAGAGAAGGAACACTATTTAATTTCTTCTGCAAAGCAACAGTTACTTTGACACTTAGACTACACAAAGACCCAATAAAGAAAGAGAACTTCTGACCAATGCTTAAGAATATTAATGCAATATTACCCAATAAAATTATTGCAAACAGAATCCAGGAATGCATCAAAATGTTGATTCAGCACAATCAATTAGGCTTCATCTCAGGGATGCAGGGATGGTTCAATATATGAAAATCCATCTATGAAATCCACTATATAAGCAAACTGAAAGAAAAACTGCATGATCATCTCATTAGATATTGAAAAACCCTGTGACAAAATATAACAGCCCTTCATGTTAAAAGTCTTGAAGAGATCAGGAATTCAATGTATATACCTAAACATAATAAAAGCAATAAAAACCAAACCAACTGAAAACAGTAAAATAAATGGAGATAATCTTGAAGCAATCCCACTAAAATCAAGACAAGACAAGGCCACCCACTCACCCATATCTATTCAATATAATACTCAAACTGTAGCTAGAGTAATAGATAACAAAAGGAGGGGAACAGGATACAAAAATGGAACAGATGAAGTAAAGTTATTACTATTTGAAGATGATGTGATAGTATACATAAGCAACCCAAAAAAATTCTACTGGAGAACTCCTACAGCTGCAAAACAACTGCAGCAAACTGCCTGGATATGAAGTTAACTCTAACAAATCAGTAACCTTCTTCTACTAAGAGGATAAATGGGATGAGAAAGAAATTAGGAAGATAATATCCTTCACAAAAGTGACAAATAACATAAAATATCTTGGTGTGATTCTAACAAAGCAAGTGAAAGATCTACATGAAAAGAAGTTCAAGTTCCTGAAGAAAGAAATCAAAGAAGACCTCAGAAGTTAGAAAGATTTCCCATGCTCATGGACCTGAAGGATTAATATAGTAAAAATGAACATCTTACCAGAAGCAATCTCCAGATTCAATGCATTCCCCCACCAAAATCCCAACTCAATTCTTCACAGAGATAGAAAGATAATTCTCAATTTCATATAGAATAAGAAAAAACCCAAGGTACCAAAAACTATTCTCTGAGAGAATCACCATCCCTGACCTGAAGCTGTCCTACTGAGCAATAGTGATAAAAACAGCATATTATTGGTACAGAGACAGGTAGCTCAATCAATAGAATAGAATCGACCCAGAAATAAACCTACACACTTATGAACACTTGCTCTTTGACAAAAAGACAAAATCATACAGAGGAAAAAGAAATCATCTTCAAAAAATGGTGCTGGTCTGACTGGCAGTCTGAGTGTACAAGAATGTAAACTGATCCATTTTATCTCCTTGTACAAAGCTCAAGTACAAGTAGATCAAGATTCCACATAAAACAAGATACACTGAATCTAGTAGAAGAGTAAATGGGAAATAGCCTTGAACATGTTTGCACAAGGGAAATTATTCTGAATACAACACGAATGGCTCAGGATCTAAGGTCAACAATTGACAATTGGTCAGAAAAAGGACATTGCCAATAAGACAAAATGGCAACCTACAGATTGGAAACAGATATCTACTAACCCTACATCCAATATCCAAATATTCAAATAATTAATATCCCAAATATAGAGAGAATTCAAAAATTAGACTCCAGAAAACCAAATAATCCAAATAAAAATGGATTAAGCAAAGACTTCTCAACTGAAGAATCTCAAATGGCTAAAAAGCACCGAAAGGAAAGTTCAACATCCTTAGTAGTCATGGAATTGCAAGTCAAAATGACCCTGAGATTACTCCTTACATCAATTAAAATGGCCAACCAGATACCCCAGAACTCTCAGGGACTAAACCACCAACCAAAGAGTACACATGAAGTGAGCCTGGCTACATCCTCATATGTAGCAGAGAATGGCCTTGTTGAACATCAGTGGACAAAGAAGTCCTTGGTCCTGTGAAGGCTAGATGTCCCAGTGTAGGGGAATGCCAGTGCGGGTTGGAGGGAGCAAGTGAGTATTTGGGTAGGGGAGTACTCCCATAGAAGCAGGGGGCGGGGCAATAAGATAGGGGTTTTCTGGAGGGGAAACCTGAAAAGTGGAGTAACATTTGAAATGTAAATAAAGAAAATATCCAATAAAGGAAAGGAAAAAATTCAGGTGTCAGCATTTGTTGGTGAGGATGAAGAGAAAAATACATTTCTTCATTGCTGGTGGCTTGAAAACTGGTACAAACACTTTGGAAATCAACCTTTCAGTTCCTCAGAAAATAGGAAATAATTCTACCTGAAGATCTAGCTATACCACTCATGAGCACACATCCAAAAGATGCTCCACTATAATATAAGGTCACATGCTCCACTATGGCCACACCAGTCCTATTTATCATACCCACGAGGTGGAATCAGCCTAGATTATCCCTCAACCGATGAATGCATACAGAAAATGTAGTACATTTACACAGTGGAATACTACACAGCCATTAAAAACAAGAGCATCATGAATTTTGCAAGCAAATGAATAGAACTAGAAAGCACCTTCCTTTGGGTGAGGTATCCCAGACCCAAAAGACATACATGGTATGTACTCACCGATAAGTAGATATTATCCAAAATGCTCAGAATATCCATGATACGATTCACAAATCATATAAAGCTTAACCAGAAAGAAGGCCCAAGTGATAATGCTTCATTCCCATGTAGAAAGCAAAATACCTGATCCCCTCACCCCAAGTGCTTCCAGGGACGAAACCGCAAACCAAAACATATAAATGGACAGCTCCATGGCTCCAGCTTCATATGTACCAGAGGACTGCCTTATCTGTCATCAATAGGAGGGGAGCCCCTGGGTCCTGTGTAGGCCTCAGTGTACGGGATGGTAGGGGGAGGAGGCAGGAATGGATAGGGTTGTTGGCGGTACACCCTCTTAGAGGCAAAGAGGTAAGGAGATGAGATGGGGATGGAAGTTTGGAGAGGGGAAACTGGAAAGGGGCACCACATTTGAAATTTAAATAAATAAAATAACCATTGAAGATTTCAAAAGTTAAAGATGAAAAGCCTAACTGACCTATAATAGGAAATTGTTTTTATACGATTTATCAATAAAAAGAAAGAAAGAAGAAAGGAAAGAAAGAAAGAAAGGAAGAAAGAAAGAAAGGAAGGAAGAAAGGAAGGAAAGAAGGAAGAAAGGAAGGAAGGAAGAAAAGGAAGCAAGCAAGCGAGCATGAAAGAAAGAAAGAAAGAAAGAAAGAAAGAAGGAAAGAAAGAAAGAAAGAAAGAAAGAAAGAAAGAAAGAAAGAAAGAAAGAAAGAATGAGAAAGAGAGAGAAAAATGCTGTGGAAGATGAAGAAACATAGATAATATAACAAAACAGCCACCTACACAACAGGAATCCTCACAAAGATGGAATCATCCAGAGCAGTTTAAGTAAGGCAAAAGAAAAAGAGAAAGAAAAAGTTAAAGCTTCGGACTTA
Organism: Rattus rattus; assembly: GCF_011064425.1. NCBI lineage: Eukaryota > Metazoa > Chordata > Mammalia > Rodentia > Muridae > Rattus > Rattus rattus. The sequence continues at coordinate 105,010,856 of NC_046154.1, read as the reverse complement.
ATTCTAGTTTGTGTGTGTGTGTGTGTGTGTGTGTGTGTGTGTGTGTGTGTGTGTGTGAGTGTGTGTGTGTGTGTTTTCCTTTTCTTTCTTTGCTCTTTTGTTTGTTTTTCTGTTCTTTTCCATTTATTACTTCATTTTGAATTTCTTTTAGTTGTGGTACTGCATGGACATTATCTTAATACTTGAAAAGTGGAAGCAGAATGATAAGAAGTCCAAGGTCATTATCAGCCTTCTGAACATTATTCTAGGCTACAAGAGATATGATCTCCATTAAAAATAAAATATAGCACAGACAACTGCCATACAGTGACAAATGAGCCCTTGCTGAAGAAATGGGGAAGTATGTGGTAGAGAAATGGGGTGGAATGAGAAGGGAAAAGTTTGGGCACTAAGGGGAGGGGCAGAACTGTAGATGTAAAGGTGGAGAGGTTCAGCCTTACTGATATCAGTAGCCTGCACTGCCATCTGAGGCTATAGGGATGTCTTGGCTCCATGCTACATATGTCTGTTTTGATGTTCATGGTCATGTTATCACCAAATACTGTACAGACATTGCTGGTGTGGTCTACCATCACCATAAGCAGGACCTGAGCAGAGTTGGCCCTGCCCCTCATCAGCTGTAGCACTTGGGTGAGTGACCTTCCCCCTTGCCTGGACATTGTAGGAATGCTGGCTTCTAGGGCAGGAGCTGTCCCTCCCCTTACAGCCCATGGCAGGCTGGAGAGCTGACCCCACCCACTTGCCATGTCAGTATAACTAGAGCTAACCCTGGTGGGATGGATTCAGAATAGATGGCCCCACTCCCTGTCATGCTTCTGATTGGGCAAATCTCTTCCTAGCCTGGATTTCTAATGGCCAGTGGCAAAATGAAATGCTTAAGATTCCATCTAGCCCCGTTGCATGAACAGTGTTGAGGAGCTAGGCTCTAGGGCCTCAGAGTGGATATGCTGATCCTACACCTTGCTGACCACAGTACTAGAGAGATCAGGCCCTGCTGGTATGAGTAAAGTAGAGCTGGCAGTCTGATTAACAACCCAACATCTACCTCATCTATGAACTACCAAATCATAATAACGGGCTGGTCATGCCGATCCAAATCTACAGGATTTTCAGCAAATGGGAAAACAACAGGTAAGAATTAATAGTGTAGAAGAAGCCAGAGGTCTCAAACCATACCATTGCTGCAAATAAAACTATTTCGGTGTATGTGACAGACTGTGACACATAACAGCTTACATCGCAAAATTTTTTATGTTATTCTCTCTCTCTCTCTCTCTCTCCTCTCTCTCTCTCTCTCTCTCTCATACACACACACACACACACACACACACACACACACACACGTCTTATTTTCATTTTGTTTCCTTTTTGGTGGGTGGGGGTATCACAAGGCCAGTGGGTTAATATGAGAGGATGAGAGATATGTGATATTGGGGTACATTAAGTAAAGTTCAGAGAGAATCAATAAAAAGTAAAAATAAATAAATGAAATAAAACACAGCCTACTGGACACAACAAAGGAAGAATGGAGGAGGAGGTAACATTGATTAGTCAGCATCATGGAATCCAAGAAACAGGGCTAAGATGAAGATAAAGAAATGGCTCATATTCCTAGAGGAGTCAGGCAACCTTTATTATTCAAGGGAGGAACCAAATCTGTCATAGAAAATGGGACTTAAGACTCAAGACCAAACTTTCAGGAAATGTGTTCTGACACAATTCCTCGAACACTACCAAAGGAGGAAAAGGGTTTTTTTGTAGTACTTAAACATGAGGCAATGTGCTGATGAAGCCCACACTGCTCTAGATATGTGAACATTTGATGCCTTGACATTCTGTTTGTATCATTTCAATTCACCAATTCCAGACTTGCATGGAAAAGAGTATTCTAAGTAGCATAGTTCTCTTCAAAATTCTTGTTATATTAAAAATATCATGAATCTATCTCTTGTGTTCTCAATGGGTAATTGTGATCGCCATATTTTTAGTCAACAATCTTTACTATGGGTATTTGAATATATATTATTAGTTACTGGTTAAAGAAATTAAACTATATACTGTCTAATAAATTATATACAATATATTTAAATTAATGTAATATACTTGAGTAACTTAATGATATTTTGAGAGTGGCTTTATATACTTTTCAGAATGGAAAGTATTTCATTAGAATACAAATCTCTGATTAAACATGCTTATATTTGTAATTTATTGATGACTAAATGTTTATACATTTGAACATAGAAGGCTGTACTTGGTAAAATTAAATTCATATTCATATAATTCAAACAAATATCTGAAAGTATGTAAAATTACAGTTATGAAGTAAACATAAAAATAATTTTATGGTTGGGGTCACCACACCATGAGAAACTGTGTGTTAAGAACCACTGTGTTAAAAGACCATAACAATAAAATGAGGCCTAATGACAATTTGTTGCATTCATAGATCGGTGTCTTACTCTGCAGTTATCAAGGAAACTGAATTTTGTAGGAGGTGGGAAATAATTCAGAGACCCATAGATTGACAATGTTAAGAGAGTAAGAAGATTTGGACACTAATACTAAAGGGGGTATTTCCATCAACCTTCCCGTGTGGGCTCAGGGAGCTACATGAAAGCTCATATGGAAGGAACACAAGAGCCAAGGTGATACAGGACACCAAGGAAACTGCTCTTTCAGGTATAACTGGACTGGTGCACATATGTACTTACAAAGATTGTGGCAGCATCCACAGGCCCTACACAGGCCCTACACAGCCGCATGGAAAATCTGTACTCAGAGAAGGAACTAGGCAGGGGCTCTCATCTTAACTAACAATCACTTACAAAGGAAAAAATGGGAAAAGGGAGAAAGGACTTGTCCTTAGGAATCTTACCATGAGGTTTCTGACCCACTGTGAAGCTTGCTACCAAAGCTAGGGATGACAATGCTCAGTGCCAAATCTTGGCCATGTCTTGAAAATAACCCCCCCCACACACACACACCCAATTTAGTTGTTTGGAGGCTGTCTACTGCTTGAGGAAAATTTAAAACATTAACTTGGTTATTCTCATGCTTCCAACAGGACTGCACCAATTAGTCAAACTCCATTCTGAAAGAAAATAAAAATAAGGGGGTGTTCCCACTGTTATCAGCCTCAAGGAATAGCTACTTTTAACTAACACATAAAAGATGTTCAATATCACAACAAACACATAGAAGCAAATGAAAACAATGACACAACTGGAAAAAATAAATTTCTCTAGTGGAGTCTGCCTGGGTACATTAAACCCCGTGTGAATACAGATTCCATGGCTAGCAGTAGATGGCTAATGCGAAGTGAACTCAATGGTATTTTGTAGACCTTTTGTATCATCAATCTCTTTTTGATTTACTGGCCTTTTGCTTGTATATTGTAAGTTCTATCTTTATATTTTAATAGATGTAATACTTTAGTATGTTTCTTGTGAGCTTGAATTTTTTAATATATATTTGAATTCTATTTTGTTTATTTTACCATTTTTTTAAGAGAGAAAGAAAGTTTGTAAGGTTGGTGGATATGATAGTGGGGAGAATCTACGAGGAGAAACTATAATGATAATTTATTGTTTAAATTTTTTCAATAAAATTATAAAAATTAAAAATAATAAATTACTATTAAGGGGATTATGCAACTGTATATTATGAATTTATCTGTGTTCATAATCATACACAGACTATACATAACCAGATCTCACCAAACTTGTAGTAACTGACCACTAAGCAAAACAGTCTGATTAATATTCAATTAAGCTTGCATTTTCCAAACTTTGTTATACAACAATTTCTATATAAACAGTGTTTAAGGAAAACATCATCAAACTCCTCTCAGTAAATTACCAGAATGAGATAAAATTGACAAGCAATGTCTGACGACTAGGATCAACAACGATCATTATATGCTTATTATTGGAATTTGATAATTTTTTTTGTATTTGAAGGGCTGATATTCCCCTTTATTCTTCTTGACTTTACCTAGGGTTACTCTCACCCACTACTACATTGTCCTTTGGACCCGAATCATTTGTCACATACCCTAAGCAAGTAATAACATCAGTATCATTATTTCCTTACTTTAGGACCATTAGAGGATTCATTCTTCTAAATCTCACCAGATAGAATAGCCTACATCAATGATAATATATTTAAAACTTAACTAACTAAAAACCTCAACTCCAAGTAAAAAATTTTCTCAACCTTATACTATAAGACATTCCATTGAGAGAATTTTATTTTACCATATTCACTATTCTCTCCATCTTTTTTCTGTGTGTGTGTGTGTGTGTGTGTGTGTTTGTGTGTGTGTGTGTGTGTTTGTGTGTTTGATAATGGAAGGATTCATATCATACCCAAATGCAAATCACATTTAGTACTCTCCAAATTCTCATGCTTCATTTTACATTAAGACATCAAATCTACAATATATGAAAATATCATCACCTCTTCAAAATAATTAAAAAGAAATAAATGCCAGGTGAACTTAAAAATAAAAATATATCTACAATTATAACACTCTTATTCAACTGTGAAAGACATTTCAGTGTATAATTACTTAGGGATCAATTTTTGTTCACCAATTTCTTGGTTTTTCATCCATTTTATAATTTGCTTTAATTTTAAGTCTAGCTCAAAGATATCTCAAATTCTGTGTTAATACCTTGTCTTATCATATTAGACCCACTACAATATGCTTCATGTTAGAATTATTTTATCATGGATATCAGTGATATCTGATAATTTTTTTCAGATGATAGAATACAGTGAGTTGGACAGCAATATTTTACAGGCCCAATTCTATAATCAAAAGAAGAAAATTCTGCCAAGGCATGTCTCATGAGGTAATATCTTAGAAGTCTGCAGAATGCTGTAAAAAGTCACATCATTTACCTGAGATTACTTATATTTGAATTATGTAGGCAGTAGAGAAGATAATTTTTCTTAGTTTTAGCTGATTCATATTTCAAATATTGTCTATTATGATTGAAGATTACATGGTGAAGACTGAACAGGATGAGGATTCATCAATGATGTATATACAAGAAAATAAAGCATTATATGCTTTTAAAACACACATGCATAGAAAAGGCCAAAGAACAGACAAATAGTGACTGCTCAATTTAAAATTTTACTTGATATTTGAATAAAAATTGGGCATTCACAATAAATACACAGGAAGGATTAATAGTATTTTAGAACAGAAAGACGAATCAATTAGTGTTGCAGAGTTTATTATTATTAATATGAATTCTTACAAAATAATAGCAAGATATTTTGAGGATGAAATCTGCTGTACAACTTAAATATGGGTGTAGAATAGAGGGGGATTAATATGAGGAAGGATAGGAAATAAATTTTAACCTATATGGTGTCAGGATGTATGATTCCTGCTTCATTCTTGCCAAGTTTGATATTTCTTGCAGATAGAAGTTTGAATACATTTTAGAAAATCCTTAGAAAAATTTTAAGGTAAACATTTCACCTAAATGAAATAGATCAAAACAAAGCTGGCACTAATGCTTGGATGTCTTTAAGGTCCCTCAGTGTACTTCTTTTTTTTATTTTTTTTTTAGAAAAAAAAGTAATTAAAGTCATGACAGACTCAAATATAGGCTCAGTGATTAACCACATTCTTACCTGCAAGTTCATATTCATACATTCATGTAAATCCAGTATTTTAATAGACATAATGCTTTCATAGTAGGTTTACTGTAAGAGTTGACTTAAAATAAAAACAAAAATAAGGAACGAAAATAAAAAATTCTCTTGTTTATCTTTTTGATAACTGAATCTGATATACAGGATAAGCTTACAAGGACTTGCACTTTCTTTTCTTATTTTTTAATATTGTGAAAAGTTTATTTGCATTAATTAATTCCTTTTTTCCTACCTTCATAAGAGAAACATTTGTTCTTTGTGATTATAGAAAAAACATTTTGGAATGGACCATCTGATTTTACTATTCATAAAATAAAAATTGAAGTTAAAACAATCCAGTGCAACAATTTTCACTAGTACAATCCAGTGCAATAATTTTCAGTAGTCTTATCTCCAGTGTAACACAGCAAAATATTCACATATGTCAAGAAATTCTAAAACCCAAACTGCAAATTCATCATATTTTCCTTTTTGTTTGCACCAAGGAGCCTAAAGCGTCAGTGTTCACTACCCTTCAGAACCATGGACCTCATGACTGACAACAGAATTGAGTAGCTAAGTCACCAGATCAGCCACCATCTGGCAGGGACAACCTCCATTCCATTATGCTAGCTTTGGGCTTGTCAGTTCTTAAAATTAAACAGATCACTTGCTGAAGTGATTAGGACTTTGATTTTTTTAATGCAATCATTTTTTCTTATAAAAAGTAAAATGTCATCATATGCCAGGTGGTATCACTATGTGAGATACAAATGTAAAGAGATAAATATCTTACAGCTGACACTCGGATTTTTAAAAAAAGCTTCTTTCAATAAAAGTCTTTGTCAAAGTTTAGTGGACATATGTCTGTGTGGGTTCGAACCCCACTCCTGGTACCAACTTCTGTCTTTGTTAGGGTATTATTACTGTGAACAGACACCATGACCAATGTAAGTTTTATAAAGGACAACATTTAAATGGGGCTGACATACAGATCCAGAGGTTCAGTCTATTATCATCAAGGTACAAGCATGGGAGCATCACAGCATCCAGGCAGACACAGTGGGTGCAGGAGGAGCTGAGTTCTACATCTTTACCCAAAAGAAGCCAGGAACAGACTGAGCATCTCCAGGCAATTAGGAGGAAGGTCTCCAAGCCTGCCTCCACAGTGACACACTTCCTCCACAAGGCCACACCTTCTAATAATGCACTCCCTGGGCTCATCATATGCAAAACATCACATTTTATTTAAACATTTCTGCAGGGTTCAAAGCACCTAATGTAGAAACAGAAAAATTCAAGCTAAAACAATACTATAAGATTATTGTTCCAAAAATTGTAAGCTTTAAAAAAATGACGAATCAAATGGATATTTCCTGGTACATGAAATTCTATGGTATTCAAACTTATATGTCATTACATACTCCACATTCCTTAGTGCATTTATTTGGTATGTCTGAGCTGAGAGTTATATTGAAAGACTATAGAGAACCATAGGTGCTAAATGGACTCCAGAGTCTAAAATAATTACTTAGTAGCTCTTTAGGGTTAAAAATGCTTATACTTTTTCTAGCCTAGAGAATGAATTGTCCATGATATGCTTCAACTTGCTACAGCAGAATCTTTTTTGTTAAATCCTATTTTTAAAATGATTCCTTTGATGACATAAACTCTTCCAATGTCTTTCAATTAAGGTTTCTGCTTTTGAGTAAAGTGTCTTCCTTCATTGCTAGCAACAGAAAGCATGTTAACCAATATATTTATTTAGTGATTTAGTCAAAGAAATAAGTTAGCCTTGTATATAGAATTGAATTGCAATGTCACATAAGCATATCAGTGATTAGTAAAACCAAACAAGTCAAAGATTTTTTTTTAAAGATGTCCAACACAGTGAAAGAAAAAAAATACCACAATTTGTCTTATGTAGATAAATGAAGCTATTAATGGAACATATTTTCTTTGAAGGGTTACTCTGAGGCCAGGAATTATTTTCATTTGCATAAAATTGATGATTTCCTGACAAATGAATTGAGAAGTTTCTCCATGACTCCTGACTGAACACTAGAAAGCACTGAATGAACATGGATAAGCCCTGCTCTGGACTGTGTGGTGTAGACAAGCTTTGTACATTCAAATTTATTAAACTTACAATGAACATTGTATTCAAGGCTCAATCTTATTCCCTCTCTTTTCATCCCAATGCTTTTACTTTTTTGCTATTAACTCATAATCAGGTAGTTATTACTGACCTACAATCATGTCTATACTCTTCAGGCTATTCATTAAGTGCATTTATTTATTATCATATCCATCACCCAGGTTTGAAAAGGTACCTTGCTCACAAAGAAACACCTGACTTTACATATAAACAAAAACATAATCATTTAACTTAACATGATTAAATAAAGAAATATGTCAAAAATAAATTTTACAATGCCTTAATTCTGTATATTCATATAAGGAACATATTTTATTTACTATTTAAAGAAATTAATGGGGAGTTATTTTAGTACTTACATGCAAAAAAATGTGTGACTAGAAGATTGATTGCTTATACTCATTTTTAGAAATGTTGGAAATTAATTGACATGGTGAGAATATTCTTGATGTTCATGTCTCATTTTGTCAGGCACTCATATTTGAAGATGAATGGTCATAGAATGTGATAATTCACCCCCATTTCAGTGTGTAAGAACAAAAAACATGAATTTTTCATCTTTCTTACATTTCTTCTCACCATCTAAGACACATGCACAGAGAGAAAAATATATCTTTATAGTGTACAATTCCCTTGAAATTGGGTTGGTGACATGCTACTTGTACTCTATTAATCCTTTTCCTGATAGTGATAAGTACATGAATCCTTTTAGATTACTGCTATTTGTGGTAATCTTAGGGTAAAGTAGAAAATTTACTGCAAAGTAAGGAATGGATACCCATGAGTAAATCATGAAATCGAAAGTAGAGATTAGTGGCAGCTCAGACATGCTTCATACTGCCTCATTCATTTCTTTGAGCCGAAGGTGAAAACTAAGAAATTTTGAAACTAGTTTAGAATAATTCACCAGTATAGAAGATGAATGCATTAATTTTACAGATGTTATTGAATTTAATTAAGCCACAGGTAGCAAGAAGGTGAATCAGTTTGGTGTTTAAATTTGAAGATGAAATCTTGAAAAATAAGATTGACATAACTTTTATACCTAATTAATTTGATATATGCATATTTTATACTATATTCGACAAAACACTGTAATTGTCAACGAGGAATTTATATGTTTTCACTTGGTGTGAGTATTGTGTGGAAATAATTTCTGTTCTTAGCGCACTTGTTAATAAGTCACTAAATATTGACCACTGTCCCTGTGACGATACTGCTCATATTTTTCCTGATTAGCTTGATGATTAACATGCTCAAAATTATTAATTAAATTATGTATTATGAACTAAGATGATAAAAAGGATGCAAATATTCATTGGAGTGTATAAGTTTTTTTTAGTTGACTTTTAAGTTGTAAAATGAGAGACTTGTACTGACTACTGTTAAGATATAGATTTAAATTACATTTTTGGTATTTGACCAAAGAATAGATGTTTCTGTATTTTATTGTTAATTCTGTTTCAAGTTTTTTTATTTTTTAAGGTCATATTATTTTAGACAATCATAATTTATCTTTTAGAAAGTCTGCATAAATCCAAGAGGTAGACATACATACTTGGTTGCCAGGTAGAGATTTGTGTTGAAAATTCTTCACCCCCAGTGCATTAAAAAGGTATATCTTCTAATTTCTTTATTTACCATCCATCTTATTTCTCCTTGCAATGGCATAGTGGTATATATTTTTCCCAAAGTTACTTGCTTCTCATTCATTTTATTACTTTTACAAGTGATCACATTAAAGTCTCTTAAAATGAATTTGAATAAGTAAAGAGATGGTGTTATAAAAAGATGATTCAGATTACTTTCTGGTCAGAATGTTGGAAAATACATCTGATATCCAAACTAAATTGATATGTTTGAAAATTGTTTCACATGATTTTTTCTAGAAAAATATTGTTCCCTACCTGCTCTATATGTTCTATCTCCTAAAGTTTGTACCCAATGTGTTATGCTCCATCAACTGGTTTGTAACCTATATGTATGCTCTGCTATTTGAGTGGTTGGTTGTAGAGGAATTTTCATCCATCAACATGGCTTTTCTGGCACGGGATCACATAAAAAGATCTTCTATGTGTATATCATGTGGCCAGAATGCAGACAAGCTGTGGACTATAATATGATCTGGTTGGACTATAGGCACACCCTCAGTATACTCCTTTAATCCCAAACAATAAAGGCAAAGTTAGTTTGTAGAAGAAATCAGACATGTTTAAAAGTGACATTTAATTAAGAGACAAACAAAATTATGAGCCAAAGAAATATTTGAAAGAATGCATCGGAGATTGGATATAACCAAGTCTCATAAGAACAGACAGAAATGAGAGGCATTTGACAGAGGGAGGAGGTGGCAGTTTCACTAGGAAAGTTTTACTGAGACCAGTTCTAGGTTTCAGGTAAAGACAGAGCTAACTAGATAATAAAAAGGAGCAAGAAGATTAGAACTGATTGCCAGATTTAGTTTAAGGTCAAGAACATATAGTCAGAAGCCAAGAGAAGTCAGTTTGAATCAGCTTGGAGAGGACTTTGAGCCAGTGGACCTGTGTTGAACCAGCCATTCAGAGTTCAAAAAGAGCAAGAAAGGATAAGCTTAGAGCATAAGCCATTGGTGTTGTGTTCAGGAAAATTTCCCCTATGCCTATGTATTTTGAGGCTCTTATCTACTTTCTCTTCTATTAGTTAGGAAGTTAGGAGACAAAAATGTGGATGCTTCAGTCCTTAGAAGGGGAAAAAATACTAATGAGAGGAAATACAGAGAATGGAGGGTAGAGTAGAGTGGAGTGAGGAATGAAGGAAAGGTCTTTCAGAGACTGCTGCACCTGGGGATCCATCCCATATGCAGCCACCAAAACCAATCACGATTGCTGTTGCCAAGAGGTGCTTGCTGACAGGTGTCTGATATGGAGGTCTATTGAGAGCCTCTGCCAGAGCCTTACAGATACAGATGAGGATGTTTGCAGCTAAGCGTTAGATTGAGCACAAGGATACAAATGGAGGTGTTAGAGAAAGGAGTGAAAGCTCTGAAGGGTTTTGCCACCCCATAGGAAGGACAACAATATCAACCAACCAGACCCCCCCAGAACTCCCAGGGACTAAACCACCAAGAAGCAGGGACAGGAGGAGGATGGGAGATGGGGGAAAGAGGATAACATTTGAAATTTAAATACATAAAATATACAATAAAAATAAATGAATAAATAAAGGATGAGCTTGTTCAACAGTAAACCTCCAAGATTAAAATTGCTTTACTGTTTTTACCCTGTGTGTATGCTCTGCTGTTTGACTATTTTGTTTTATTATTTTTTCTCTATGTATGCCACATCAGTTTGTTGGTTTGCACCATATGTAAATGTTCTGATGGTTGGTTTGTACTGTGTTTGCTCCATTTGCAGGTTTGGTGTCAGCCTAGCTCTAACCGATACACTAAAGTTAGTTCCTCTGTCATTGAGAAAATCATTTATCTCTCCTCCGAATGTGTTGTTTTATCAGATGGGGAAATCAATTACATTTATGTTTAAATGCAAAGCTCTAAGGAAGATATTACTAAGTCTTATTTCCTAAGTCTTTGAGGTCAAAGAAAAGAAATTTGAGTAATCTGTCAATTATTTGTTCTACCCTCAAATTAAACTTTCATTCAAGAGCAATGTCTAAACCCAAGCATAATTCACAGCGACTTTGACACACAGACAGATTGAACATTAAAAACCTGATTTTCCCCTTTAGACATCTGGTTATTTGCTGATAGGGATCTGGCCCTCAGCTCATATTTTCAGTTTTCTTATCTGTGCACCTTCAATTTTTATTACACGTCTGTGCTTTGCCAAGTTGATCTGAGTCAGTTTTTATTCCTCTCAAATTCTCAGCACACTTAATCTGTCTATTCAATCAGGGTTTCATGATAATATGATATTTAAAGTATACATCCTAATAACTAATAGTTTCTATAGTCTCTGAGAGAAAAGTAAAAAGTGTTTACACCTTTTTTTGTATTAGTGGGAGATTTAAAATAGATCCTTTCCATCAACCTCAACGTTTGCGTCGTTTGCTTTTAGCCATTAAATAAAGGCAATTTAGGAAAGTAAAACTGAGTTGCATGTGTTAGACTCTAGTATACCTCAAACAACAGGTTCTCTGGGTGTAGGGATTTTATTTGCCCCAATTCTGGACATATATCCTTTGCCTGAACAGACTCCCCAGTACATCAAGTTACAAAATAAAACGTTTTTTGAAGTAACTATGATTAAAGATAACCACTCTGTATTCATTAATAAAACTCATATTTTTCTTCGTTTAGAACAAAACAGTAGTTATACTGAGCCTTAGTATTTCACACTGTATTGTTTATTAATGCCAACCAATTTTTTCTAGAATTTAATAAAGCCTAATATCTGGTTTTTCATGTCTTAATTGTTTTTCCAGAAAAGATACTTATTGGGTGATTATTTGTTTAAATAAATAAATAATTTATTCCAAGACTATTTTGTGTGATCATAGCCAGGAACACTGATTAAGATGGTACTTACTCTCTGTGCTTCAGTGTGAAAGCAGCTTTATGACTTTTTTGTGGTTTTACAAAACAAAGCAATAATTCAGATATATGTAAAATACATTAGTGCATACAGCACAGAGTCAGTTGCAATGTAATGGAGAATACTTTTCATAGGCCCAAGATGCTATCTAATGATATTGTTAGCTTTTGGATTGAGGGAAAATACTGTTCTGCTAAATTAATAGATTCCAAAAAGATTTTTGTATTTTAATCATAAGACATGAGTTCTAACACAAAGGTGTGCCAGGAATGGTTGGTCTCAGGTTCTAGAAGTAGCTCAAGATAAGGTACTTACTTGAACTTGCAACTTTCCACCTGTCCACAGTTCTTTTCTTTTTCTTTTTTGCATTTTAAACATTTTTATTGAATATTTTATTTATTTACATTTCAAACGTTATCCCCTTCACTGTTTCCCCCTCTCCCATGCCTGCTTCTCCTGCTTCTGTGAAGATGCTTCCACTCTCACCTCAGCACTCTGGCCTTCCCCTACACAGGGGAGACCAGCTTTCACAGAACCAAGGAAGTTTTATGTTTCCTCTTTAAGGCCTTCTACATTTTTACCTGTGTTGTCCTGTATTTCTTTAAGGGAGTTATTTATGTCCTTCTTAAAGTCCAATGTCATCATCTTGAGATGTGATTTTAAGTTCAAATCTTGATTTTCTGGTATGTTGGGGTTATCCATGACCTGCTGTGGTGAGAAAACTGGGTTCTGATGATGCCAAGTTGCCTTGGTTTCTGTTTCTTGGGTTCTTGAGCTTGTCTCTCAGCATCTGTTTATGTCTGGTGTTAGTTGGTCTTGCTGTCTCTGACTGGAGCTTCCTCTGGGACTGTAAGCCTGTGATCTTAGGAGTAAGAGCAATCCTAGGAGACCAGCACTCTCCAGGTGGGTCTTGGCTATGGGACAGCCTTATCTCTGGGTGTAGATGGAGCCTGGAAGAATCCTGTCCTGGGCTGCTCTCTGGTACCCCTGCCCTCCGTGCTCATGGTATGACCCTCTTTGGGCGGTTATTGGAGCAAAAGTGGGGTCTTACCTGTGGGCTTAGGGGTGAAAGCACTCCTGGAAAACCAACCCTCTCTGGGCAGATTTGGGTTTGGAGGTCTGTGGGGACAGATTTAGATCTATGCTCAGATGGATATAGGAAGGAGCCTCTAAACAGCTCTAACCACTGTTTGCAGAAATAGTTCCAGAAGCTCTTGCTCACGGTTCCCCCTGCTGGTCAAGCATTACAGTTTATGCATTCTGGAGTCATATATTATTTAAATATTATAATTTCCAATTTCTTTTATTTTTAGTTTATAAAAACAAGTATATTGTCAAGAATGACATTTATCAAAGTTCAACTAGAGAAACGGAGCCAGTGAAAAATGAATGTTAATGCAGTTACCATGAAAAATTTGACATTAACAATTGTGGCAGATGGCCAATATATCTGAAATGCACAGTCTAGTAACCATGTAGAGCAGGCTAGACCTTTCTGATGAGGCAGAAACTCATCCGTTTAAAACGGGAGATTAATCTTTGTTTTTAAGACCATTTGCACTTGTCCATTTAGGACCTCCCAGATAATTTCAGATAATCTGAAACAAAATCTCTGACAATGCATGTTATGTCTATGGTTACTTTCACAGCAATACTGAGAGAGGTGTCTGTATTATGAGAAACAAGCTTTGGCATTCTGCCCAGATGCTTGTGGATGAACTGTTTTATAGTCTCAGACACTTTTACTCAGAAAGTCTTACGATGTACAATCATTGTCCTGAGAAAATCTCTTAACACACATGGCTAAAATCCTACTCCTATGTTGAATCACAGTGAATGGATTCTTGGGACTTACCAATGGATTTTTTATTTTTATGGATACTTGGGAATTGGAAATGGATGTTTTATTTTAAATCTTTTATTCTGTCATCCTTCTCTTCTACCACAAATCAATCTTCATTTCTCTCTTTCTTTGATTCTTCTCTCCCTTTCTTTTCATTCTGTGATCAATTTGGCAAAAATCTACTGAACTTTAAAAAACAAATAGTCTTGAAGTGTCATTGACGTCCTCTATTGCTTTTCTTTTCTTTTCTTTCCTTTTCTCTTCTCTTCTTTCCTTTCCTTTTCTTATTCTCTAATCTTTTCTTTACAGTCCAGTCTTTATCTTCATCTCAGTTTGCCCTCTGTTCCAATTCCCATGTATCTTCCCTCCATCTCCAAGAGAATGTACCCCCCCTCAACTTGACCAGACCTCCTCACTCCAGGAGACCTCAAGTCTCTTGAGGGATTGGTACATCTTTTCTCCCTGAGTTGAGACCCAGAAGTCCTCTACTGTATATGTGTTGTAGGATACAGTTGGTGTATCCTACCTGGATTTTGGCTCAGTGTCAGAGCAATCTCGGGGGTCCAGGTTAGTTGAGACTGCTGGTCTAGCTTAGGGTCACCCTCCTCCTCAGCTTTTTTTGGCTCTTCCTTAATTCAACCACAGGGGTCACTAGCTTCTGTCCATTGGTTGGGTACACATATCTGCATCTGACTCTTTCAGCTCTTTTTGGACCTTTGGAGGGCAGTCATGTTTGTAAGTACTTCATACTATCAGTAATAGTGTCAGACCTTGGAGACTCCCCTTTGAGCTGGATCTTAATTTTGGCCTGTCACTCAATCTTCTTACCTCTGGCTTTTCTCAGTTTTTGTCCCTGCCATTCTTTTACACAGGAAGAATTCTAGGTCAGAGGTTTTAACTGTTGGATGCCAACCCCATCCATCCACATGATGCCCTGTCTTTCTACTGGAGTTGAACTCAACAAGTGTCCTCTCCCTACTACAGGGCATTTCATTTAAGGTCCCTCCATTGAGTCCTGAGAATCCTTGACCTCCCAGGTCTCTGGTACATTCTAGAGGGTGTCCCTATCTTCTACACCCCAAGGTTGCCTGTTTCCATTCTTTCTGCTGGCTCTCAGGACTTCACTCCTGTTCTCTCAATACATGGATCATGTTCCCGTCTTCCCCTCCCTGTCTCTTTTCCCACCCATGGCACTCCCTTCCCCCACTGTGAGTGCTTTCTTCTTCCTCCCAATGGGATTGAGGCATCCTCACTTGGGCTCTTCAGCTTGTTAACCTTTTTGAATTCTGTGGATTGCATCTTGGGTATTTTTGAATTACCTCACTCAGGATGATATTTTTTAGTTCCATCCATTTGCTTGCAAAACTCATGATCTCCTCACTCTTAATAGCTGAATTGTAGTATAAATAAACCATATTTTCTATATCCATTGTAGTGTTTTCTTTTATTACTTTCTTTAAAAAGTCTATTTATTGTGTTTGTCCATGTGTGTACCTAAATAAGTTAATGAAAACAATGTGTGTGGGAGTATGAGGAAGATACTAGACATTTCATTTCCTGAGACTGGAGATAGAGATGAATGGGAGCCACCTGGTGTAGGTTATGGTAACCAAAGCTTTGCAAGAACACTTAGTTTTCTTCATTAATGAAGAAAGGGGCTACTTCTTTAGCCCCTTTCACAATTTTTGCAACCTAACATCTATAAAATGTCTTCAATCCTTGTTTCTTCATTCTAGGATTAATTTATAAGGATTTGAATTAATATTTTTGTTAACAATTATATTCCACATTTCACTGTGGTTCCACTATTTATTATAGTATTAAGTTAGAAAGATAAAAGTTAAAGTTCTTTTTTGGTTTTATTATTTGTTGGTTAGTTGGTTTGTTTGATTTTTTAGGTGTAGCCACTTGTATTATGAATAGTAAATATGTTCCCCAAAAAAGCTTTTTTGCACAAGATGTTCTGTGCATAACTTCTGGGTACCTGTCTCCAGGTGGTTCTGATTAGTAAATAATGCCCATAGCCAATAGCTAGGGAGGAGAGATAGAAGCAGGATTTTAGGGTTCTGAGTGTTGGGACTATGAAGAGGAAGAGAGGGAGAAAGAAGACCCACCTTGCTTCAGGAGAGTGTGGAGAGAGGAATGACACATAGGCTACCATGAAGTAGAGAAGCAAGAAGAGTACTCTAGGTTCTAGGCAAAAAATGCAGCTCAGAGGGCTGCTCAAATGGGTCTGGATCTGCCAAAATGAAACTTAGAAATTAGTAAGTAGTAACTCAGAGTTGTTAATGGGAGGTAGATTCTGGAAGCATAGAAGCTAGGCAGTCACCCAACTATTATGCTGCTTAAGGTATACTAAACTATAAAGAATGTTTGTGTCTTTTGTTCAGGAACATAAACCATTGGGGTGAGTAAAAATTCTGAACCAGAATTTATTAATTATTAGTTAATTCTATATTCAGACATTATAACTATTATTAAATTAAAAATCTCTGATGTGAATAGTGAGGGAATGAAGGAAAACACAGATGGACACTCAGAGAGAAAGTTAGGATCTTGTAGTCTGGGCTCTCAGCCAAAGAATCCTCAGCAATGTAGAGGTTCAGCATGTTTATTATATATGTTGAACAGAAAAACTGGGTCGTTGCCTAAAGATAAAAAAGAAGGAAAGAAAAAAAGGAGCTAGGGCTTTTTATGTACACCTAGATCAAAGAAGCAGGTTTAGCTCTTCTAGGTCGGAGCAGACTTGAAGCCTTAAATTTCTTAAGAGACCATGTATGATGGATTCTGATACATTGGTGGATGAATCCAATTACAAAACAGTTGGTGACTCCAATAACATTCATGGTGCTGTAGTAGTGTGGGCATATACTGCCATGTAAGTCATTACTGTAGCTTGTTAGTTCCCCACCTGGATATGATTGTTGATTACATTTCTTCTCTAGTAGCACGGATAGCAAGCTCAAGTGTTTGAAAACTTAGTGAGAATGAAACTTCCAGGTCAGTATCATCTTGATTTGTTCATGTTTCCTTACTCAAATATGCAGTGTCTTCAAAAGTATGACTAATATGCTGTGGTAGAAAATTGAGAGCAATAGCAGTAATTATTAATCACTAGGAAAGTCCATAGGACCCCAATGATCTGAAACTTGAAAAGAGTTAACCCATGCCAGGTAATAAGCTTTTATTTAAAAGCCTTTGGGGTAAAGAAGAGGCATCACTAACCATCCTTTCCCTTATATATTAATTCTACTGAAAAAATATTTTATTTATGAATATGTGTTTACTGTAGGATGTATCCACAGCAGTAGATTTTCATATGCATTTTCTAAGGCTATTATATTGGTTACACATGTCCATGTGTGTGCTTGTGCACACACACACACACACACACACACACACACACACACACATTTTCTGTTCTACCTTTCCCACCTATTCATTCACTAACCCTTTCCTCATTTATAATTTTCCTTTCAATGATTCTATATTAACCAAAGGAATCAAGAGGAATTCAAGGTGTTTGTCTTTAATTTTCATTTTTCAAATAATTTTATACAGCTAAGTCTAAAATTACTTGCCTACACTGGTAACATAATTTGAACCAATTGTCCAGGGAATACTAAGAAATCATTAAATTTTGACCTGGAGCCCATTTTTTCCGGCTTGAAGATAAATTTCTCTATTATCTGCTTCACCATAGTTTCATTTCCTTATTGACATTTATACTCCTATTATGCTTTTTAATAAGACAAATACTTGTGCTAAAAGAAAAATGAAAAAAATGAATGATTCGAATTAAATTTGCTGAAGTTTTCATTTTTCCAATCACATGAACCACTTGAGCTTTGCACTACTTTTGAATGAAGTGGGAAATAACTCATTATATCATTACATTTAGTCAAATTTATTCTGAGGAATAAATTGTATAGTAAAAAACCTAATATTTAGCTGACTCATTAGGTCAGGAATAAGTCAATATCATTTACTTTTTAAGAATGGCAAAATAGGTCTAAATTTGAAGTATAGTTTAAAAAATGCTGCTATTCTTACAATCTCATGATTTAGTATCTGTGGATTCTGAACAAATATGTTCAATTTAAATTTTCTTACCATAGGTATTTTGATAAAATTAGTGTATGTGAGAGCCTTGACTATGTTAACAGTTTTTTTTTTCTATCAAACCTTACAAAACTTTCAGGTTTCTTTTAGAAAGCAAAGTATTTCAGAATGAATGCAGTTTATAGACTTTACTAAATTACTGAATCTACAAAGGGAAAAGGTTTGAAAAAACAAGGAATAAAATATTCCTGCAAAGAATATTGACATTAGCAGCACACAAAAAGCTTATACAAACACATATTTGCTAGGAGACACACAGACTGTTACTTTTCATATTTGATTAGAGACACTTAATGTGTCTCTCAAACCTGACATATAGAAATTCCCATTCAACCCATGACATAACTAGATTTTCTCTTGAATTTTAGTTTTTTAAAATGTAGTTGATTAACACATATGACAAACTAAGAGCATAACTCAGTTAAAGCATTCTGCTTCCATATGTGGTCTTAGATATTTGGTTCAATGCCTGTACATAAACAAATTACAGGATATAAGGACACTTTTCTTAAGAATAAATATGTTATTATTACTATTAGCTTCATGTTGATAACTTTACATTCCTGATATGCTGTTTATTGTTTTGTAGAGTGTCTCATTCATTAACTGAATTCATTTGATTAAATTTATATTTTCAAACCTTTCTTTTTGTTTCCTTATATTACTCTCACTGTTTTGTTCAAAAACTTTATCCCTGGTCACGCTTTTGCATTTATATTTCAAAGTATTAATTTTTATTTTTCATGGTGATCTTAAACGTTCAGAAACAGTAAATACTGAATAAACAAATTTTGTTTCCTTATTTATTATTGGACTTCAACTATACAAAAGCCGGCAAACCCTACCTTCTTTGAAAATTGATCTGTAGGCATAATTTCATCATGCACAGTGTGAAGCTTCAAATGCCAGTTTCTGTTTCCCCTATATCTGGCTGAAATCCTTCTTCAGAGAATTTCCTGCCTCAATCATGTGGAAACAACAACTGCCCAATTTTTCCCTGACATTTCAATAAAGAAAGCTTAACAACCAATGACTAAGCAGAGGAAAGAATAAGGCTGGAATTCTTGCCAGACAGGGAAGGGGATAGGAGAGAGAGGAAGTAGATCGCCCTTGAGACAATAGTTCCAGCAGAGAAAGTCATAAAATGCAACTATCTTGGGGATTTGGAGTCGGGGGGGGGGTAGCCAAGTTAGTTTACAGAATTAAAATAGAGTAATCCTGCTCAGTTATTGTACCTCAAAGCTTGATAAACATAATAATCCAGTCTCAATTATCCAGACTAAGAGGAAAATAACTCACTTATTTTGAAAGCCACTAACTCTTCTATGTACAATTTACTATATGATTATAGCAACATTGAAGTAGATGCCAATTAACTAATAGTATTTAACTGTTAACTAAATCAAATAAATGAAACAGGTATTTAAAAAGTATTCTGCTCCATAACTGTCAAATTCATATTATTCTCAACAAGGCATGTAACATATTCTTAGGAAGATCATTTTTATATCATAAGAGTTTCAATAATTTTACAGTTGAAATGTTGTTGAGCATCTTTCATAACTACATACTATAAAATTATAATGAATAGATTGCAAATTATAAATGTTAATGCAAAATAAGAAATTTCCTTCTACACAATTATGGGAAAAGGGGGGAAATTAAAGATTTTTTTGATGATACCAGACAATAACAACAAACAGAAAAATGCCTATTTATTATGTAGTGCCAAAATGAATACCAAAAGGCAATTAACTAGTTTATTAAGCAACAAAAATATCTGATGTTTACAGCATAACCTTGTAACAAGGTAACAAGAATAAATAGGAAAACTAATTCAAAATGGATAGAAATAAATAATGAAAATTTAGCAGAAAAAGAGACTAACACAAAATGAATAATGTAAAGAACATATCAGTCAAAAGATTAATAAAATTAAAAAAGTTATCTAGAAAATCAAGAAAGAAAAAGAAAATATGCAAATATATAAACAGAAATCAAAATCAAAAGCACTTATCACTGCTGACATAACATAAATAGAAGATTGAAGATATTATGGTCTAGATGTCAGAATTTTGGTAACAAGAGTAATGCACTAATTCCTAGATATATCATATTCCCAAGACTGTATCTTATAAAAGAAAAATTATTTATTATATATGAGTACACTGTAGCTGCCTTCAGACACACCAGAAGAAGGCATCACATCCCATTACAAATAGTTGTGAGCTACCATGTGGTTGCCAGGATTTGAAAATAGGACCTCTGGAAGTGCTCTTAACCATTGAACTATCTCTCCAGCCCCAAGGAAAGAATTTAACACCCCAATGAAACAACAAATACATGTGCACATAAACACTGAGACACACATTTGCACATATACATATAAACACAGACATATCCACACATGCACTATATATTCATAATGTATACATACATATATACTATATACTTACACATATAAACATTTATATTCAACTTTCACATGCAAGTGTATAGACACATACATGTGAACCTACAGACACATTCAGACACACATAAACATACATACATACACACACATACACCATATACACACACACATATTATATACTCACATATATATTTGTGTACCTACAAATTCACACTCATACATCCAATCTAACATGTACTTTCATACATAGACACACTCACAAACACATACACATAAATATGTATACATGCATACACCCTATCAAACCCTTATACTTTAAGTTAATTTGATTTATAAGTAGTAAAATATTTTATGTAGCATCATATTATTTATAGTGTGTATAAAATATAGAAAATTGATAGAATGAAATCATACAGGAATTATAAGACTTGAGGAGATGAAAAAAATTCCTTATTCAAAGCAATGACTAGACCATTAAATGTACCATTTAGGAAAATGTTAAATTTTCCTAAAATTCCTGTGTTTATTTTAAGGAATATTGTATCTTTCTCTGTCTGTCTCTTTGTGTCTCTGTCTCCATCTCTGTGACTCAATCTCTATCCCTGTCTTTGACTCTGTCTTTGTCTCTCTGTTTCTCTGTCTGCATGTGTGTGTGCATGTCCATGAGTGTCGGTGTGCATGCACCCACACATGTATGCATACATGTGTGCATATGTGTGCTGTGAGTTTGTGTGCACATGTGTGTGTGTTTGTGTGTGTATGTGTGTGTGTGTGTGTGTGTGTGTGTATGAATATGGTCAAAACATATTTCTGTCAAAGTCAATGGCAATCTCAAGAGTTGTTCCTCCCTTCCACCTTGTTTGTCCCATAGTCATTTTGTTATATGTGCCACCTATAATGCTAGCTGTCACCTTGTTTTGGGAATTCTCCTTTTCTACCATTTCTCTGTAATAACACTAAGATTAAAGAGAAATAGAAAGAAGCAACTTTTTCTGGAGAGTCAGCTAGTCTAAAGCATCATCTTTATGGCTATGAAGGATTTGTTGCAATTTTGGAATGATGATAAAGCCATCATAGTGGTTCTCGACATTCATAATGCTACCAACATTTCATACAGTTCCTCATGTTGTAGTAACCTACAACATGTTTAGCTGTGCATCTCTGCATCTGTTTCCATTAGCTCCTTGGTGGAGCTCTCAGAGGACAGTTCTGCTAGGCTCCTGTCTGTGAGCATAGCAGAGTATCTTTAATACTGTCAGTGATTAATTTTTTTTCATGGGATAGGCCTCAAGTTGGGCCAGTCACTGGTTGGCCATTTCCTCCATTTCTGCTCCAAATTTGACCCTTTGTATCTTGTAGTCAGGACATATTTTGGTTCAAAAGTTTTGTGGGGTATTGGTGTCACCATCCCTCCACGAAGAGTGGCCACTTCAGGTTTCATATTCTCCACTGTTAAGAATCACAGTTAGAGTCACTGCATAAAATCCTTAGGGTTTCCTCTGCTCCCCAGGTCTCTGGCACATCCTAGAGATGTCCCCCACCCCAATTCTGACCTCTCCCTATTTCCATTCTCTTTCCCTACTCTCCCTATACCTGATATCCCACTCACCAGTTCCTCCCTCATCTCTTCTCCCACCTTTCCACCTCCCTCATCCACCTCCAGTATCCATTTTATTTCTTCCTGTGAAAAGATTTGTATATCCTACCTTGGGCCCTGATAGTTATTAAACTTCTTTGGGTATGTCAATAGAAGTATGGGTATTCTATGCTTTATGGATTATATCTACTTATAAATGATTACATGTCATGCATCTAATTTTGGGTATGTGTTACCCAACTCAGGATATTTTTAAGTTCCACTCATTTGCCTGCAAAATTCATGCCGTTCATGATTTTAATAGGTGAATAGTACTTCATTGTACAAATGAACCAGATTTTCTGTATCTGTTCTTCATTGAGGGATATGTGGGCTATTTACATTTTCTGGCTTTTATAAATAAAGATGCTATGAACATCATTAAGTATATGTCCTTGTGATATAGTAGAACATCTTTTGGGTATATTCACAGGCATAGTATGACTAGGTCTTGTGGTAGAACTATTCCCTGTTTTCTGAGATACTCTCAAATTGATTTCCAGAGTGGTTGTAGAAGTTTATACTCCCACCACCAATGGAAAACTATTTCCATTGTTCCTCATCCTTGACAGAATGTGCTGCCCCTTGAGTTTCTGAACTTAGCCATTCTGATGGATATAAGGTCAAATCTCTGAGTTGGTTTGCTTTTCATTTCCCTGATGACCAGGGATGTTGAACATTTTTTATGTGTTTCTCAGGATCAGAGATTCTTCTGTTGAGAATACCCTGTTTAGATCTGTACGCAATTTTTACTAGTGTATGAAGTTGATGATGTCTAATTTCTTGAGCTCTTTATATTTTGGACATTAACCCTCTGTCACATATAGAGAGGGTGAAGTGATTTTTTTCCCATTCTGTATGATGTTGCTTTGTCCTATTGATGGTTTCCTTTGTTTTATAGAAGCTTTTCAGCTTCATGAGGTCCAAATAATAATTGTTGATTTTAGTACCTGAGCAAGGGACGTACTATTCAGGAATTGTCTCCTGTAGCAATGTGTTCAAAGCTATTTCCCATTTTTCACTTCTATTAGATTTAGTGTATCTGTAAGTTGAGTTCTTTAATCCACTTGGAAGTGAATTCTTTGCAAGGTGAGAAATATGTTTCTATTAGTATACTTCTATGTGCAAACACCCAGTTAGACCAGCACCATTTAATGAAGATGCTATTAATATTTCATTTTATGGTTTTGGCTTCTTTGTTAAAAAATCAAGTATCTATAGACATGTAGATTTATTTTTTGGTCTTTACTTTGATTCCATTTATCAACCCGTTTTGTTCTATAGCAACACCATGCAGTTATTATTATAATAGCTCCACAAAACTGTTTGAAGTCAAGGATGTTGATACCTCAAAAAGTTCTTTTATTATTCAGAAATGTTTCAGTTATCCTGTGTTCCCTTATTTATTCATATGAAGTTGAGAATTGCTTTTTCAAGGCCCATGAAAAGTTGTTGGAATTTTTATAGATATTGGATTGAATCTCTAGATTGCTTTTGATAAGACATCCATTTTCACGTTGTTAATCCTTCTGAACCTTGAGCATGGGAGATCTTTCCATCTTCTGATATCTTTTTCAATTAAATTATTCAGAGACTTGAAGTTCTTTTCATCCATGTCCTTTACTTGCTTGGTTAGAGGTACACCAATATATATTTATATTATTTGTGGCTATTGTGAAGGGTGTTGTCTTTTCAACTTCTTTCTCAACCTGTTTACTGTTTGTATAAAAGAGTGCTATTGATGCTTTTTAGTTAATTTTTTAACTTGCCACTTTGTTGAATATGTTTACTAGCTGTAAGACTTCTTTGGCAAAATTTTTGGTGTCTCTGATGTATGCTATCATACATCTAAACAACAATACTTGACTTCTGCCTGTCCAGTTTGTTTTCCTTTGGTCTCCTTGTCTTATTGCCTTAACTGGAACTTCAAGTACTATATTCAATAGATGTTGAAAGATTGGAAAGCTTTATCTTGTTCCTGATTATATTGTAATTGCTCTAAGTTTCCCTGCATTTAATTTGATATTGGCTATTGACTTGCTGTATATTATCTTCATTGTGTTTAGTTGTTTACATTGCATCCCTTACCTCTCTAAGATTGTTAACATCCTGTAGTGTTGGATTTTGTCAAAAAAATTTTATCACCTAATCAAATGATCATGTCATTTTTTTCAGTTTGTTTTATGTTGTATTATGTTGATGGATTTTTATATATGGAACCACCACTGTATCACGGGATGATCTTTCATGTGTTCTTGGATTCAGTTTATGAGTATTTGAGTAATCTTCCTTCCATGATTATAACGGAAATTTCTCTGAAATTTTCTTTCTTTGCTGAGTCTTTGTGTGGTTTAGATTTCAGGGCAATTACAGTCTCATGCAAAATGTTTGGCAGTGTTCCTTCTATTTCTATTTTGTGGAATAGTTTGAGCATTATTGCTATTAGCTCTTCTTTGAAAGTCTGGTAGGATTCTGCACTAAAACCATTTGTCCCTGGGCTTTTATTTCATTGGGAGACTTACTGCCTGCTTTTATTTCCTTAGTATTATAGGACTATTTTGATAGTTTACTTGATCTTTATTTAACTTCAATAAGTAGTATTTCTCTAGAAAATCATCCATTTCATTTTGATTTTCCAATTTTGTGAAGTATAGGGTTTTGAAGTGAGACCTAATGATTCATTGAAATTCATCAATAACTGCTGTTATATCTCCCTTTTTACTTCTGCTTTTGTTAATTTGAATATTTTCTCTCTGTCTTTTAGTTGACTTGTCTAGAGGATTGTCTGTCTTGTTCATTTTCTCAAAGAACATGCTTTTGGTTTTAGTCATGCTTTGTATTGTTCTTTTTGTTTCGAAATGACTGATTTCAGACCTGAATTTTACCATTTTTCTGCCATTTATTCCTTTTAGGTGTATTTGCTTCATTTTTGTTTCTAGAGCTTTAATGTGTACTTTTAAATTAATATTATGAGAACTCTCCAATTTTTTTTTTGTGAAGGTAACTAGTGCTGACCTCTTAGCACTACTTACATTGCATTTCATAAATCTGGGTAAGTTGTGACTTCATTGTCATTGAATTCTAGAAAGTCTTTAATTTCTTCCCTGACCTAGCTATCAAAGTAGAAAATTTTTAAGTTTCCTTGAGTTTGTAGGCTCTGTTGTTTCTGTTGCTTCTGTTGCTGCAGAAGTTGATCTTTAATCCATTTTGGTCATATGGATACAGTTATTCACTATTCTTGTATTTATTGCGGCTTGCTTTGTGACCAAAAATATGGTCAATTTTGGGTAAGTTTCCATGAGGTTCACAGGAGAAGGTGCATTCTTTTGTGTTTGGGTAAGATGTTCTGTAGATAGGTATTACATTCACTTTATTCATAACATTGACTAGTGTTACAATTTTTCTGTGTACTTTTCATGTCGATGCTCTGTCCATTGGTGAGACTGGGATGTTGAAGTCTCCCATTGTTAATGTGTGGGATTCAGTTTGCATGATTTTTTAAATTTTTTTAAAAATTTTTTTGGATGTAGTTTCTCTCCTTATGTTGGAGTTTTCCATTGAGTACCCTCTGCAGGACTAGATAAGTGAAAAGATAATGTTCAAATTTGGTTTTGCCATGGATTATCTTATTTTCCTTATCCACAGTGATTGACAAATTTTCTGGGTATAATACTCTGGTCTGGCATCTGTGATCTCTTAAAAACTGTAAGACATCTGCCTAGGCCCTTCTGTATTTTTAAGGTCTTTTTTGAGAACAATGGTGCAATTCTTATAGATCTGCCTTTATATGTTTCTTTACCTTTGTCCCTGGTGCCTTTTAATATTTTTTGCTTCATTCTGTACTTTTATTGTTTTGATTGTTATGTTATGAATTTGCTTTTCCAAATATGTCCACTCTATTTAGTGTTCTATAAGCTTCTTATATGTTTATAGTCACCTTTGTCTTTAGGTTTGGAAAATTTTCTTCTGTGGATTGATGTCTATTGTGCAGATGAGGTCAGGCACAAGATCATAAAAAACCTGTTATTGAGCAGTGAAGAAATAAGGCAGGCACGATGCTTTGGAAAGGGGAGAAATAGGAGAAAAGAAGGAAGAACCAGGATGGAGAGGAGAAGGACGACTCAGATCAATGTGGCTTTAAATAGCCACACCACGTATTTATGAATGTATTATAAGGGATGGATTATTACAGGTCAATCTGTCTTACCTATGAGGGTGGTTTGTATCGATATCAATTAGTCCTGAGTTTTTTGTTTGAATGTTTTCTGGAGTAACAATATATATCTGATTGATAAATTGCAAGCTCCTAGAGTTTTGATTTTACTTGGATACAGGGAATTTTGACAATAACCACAGGGGAAAGATACTAAGAATGTAAACATAATTCACAGCAGAGAGTCACAAGAAGGGGCAGCTGCTGCTGGGGACAGAGAGTAGCCAGTGCTAAATGTGGGGCTAGCCATGGAGGAGAAGAGATCACCAGGGACAGAAAGTAACAGGAGGTAGTGTGGCAAGGTGCTTGGTCTCTTTTTACTATTTTAATTATTTACCATTACATTCTTTCATGATTTCGCTGGATATTTTCTGGGCCTTTGATTTGGGACTCTTTTCCTTCATCTATTTGTATTACACTGAGGTTTAGTATTTTCAGAGTGTCCCAAATTTCCTGGAAGTTTTGTCTTAAAAACTTGTAGTTATAGCTTTTTCTTGGACCAATGTATCAATTTCTTCTAACATAACTTCTATGCCTGAGATTCTTCTTTAATCTCTTATACTTTGTTATTGATGTTTCTTTTCTTTTCTTTTTTTTTTTTTTGGAGCTGGGGACCGAACCCAGGGCCTTTTGCTTGCTAGGCAAGCGCTCTACTGCTGAGCCAAATCCCCAACCCGTTATTGATGTTTGAATATAGTTTCTTCCCTAGTTTTTCCATCACCAGGATTGCCTCAATTTGGGTTTTCTTTATTGCTTCTGTTTTCATTTTTACTTAAACAGTTTTCTTCATTTTCTTTACCTGTTTTATTGATTTTCTTGTATTTCTTTATATTTACTCATTTTCTCTTTAAGGACCTCTGTTTGATTCTTTTATTCTGTATATATTTAAGGGATTTATTTGTTTGCTCTTTAAAGACCTCTGTCATCTTCATAAGATTAGATTTAAGATCACTTTCTTGTGTTTCAGATATGTTCATCTTTCCAGGGCTTTCTCTAGTCAGACAGCAGGTTTCTGGTGGTGTTACATTGCCCTACCTTTTGCTGACTGTGTTCTTAAGCTCACTTTTAGTCATCTTGTTTTCCCTAGTGTGGGCAGGCCTTGTAGTCCCTGTTAGGAGTAGGCCTCTGGGGCTTCAGGTAGAGCTGGTTGTTTCTGGTAGCAGCAAGCTTTCAAGCATTTAGGTAGAGCTGGTTGTCCCTGGTGGTTGTAGATTGCTGGTTGTTACACATGGTTATCGGTCATCATAGTTGCAGGTAGAGCTAGATAGCTTGTGAAATTCAGTGCAGAAGAGAAACCTCATCACTGCTGGATTTACCCAGAGGGACCAAGAGGTAGGGAATTGTGTTATAAGTCTTGCCTGATGGGCCCTGCTGACTGTAGGTCCTTGGGATTTGGGGATTGCATGTGATTTTGTGAATAGGAAGATGTGACCCAGAGGGACAGGGCAGACTTAAAGACCACTAGGCTTGCCAACAGACCCCTGCTGTAAAAATATTCAAAATAAAGTGAAGTTATCAGCCCTAAATCAACCTAAAAATAAATAATAAAAGCAAGATTCTGCTGTACCACTTAATAGTCATTTTTTCCTCAAGAACATATCTTCCTAAGGGTTTAACTAACTAATCCTGATAGTTTTAAAAGAAATGAATACTCAGGAAAATGTTATAAAAGAAGTCAAATAGCCCACTGCAAAATAAAGGAAGTTTACTCATTAAATTGTTTAAATTTGTTTTTTTAGGATTTTATACAAGGTCTGTATTTGCATCATCAATACAAAGTACATATAAGAAAATACACATATTTTAGTAATCAGAGATATACAAATTAAAACCATAAATAGCACTTTAAATCTATGACTAAATTAAAAATATACATGGTATACCCTGCCAAGTGTTAATGGACATTTACAGCAAATGAAATTCTCATTAAAAGCCATCACTAATAAAATATATTAAGCATATGTTTCTTAATATAGAGGAACATTTCAAAAGAACACAAATTGAAGAGAGGGGGAAGAGAGGAGACTAGAGGGGAAGGAAAGAGAGATTATAAAGTGGAGGCATGGAGTAGAGAAGTGGAGAGGAAAGCCTGAAGTAAGTCTTCTTAAGCAAATTGACAACTTAAAAACATTCTCATATGATCTAGGAATTCCACTTTTTTAATATATGTTCTTAAGATGAATGAAAATTATGTATCCCAACAAAGACTCCTCTCACAAGTCTATTCCTAGAAAGTTTATCCCTAGAAACAAAATTTCTTACAGCTACCAAAAGTACCATATACAATTGAGTAAATGAATAAAGATAATTTTAAAAGGAAAAATGCTACAGGAAATAAAGAAACTAGATTTTATGGAACTATATACAGGTAAGACAGCAAGTAGTGACAAAATTCACAGAAGGTTTAACATGATAACAAGAAATAGGATGATGTGTACATAATTATGAGTGAACATGTTGACATAACAAGATCTTAACTATATTGATGATGAAAATGATGTCATGTGTTTATACTTACGCCTATCAAAAAAGTTTCACTTAAAATAGCCTATAAAGGATACCTTGATGAAGAACATGATGATACTGCAAGACTGTCTCTGAGGTGTCAACTTCCACGTGATGACACAGAGACCTTTTGTTAATATGAAAGCTTGCCCTTAGCTTGGTAGAATCTCATTTAGCTTTTTAATGTAAACTGGACTATCTCTCTAATGCCACATGACTTGTTTTCTCCCCTCAGTTTTAAATGTTCAACTTCCTCTGAGTCTGACAAACAAATCTAATCCTTCACTCTTTGCAAGACTTTCTATCTCTGGAATGGAAGTTCCACTTGTCCTTTCCTGCTTTTCTATAGGCTATTCAGTGTGTAATTATGCCAATCACATAGTGATGCAGAAGAAGGTTAAGAAGCACTAAGACAGGTGATGTTTCATAAAAATAACAATGCTAAAGTACAGCCTATACTCCAATATCTGCAGATAAAGAAACAAGCATTTGGATATTACAAAGAGAAACTTTGCACAGCGCACAAGAAATTATTCCGACTTGATAAAATGCCAATGTCTACAGTCTCAGCTAATACTAGAGGCCAGGTGCTTGAGAACATGTTAAGATCTGTGGTTCATGTTGCCTCCTTAGGCCATACTAGTGTCCATGATCCATCGTGCAACTGGGGTCTGTGTTGTTCTCTGTGACCAATGTTAGGTTTGAAGGCTATGCAAATGTTCAGGTCTTCGTTGCCACCTGAAGCCGTGTTTATTGAACATACTGCTGCTAAGGGCTTTGTGATATCTGTGATCAGTGCTTTGACCTTGGGCTATATTGATGTCTATGGTCTGTACTGCCACCAGAGACCATGCTGAGATCTCTGATCTGTGCTGACACCAGAGGCCATGTGGATTGCCCTGATCCATGCAGTTACCAAAAAAGATGTGGAAACCTCTGATTCATACTTTCACTGACTATAATTGATAAGGAATCTTCTTTTGTAGTGGTATCATGACTATAGAAAATGAGAGACACAGAAAGCTTTTCTGACAACTTTTGCTCCATCTCTAAACCCACCAAAAAAAAAGAAAGAAAGAAAAAGAAAAGAAACAGTCTAGACAGGAAGCCATTGAAGAGAAGTCTTAATAGTTGTGACAGTAATGCTGAAGTTTAGCCCTTCACAGTTGATACTTCTGTAGTATGTAGATATGGTGGACTCCGTTCTTTTAAAGTTTCTGGACACTGAAAGTCTGACCATGCTCCATTGAGTATGTGAACAACACAAATTGAATTTGGTATACTTTTTCTTCCCTGCCCTTTTAACATTTATTTTAGAGATGAGGTCACAAGGGGGTGGGTGGAATGTGAAGGACTGAGAAGTGAGGGTGATTGGAATGCACTATGTAATTCTCATAATTAATTGAAATATTTTATTGGAAATGTTGATTTAAGCAAGGTGTCCAAAGACATAGAGTTCCAAGTTGGCAAGAGACACATTATTACAAAAGCAGTGGTGGTGCCACTGGTTCATAGTACTTATGTTTTCTACA
Organism: Rattus rattus; assembly: GCF_011064425.1. Classification (NCBI taxonomy): domain Eukaryota; kingdom Metazoa; phylum Chordata; class Mammalia; order Rodentia; family Muridae; genus Rattus; species Rattus rattus. The sequence goes on along the minus strand of NC_046154.1, from coordinate 104,980,250 downwards.
GTGTACTGCAAAGTACAAAGCTTTCTACAGGGCATGTGGATACATTGGATTTCCACCACTGAAGAAGTCTGACTCTTTCACATTAAACAATTGAATATTGATAATATGGAATTCAGCCCAAATTCAAAAGGGTCTGCTGTCACTGGTACAAACAGTATGGACTAGTATGCCTTAATAAAAGTATGTGTTTACTTATTTTTATGTAAGTGTATTTGTATGTGGCTGCATGAATTTATATGTGCCACCTACATGCAAAGGTCACAGAAGTCAGAAGAGTATGTCTGAGGTGAAGTTACAGGTGATTGTGAACTACAATATTGATACTGAGAAATGACTCAGCTTCTTTGAAAAAGCAGTGTAACTCTTAACTGGGTACATTACTTTTTATCCTGGTTGTGACCTTTTAATACTTGGGGAAAGATAAGTGTTTTAGTATAAACAGGACTTTCTCTAACAAACAACGTCCTTTTATATTGTTCACCAACCAGGGACTAAACCACTACTGAAAGACTATACATGTAATGACCCAGGGCTGCAACTGCATGTGTAGCAGAGAGTAGAATTGTTGGGGCACCAGTGGAAGGGGAAGCCCTTGGTCCTGCCAAGGTTGGACCCTCAGTGCAGGGAAATATAGGGGGGCAATAAAGGGACTGTATAGGGGGAATACCCATATGGGGGAGAGTGAGGGGAGAGAAAGGGGTCTTATGGACAGGAAACCGGGAAGGGGAATAACCTTTGAAATTTAAGTAAAAAATATATCTAATTAAAATTTTTAAAAGAGAGAGAGAGAGAGAGAGAGAGAGAGAGAGAGAAAAAAAAAAAAAACTGAGATCAAAATTCCATTTTTGGATCTGTACAGTGAGTTCATCATCAAAATATAACTCTATAATTACTCTATCTTTTAGTCATTCTATAGTGCACTATGTTTTCTTAATTTTGCATAATATATACTAAAATAAATAAAAACACAGAAGAAGACTAATTCATGTTTTGTTAAAGTAAAAGGGTACAGTACATTTTAATGTTCCTGTAAATTTGTATTGTCTTTTTAATATTTAAAAATATTTACCTTTGCAAAACCCCCTTCTACTCAACATAAAAATAACTAAAACAGAAAAATAAGGAGATGCAATAAATAAGCACAACATTTTTACAATGTTGAGTTTGTTCCGTAACACTTCAGACTTTCTAAACTCTAGAGAAATTTAAATTTTATAAATTTATAAAATTTTTATCATGCTTTCACCATTTGTGAAATACTAAAAATATCAGACTAATCCTTGATGAGAGAAATGATTTACCCAAATTATGTCAACCCTGCCATAGAAATTACAATCTACTAAATTATAATAAAAAAGCAATTCAATTAATTTTACTTTTGTTGCTTCCATATAAAATAGAAATATTCAAGATCATAATGATCTCTTCTTTATAAAGTTTTGAAATAAAGGGATAGCTCTCTTGTTGTGGCTCAGAGCATCAAATTATTAACATGAAGACAATACTTACGCAGCGAATGGTGGGACAAACACTTATTGAGCACTCAAGAGCCAGAAGCAGATAGATCTGAGTTAAGGACCATCTGGCCAATGTAATAGATACCAGTCAGACCTATATATTAAGACCTTATCTCAAAACAAAAAAGAAATTTCCAAACTGTGATATCTTTTAACTATAGTTAGGCTACCATCAAACTCAAATAATCACAAAACCCATATTAGATAATACATATAAGAATTAAACCAATAGCTCCAGTTACATGTGTAACAGAGGATGGCCTTGCTGGGTATCAATAGGAGGAGAGGCCCTTGGTGCTGTGAATACTCAATGCCCTAGTACAGGGGAATGCCAGGGTGGGAGTGGGTGGGTGGATGTGGGAGCACTTGCATAGAAGCAGGGGGAAGGGGATGTGATTGATAGGGGGTTGCCAGTGGGAAAACTGAGAAAGGGGATAACATTTAAAATGTAAATAAAGAAAATACCCAAAAAAAGAGAAAAATGAAAAAAAAATAAAGAATTTGGCAAAATAATGGATCAGAGTTTGGTTCCATCACTTAAACTTTGGCATGGCACTCCAGGTGATTCTTTCACATATTACCAATAGTATGATAGCTGTACCCAATAGTCAACTTCTGTCAATCTGCAATCAACTAAAAGCCAAATAATTGCATATATCTGTGAGGAATTTTACTTTTTTGTGTTAGTTTATGCTCTCATATATCACATTCCAACTGCAGTTTCCCCTCCCTCCTTTTTTCCCAGTTGCCCTCCTCTAAATCCTCCTTCCCTATCCACTCTGATTCCCTTAGGAAAAAGGGCAGGCCTTTCAGCAATATCAAGCAAATATGGCATGTCAAGTTTCAATGCGTCCAGGCACCTTTCCTCACAGTAAGGCTGGAGAAGACAACTCATAGGAGGACAAGGATGCCAAAGAAGGCAAAAACATCACAAACAGCTCCCATTTCTACTGTTAGCAGCCTCAAAAAAGGACCAAACTACACAACTGTAGCATATATGCAAAGGACCCAGGTTAGATCCATGCAGGCTGTCTGCCAGTTCAATTTCAGTGAATTTCTGAGTCCTGGTTTGTTGATTTTGTGTTTTTTCTTATGGGGTCTTTGAGCCTTCCGCCCCCAACAATCCTTCCTCCCTTCTTCTGTAAGATTTATTGAGATTTGTGTAGTGTTTTGTTGTGGGTTTCTGCATCCATTTCCATCTGTTGCTGAATGGGGCCTTAATGATGATTATGCCAGGTTACTACCCATGAATAGAGTAGAATTTCATTAAGAATCGTTTCTTTATTTTTTCTTTTTTTGGTTCTATCCTAAGTATGTTGGCCATTCAGCCTCTAGTTACTGGTCCTCAACCTATATCAGAAGTAGACCCCCTCTCCTGACATGAGTCTAAAGTTGGACCAGTACTTATGTGGCCTCTCCTGAAATGTCTGTACCATCTTTACTCCAGCACATCATGCTGGCAAGGCAAATTGTAGGTGAAAGGTTTGGTTGCTGGGTTTGTTTCCCATGCCCTTCACTGGAACTCTTGACATCGTCAGTTCAGGTACTGCATTCTCATTACTCGGAGTTTCCATTGTCCTGGGTTTCTACCTCACCCCTGAATTGTCTCCCAATTCCAATTATCTTTTACAGTTCTAACTCTTCACTTTCTCTACCACTTGATCCATCATGCTCCTGTACCTACACATACACTACCCACCTATAATATATATTCTATTTTCCTTCCCAATGAATATGCATGCATTCCCCTCTGGAGCACTTCTTGTAACTAAAATGACAACCTACAGATAGGAAAATATTTTCGTTAACTCCAGATATGATAGAGAGATATCATACAAAAAGTAATTCAAGAATCTAGACATCAACAAATGAAATAATTCTAATGTGGTACAGATGTAAACAGGGGATTCTCAACAGAGGAATCTCAAATGTTTGAGAAGGACTTGAAGAAATGTTCAACATCCTTTGCCATCAAGGAATTGCACATCAAAACAACATTAAGACTTTATTTTATACCTCTCAAAATGGCTTAGTAAAAAGCACTAGTGACAGCTTATGCTAGAGCAAGTGGTGGTGGGGGGACCTGTACAGTCACTTTGGAGATCAATATGGTGGGAATCATTCTATTTTAAGATGCAAATATATTACTCCCAAGCACATACCCAAAAAAGCACTCCTTCCCAAAACAAAGAAGTAGACTCAACTACACCTTTATTTCTAGTAGCCAGAAACTAGAAACAACCTATATGTCCCTTAACTGAAGAATGAATAAAGAGAATATGGTACATTTACACAATGGAATATTAGTTAGCTGTTATAAATGATGACATTATAGAATTTACAGGGAAATGGATGGAAATTGAATACTTCATCCTGAATGAAATAATCCAGACATAGAAAAACAAACTTGGTATAAACTCACCTATCAGTATATATTAACTATAATGTAAAGGCTACCCAGGCTACAATCTAGAGGATTTTTTTCTTAATTACATTATTTGAAGTCAAGGGTCCAGTTCTAATCTGGATCTTTTATGTCAGAAGATGCACCTTTATTCCAAATAATTTGAGGCAGAAAGACCCACCTTTAATTTGAGCCACATATTCAAATGGTTGCTTATATAAGGACTTGGATTAAGAAGCTGCATTTTTTTGCCTGTTTGATCTTACTCTCACTGAGAAGTCCATTCCTTCCCTAGCATTAGTATTCTGCAAATCTTTATTATTCTGATATTTACTGAAAATGAGATGAGACAGATGTATTCTTCAGTTATCATTTACAGTTAAACACAGATATGAATATTTTTAACATTATTGTATCAATGAAAAACAAAGAAGAAAAGTATGCTGGCTAGTCTTATGTCAACTTGATACACAATATAGAATTATATCGAAGAAGAAATTCTAAGTCGATAATGCTCTTATGACAGTCTATATTCATACATGTTTTGGAAAAATCCAGTCTCAAAATATATGTTGTTTTTTTTTTCCTAAAGAAAGACTGAACTTCATGTTGAGAGTGCAATTGTTCACTTTATCACAAGGATTTTGAAACAAGAAGAAATAACAAGACCCAGTATCTTAAGTTTCATGTGTCTTGCATTAAACTTACTCTTCCAGTCTGCACCCTGGAGCTAACCCTGTGCCATAGCTCTCAATAAAAAAACCCTGCTAGGAAAGAGCTAGTCTCCTAGGAGTGCCGACTCACCTAAGTTCACAGGTGAGAACACTAGTATTGCTCAATCCCTGGCACAAGAGGGACCTAACAGGATGCCACAAGCACAGGAACCACAGAGCACCACTGGACAAGATCCTTCTAGTTTCCATCTGCATACCAGAGCTAAACCTGTGACACAGTTTTTCATACACAAAACCCAACCAGAGAGAGCAGGTCTCCTGGGAGTGCTGACATACCCCAGATCACAGGCTCAGAGGCTGACCAGAGCGACAAGTTCTAGTCAAAGATAGCAAGACCAGTTAACACCAGATGCAAGACCAAGCACATAAGCAATAGAAACCAAAGCTGCTTGGCATCATCAGAATGCAGTTCTCCTACCATAGTAAGCCCTTGATACCACAACACATCAGAAAATCAAGATTGTGATTTCAAATCCCATTTCATGATGATGATAGAGGACTATAAGAAGGATATAAAAAATTCCTTAATGAAATACAGGAGAACACAGATAATCAAGTAGAAGCCTTTAAAGAGGAAACACATAAATCACTAAAGAGGTAGAGAGAAACACTCCAAACATGGGAAAGGATTGAGCAAAACTCTCTAAGATTTAAAAATGGAAATAAAAGCAATAAAGAATTCACAAAGGGAGACAACCATGGAGATAGAAAACTTAGGAAAGAGATCAGGAGTCATAGATGCAAGCATCACCAACAAAATAAAAGACTCAGAAGATGGAATGTCAAGTGTAGAAGACACAATAAAAAATATTGACACAATAGTCAAAGAAAATGAAAAATACAAAAATCTCCTAACCCAAAACATCCAGGAAATCCAGGACATAATAAGAAAATCAAACCTAAGAATAATAAGTATAGAAGAGAGCAAAGATTACCAACTCAAAGGGCATAAATACCCTCAAAAAATCACAGAAGAAAGCTTTCCTAACCTAAAAAATAAGAGACGCCCATGAACAGACAAGAAGCCTACAGAACCCCAAATAGATTGAACCCAAAGGGAAATTCTTTTTGTCACATAATAATCAAAGCATCAACTGTAAAACAAAAGAATATTAAAGTCAGTAATGAAAAAATCACCAAACACAGCAGAACTATCAGAATTATATCAGACATCTCACGAGAGGCTCTAAAAACCAGAAGATCCTGGGTAGATGTCATACAGATCCTAAAAGAACACAAATACCAGTTTAGTCTAGTATACCCAACAAAATTCTCAATTACCATAGATGGAGAATCCAAGATATTCTATGACAAAATCAAAATTATCCAATATCTTTCTACAAATCCAGCACTACATAGGATCATAGTATATATATAGGTGGAAAACTCCAACCCAAGGGGAAGTGCAAAAAAAAAAAAAGTAAAGGAAGATAGCCACACAAAGATAAAGCTACCTCTAAGAACAAAAATAAGAGGAAGCAAAAATCACTTTTCTTTACTATCTCTTAACATCAGTGGATTCAATTCTCCAATAGAAATACATAGACTAACAGACTGGATATGTAAACAAGACCCATCATTTTGCAGCACATAAGAAATGTATGTCAGTGACAAAGACAGACACTATCTCAGATGAAAAGGCTAGAAACAACTTTTGGAAGCAAATGGTCCCAGGAAACAAGATGGAGTAGCCATTCTAATACTGAATATAATCAATTTTCAACCAAAAGTTATCAAAAAGGTAAGTAAGGACACTTCATACTCATCGTAGGAGAAATCCACCAAGATGAATTCTTAATATTAAATATATATTCTCCAAATGCAAGAGCACCCACATTTATAAAATAAATTTTACTAAAGTTCAAAGCACACATTGGATCTCACATAGTAATAGTGAGAGATTTCAATATCACAATCTCATCAATGGACAGATCATGGAAACAAACGCAAATAAGAGACACAGGGAAACTTACAGAAGTTATGAACCAAATGGATTTAACATATATCTATAGAAAATTTCATCCTAAAAGAAAAAAATATACCTTCTCAACATATCATGGCATTTTCTCGAAAATTGGCTATATAGTCAATTATAGAACAGGCCTCAAAAGATACAAGAAGATTGAAATAATCCCACTATCTACACCACTACAAATTCTATCAGATCACCATGGACTAAGGCTGCACTTAAATGGCAACAAAAAAAACAAAAAGCCCACATACATATAGAAGCTTAACAATGCCCTAGTCAATGATATCTTTGCCAAGGAAGAATAATGAAAGAAATTAAAGACTTAAATTTTTTTTTATTTCTGTAATTCTCATATTTTCTTTTATTAATTATTGCAATGTTAACAATAAGTTTTATATTAAAAGAATATAAACATGTAGAATATGGAATTAAATATCCCTGTTACTTAGTATTTAAAGGTCATGTAAAAGAACAGTTTATGTAGGTCCAAATAGTCTATTTTTCTTTTTCTTTTTTTAATGTTACTTCTGTTTGTTCATTGGTTTTGTGTGTGATGACGAGAATCATAAAGGACACAGCCAGGGTACAGGTGTGGCAGTCACAAACAACTTTCAAAAGTTGGTTCCCTGTTCACCTATCATAAATTCAGGGTAGAATTCAGGTTGTCAGGCTCAGTGGTCAAAACTTTTATGCACTGAGCCATCTCACTGATCTCAAATATTTGAGTATTTTTTAAGAACATAGATGAATATTTTCTTTGGATTTTATTTATTTACATATTAAATGTTATCATTTTTCTAGTTTCCTGTCCATAAACCTCTCACCCCTACTCTCCTTCCCCTTTTTCTATGAAGGTGTTTCCCTACCCAACTGTCCATGCCTTCCTGCCTTGGCAGGACGAAGGGCTTCTCCTCCCAATGGTTCCCAACAATGCCGTCCTCTGTTACATATGCAGCTAGAGCCATGGGTCTGTCCATGTGTACCCTTTGGATGGTGGTTTAGTTCGCAGGAGGTCTGGTCGGTTGGGACTGTTGTTCTTATGAGGTTGCAAACCACTTCATCTCCTTCAATCCTTTCTCTAACTCCTCCAACGGGGACCCTGTTCTCAGTTCAATGGTTGACTGCAAGCATTCACTTCTGTATTTCTCATGCCCTGGCAGAGACTCTTAGGCGAAAGGTACATCAGGCTCCTATCTGCATGCACTTATTGGTACAAGGAATATTGTATAGGTTTGGTGGTTATATGTATATGGGCTGGATCCCCAGTTGGGACAATCTCTGGATGACCTTTCCTTCATTCTTTGCTCAAAAAAATTTTTCATATTTTCTCCTATTTTTTTTTGTTCCCCCTTCTAAGAAGGACTGAATTATCTTCACATTGGTCATTCTTCTTGAGATATGTGGATTGTCTCATTGGTTAATCAAAGCTTTTGAGCTAATATCAACTTATCAGTGAGTGCATACCCTGTGTGATTTTTGTGATTGGGTTACCTCACTCAGGATGATATTTTCCAGTTCCATCCATTTGCCTATGAAATTCATTAAGTTGTTGTAATAACTGAATGGTATCCCATTGTTTGATGTTGGGGTAGCTCTGGGAAAAGAAATAGGTCATCAGAAGTTGCTTACCTTCTGAGTTTTAGAATCTGGATTAGTATTATGATAAAGCCCTTGTAAGACATTCTTAAAATGGGGAGGGGTTTCCTGTTTTTCCTAAATGACCCCTTATAGTTTTTTTTCAAAATTTGCTGGTTTTAAGACTGCTCTGTAAAGACCAGCCAGGAGACAGGTTATGAATATCTCTCTGGCTAAAATACCACCTGTGGAATTATAATTCCATCAGGAATCTTGGTCAGGTACTGGCTCAGATCTAATTGGTTATGTTCCATCTGTTTGATGGATCTCGTCTGCATTTGTTCTTATCTGCTCCCAAACTCACTGGCGTTCCTCAGGAAGTAAATTCTTAGTAAGGATCATATGCATATCATGGAAAGTCAAGCTCTGAGGTAAAGAAAGAGCACAGAGGTCTAGTGGGCCACTGCTTACCAGCAGGTGCTTGAAAAGGGTGCCCTCCTTGGTGGGCAGCTGCACGCAGGGCCTTCTGGACCTCAGCAGGGATGCCACAGGAAGCAGAACACAGACAGGGTAAACATTTGAACATAAAGGACTGTATTCCATGTACCAGACTGCTGGCAATAAGTATGAAAATCTCATAAAATTGAGGAATCTAGCCATTATGTGGACATTTTGAACCATTGGGTAAGGAGTACTGAGTCAAGACATTATTGTAAAGGTATATCAGTTTGATATTCCCAGGTAATGCAGTTGTTTTAAAGTTTTGAAATTCTCCAAAAGACATATCAATGGGGAATCTGGAGGTATGTTCGAAGACATCAAATTGCCCATTGGGGAAGTTATTGTGTTATTTTTACTGGAGTCCCAGAGGATTAATTCAATAACAGCACTCTGCCATGTCAGGTGTCTGAGTCATCACTTAGACTTCTGGAGGCCACAGTGGGTCCCAGACCTGCCGGAATGCCCAGGCCTGGAAATTTCTTTTTTTTTTTTTTTTTTTTTTTTTTTTTTTTTTTTTTTTTTTTTTTTTGTGTTTTTGACTCGGGGCTTATTTTTTCTTTTTTTTTTTTTCTTTTTTTTCTTTTTTTTTTTTTTTATTAACTTGAGTATTTCTTATGTACATTTAGTGTTATTCCTTTCCGGTTTCGTCCCCTTCCCTCCCCCTTCCTTATGGGTGTTCCCCTCCCCACCTCCCCCATTGCCGCCCTCCCCGACAGTCTAGTTCACTGTGGGTTCAGTCTTAGCAGGACCCAGGGCTTCCCCTTCCACCGGTGCCCTTACTAGGATATTCATTACTACCTATGAGGTCAGAGTCCAGGGTCAGTCCATGTATAGTCTTTAGGTAGTGGCTTAGTCCTGGTTCTGGTTTGTTTTTTACATTGTTGTACATATGGGGTCTCAAGCCCCTTCAAGCTCTTCCAGTTCTTTTCTGATTCCTTCAGACCCGTTCTCAGTTCAGTGGTTTGCTGCTGGCATTCGCCTCTGTATTTGTGTGGCTGTCTCTCAGGATCGATCCACATCCGGCTCTGTCGGTCTGCACTTCTTCATCCATCTTGTCTAATTGGGTGGCTGTATATGTATGGGCCATTTCTAATCAACCGCGAGAGACTGGATAGGGAATGGAATGAGGAACAGCTTTCGAGGGAATCTCCGCCCAATGATCAAAGTCCAATCTCATGTCAGATAGGAGGTCCATTTATTCTATAAAGGCTGGCCAGGCCCAATCTTGGAAAATGGGGATCCTCCTTGCCAACTAGAGGAATAAACCTACCAATGTGTGGGTGTTTGTGCAGGAATTTTAGTGGTGGTGTGGTAAGCAGGAAAAGTGAAACCCTGTAGTTGGTGAGGGCCTGTCTAAGTGACCGAATTGGCAAGAGCTGGCACCATGTCATTAAGAGAGCAATGGCTCATGCAGAAGTCTGCCTGTGCCAGCTGCAGCAGCAACTCACATGGTTGAAGTCCTGAGTCCCACAGCAGCCAGCAGGTGGTGTGGTCCTCAAATGGCACAGAGGAGGCCTAGGATAGGTCGTGATCAAATTCTGGTTGTGCACACAGCTGCAGGGAAGCACTTGTCTCTGTCCCTCCCCACTACAGCCCCATGTGAGCAAGTCCCAGGAGTCCTGGGGTGGGCTGTGCCATTGGACAATAGAATGGCACTGCCAAAGCAGTGGCAGAGGGTGACAGAAGCATGTGGTGGGAAGGGCCTTTGTCTGCTCCACTGTTCAGCTACGGGGCACCAGGCTAGGCATGGTCACAGTGAAGTCAAGTTCCCCATACAGGTCAACAATGATGGAGGAGAAATCTTAGCTCCCATCCAGACTAACCACAACAGGCTAACATGGTTCCACATGGAAAGGTTTAATGAAAGGAGAAGAGTAGAAGAGGACAGAAGTAAAGGCTGGCCATGAGCATGTGGGGGGAAGGAGGAACGAGAATGGGGAGAGAAGAGACAAAGGGTAAAAAGGGAAGAGGGCAAGAGCAAGGAGCAAGAACAAAAGACTGAGGAGAGGCCAAGCAGCCCCTTTTATAGTGAGTCAAGCATACCTGGCTGTTGCCAGGTAACTGTGGGGGTGGAGCTTAGACAGAATGCTAACATTCTCCCATTTAACATACTTTAATAATCTGTATTCCACCTAATTGGGAAATATAAACAGAATGAATCTATACCATTCTTGATATATACAACCTACCAACATTAAGTCAAGAGCAGTCCTATAATACCCAGTGAAATAGAAGCAGTCATGGAAAGCTCCTCAAACAAACACATGAAACTGAGAGCCAGCTGGATTCAATGCAGAATTCTATCAGATGTTTAAAAAAAGAATGCTTATAGTCCTCAAACTATTTTGTAAAAGAAAAGAAACATTGCCTAGTTCTAGAAAATCATAATAACCCTAATATCAAAACTATCTAAACACCTAACAAAGAACAAAATTCAGAATATATTCCCTGTGAGCAAATATATATTCAAAAATTCAATAAATTACTAGAAAACCAAACCTAAGACTACATCAAAAACATCATCAACCATGATCAAGTATGCTAAGATTCATGGACATGGATACCTTCTGCTATATAAATTTATATATGTAATAAACCACATTGCAATAAGTAAGATGAAAGTTAAAAAAAAATCATCACATTAGATGCAGAAAAGTCATTGACAAAAATCCAAGACTCCTTCATGATAAAAATTCTGTAGAGATTAGGAATATTAGAAAAGTACCTTATCATTTAAAGATGAGTTATGGAAAGCCCACAGAATATATCACCCTCAGTAGAAAGAAACACAAATCTTTTCTACTATGATCAGGAAAGTAATCACATAGGTCTCCTGCTCCATTCATGCCCTCTATAAATTGCAAACATTCTAGATATCCATGAACAGATGGATATGTAAAAAAAAAACATGTTATATTTACACAGTGAAATGTTAGTCAACTCTTTCAAAAAATAAGGTCATTAAGTCTGCAGATACATGGATACAGGTAGGAAAAATGTCTTAAGTGAAGTAATTCAGAAAAACAAGACATATATTTTCTGACATGTGGATGTTAGCTTTTAAGACTTAGATAAGGAGACTACAAGCCAATTAATCATGGAGACTAGGTATACAGTAAGGGATCTTGATGAGGAGTATCTCACTAGGGAGGGAAAATACAATATTCAGTTATAGCAGGGGGGGTGGGGACTAGAAAAAGAAGATTAAATGGAAAGGAGGGAGGGGAAGAAGAAGTAAAGAACAGAATACATAAAGGAACATATAATATTAAGGACCATTTGATGAATCATATAAAGTTCTACTATAGTAGAAGAATATTAAACTATATACATGTAAGAGGAATCACCATAATAGACTCAGCAGTGGCTCCCATCTCTTGCAAGAAGATGAAGCCTTCAGTGCCTGAAATTGAAATTGAGTAATTTGTCAGATGTACCCCATGGAAAACTGTAGATAACCTGGGCAAAGTCAATTACATCAGTTGTTCTCTCCAAGCTAATAGTATAGCCCCTTTGCTGAATAAAACTCCTAATTCATTGAACATGGAGGAGTTAAGCTGGTGACCAGTTACAGCTTTTATCCCTACTAACTATGCCCAATCTCTTCTTTATCTACTCTTGTCTGCTCAATGCACACGGACAATTGTGAGCACTATGTAGCAGGTACGGTATTCTCTACAGTAGTTCTTGCTTGGCTATGACCCTGGTAGCAATATTTCCATCTTCCAAACAATCTATTTTAATCCCTTTTTTATCCTCCATATCATACTACCTTTATAGGCACAGTTTTGGTCACTGGAACACTACAATTACATTCTACACATTTGTAGCAACATTGTCTAGTTCATGATGGTAACCGCTTTAAATCTATAAAGTTCAAAATCCTGAATAGGCATAATAAGTAGTGATGTTCTGTCTTAAGAAGATGATATCTGATAAATCTGTGCAAACTTAAATGCTGTGCTTTCTGGGCTCCATGAATTATCACTTTTACACTGCCTAGAGAATGGTAATCAGAGATAGTATCAGATAATCAGGGAAAGTAATTTGTAGGAAGCACTTGGCTATTTTAGTCTGGAGCCACTAAATATTCAGGACATTTCACTAAAATCATACTCTCAATATATTCAAATCCAGCAGTTTAACGCTTTTGATTTATTTATATTCTTCTTCTTGTAGGAGTAAAATTGACTAGTCTTAAATACTTATGAATTATTTTCCTGTATGTGATGCATCCTTGTGTGAAGATATGATATAGAATAATATTCAGAATCTTTATGAATACCAGTGCTGTGATTTAGGTTAGAGTGAATGTGACCCTATAATGATATGCACGCTCTCACAAACATAAGGAAAGTGCAGTACTAAATGGTAGAACTAAGAACAATCATTGCCTTGTAGTGAGAAAACTCTTTTCAATTTAAATTTTAGACAGAATAGAGTAATTTGGAAAGTAACATTATGTGTAATTAACTGAGACCACAAAAGCTCCATCTAAAAGCAATCTCTTAGCATCACCCAAAGAAGCCTATGAAACAGCAATGTTTATGGCAGTCTTTCCTAGTGATTCCTACGTAACCTCCACAGTTCTCAAAGGATTCAGATTCTACCACCTAATATAAACTATGTCATAAAATCTACAGAAAAGATAGGCCTATATATTGAACCCAGATTAAGTAACATTTATCAGAGCAATGTAATGTCCTTATAATCTATAAACAACTCTTTTTATCAAAATTTTCCCACAGAAATAGCTTCATCAATTTCTCTTTGAATTCAAAGAACTGAAAATAAATATTAAACACAGAAGGCCTAGACTCTCTGAGATTGTCACATATCTCTGACCTTCCTCGTTTTAAAGACAATGAAGTTTAAGCACTTCCTCAGGAATATGGATTTATGATTTAGACAGGTTTGATTCTAGGTCTTTTCACTCATAAGCTATACATCACCTTGTCCAAAAGAACCAAATACTAAAAACAATGGATATATAACAAGGTCCCCCTATAAATAGTTATCTATAATCATTGGTCACCGAGAGAAGGAGAAACATTCTTTTGTAAGGACAAGACCCCTGATAGCATACATAATCCTAGGTGGTCTCTTGTGAACACAGAGAAAAAGAAGCAAAACTAACAAGACTCTGAAAGTTGTATTTGAGCATACATGTCTGTGTGTGTGTGTGTGTGTGACAAAAAAAATAATGAAAAGGTTAATAATTTGAGAGAGTGAGGAAGTCCTGTGAGTATTTCTATTGCATCTAGTGTTCCTAGGAAAAGTCACACAGTGGTGTCTGCTTTCCAAATCTCAGAAAATCACAGGCCAAAAGGACCCCTTATGGTACAGACTTCAGGCTTAGGTGATCAAACCAAATCGTAGGACAAAGGGACTCTCCACATCATTGATCTGGCTCTGCCAGGTAAAGTATACTGTCAGTTAAGTTAAACATCTTCTCTTTCCTAAGTCAATGAAATGCTCACATTTCAGATTAAAAGAAAAATTAAGTGTTTAAATATTCACCTTTCTATCAGCTTCAGATTATCAGTTTCTATATTGAGACCTCTGGTCTATTTGGAGTGGAGAGTTATGCAGGACAATAGGTATGCATCTATTTTTCAGTCTTCTATATATTGTTATCCACATTCAGCAGCACCACTTATTTAAGATACTGCTTTCTTTTCTCCAAGGATAGGGGCATTTTTGGTCAAAAACCAGACCCAAACGTGTAGGGAGTTATGTGCTGATTTTGAAGAATATATCTGTTTTAACCAATACCACACTGTTATTATTAATAAGGCTTTGAAATAGTACAATTTGAAATCTGAGGAGGTAATTTTTTTCTAACAGTTTTTTTATTGTTAAAGATTGTTTTTTTACACTACTTGGGTTTTTTGTTTGTTTTTAGTCATTTCATAGAAGTTTCAAATTACAGTTGAACTAATTGGCATAGGAAAGGACTTTTTTAACAAGACATTGGTAAAATAACACAAGACAAGCAATTATTTTAGGGCCCTTTAGGAAGGTCCTCCTGTGAGGCACTCTGACTGCTGATCCCTCATTGTTGACCATTTATCAACTCCAGGCAGCTAAGACAAGACATTTGTCACCTGCAATCTCTCTCCTGGCAGTTAGGGTGACCTTTGAGAGTGGGAAATGAGGGACTAGTAGTTAGCCAAACTCCCTGTTTGGAAGATAAATAGGAACAGGGGCCATGGCTATATAATGAAAATGGCAAGTCTCCAAGTTCTCCAAGTTGGCCAGCTTCTTCTTCACGTTCTAGGCTTAGGACAAAAGCATAGTAAAGGCCCTTGAGACTTTTTTTCTCCCACTACCCGACTGTTTGCTGATAGACAATTTCAAGGAGTGCTCAGCATAGGCCACACAACAATTCTTGGTGAATCAAATTTCTTTGACCTCTTCATAATGTTTAATGTTTAATTTGTGGGATAGAGGGGATTCTACAGATAGTTTAAAGCTAACAGCCCCTCATGAAAAGATGGGGGGTTAATTTCTGAGTACAGTCTCTGTTTACAGGGGGTATTTTTCACTGTGTTTCTGCTGCACATGTATGTATCTTCACTACAAATAAATACAGGAAAATGTATCCAAACAGAAAGAAGCCTTAAAACAGCAGGCAAATAAAAAAAATAAAGGAATAAAGGAAAATAAAATCAAACAGGTGAATGATATGAATAAAACTAATCAAGAAATGCAAAGGGAAATTGAAGCAATAAAGAAAACACAAATGAGGCAAACCTAGAGATAGAAAACCTAGTAAAGCGAACAGGGATTACTGACAGGAAATTGCCAACAGAATGCAGGAGAAGAAAGAAACAATCTCAGGTATAAAATATATGACAGGAGAAATTAATATAGTGGTCAAAGAAAATGCAAAATCTAAGAAGGTCATGACAAAAATCATCCAGGAAATTTAGGACACTATCAAAATAGCAAACATCCAGTTACTATTGCTGATGTCAAGAAGTACTTGCTGACAGGAGCAATGGCTGATATGGATGTCTCCTGAATCTATGCCAGAACCTTACTGATATAGATTAAGATATTTGCAGCTAACCATCAGATTGATCATGGGGACCCCAATGGAGAAATTAGACAAAGGACTGAAGAAGTCGAAGGGGTCTGTAACCCCATAGGAAGAACAACAATATCAAGCAACCCCAACAAGACCCCCCAAAGCTCCTAGGGACTAAACCACCAAGTGAAGAGTACATATGGGGGGACCCATGGCTCCAACTGCATATTTAGCAGAGGATGGCATTGTGTGGCATCAATAGGAGGAGAAGCCCTTGGTAATGTGAAGTCTCTTTTCCCTATTGTGGGGGAATGCCAGGGTATTGAGGTAAGAGTGGGTGGTGGGGAGGGAGATCATCCTCATAGAAGCAGAGTAAGGGGGTATGGGAGAGAGGAACTGGAAAAGGGGATAATATTTGAAGTGTAAATACATAAATTATTCAATAAAAAGATTAAAGATAATAAAAAATAATTTGAAATTAAAAGAAAAAATAATAGAAATAGAAGAGGATTCCAAGCTCAGAGTTCCAGTAACCATTTTCAACAAAATCATAGAAAACTAAAACCCTAACCCTAAAGAGATGACTATGACTACAGACCTACAAGAAACTTAAAGAGTACCAAACAAATTGGACAAGAAAAGACAATTCTCCCGCAACATCAAAACACAGAGAATGAATTTAAAAGCTTCAACGGAAAAGGGCCAAGTAGCATATAAAGTTAGACCTATAAGATTTACCAATCCTACAACTGATAGAGGGCTTATATCCAAAATATATAAAGAACTCAAGAAGTTAGACTGCAGGGAGACAAATAACCCTATTAAAAATGGGGTTCAGAGCTAAACGAAGAATTCACAGCTGAGGAATGCTGAATGGCTGAGAAACACCTAAAGAAATGTCCAACGTCTTTAGTCATAAGGGAAATGCAAATCAAAACAACCCTGAGATTTCACCTCATACCAGTGAGAATGGCTAAGATCAAAAACTAAGGTGACAGCAAATGCTGGTAAGGCTGTGGAGAAAGAAGAACACTCCCCCATTGTTGGTGGGATTGCAGACTGGTACAACCATTGTGGAAATCAGTCTGGAGGTTCCTCAGAAAACTGGACATTGAACTGCCTGAGGATCCAGCTATACCTCTCTTGGGCATATACCCAAAAGATGCCCCAACATATAACAAAGACACGTGCTCCAGCATGTTCATAGCAGCCTTATTTATAATAGCCAGAAGCTGGAAAGAACCCAGATGCCCTTCAACAGAGGAATGGATACAGAAAATATGGTACATCTACACAATGGAATATTACTCAGCTATCAAAAACAATGACTTTATGAAATTGATAGGCAAATGGATGGAACTGGAAAATATCATCCTGAGTGAGGTAACCCAATCACAGAAAAACACATATGGTATGCACTCATTGATACGTGAGCCCAAATGCTTGAATTACCCTAGATGTACAGAACACATGAAACTCAAGAAGGATGACCAAATGCGAATGCTTCACTCCTTCTTTAAAAGCAGAACAAGAATACCCTTGGGAGGGACTAGGGAGGCAAAGTTTAAAACAGAGGCAGAAGGAACACCCATTCCCATGTGGCCCATACATATACAGCCACCAAACTAGATAAGATGGATGAAGAAAAGAAGTGCAGGCTGACAGGACCCAGGTGTAGATCTCTCCTGAGAGACACAGCCAGAATACAGCAAATAGATAGGCAAATGTCATCATTAAACCACTGAAATGAGAATGAGACTCCCATCGAAGGATTCTTAGAAAGGACTGAAAGAGCTTGAAGGGATTTGAGACCCATATGAACAACAATGCCAACCAACCAGAGCTTCCAGGGACTAAGCCACTACCCAAAGACTATACATGGACTGACCCTGGGCTCCAACCTCATAGGGAGCAATGAATAGCCTACTAAGAGCACCAGTGGAAGGAGAAGCCCTTGGTCCTGTCAAGATTGAACCCCCAGTGAAAGTGATTGCTGGGAGGAGGGTGGTAATGGAGGAGAGGATGGGGAAGGGAACACCCATAGAGAAGGGGAGAGGTAGGGGTTTGGGGGATGTTGGCCCAGAAACCAGGAAAAGGAATAACAATCGAAATGTAAATAAGAAACACCCAAGTTAATAAAGATGAAAGAAGAATGAAAGAAAAAAAGAATTAAAAAAAAAAAAGAATTACACCCAAATTCTCAACTGAGACTGTAAAAGCTAGAAGGGCCTGGGCAGAGGTCCTACAGGCTCTAAGAGACCACAAATGTCAGCCCAGACTAATGTACCCAACAAAACTTTCAATCAGTATAAATGGAGAAACTAGGTAATTTCATTACAAAACCAAATTTAACTAATACCTTTACACTAGCCCTGTTATACAGAGGATAATAAAAGGAAAATTTCAACAAAATGAGGCTAAATATACTCAAGAACATACAAAATATAAGTCATTAACACTGGCAAGTCCAGTAGAAAAGAAACACATACAGTACCATCTCCACCAAATAAATAACAGGAAGTAACAATCGTTGGTCACTAATATTTCTCAATATCAATGGACTCAATTCCCCAGTAAAAGGACACAGGAATAGAGAATTATTGAGTAAACAGAATACATTATTTTCTGTATACAAGAAATACATCAGAGCAACAAAAGTAGGCATTATCTCAGAATAAAGGGATGGAAAAAAATGTTTTGCAAGCTACCAGAAATTTCCAGATTCCAGGAAAGCAAGAGTCTCCGAGGACCCTAACAGGGTTGACATTAGCTGAAACACCAAACAAAGGGGAGGGAGCACCTGAAGAGACCATATCCAGAGGTCAGGCAAGGTCCCTGGTTGGGGAATGGGGCTAACCACTCATCCCCAAATATTTAATCCAAAATTGCTTTTTCTAAAGGAAATAGAGGGACAAAGTGTGGAGCAGAGATTCAAGGAAAGATCATCCAGAGACTGCCCCATCTGGGGATCCGTCTCACATACAAATTCCAAACCCAGATACTAGTGAGGATATCAAGAAGTGCATGCTGACTTGATCCTGACACAGCTGTATCCTAAGAGACTCTGCCAGAGCCAGACAAATACCGAGGCTGATGCTCACAGCCAACCATGAGCACAAGTACCCCAGTGGAGGAGTTAGTGAAAAAAGGTTTACAACGAGAGAGAAGAACAACAATATCAGGAGGTGGGAGGGAACCACTGACTGGGTGGAGGGACCCATGGGGGAGCATCTAGTATCAATGGGAAACTCTGGTCCTGAGAAGGATGAATTTTGGAGAACGAGTGATAGGGGGTTTTAGGCAGGGTGGGAAGGATAGGTGGTTGTGGAAGGAAATTTAGAAACTGGATAACATTTGAAATGTAAATAAATAATATAACCAATTTAAAAAATAAACAAGCTGAAGTAGCCATTCTAATATTTAATAAAATAGATTTTCATTGAAAATTAAGGGGACATTTCAATCATGAACATTGATCCCACAAATGCAAATGTAGCCACATGTAAATGAAACAGTATTAAAGCTTAAATAACAACTTGTACTCCAGAGCTTAATAGTGGGAGACTACAATACCTTTAATGTGTTGATAAGTCATCAAGACAGAAAGTAAACAGAGAAATAACGAAACTTTTTGAGATCATGACTCAAATAGACCTAATATCTATAGAACATTTTACCCAAACACAAAAGAGTATGGCTTCTTCTCAGCAACACATGGAACATTCTCCAAATTTGACCATATCCTAAAGCAAGCCTCAAGAGATATGAAAAGATTGAAATTATACCATGTATCTTATCAGATCACCATGGTTTAGAGCTGGACTTCAACAAGAACAGAAATGACAGAAAGCCTGCATAATTCTGGAAATTGAAGAACTCATTACTAAATGATCTCTTGGTTAAGGAAAAACAAAAGAAATTTAAAACTTACTACAATTCAGTGAAAGTAAGGGCACAATATGCCCAAATTTATGGGACACTATGAAAGCAATGCTAAGAGCAAAGGGCATATCACTAAACACCCTTATTAAAAAGAAAATAAATAAAAAAGGAAAGTTATCACGCTAATGAATTAAAAGTACGCTTGGAGGTTCTAGAAGAAAGAATGCATACACACCCAAGAGGAGTAAAAGGCAGAAGTTAATCAAACTCAGGGCTGAAATCGATCAATTAGAAACAAGAGAACAAGATAAAGAATGAGCAAAAGAAGATCTGGTTCTTTGAGAACTAAACTAACTAGAAAGCAGATAAAGAGTTAACAATTTAACAAAATTAGAAAGGAAATGGGAGACATAACAACAAACACTGAGGAAATTCAAAGAACCATTAGTTCTTACTTCAAAGCCTGTAAACAAATTTTTTAATAGGGTTATTTGGTTCTCTGGAGTCAAACTCCTTGAGTTTTTTGTATATATTGGATATTAGCCCTCTGTCTGATATAGGATTGGTAAATATATTTTTCCAAAATCTTGGTTGCTATTTTGTCCTATTAACAGTGTCTTTTGCTTGCATTTTCAGTTTTATAAGTCCCATTTGTCATTGTTGATCTTACATTGGGGGGTATGTTCAGGAAATTTTCTCCTATGCCCATTTGGTCAAGATGTCCCCACTTTCTTTCTATTAGATTCAATATTTCTGCCTTTATATGGGGGTCCTTGATCCACTTGGACTTGATTTTTGCACAAGGAGAAAAGAATAGATCGATTTGCATTCTTCTCCATGCTGAGCGCAAGGTGAACCAGCACCATTTGTTGAAATTGCTCTTTATTTTTTCCACTGAATGGTTTTAGCTCCTTTGTCAAAGATCAAGTGACTGTAGGTGTGTGGGTTCATTTCTGGGTCTTCAATTCTATTCCATTGGTCTACCTGGTGGTCTTTGTACCAATACCATATAGTTTTTATCTTTATTGTTCTGTAATACAGCTTGAGGTCAGGGATAGTGATTTCCCCTAGAAACTCATTTATTGATTAAAATAGCTTTTGCTGTCCTGTAGTTTTTTTTTGTTTTTTTTTTTGTTTTTTTTTTTTTTTTTTTTTTAGTAAATTTTCAAATTTCTTTTTTAATTCAGTAAAGGATAAATTTGGTATTTTTTTGAGGATTGCATTGAATCTATATATTGCTTTCACCAAGTTGGACATTTTAAATTAATCCTGACAATCCATGAGCATGGAAGATCATCTCCTGAGATGATCTTTAATTTTTTTCTTCAGAGACTTGGAGTTCTTGACATACAGATCTTTCAATTGCTTGGTTAGAGTCAACAAGTTATTTTATATTATTTGTGACTATTATGAAGGTTGTTGTTTCCCTAATTTTTTCTTAGCCTGTTTATCCTTTGTGTAGAAAAAGTCTAATGATTTGTTTGAGTTAATTTTATATCCATCCACTTTGCTTAAGTTGTTTATCAACAATAGGAGATCTCTTTTGGGATTTTGGTGGTCACTGATGTATACTATTATATCATCTGAAAATAGTGATATTTTGACTTCTGCCTTTCCAATTTCTTTCCCTTTGACAATGTTTTGTTGTCTAACTGCTCTGGGGAAGAACTGAAGGAGATGAAGGGATTAGAAACCCCAGAGGAAAAAAAAAACATTATCAACTAAACAGACACCTTAACACTCCCTGGTATTTAACCACCAATGAAGCTGTACAAGTGGAGCAATCCATGGCTTCAGCGGCCTATGTATCAGAGGATGGATTTATTGAGCATCAATGGAAGAGGAGGCCCTTGTTCTTGTGAAGGCTTGATTCTCTAGTGTAGGGGAATGTAAGGGTGGGAGGTGGGAGGGAGTGGATAGGTGGAGGAACACCCTCATAGAAGCAGCGGGAGGGAGGGTGGCATAGTGCATTACTGGAAGGGAAACAGGGAAATGGGATAACATTTGAAATGTAAATAAATAGAATGTCCAATAAGAGAAGAAAAAAGAAAAAAAATGTAGACAACTTAGTTTGTTCTGCAATGACATCAACATATGCTTGGATTCCTACTAGTCTCCATACATAAGGAGACTTCAGTGTCACCACCATGAGATTATTTGAACAACTGGAGGGCCTGAGTGAACTTGTGTGTTCACAGATTCTGCAACCAGATATTATCACATGGAAAACCTGCTTATTTCATTGGTCTCCATGCTACAGCATTCCATAGATATCTAGAGCCAGCACTTAGTTCTTCTGTGTTAGTCTCTGCAAGTAAGACTCTTCAGACTGAAAAGAACTGGAAGAGATGTAGATGCATCTGGCTAGTAAGTCTACCAAAGGATGTCCATCCTGGGACTCTCGCTGATGTATGTGTTATATCAGGGCTTCATTCCATGGATCAGCTGGGTGAAAGAAGTTAGGAAAAAAAAAAGAGTATACAAGGCGAGACTCATGGCTCCAGCTGCATATAAAGTAGAGGATGGCCTTGTTGGAAATCAATGGGAGGAGAGGCCCTTGGTCCTCTGAAGGCTCAATATCCCAGTCTACTGGAATGCCATGGTAGGAGGTGGGAGATGGGAGGGATTGGGTGGGTTTGGGGGAGCACGCTCATAAAAGCATGAGAAGGATGAGTGTGATAGGGGGTTTTCAGAGGGGAAGTCAGGAAAGGAGATAACATTTGAAA
Source organism: Rattus rattus (assembly GCF_011064425.1). Lineage (NCBI taxonomy): Eukaryota > Metazoa > Chordata > Mammalia > Rodentia > Muridae > Rattus > Rattus rattus. The sequence goes on along the minus strand of NC_046154.1, from coordinate 104,957,906 downwards.
TGTAAATAAATAAATATCCAATAAAATAAAGAGCCTGTGCTCCACAAAATTGGAACATATAAATGAAATGGTTGTTCCTCTATACCAAATACCAATTACTATTCAGGTCCTACAACCACTAAAATCTCCCAGCTGAAAATCCCAGGGCCAGATGTTTTTAATGCAGAATTCTCCCAGACTTTCAAAGAACAGATAATGCCAATACTCCTGAAACAATTCCACAGAAGGACCACTGCAAAACTATGAGGTTACAATCACTCTGATAACTAAACCACACAAAGACTCAACAAAGAAAGAGAATTTTGGACCAATTTCCCTTTTAAACATTGGTGCAAAATTACTCAATAATGTACTTGTAAACCAAATCCAAGAGCACATAAAAAACACCAATCAGTATGATCAAGTAGGCTTCATCGCAGGGATGCAGGCATGGATCAATATATGAAAATATATCAATGTAATCCATCATATAAACAAACTATCAAACTGAAAAAACACCACACAACCATCCCATTAGGTGTTTAAAAAAGCTTTTGACAAATTCCAATACCCCTTCATATCAAAAATCTTGGAGAGATCAAGATCTTGGGTGTGCTTTGTCTTCTATTACTTTGATGTGAAGGGTAGGGGGTTAGTGGTGAGCTAGCTCCCAGACAAGATTCTCCCTTTGAAAAGGAGAAGGGGAAGGTAGAATGGGGGCAACTGCATGCAGGGTACTGGGAAGAGAGGGGAGTCTGATATTAGGATATAAAGTGAATAAATGTATTTAATAATACTTTTTGAGAGAGAGAAAAATGTTAAGTAGGATATCTAAACAGGAAAAGAAATCACTTCTTCCAAAAACAACTTATGTAAAACCAGACAAAAATCAATTCCTAGTTGGAAAGTGTATATGAAGCTTTTTAGAGAACCTGACTTGCGATGGTTAACCTGAAATGTCAATGTAGCTTGGAAATGCCTAGCCACTGAGTTTATCTGTGTTTTCTGAGATGACAAGAGTTCTGTCCTAATCAGTAGATTAGATTTTTGATAGGTTCATAACACACTGGCATTATTAGGAGGTCATGAATGTCAGGAGGGAAGGCCTAGGGAAAGAAGATTAGTCACTGAGTGGTGTCCTGAGGAGAATTGTATTTTGCTTGGATCCCTTCCCTTAAGGTCCTTTGTCTATCTCCTAGGTCACTATGATAAGAACCGCTCTAAACCACTGTGCCTAGACAAACTAACACCTCTAAATCTCAAAGCCAAAATCAATCTTTTCTTTTTCGTAAAATACAAATATAAAAAAAGATAAACTAAAAACAAAATTTATAACTAAAAAAAAATTCTCTAGAGATAAAACACAAAATGTGGAGAAATGCTTTGAACTGTTCAACATTCTTAGCTATCAAGCAAATGCAAATTGAAATTACTTTGAGATTGGATCTTACTCAATCAGAATGGCTAATATTAATAAAACAAATGACTGATGAGGCTGGTCAGGTGGCTGGGAAAGCAGAAAACTTCTTTTGGCAGAAGTGAAAACTCGAATAGCAAGTATGTAACTGTTAGAAATGTTCCTCAAAAATCAAAAATAGATCTTCAGCTAAATGCTGTGTTTTTTTTTTAACTGCTTTAATGTCAGTCATTCAACTCCTCCTTTCTATTTCATATTGATCATTACGTTTCAAATTGTTGGGAGTTGTGGATATGGAAATCCTAAATTATAGAATTGATCTGTGTTTATCCATCTGTTATTTCTCAGCAATCCTTCTGAGATCACAAACACTGAAGAGTTACAGCAGGAATATCACTATTTTATAAAACGTAATATTAAATTCATTACTAAACATGAAGAGTACATCATTTTTGTATCATTTTAAATAATCAAGTAAATCTACTATAAACATTTGCTAAGCCAAATGAGCTCAGGTTAAAGAACATTATAAGAGTTTCAAAAATATTATTTTTCAGGGGTAACTAAATGTCTAGCTTAATGACAAACTGATCCAAATAGAAAATTATAATTCTATTTCACAGGCTTGACAAAATCATTCAGGTCAAAAGTACTACCGTGTATTTCACATATGTTAAAGAACAAGAACCATCTCATATTGCAATAATGTATGTACATTATTTTTAGAGACAAATGGTAAATGGAATTTAATTGACAGGTTACATCATATCAAATTACAATTGATTAACTGAAATCATTATGAATAAATGATCAGATATTTATTTCTCATTATGTGTATATACACACAGATATATCTAGATAGGTATAGATAGATAGATAGATAGATAGATAGATAGATAGATAGATAGATATAGAATTTATGATATTGAAGACTTAGAACTTTCTGAGAGTTTGTAGGCACATTTAGTATCTGGCCAAGGGATATTTGTGGAACTTTTTTTAGTTTATGCAAAAACAGAGAATTATGGATAGTGCAACACAGCACCATGATTCTTATACTGTCCTTGATGATATTTATTAAACCTCTCTATTATTACTCCTATCACTTCATTTCCTCAAATAAATACAAAATGTCACTAAAGAGAGGAAAATTGTTCACCCTGCTAAATTTCTCACTTTCAATTCCCAGCAAAGTAACTGGGTCACAATAAGTGTTCACACATAACTGTTAAATAGAACTGAAAAAAAATGTAATTTATAAGTATGTTTCTATACCCAAGAAAAGGAGCCTTAGCATATGTTCTCATTCACACTTATAAAGTAAACCATCCAAACTTACTGCGACTATAAACCAAGTTTTAGTAGCATGGCATAAAATCTTGAGTTGATTTCTAAAACCCCTGCACATTAGTTGTCTCACATCTCCTCTCAGAACAGTGCCAAACCAATAAAATCTATTTGCAAAATCCTTAAAGAAATTCCTGTGCTACACACAATATAGACTCCTTTGTACTACTGTATCTAATTTTCCAACTTCATAATATTCTTTTTTTTTAATTTTTTTTTTATTACCTTGAGTATTTCTTATGTACATTTCGAGTGTTATTCCCTTTCCCGGTTTCCGGGCAAACATCCTTCAATCCCTCCCCTCCCCTCCTTTAATGTTCCTCCCCACCTTTTCCCCGACAGTCTAGTTCTGGGGGGTTCAGTCTTTACCCAGGGCTTCCCTTCCACTGGTGCTCTTACTAGGATATTCATTGCCCCTCTGAGGTCAGAGTCCAGGGTCCAGTCCATGTATAGTCTTTAGGTAGTGGCTTAGTCCCTGGAAGCTCTGGTTGCTTGGCATTGTTGTACATATGGGGTCTTTCAAGCTCTTCAGTTCATTCTCTGATTCCTTCAACGGGGTCCCGCTTCTCAGTTCAGTGGTTTGCTGCTGGCATTCGCCTCTGTATTTGCTGTATTCTGGCTGTGTCTCTCAGGATGAGTCTACATCCGGCTCCTGTCGGGTCTGCACTTCTTTGCTTCATCCATCTTGTCTAATTGGGTGGCTCTATATGTATGGGCCACATGTGGGGCAGGCTCTGAATGGGTGTTCCTTCAGTCTCTGTTTTTAATCTTTGCCTCTCTTCCCTGCCAAGGATATTCTTGTATAATATTCTTTTTTAACTAATCTTTATTAAATACTTTGATATTTACCCTTAAAAAGTTATCCCCTTTTGCAGTCCCCCTTCCTCTGCTTCTGTGAGGATGAGTCCTCTCCTACCCACCCACTCTCACTTCACCACCCTGGCATTTCCCCACACTGGCGAAAAGAGCCTTCACAGGACCAAGGACTTTTCCTATTGATGCCACACAATGCCATCATCTGCTACATATGCAGCTAGAGCCATGGGTCCCCCATGTGTACTCTTTGCTTGGTGATTTAGTCCCTAACACCTCTGGGGGGGGGGGTCTGGTTGGTAGATATTGTTGTTCCTCCAAGGGGGTTGCAGACCCCTTCAACTTCTTCAGTCCTTTGTCTCTCTCCTCCATTGGGGTTCCCATGCTCATTCTGATGTTTAACTGCAAATATCTTCATTTGTTTCAGTAAGGCTCTGGCAGAGCCTCAGGAGACATTCATATCAGGCTCCTGTCAGCAAGCACTTCTAAATGTTAGCAATAGTTACTGTGTTTGATGGCTGCATATTGAGGAAAAGTGTTAGTCATTTTATTGTCATTCTCAACAAAATAATTAATTATCTAATAGCTGTTTAAAATTATTTACATCTCAACATGATCGATCATTTGAAACAAAAGTAGGTTCTTCCTTTTCCAATATTCTTTTGAGGATTTCTAAGTGTTAACTGTATGATCTTTGATAAATAGTAAAATGTATGAAAAATGAATGCATATATTGTTGAGAAATATTTATATTAAAAACACCCAGAGATGTCAAACTCAGATTTCATGAATTAGTTTTTCTTAAATAGAAGTCAGAAGCAGGACCTGGGCTTCTCAGAATTAGGTAGATGCTTTCTTCCAATAAATTACTTGCTTTCATTTATTGGTGTTTTGTTACTTTGGCTTGCCCAGGAAATACAGTCATATACAATTCACTTGATCTTTTGTCCCCAGCAGTCTGTTAGTTTGTGATAAACCTAGAATTTATAATTTAGAATTCTCTATGACTGTAAAAAATACAAACTCATGCTAGGAATACAGATTTAAATGGATGCAAAGCTCCATTTAAAAGGAACCATAGGAATAGGCACCACACTTGTAAGTACGGTAGCCCTTCATAAAGAATTTACCAAGTCATGTTGAGAAAGTTAGGCTTATTTATTTTATTATTACCAATTTTTGCAAAGTAACAGTGTTTATAAAATATTGCCATCCTAAATTAAATTTGAGGCTCCTAACATTTGATACGGGACATATTTTTGCACATATTTTGGTATCTTGGATAAACATATTAATGGTATTAATGTTGGTAACCCAAAAGCTATGGAAAGATTAAATAAACTTTCAATAATATATGTGAAAATGAATGAGAATTTCTGTTTTTGTACCTCCAATGGGCATGTTTTGTTGAAATCTTTATCGATTAAAAACTGAACTCCAAATGTGAAATTTCTATTTGTCTTAAAATATACTACTTTCTAGTTTTTTCTATAACTTTTTTTCTTACTCTGGCCATAAGATACACATTACTTTATACATAGGAGCCTGCTCATCCTTTCACAGTCTAAGAGCCACAGTTAGCATGCTTCATAAAACAGTAAGTTTTAGGTTGGATTTTTATATAAGTGTGTGTGTGTGTGTGTGTGTGTGTGTGTGTGTGTGTGTGTGTGTGTGTGTGTGTGTGTGTGTGTGTGTGTGTGTGTGTGTGTGTGTGTGTGTGTGTGTGTAGACATATGTCCACAGAGACGCAAAGTAGAAGGGGAGAAGAAGAGAGCCTGAGATTCCCTAAAGTAGGAATTACATGTTGAGAGATGAATTTGAATTCCAGCCTGTGTGTCATGAAAATACCTTATCTTCTGTATTTTTTCCATCAGTTCTGCACCTAGTGGACATTAGACTAATATGTCTTTTTAAAATTTATCTTTTAAGAAAAGAAGAAAAAATTCTTTCATCACTCTCTATATATAATCTATATAGTTCCCAATTATGAAGAATATTATGGTAAAAGTCAAAAGAGAAATTGTGATTTTGAAAATTGAATGTTATGAATTTACTTTTATGAATTAACATCTATAGGTTGAAGAAATTTAGTTTATTTTCATTAAAATTTATTTACCTTGATGAAGCCTTAAAATATTGATTAAAAGATAGGTTGTAGGGATCAAAATAAAGCTCAACAGATAATATCTGCAGCCATGATAGAGCACCGTTTTTTTTAATCTCCAGGCATTACATGGTTGAAGAAGTAAACTAAATCATAAAGTTGTTCCTTGGCATGGATATCTGCATAAATGCACAGAAATGCAAATAGACCCAATGAATAAATAAATATAATTGAGTTACTTAAATGAATAAAAGGTAGTGTTACTAAAATTGAAAGCAAAGTAGAGGAAACAAGATTTGTTTTAAAAATTGGCATGTTAAAAAGTTTTTTAAAGTAGAAGGTTTTTTTTTTAATGAAAGAAAACTAAAAATATTATGCACCTGGCACTAAGAAATGTTTTAAATTCAAACTTATTCAAAATATGACAAGCAAAGTAAAGTACTTCAAAAAAGCTATACTTTCATATTAAATACAAAATTCAAAACACAAAATTCACATATATTATGAAAATTATGTTTATATTAACTAAGGTTTAATTATGTATGATAAAATACATGATTGGTGACCTTTGAATTTTAGTGCCTACGTATATAAGTAAATTTTTTTTGAAAAATTGAACATAGACCTTAGGAACGCTAAAATCAAGTTTGTAAACATTAAAAATCTCAGAATTTCAAAGACAATTTAAATAATGAGTAAGTAGCTACAGTTGCAGCTAATAAATAACAATATAGGCAACGTTTGATTACAGTCATGTTTATCATAACCATCTATGTAAAATATAGACATTTTGTGACATTTATTGCTGTCATTGTCATTTCGAAACTTATGACATATGTTTATGAAATAAGAAATAATTAAGTGTCAATGTAATGGTATTTATTTATAGCTCATATCTGGTGCTACAAATGCAAGAAAATGCCATGTTGACTTGTATATGAACCATCATCAGTGAGGAAGATAGGAATACATATTTATAGTTACAACTAAGTAAAAATTTGAAACATAACAAAGCAGGAATGTCAGAAAGACAGGGGAAAAGCAAAGAAAGAAATGAATATAGATATTACATGGGAATAAATCTAAAAGCATTAAATAAAATAATTTGTAAGGACAAAATGAAATGAAAAATACTGCAGAAACATGATCTACTAAGCATAACTGTATGTATGTTGTTCCATTAATTAACACAGGTCATCAAACAAAAGCAAGTGAACCATTTCCTACTAAGCAATAGACACAGCAGTTAAGAACACTGATGCTCTTCCAGAGGCCCTGAGTTCAATTCCCAGCAACCTGGCTCATCTGTAATGGGATCCTATGCCCTCTTCTGGTGTGTCTGAAGAAAGCAACAGCGTACTCATATAAATTAAATAAATAATATTTTTAAAAAGTGTAAGAGGAAAATTGGAATAATAATCGGCTTTTCATAAACAATAATGAAGAGGAAGAAATTTAATAGAAGTAGTAATCATAATACTTGAAGTTACTGTGTAGGCAGATAGGCATTAGAGGTAGTCAGTAAGAGAGTTTCCAACTATGAAACCTGACAACTGAAAAAAATGCCCTGTGTGGTAAGATATGCCCATGTCTTCAACAGTGACACAAATGTTCTAGGGGTAACCATAAGGCCTCACAAATAGAAGGAAGCATATGTCCTGTGAATTTAATCCAGAATCAATGCCTTGTGATCTCACAGGCCTCATCCGAGAAGTGGCTTTATCCAATGAATAGTGATTAATGTAGGAACTTACAAGATGTCAAAATGGAGAGAATGCAAGTGGAGTGCACAGCCATGGATCCAACATCTCTACCATACCCTTTTCCAAGGCTTATAACCACTGCGGAAGAAGGGACATAAACGTTCTGAAAGCCAGAGGTCTCAGATGACTGGACTGAAACTGTCTTTTGTGCATGATAGAACTGCAGCAGTATTACTTATAGCTGCTGTTGCTGCCTCCAAGGATTCATACCCTATCAATGCATCCAGCTGTCTAACACAGAGAAAGCTCCTAACCTTAACTGAAATGCTATGGACAGGTAATATCTTGTTAAGGACTGGGAGTCAGAGAAGTCATTGCACTAGCTATGGACCCAGCTATACTACTACTGAGCATATACCCAAATTATGCTCCAACATACAACAAAGCCACATGATCCACTATGTTCATGGCAGCCTTATTTATAATAGCCAGAAGCTGGAAAGAACCCAGATGCCCTTCAACAGAGGAATGGATACAGAAAATGTGGTACATCTACACAATGGAATATTACTCAGCTATTAAAAACAACGACTTTATGAAATTCGTAGGCAAATGGTTGGAACTGGAAAATATCATCCTGAGTGAGGTAACACAATCACAAAAAAAAAAACAACCAACAAACAAACAAAAAATAATTAAACATGGTATGCCCCACTGGTAAGTAGATATTAGTTCAAAAGCTTGAATTACCCAAGATGTAATCCACAGACCACATGAAGCTCAAGAAGGACAAGTAAGAACAGATGCTTCAGTTCTCCTTAAAAGGAGAAACAAAAATACTCATAGAAAGGGATATGGAGGCAAAGTTTGGAGCAGAGACTGAAGGAATGGCCATTCAGAGCCTGCCCAACCTGGGGATACAGCCCATATACATACATATATATATATGTATGTATATATATATACATACATAATACCTATGTACATATACATATATATATATATATGTACATCCACCAAAACTAGACAATATTGATGAAGCCAAGAAGTGCATGGTGACAGGAGACTGGTAGAGTTGTCTCCTGAGAGGAACAGCCAGAGCGTGACAAATACAGAGGTAAATGCTAGCAAGAAACCATTGAACTGAGAACTGGATCCCATTGGAGGAATTAGAGAAATGATTGAAGGAGCTGAAGGCACTGCAGGGGCTTACAACCCCATAAGAACAACTATACCAACCAACCAGAGCTCCCAGGGACTAAACCACTACCCAGGACTGCACATGGACAGACCCATGGCTCCAGCTGCAGATGTAGCAGAGGATGGCCTTGTTGAGCACTAATGGGAGGAGAAGTCTTTGGTCCTTCCAAGGCTGAACCACTCTGTATAGAGGAATGTCAGAGAGGGAGGTGAAAGAGGGGGAGTGGTTGGGGAGGAGGAACACCCTTATAGAAGAAGGGGAGGAGGATGAGATATAGCGCTTATGGACAGGAAACTGGAAAAGAAAATGACATGTGAAATGTAAATAAAAAGTATCCAATTTAAAAAAATGAAGAAGAAAAAAGTCTGTGTCTCCTGATAGGTCAATTACATGTTAGTAGATGGAAGCACAACTAGAAGAAGTGGAGGCTGCACAAACTGAAGTCAATGAGTTATTTTTAAAAACAGGCTCTATTAAATTGGGGAGGAAGGGAGGTAGAGGTTGATCCTGGTAGAACTATGGGAATGAGTGGAGATGACTATAAATGAAATATAGTTTATAAAATTTCTAAAAATTAATATTGACTTAACAACAGCTATACAATTCTTTAAATACTATAAGAATTTCATACACATACATTCACTCATGTGGGCACACAAGCACTTTTATTGTTTATGCATCAGTGAATCACCCCAGTACTCATACACATATATGACACTGATTAGACTTTAAAAATATATAAATAGATTTTGAAGTTGGAAGAGTGACATGGCCAGAAAATGTCTGAGAGAAGATGGAGGAGAGTTAATATGAATAAAATACATTGTCTGTAAATATAAAATTCTCAAAAAAATAATTAAAATATATTTACAGTCATATTCCAGGCAAAAATTTTGCAACAAAAATAAAACTGTTTCTCTAAGTGAAACATAATATTAAAAATATATTTTGTGTTTTTAATTAAATTAACAATTTGCTATTTTTTCCAGAAAAATTCTAGGTTTTTTTTTCCTTAATTTTCTCACATTCACAAGGTCTTAATTTGAGAAATAATTAGTCTAAATTGTATGAAAACTTATCTGTGAGAATCACGGGAGAATAGTAAGACAATTGAGAAGTGGTGGGAAGGTCATTAAAGACTTAAAAATAGAATTAAACATACAATCTTTTCTATATAAGATGGGAAATGAACCAACAGTCAAAATGTCAGTCCCTGTAAGCCATTTTATATATTGAATGCTCCATTATGACTGGGAATTCTGACAATCTCAGTAATGTTTTAAGCTGTGATGCTGATGTATTTTTCTCTCTCCATTAGCCTAGATCTAAATGTTTTCCTTCTTAAATCCCTCCAAATTTCTATTCTCATAAAGTTTTCTTTTCAATATTTAAGATTCTAACCATAAAAAGTTTATCTTATTCATGAAGAAACTAAAAGCTCTTGTGAATTTGTTTAATGTACAGCACCCTACAGGCCCAACTGTACGTGAGAGTATTATTACCTCTACCTATCAAATATTAATTCTACAGGTATGTGTCAAGATACGTTACTTATCATATCTCCTTATTTTACAGGATATTCTAAAAAGTAATCTATGCTTGTGACTATGTCAATATTTGTAAACCTTTCCTTTTCCAAACTATGAATTTAAAAGTTTCAAATTAACTTCCAATACTGCCTTGGCTAACCTGCAGAATATGGTGGTTAAGACTCCATTGAAGAAGATACTATCTATTCAAATCACAAACCAAGGAGTTAGAAATCAGGTAATTACTTGGAAGCTTCACCCTACTGGCTAGCATTCATGATGCATTCTTTTAAAGAAGGAAAGTCATCTTCAATCTCTTCTACCTTTGAACCCTGAAAACTGAAAATATAATTGGTTTGGTAGAACTACTGATATAATATTGGCATAGAAGTAACCAACCATTTTGTGACTAAATCTAGGCCCTGCTTCATGAAATAGAACACATAGCCAACACTGATCACAGTGCAGAGTATAAGAGTCTGTGGTATGTGTAGGCCTAAATGGGACATGCAGCTAATAGCCTTCTCGACGCGTAAGGATCTTTGCAGGAGAGTAGGGAGCAATATTCCAAGAGTCAGAGATGATGGGCTTAAGGAAACAGTGTTTTCTAGATACAACAGAAAAAAATCTCATATGAACTTAGTTATTGGGAAAGCATATCAAGATCTGAACAAAGCCTAGTTCAACAAAATTCCAGCATGGACATAGCAAGGTCTGGTGAAAGTGGACAGGAAATTATGGCACTAGCTGAATAAGTAGAAGAGAGAGAATTGGTTTTCTTTAACAATACTACTCTTGACAGGTAGACCACAGTCCTTGGCATGCCCCATGCCCAAATTAGATAAACTGAACTTGATGTGGAGAAAATAAAGGAAAAGAAGAAAATTTAAATTTGGATAGAAAGTGTGAAAAGGTAGAGGTGGGTGAATGTGATCAAAAAAGATTGTAGGAATTTCTGAAAGAATAAAAAAATATTTTAAAAAATATAAACATTTAATTGTAAAGTGATGGTTTTATTTTTCCCAGCCAGAGGATATAGTTCCCAAATTTAAACATATGAATAGACTATTGTATGAGAACAATGTACAGGAGTAGAAGTACTGAGTTATAAACAGTTGCAAGATTTTCATCAATTTCTGAATATTTAATATATTGTATTGTTTTCATTCATATTCAATGTTGCCTCAAGTACTCTAGTTTTCACATACTCATGAGTTTATAATATTTCATTATACTTTCTTATTGTATTAATTATTCTATTTATTTACATCCCAATTGTTGCTCTGCCCTCATTGTCTCCCCACTCAGAGTTCTTCCCCCACACGACTTCCCCTTGCCCTCTGGGAAAGTGCTCTCTACTTGGGGCATAAAGTGTATATAGGATTAGCTGCATCCTTTCACACTGAAGCCAAACAAGGTAGCCTTCTGCTATTTATGTGTCAAGAACCTTGTACCAGTTAGTGTATGCTCTTTGGTTGGTGTTTTTTTCTCTGGGGGCTCCCAGGGGTAGTTTAGTTGTCACTGTTGATATTCCTAAGGTGTTGCAATCCTTTCCATTCCTTCAATCCTTCCCTTAACACTTCCACAGTGATCCCAACCTCCACCCAGTCCTTGGATATATCTGTATATGTTTCAATCACTGACTGGTAGGCCTCTCAGATGAGAGCCTTCTAGGTTCCCATCTAGGAAAACAATATAGCATCAGTAATAGTGTCAGAGATCCATGTCCACCCATGGGATGAATCACTGTTTGACTCTTCATTCAGTCTTAATCCATTTTTTTCCTGCATTTTCTTTAGACAGAAGCAATTTTGGATCAAAAATTTTGTAGCTTGGTTGGTGTCCCCATCCCTCCACTGGGAATCTGACCTGACAAGTGGAGGTGGTCCTAGACATATAAACAAAAGTTGCTCCATTATATTACAGGGGCATGTTCTTCAATATATTCATAGCAGCCTTACTCATACAGCCAGAAACTAGAAGCAACACAAAGGTCCCTCAACTAAAGAATGGATACAGAAAATGTGATTCAGATTCACAATGGAATACTACTCAGCTATTAAAAACAAGGAGGTCATAAATTTTATAGGCAAATGGATGGAACTAGAAAATATCATCCTCATTGAGGTATATTGGATATTAGCCAAAAAGTTTACAATAACAATGATACATCGCAGAGATCTTAAGAAGTTAAACAAGAAAAAAGGTCCTAGTGATGATGCTTAAATTCCACTTAGAAGGAGAAACAAAATAATCACGGAAGTCAGAGGGAAGGAAGGATCTGTGTGGGAGAAGAGAATTGGGAGGGATATAGGAACAGGATTAAGTGTACAGTTAGACAGAAGACAGCCCCAGAGAGCCAGGAGAATAAAAGGAAATATGCAGTTGTAGGGTACGAGGTGTAAGGGTAACCTATGGAAAGTTCCCTATGCCTTGGATGTTATCTGTTTTATATATTCTAGATATAAGAATTTTATAGGAAATAGAGTTTGCAATTTTTTTTGTATCTGATACCTTTTTAAACCTATTCTTTCCATAAAATATTGATATAGTACAAATCATGATTTTTTTTTGGCAGGGTGGGTTGATTTTTTTTGTTACCTTTCACTTCTATTTTTGTGACTTTTGGGATATTTTATTTATTTACATTTAAAATGTTACCACTTTCTTGGTTTCACCTCAAAAATAAAAAACAAACAAAAAACCAAAAAGTAAAAGGCAAAAAACAAGACAAAACAAAACAAAAACAAAAAAAATACCTATTCTATCCCACACTCTCTGCTCTATGAGGGTGCCTCGAAGCCACCCACCTACTCCCACCTCACCACACTGACATTCCCCTACACTGGAGCATCAAGCCTTCACAGGATCACCCACCCATTGATACCAGATGAGGCCAATCCTCCACTAAATATGCCACTGAAGCCATGAGTCTCTCCGTGAATACTCTTTGGTTTTGATTTAGTACCTGGGACTTCTAGGGGTGGGGTAGGAGGTTCTATTGGTTGATACTGCTGTTCTTCCTCTGGGGTTGCTAATCCCTTTGGCTCCTTTAGTCATTTCCCTAACTGCTGCATTAGGTTTCCTGTGCTCAGTAAAATGGTTGACTGCAGGCATCCTGTCAGGCTCTAGCACAGCCTCTCAGGAGACCACTATATAGGGCTCCTGCCAGTAAGCACTTCTTGGCATGCATTACAACAGTTTATGGGTTTGGTGTCTGTGTATGGTATGGATTCCCAGGTAGGGAATGACCTTTTCTTCAGTCCCTACTCCACTCTTTGTCTCTGTATTTCCTCCCATGAGGATTTGTTCTCCCTTCTAAAAAGGACTGAAGCATCTACATTTTGGACTTCCTTCTTGATGAGCTTCACATGACCTGCGAATTGTATCTTGTGTATTAAGAGCTTTTAAGCTAATACCCACTTATCAGTGAGTACATACCATAGGTGCTATTTTGTGACTGGGTTACTTCACTCAGGATGAGATTTTCTAGTTCCATTCATTTGCCTGAGGATTTCATGTAGTCATTGTTTTTTAATAGCTGAGTAGTACTCCATTGTGTAAATGTACAACACTTTCTGTATCCATTCCTCTGTAGGAGATCAGGGATCTTACCAGCAACTCTCGATCATAAATAAAGCTGCTATGAACATAGTGGAGCAGGTATCCAGGTTGTATGTTGCAGCGTCTTTTGGGTGTATGCCCAGGAGTGGTACACTTGGGTCCTCAGGGAGTATTACATCCAATTTTCTGAGGGACCGCCAGACTGATTTCCAGAGGGGTTGGACCAGCTTGCATTTTTACCAACAATGGAGGAGTGTTCCTATTTCTCCACATCCTCACCAGCATCTACTGTCACCTGAGATTTTGATCATAGCCATTCTGACTGGTATGATGTGGAATCTTAGGGTTGTTTTGATTTGCATTTCCCCTATGACTGGGTGTTGAACATTTCTTTATGTGCTTCTTAGCCATTTGTTATTCCTCATTAGAGAATTCTTTGTTTAGTTCTGTACCACAGAGAATAGTATTGATTCTATGGAGTTTAAGTTCTTGATTTCTTTGAATATAGCGGATATTAACTCTATCATATGTAGAATTGGTAAAGAAATTTTCCCAACCTATTGGTTGCTATTTTGTCCTAGTGACACTGTCTTTTGACTTACAGAAACTTTGCAATTTTATGAAGTCCCATTTGTCAATTGTTAATAATAGAGCCTAAGCCACTGATGTTCTGTTCAAAAATTTTCACCTGTGTCTTCGTGTTTAAGATTCATCCCTACTTTTTCTTCTATTGGTTTCAGTGTTTCTGATTTTATGTGGAGGCTTTTGTTCCACTTGTACTTGAGCTTTGTATAAGGAGTTAAGAATGGATCGATCGGCATTCTTCTACATGCTGACCCCTGGTTCAACCAGCACCATTGGCTGAAAATGCTATCTTTTTTCCATTGGATGGTTTTGGCACCTTTGTCAAATAACAAGTGACCATAGGTGTGGGTTCATTTATGGGTCTTCACTTCTATTCCACTGGTCTATCTGCATGTCTCTGTACCAATACCATACAGTTTTTATCACATTTGCTCTGTAATGCAACTTGAAGTCAGGGATGGAAATTCCTCAGGAAGTTCTTTTATTCTTTAGAATAATTCTTGCTATACTGTTTTTGTTATTCTAAATGAATTTGCAAATTGCTCTTCCTAACTCTATGAAGAATTGAATTGGAATTTTGATGGGGATTGCATTGAATCTGTAGATCGCTTTTGGTAAAATGGCCACTTTTACTATATTAATCCTGCCAATCCATGAGCATGGGAGATCTTTACATCTTCTGAGATCTTCTTAGATTTCTTTCTTCAGAGGCTTGAAATTCTTATCATACAGATCTTTCACTTGCTTGGTTAAAGTAACACCGAGGTACTTTATATTATTTGGGTCTATTATGAAGGGTGTCGTTTCCCTAATTTCTTTCTCGGCTTGTTTCTCTTTTGTGTAGAGGAAGGCTACTGATTTATTTGAGTTAATTTTATACCCAGCCACTTTACTGAAAGTGTTTATCAGGTTTAGTAGTTCTCTGGTGGAACTTTTGAGATCACTCAACTATACTATCATATCATCTGCAAATAGTGATATTTTGACTTCTTCCTTTCCAATCTGTATCTGTTTGATCTCCTTTTGTTGTGTGATAGCTCTGGCTAGGACTTCGAGAACTATATTGAACAAGTAGGGAGAGAGTGGGCAGCCTTGTCTAGTCCCTGATTTTAGTTGGATTGTTAAAGTTTCTCTCCATTTAGTTTAATATTAGCTACTGGTTTGCTGTATATGGCATTTACTATGTTTAGATATGGGCCTTGAATTCCTATTCTTTCCAGGACTTTTATCATGAAGGGGTGTTGAATTTTGTCAAATGCTTTCTCAGCATCTAATGAAATGATCATGTGGTTTTTATTTTTCAGTTTGTTTATACAGTGGATTACGTTGATGGTTTTCTGTATATTAAACCATCCCTGCATCCCTGGAATGAAGCCTACTTGATCATGGTGGATGATTGTTTTGATGTGCTCTTGGTTTCGGTTTGCAAGAATTTGATTGAGTATTTTTGCATTGATATTGATAAGGGAATTGGTCTGAAGTTCTCTTTCTTTGTTGGGTCTTTGTTTGGTTTAGGTATAAGAGTAGCTGTGACTTCATAGAAGGAATTCAGTAGCACTCCATATGTTTCAATTTTGTGGAATAGTTGAATAGTATTGGTATAGGTCTTCTATGAAAGTCTAATAGAATTCTGCACTGAAACCATCTGGACCTGGGCTCTTTTTCGTTGGGAGACCTTTAATCACTGGTTCTATTTCGTTAGGAGTTATGGGACTGTTTAAATGGTTTATCTGTTCTTGATTTAACTTCCGTACCCTGGTACCTGTCCCCAAAATTGTCCATTTCATCCAGATTTTCCAGTTTTGTTGAATGTAAACTTTTGTAGTAGGATCTGAAGATTATTTTAATTTCCCAAGATTCTGTTGTTATGTCTCCCTTTTCATTTCTGATTTTGTTATTTTGGACACTGTCTCTGTGCCCTCTGGTTAGTCTGGCTAAGGGTTTATCTATCTTGTTGATTTTCTCAAAGAACCAACTTTGGTTTGTTGATTCTTTGCATGGTCCTTTTTTGTTTCTACTGATTGATTTCAGTCTTGAGTTTGATTATTTCCTGCCTTCTACTCCTCTTGGGTGTATTTGCTTCTTTTTGTTCTAGAGCTTTCAGGTGTGCTGTTAAGCTGCTAGTGTATATTTTCTCCAGTTTCTTTTTGCAGGCACTCAGAGCTATGAGTTTTCCTCTTAGCACTGCTTTCATTGTGTCCCATAAGTTTGTGTATGTTGTTCCTTCATTTTCATTAAATTCTAAAAAGTGTTTAATTTCTTTCTTTATTTCTCCTTGACCAAGTTATCATTGAGTAGAGTGTTGTTCAACTTCCATGTACATGTTGACTTTCTGTTGTTTTTGTTGTTATTGAAAACCAGC
This sequence comes from Rattus rattus, assembly GCF_011064425.1. Classification (NCBI taxonomy): domain Eukaryota; kingdom Metazoa; phylum Chordata; class Mammalia; order Rodentia; family Muridae; genus Rattus; species Rattus rattus. The sequence continues at coordinate 104,941,302 of NC_046154.1, read as the reverse complement.
CTGAGTCTGTGGTATCTGATATGATACATGGAATTATTTCATTCTTCTTGTATCTGTTGAGGCCTGTTTTGTGACCTGTATGGTCAATTTTGGAGAAGGTGCCATGAGGTGCTAAGAAGAAGGTGCTTGTGTATTCTTTTGTTTTCTGATGAAATATTCTATAGATATCTGTTAAGTCCATTTGGTTTATAACTTGTTTCACTGCAATTTCTGTTTCCATGATCTGTCCATTGATGAGAGTGGGGTGTTGAAACCTCCCACTATTATTGTGTGAGGTGCAAATGTGTGCTTTGAGCTTAAAAGGTTTTTTTATGAATGTGGTGACCTTGGATTGAGAGCATAGATCTTTGTGGATTTTCCTTGATGAATATTAAGTGTCCTTCCTTATCTTTTTTGGTTGAATGACAATTTTATTTGATATTAGAATAGCTACTCCAACTTGTTTCTAGGGACCATTTGCTTGGAGAATTGTTTTCCAATCTTTTACTCTGAGTAGTGTGTCTGCCTTTGTCACTGAGGTGTGTTTTCCTGTATGCAACAAAATGCTGGGTCCTCTTCCCATATTCAGTCTGTTAGTCTATGTCTTTTTATTGAGAAATTGAATCCATTGATGTTAAGAGATATTAAGGAATAATGGTTGTTGCTTCCTGTTATTTTTGTTGTTACAAGTGGAATTATGTTTGTGTGTGTCTCTCTCTTTGTTTTGTTTTTGTTGCAAAATATTAGTTTCTTTGCTTTTTTCTTGGGTGTAGTTTCCTCCTTGTGTTGGAGTTTTATTTATTATCCTTGTAGGGCTGGATTTGTAGAAAGATATTGTGTAAATTTGGTTTTGGTCGCGGAATATCTTGTTTTCCATCTATGTTAATTGAGAGTTTTGCTGGTATAGTAGCCTGGCTGGCATTTGTATTCTCTTTAGGTCTGTAAGGACATCTGTCCAGGATCTTGGACTTTCTAGTGGTGAGAAGTCTAGTGTCATTTGATAGGTCTGCCTTTTATGTTATTTGACCTTTCCCTTTTAGCTTTTTAATATTCTTTCTTTTGTTTTGGTGTATTTGTGTTTTGACTGTTATGACAGAAGAGTTTCTTTTTGGTCCAATCTTATTGGGAGTTCTAGTTTTTGTATGTTTATGGGCATTCCTTCTTAGGTTAGAAGTTTTCTGATTTTGCTGGGGCGATATTTATCGGTCCTTTGAGTTGGGAGCCTCACTTTCGGCACTCTATTATCCTTAGGGTTTGATTCTTCTCATTGAGTCCTGATTTCTGTATGTTTCCTTGACCAGTAGCTTTTCCTTTTAGCATTATCTTTGACAGTTGTGTCGATAATTTATGGAATCTTCTGTTCCTGAGATTCTCTATCTCTGTATTCTGTTGATGATGCTTGTATCTATGCCTTTGCTCTTTTGGTTTTCTATATCCAGGTTGTCTCCCTTGTGCTTTCTTTTTATTGCTTCTATTTCCCCATTTCAATTTGAACAACTGCTCTGATTGTGTTTTTCCTGGAATTCTTTTAGAGATTTTTGTGATTCCTCTCTGTAGGCTTCTATTTTTTTATTTATGTTTTCCTCCATTTCTCTAAGGGAGTTCTTTATGTTTCTCTTGAAGTCCTCCATCATCGCTGGATCAAAGGTGTGATTAAACTCAGATCTTTGCTTTTTCAGGTGTGTGTTTGATGGATTCCAGTGGAAGGAGCCCAGGGAATTGGGCTCTGATGATGCACAGGCTCAGCCTTTGCTTGGCCTTGTGTTTGCCTCTTCCACTGGTAGGGTTGTCTCTGGTGTTAACCTTGTTTTGTTAGTTTCTGATAGTGGCTTGACTGCCCATAGGCCTGCGGTGGTTGTGAGGTTGTGACCTGTTTCTCCTGTTGTTTCAGCCCAGGTTATGGAATGAGGGTCATTTTGAAGGCAGTAGTCATTCTCATTCCATTGGCTTAGCTGTCTTGCAAGTGGAACCAGAAGGGCCTGCCCTGGCTTCTGGATCTCAGCAGATGGAAAGGCAAGCCTTCAGAGTCAGAAATGTGGTGAGAGACTCTGGTTTCAGGTGTGTCTTCCTCTGAAGGTCTCGCCTCCTTCCCACTTGATTTGGGTGCAGGGATCGTTTGACCGGTCCATTCAGATCCGGCACAGTCTGACTGGCAGGGCCCTGCAGCCGACTGCTTCTATCTTACCTGCCCAGATGCCCTATACAGTTTCTCTCAACAGGAATGTGGGCAAGGTGGGTAGAAGTGGCGTCTCACTGCCCCATAGTCTCAGGACTGCCTGCTGCTGCCCACAAGGCCATCAGCCTCCCATGGGCTCTGGGAACAGGGATCAGGGCCTGATCATAAGAACAGCACCAGCTAGGTTCAAAGTGTCCAGTCCCAGAGGAATTTGGCTCTTTGTGTGTCCTGAGTCCAACAGGTACTACTTGGCGCAGAAAGTTATTCTTACTTCTGGTCTGGCCTGAAGTCACTCTCGGAGCTGGATTTCAGTTTCTGCAAGGGCAGCAAACCAGAAGGGCTTGCCCTGCTGGTTTTGGGTCCCTAGCATGGGTCCAGAGGGCGCTTAAAGTGCCTTCAGCTGAAATGTGGGCAGAGAGTAAATCTCTTCGGTTTTGAGGCGTGTTCTCTGAGGTCTAGCTTCTCCTTCCACAGGATTTGGGGTAGGAGCCATTTTGACCAGGTCCGTTTGATTCAGAGGAAGATTCTGACCGTAGGGCTCCTGTAGCTGATAGCCCTATTTATTAAACCTAATTTTAATAAAGGTTCTCAACAAGCCCACCCCCCTTTGGCTCACCTCCAAGAAAGAGAGAAAGATGGGTACCCAGGACAAGAGGATGTGGATCCGCCAGACGTAGTCTTGGGGCAATTTTAATTTGTCAGAATACTAGCAATGCAGTTCAGTGCCAGGATACTAACTACAAATTTAAATAGTGGTATGATCGGCAGAAACTCATGGGTTTATCCAAATCGGCAGTCAGTGGGGAGTACTAAAACCAGTGGGGATGCCAGGAGAAGTTTTCGCCATGCATCACTAACCATACAAAGCTCACAAAGACGTAAGATGAGAGACCAATGTACGGCAAAGTTAGCTATACAATGTAGCTTATCACTGTCCATTGTGAGTCTCTTATTTATACTCTCTCCAAACATTATGTGTCCTCCCAAGGGTCTTGTCTCAACAAAACACCACATGAGTCTGCATCACGTGACATATCCAAAAACTTCCACTTCAGTTTTCCTCTGGGAGATCTGAAGGACTGGTCTTTCCTGCAGAAGAAGTAAAGTCCCCACTAATCACTCTCTGTCCCTAACGACATGGAGCTGGAGCCTCTGGAGAAATGAAAGAGCATACTCTGTAAAGTTTGGATATGTATTTGAAGTAGTATGTCACCACCCGAAGGCAGACGATTTGTTAAATATGCAGATTGGCAAACTTGAAATAATCACAAAAATAATGATATAAAGGAGGAAATGATACCCTTAGCTTAGAGGAGAAATAGGATGAAAAAATTAGGCTCAAAGGAGGATAGAAATTGTCCATGAGATCCTGAAAGGTGCCTAACGCTTTTAGCTATCAGCAAATGTAAATTAAACCTCCAGTGAGATACAGCTTGATAACTAAATAGGATGGTTGTAGCCAAAAGATGAATACACAGATGTTGAGACAGTGTAGAGAGGTAAGAACACCAGACACCGCTGAGGGAGCATGTTGTACAGGCAGCAACTTTTGTAATAGCGTGTTACTGTTCATGTCATTCAGCAATTCCACTCCAGTTGCGGTCTTAGGAAACTAGAAGCCCACACGATGCCCAGACATCAATGTTACAGCAGTGTTACTTGGAGCATTTGTATCCAAAGTTAACCCAAAAGGCCGCCATAACTGATGAATGACAACAAAGAGGTGTGTGAATTTTCAAATAACGAGTATGTTGACATATGTTATCACACAAACGTAAAACCTGAAAAATCTTCTGCCACATGTAGCAGTCACACACATTACACATAATATACACAGCACAATAAGTTGTCACACAAACTTTTCTATAGATTCCATTTAATAATATACCGTTCAGTATAGTAACATTGTAACATTTACGGAAACAGAAAATAGATTAGTATGTGGTTTAGTATAGCAGTGCAGGATCTATGCTAGCTCAAATTGAGTTCCAGGGCAGACAGGGCTACACAGAAAAATTTTGTCTCAAAAGTTAAGTGTATGTGCAGGCATACTATCTATATGTATAGTGAACATCTTACAGGTGAAGTTCACAGCATAAGAACTATAAATAAAATGGTTAAGTAAAAGCCAGTGAGTTCAAAAGTCCCAGGAAAAGAGAACAGAGAGAACAAATAGAAGCCAACTAGGAAGAGTTCAACGTAAATCTCACCGTATCAATCACCACATTACATTTAAAAGCATCTGTGCTTCTGTCCGAAGACATAAATTGAAATACTGATGAGAAATAATATCAGAAATACAAAAGGTTTTTATTCTGTTTCATATAACAGGAATACCTGAGACTGTATATATCAGACAAAAGAGGAGAGAGGAAAGGAAAGGGCTGTAGTCAAACAACAGCATGACTATTGTTTTTCCATGATTTAACCCAATTTAATCAAAGACATTAGAAATGAAATGAGAGAGAAGGATACCTCTTACTAAGACTACCTTAAAAATCTGGAGGATATATTATTATAGATATGAGAGCAGAAAATATTGAATAGATAAAGAAGGTATTTTTTTCTCTCTCTCTCTCTTCACTGTCTCTGTCTCTCTCTCTCTCTTTCTTTCATTCTTTCTTTTCAGAGACAGTGTTTCTGTGGCTCTTGATAAGCCTTGAATCACTTGTAGACCAGGGTTGCTCTTGAAATCAGAGATCCGCTTGCTTGCCCTTGCAAGTGCTGGGATTAAATGCTTTCTCCATCACTGCCTGGCCCAAGGTAATTTAAGGATGATAAAAATGGTTGCGTGTCATCAGGGGATATAAATAAACGGGGCAATTCTCAAGTTGAATAATACCAGAGCTCACATCTACATAAAAATAAACCTAAGTAAGGGAAGTAACAATGAAATGCTCTTTGACTATATCAGATTTTAATTTTAATTCACCCCTGTCTTATAATAACAAAAGATAATTGGGCAATTGAAGGTTCTCTAATCCAGCCTGGCTTATTTTCTATGGAATTAAAAGGACCTGCAGTGTCAATTGACTCTTGTCTAAGATGTCAGAATTAATTAATGCCAGAGTTTGACTGTCTGCTTTAGTCACTTGATGTTCTCCACTCCTCACCCACTGAAGGTGCATGGAGATCTTGTAGAAATTTTTAGTAGGAACCCCTACCTGGCAAGTATGGGTGCTTGCAGGAGACAATCCTTTTACCAATCTTTCATAAAGGGGTTAAAGCACTGTTGGAGGTTATGAGGATGCATGATATCTAAGTGTCTTCCTCAGAGGTTTAATGCTATAATGAGGAAGAGAAGAGAGTACATGGATGCCCAAGAACCCACCCAGCAGACAGACAGGGCCCCAGGGGGTCAGGGGTGGGGTCACACCCCACAGTCAAAATTGACCCAGAATTGTTCCTGTCAAAAGAACTTAGACAAAGATGGGGAAGAGACTGAAGAAAGGTGGTCCAGTGACTGAATCCAACTTAGTCCATCTCATGGTGGGGGGTGGATACCTGGAGGCCTGACACTATTACTGATGTTATGGGATGCCAGTGAGCAGGGAGCCGCATGGTCTCTGAGAGGCTCTACCAGCAGCTGACTGAGACAGACACAGATACTTAAGGAAGCAACTATTGACCAAAGTTGGGGACCTTATGGTTGAATTAGGGTAAGGATTGATGAAGCTGAAATGGAAAACAATCCCATAGGAAGACCAGCAGACTAATCCACAACTCCTGGGGCCCCAGGACGCCCCAGACTGAGCTACCAACCAGGAGCGCCACATGGGCTGGACCCAGGTCCCTGGGCACACACACAGCAGAGGGGACTGCTTGGTCTGGGCCACAGGGAGAAGACAGTTTAATCTTGAGAGACTGGAGGCCCCAGAAATAGTTTAGAGGGAGACACCCTCTTGGAGGCAAGGGGGAAGAGGAATGGGATGAGGAACTATTTGGGAGCAGGGCAGAAGAGGGACAATGACTGAAATGTGGTAACAAATAACTTATAAAAAGAAAAGGAAGGTAAGGAGAATAAGTGGGTTATATGCCGGAGATGACCTGTTGTAGACTGATTCGAATCACCCCTACTCCCCAACAACCACCACACACTCAACACAAGACTCCCAAAAGTTAAAAGCGATGAGTTGTTGGTACAATTCGAGAGGGGATTATTGAATCATTAGAAGATAATTCTGAGGGAAGAAGTTAGCTAGTTGGGGGAATTTCAGCCCCTTCCTTTGTCTTTCTGTGTACAAAGAGGGTAAGCAGAACTCCGCTAAGGATTGCAAGGTCAAGCCACGGTCCCAAAGCAGTAGAGCTAAAACAATTAAGAATTGAAATCTTAAACTATGAGCCCAAGAAACCTTTTTTTCCTTGTAAATTGATTCTCATGCTTTTTATCACAGTACGGAAATTGATCATAAAGGAAAGTCCACCAACAAGGCGGAAAGTCTCATGAAAGTCTTCATCACTACAGGCTCCATGAAGAATCCTCTTCCAAATAATGTACCCTCACAGTTCTTCGCTCTTTTATTTATACACGAAAACTACATCCTGGTGGACAATTTCAGTTACTAAGACAGTTATTGAGAAACAGAAACTGTAGGAACCAGAAAAGCAACATTTGCATATTTAGTAACTTTCTGGATCTGGGCACTCCAGATCAAGCCTTGATGGATTAGGTCTTTGTCCGCAGTGTTTTGGCAGGTGTTAGGCTTTGTGCTGTGCGGTCAAAAGGTTCTAATATGGTGGTGTCAGTTGTGTTGAGGTATGGGAATTTGTTGGTATGGCTAAGTGACGATGTCTCAGTATTTTTCTAAGGGATTGTGGTCATGTGATGTGTTCCAGGTAACAGTACATAGATGCTATCTAGATTCCTTTGGAGATCTTCTGTGCCCGTGAATAAATTACAGACTATGAGAAGTTTTATAGCAATGAAGCGGACTCCACAGGTTTAACCCACACTTTGCGGCCATAAACGATTTCTTTGAAGAATGTCCATGATGCTGCTTGGACTGTCCTATAACTAGTAAATTTGTTGCTGTGATAAACATCATGACCAAAAGCAACTTGGGAGAGGAAAGGCTTATTTATTCTCACATTCTGATCATCAAGATCACTGGAAGGAATGCACAGAGTGCCAAGCTTACTGACTCTGTTCCCACGGCTTCCTCAGCCTGGTTTCTTGTACAAATCGCTAAGAGTGCTTGTTTAGGGTGATTTACCACAGTGGGCTGTGCCCTCCCATATCAATCATTAACCATGGAAATGTTACATGCTTGCCCACAGAACACTCTTATGGAGGCAATACTTCATTGAGGTTCTCTCTTCCAAGATGGTAATTTTTATATGTTGTTGACAAAACTAACGTATATAGATTCCCTAAATGTCCTTTCATTACATTAAATGTCTTCATACATTAAATAACCCATTTTTTCTGTGTTTTTAATTTGTTCTTCAACAAAAATGACTCTCACTTTTCTTTCCTGAATCACTTCCTGTTCGGGAAGTGAGATTGTGTCTGAGATGTGCCATGGGAGGTCTCGTCTTGGGCTTTAGTGAGTAATTTTAAGATAGGATGACTTTACCTTCCAAGGTCTCAGTGTCTTTGGAGTGGCAGAAACTGTCTGGGTTTGGGACTTTACTGGTCCTGTGTATAGTTCTTTCTTAATGAAAGTGTTGACCTGGGTCATTGTAGTTCGTTAAGGACTTACATTGGCTGTGGAATAAATCTTGATCTATTTCTTACCAGACTCCAGGAAATATGAGATCTGAGGTTCAAGGTCAATTCTGGGACTTGGGTAACACTCCCAGTTAGATCCCAGTAATACGTAACTGAACGCGGTCAG